>NC_054054.1:86105202-86730202 GCF_017639655.2 Falco naumanni
AGCTGTATTTCTTTATTAATTGCTTTACTGTTAGAAAGACAAGATCTCCTGGCCTTAGCCCAGGTAGATCTGAAATATCTATCAGAAGACACTGCAGTAGCAATGCAAAAGAAGTATGCTTGCACTTATAGGAGGTGGTGATAAAATGCACCCAGGAAAATGCAAGTGTTGGGCTGATGCAAGACACAGTCCTACAGCTGGTGTTGATATGCAGTGACCTTGCGTGCTAGAAGGATGTGCTGTCATGCATCATGACGCTGATTCCCCCCTGGACTGCTTCATTTCACACAAATTAACTTAATACTTTACAATGGCTCTTGCAAATTTACGTTATGATGTGTTTGTGGCAATGGCCTACGTCCACTTCAGTTCATGGTGTGGTGAAGTGTATTGAAACAACCTGGTCTGCGAGGACCTGGAAGGACCAGGGGAGCAAAGGAAAGGATACAGGCAAGATGATGAATGAATGTTGGTGGTTGTCTGAATTTAAATGGAGCCTTTTAGCTGCAGCTTCCTGAGCAGTTGTGATTTTTTCTATTTGAAAAACTCAAGGCAAATCTCTTCCACTCTTCTAAAGCTAAAGAAAATGTTTGTATTTCGATTGTGTTTATATTTGAAATAAGGGATGAGCAGGTGGAAGAATGTGACTATTTAGTTCAGGCTTTATGGAAAGAGAAAGTGTGAAGTGACTCAGAGTCGAAAGGTTATGAAGTGAGAAAGAGGTAAAAACAATAGTCTCTTATTCGTGCCTTCCAGGTAGCCGAGGTTTCTGGCCATCCAGCCTTAGGACTGTGACCAGACCTGTGCATGGAAGGTTTCCTTTTCTACCATTTTATTCAGTTGCTCCTCCAATCTATCCCTTCCACTCTTTAGGACCAATATTGGGCAAGTACATTTAAAAAAATATTGTCAGTGGCTGCTGCTCTGTGCCTTGTCTTCACCAGCACTTGTGCCACGGCTGTGACGGGCAGAGCTAGACCAGCAGAGAGCCAGCATAGATGGGTTCAGCAGAGATTAACGCCAAACACGATTGCTGCTAGCACACCATGAGAACCCCCTGCGAATGGAACAGGATTAAATCTGAACCTTGCAAAGATGTTTGAAAACCAGCAGAGCGGGTGGCTGGAAGCTTAACTCTGCACGAGGACACTTTGGAGAGCAGAGAGCCACAATAGCAGTTTCAGTGCCAGCTTTGTCCCAGCTGCCAGAAGGGACTTTGTCAGGGAAGTCCTTTACCATGGCACTGGTCCCCCAGCTGCTGGAACAATTGCTTGAGACCACTGGCAGTCAGCACGATTAAAGCAGCCTTCAGGCTGCTTTATTTTACACAGGCAGTTATCCAGGTCCAAGGATTGGCTCAACCTGGAAAGATGTAGAAGGAAGTTTGCCATATTGTGCCCTTCTGCACTAACTCTCTTCTTCATCTGCGTTTAAGGATCCGGCCTGGCTTTTGGTTGATCTGCAGTCACCCCAGGTTGCATCCGTGAAACACTCCCACTACCCCTAGGGTATTGATTTATGTGACAAGATAGATCACTTTTTTTCTTTCTACATAAAGGAGACATTTAATTGAATTAATTATCTAATTTATTGCCTGGCGAAATGGGATTTTAGCTGTATGAATTAGTAATACAAACCAAGAGCACCCTTAAAACTTTAACCCCTTTCCTTTCTCTTAAACTGTGTCGCAGCTGTTAGATCACATCTACAAAGCACGAGTAACGTGGCTGCTGGTAACGCAGTTACTGGTCTCGTGTCAGGATGGAACTGCAGGAACCGAATAAGGCTGCTTGCTAATTCTTCATTGTTTCTTCCTTAGGCCAAGTAGAGCCTTCCCTTTGCCTCTGTATTTTTAAAAAGGGGAGCTAAGAGGTATGTTTACCAAAATGGATTTTTGTCCCGATGGGAATGTCCCTCTTATGCTTTCCTCTGCTTTTTTAATGTGAGTATGTAAATATATGTAAATGTATACAGGGGCTTGGATTTACCCTCTTCGTCTCCCCCCCTCCCATGTATAATGTATGTGTTAAACACGTAATCATTAATCAACTTTGTGGGGAGTGGAGACAGGAAGGGCTCTTTGATGATAGATGTATACTTGTGACTGTGCTTGTATGCGTATTTATTAGGCAGCAGGGTGCTATCAAAAGAAACTCCGGGTCCCCAAGGATAAGAAACAGCATAAGGAACAAATGAAGAGGGAAAAAAATCCAGCCCCTCTTACTGTAAAACCCTCTGTCTTCTACCATCTGTCTCCTTTTCTGGAATGAAATAAATTGGGGAGAGATCTTTGAATGAGGTGCTTATTTGCAATGCACAGAAACATTAATGTGGAGCAGAAGCAAAGTTACGGTTAACGTTGCCTCTGATGGCTTGGGAGTGTTGGAGGCAGGATGACATTATTTCTTTTGTCTGTACATGCTGGAAGTGGTTTAGAGCAAAACAGCCTTCAGGTTATTGTGCACAAGCGCAACTATTTCCTAGGTTTTAATATCATGATTGATGTTATGGAAGGCACAAATTAGAAGTGGTCGTTGCCCTGAAGTGTTCACAATAAAGATAACAAAAACTACAGTGGTTCTTTGTGAGTACCCAGCTTAGAACATGCTTCAGGCAGCTCTGTGTTGCTGGAGGAGGACTTGAGGCACTGGAATTACTCCTCTGGAGATTAAGGTAGAGGTGTAGGAATTGACTTCTTCATATGTCTCTTCCCGTGAGATACAGCAGCAAGCCTTGGGACCCGAGAGCTTGGATTTGACACAGGAAACGAAAAATTTCCTAGGTTGTGTTTAAAGAGGAGCTTAGTCAATCTTGTAGAGTTGTGCGTGTGATCTTGCACAAAACTGTGTTGTCCAAAATTATAAAGTTGGAATAGACACGTTTGGGGTGGGGAAATTAAAAATACAAATTATTTAAGTGCCTTAGATTATTTTTCGCTGTTCTTGCCTAGCTTGTGCACTTGCAAGTGCCTATTTTGAGAAATATCTAGTAAAATATGTATTATTAAGTGAGCTTAAAAAGTGGCTTTGGCTCATACAGAACTGCTGCACCTTTTGCTTTGTGTTCTTGCAGAGCTAGGCAGGAGACACCGAGGTCTGATTAGAAGTGCTGAAGTGCATAGGAAACAGCAGTCCCGGCTCCATCAACCATCTGCTCCAAGTCCAGCAATCAGTCACCAGCCAGGGGAGCAGGGGAAGGAGTTGCGAGTGTTAGTGGGGAGCAGCAGCAATGAGAAATGAGACTGGGAGGCAAATGGGAAAGAAAAAATCCATTTTCTGCAGTCTGCCCGATGCAGAGAAGCAGATGGATTGGCTGCAGCATGCCAGATCTGTCAAGGTGTATCTGGTATTATTTTAGGAAAGGAAAAAAAACGGTAAAATCTCAGGAAGGGTATACTCAACAACAGGTATATACATTTGCTTTGGACTAATCTAAGCTATCTTTACAATAAGACAGCAGCTTAAATCCACTGTGGCTATTTCTCTCCATTTTCTATTTCTTTCCTCCTCTCATTTGCCAAAGTCAGCACTTCCAAATTGTTTTACAGATGAGCTGAAAGCCACAGAAATTCAGAGCCTCATCAGAATTTTCCTAAACTGTTGGCTATTCAAGTCTACATTTTTAGTCTTGGAGGCCTTTCCATCATTTTATTTTTCACAGGAGAAATAAACAAGGTATTGGTTTAGGAAAGTGCTTCAGCTACAGTGAGATTAAGCACATACATGGAGCTAAGTGTTTGATCAAGTGCTTTTCTGAATGCACTTTCTAGAAAATTGATGCCCCTTCTGCTCTTGCTAAGCTAATGAGAAGATGCTGGGGTCTGATCAGAGCCTTTTGTGCATTTTCAAGATAGTGTCTCTGGAGGATCATTACACACATGCCTTTGCATTGAGTACAAAGAGATTGTCACCAGGAAGGTGTTACTCACTGTGTATTAACATGCAGGATTATTTTGCCTCTTTTTTCACCGTAGGCTTTTCATCTCCTTACTAAGCAGGCACAGTCATGTCTAGTCTAAAATCACAAAGGTTTCTTGTAACATTGTTATTTGTGTTTCTAGTTCAAGAAATGAGCTGTTAGCTGTTGTGTGACGTTCAGAGAGAGGTATGAAAAGGGCACTGGCATCAGCCCTTGCCACTGAGAGGCCAAGGGAAGATCAGCCAGGACCAAGCCACGGGAGCTCAGCACTTGGCTCCTGAAGGTGCAGTTGTCTGGAGGGGTAAACAACCTGACAGCTGAATAGAGCTGTTGCCGTCTTGGCAAGTGAGCACATAGTTAGCCAAAGAGCGGTCAAATACAGCTTGTTCTCCTACTCTTTCCAGAAGCATCTCCTGTGCAAAACTGGTGGTTGAACACACACACCAGCGATGTTCCCCCTCTTCCAGCTGGGCCAGCTTTCTTCTGGCCAGAGCCGACCTGGCCCTTTGGCAAGCCATGTGTGTGAGTGTCCTGGAAACTCTTCAGCTGGTGGCTGAGCATGGCAGGCATCAGCCAGTGACTCAGAACATCCCCCTCAGACATCACCGTGAAGGGAGAAGAGCAAAGCCAGGTCACCGGTGCTCTGCTTATTCACAGGTCCATGAGCAAACACAGTAGAAGGTTTTAGAATGCAAAACCTCTGGCAGACATCTGCCGTTCACCACAGGCAAGCGAAACCTTATGGGTGAAATCATATCAGCACATATGGAAAATAAATGTGGTAATTGCCCTGCAACTATGCCTTATTGTAACAAGTGCCGTTAGATGGACTGTCTGCTGGAGTACACCACCTTCCCAGTACGATGCATGCATCTAGAGTTCAGCCTTCCATCCTTCTTGAGACTTGCCAGACTCCAGATCTAGTAACTTTGAGCACGCAGAACCATGTTTTTGTTGAAAATAGTTGGTGACTGATAGAAGCCAATAACTGAGAGATGTTCCTTACAGTTTGTGCATGAGGAAATGGCCTGTTTTTGTGGTCAGCAGTTGGCATGGTATATATTTGACTGCTTTAATGTTTTTTGCAGCCCCACCCAGATAGTTGCTGTAGTACAAAAGAAATAAATTTGGAAGAGCTGCATGGGTGTAGCCGATCACATATTCACCCTATTAGCTTCAGCTGGCTTGTGGAGTTCCTGTACCCAGAACATTGAGAACACAGAGCTTTTTGAAATAAAACTAGCTGTTCCTTATGTCATAGCAGTTCATGTCTGTACAGATGGTTTCTCAAGTGGAATTGCCAGTAACATCATCAGCAAAGGCTCTGAATGATGTTTTTGGCTCATTTGGGTTTGGGGGATTTTTTGTTTTGTCTCTCTGATTGTATTCATAAAGAAAAAATTGCAAAGAAAAGAGCCAAAGGAAAGTCAAGAAGCATTGTACAAGAAGGAAAAGATTATAGCAGGGAGGCATAAAGTATTGGAAGTGAAAGACGATTCCCATCTATTGGGGATTTTCTCAAGAACGTGAATGTACACATCTACCAGAAGAATGGGAAAAGAAGGGCTGACACTTCGTGGGATTCAGACAAAAGAATATAGATCCTTGTCCCTTCGCATCAAGTGGTTCATGGAAATGGAATTGTCCTGTCAACGCAGGGAGGGAGTTCCTGTCCAGAATGGATCACAGCATGATGGTGACTGTAAAGAGGTGTTCTCTTCTACTACCTTTCTCCACAGGGCATTTACCTGAAGAGCATAATTAGGATATGCATCTGGAAAAACACACCGCCAGGCACAGATACAGTAATGCACTAGAGCCCAGGTGTGTTTTAGTCTACTGTGGACGATGGAGAAGAAATGAGATGAGCAGTGTCAAAACCTGCTTCCCATGAGCTCTCTCTTCCCATTTCTACTTTGGTTCACGCACGTACAAACCTCCTTCTGTAAGGGAGAAGGTTAGGCCACGAAAGAAGTTTGATTTAAAAGAAAACTTGAAAAAGAGAATGAAGGCCTGGCGGGTGAGGACAGGAAAGGTTTCCGTGCTTTGGTCGAGGGCACAAAGAGGTGGGCAAATCCGCTGGCGTGGGGTTTGTCGCGCGGCTGTTGGTGCCACAGCTGATTTCTCAAAGAGCCGGGAGGTGGTGAGGGAAGTTTGTTGTTGGCAGAGTTAGTCTGAGATTGGGGAGGGTGGTGAGATGCAGGAACTGAGACTCTTTTAGGTTTTTTGGAGACAAGGATGAGAAGATTGTTTGTGAAAGCAACTGGAATGGGGCATGGAAAAATCCAGGAAGGCTGTTTTACCCACGGGGTGAAACTCTCTTTGGTTTGGACTGTAGCCAGTGGCACAGAGTAACAGAAACTTTCGGATTCGTGCATCTGCTGCTTGGCCAGTCCTCACTGGAGACTGTCAGGGCAAATGGAGCTGCCTGTTCTGGAACCATTTTAGCTCGAATCAGCTCCCAGAAGACGGTTGTTAATAACTCATGTCTCACCAGCCCTCTCCTCCATCCCTCCACTCCCTAAAAATTGGGCTGAGAGACTGTGCAGGAATTTGGGCTCTCTCGGGTAGGCCGGCACAAGGCGACGGGCTCTTGCTGAGGTAATCTGCTAAAGCCATTGCTGTTGTGCAGAGCAGCCACAATTCAAAGCGCAGTCGTGTTTGAACACTGGACTGACTTTTCTGTCTATTTTAATGCGTTAAACAGGGCTGTGCATTCAGCGGTTATTTGTATAAGCATTCTCCAGGCATTTGAAAAAGACTTCTGTTTTCCAGAAAAGAGGAGGAAAGAGGCCGGAAGGGACTACGTGGGGCAGGGTAGGGACAAGCGATAGGGGAACAGCCAAAAAAGAGGGTTTGGGCTGAGCTTGTGTGTGGGTGACTGTGGGCAGACATGGTGCTGCACGTAGACTTGGTAGGGCTCCCCCACACCTGGTATTAAATCAGAAAAAAGCCTTCCACCTTCTGTTGCTGGGAGTTATGCTCTTTAGAGCCGAGTTCGACAGTTGTTATTGCAATTTTGTGGTGCTCTTTTGATTTACAGCTGTTTTTACGACCATTGAGACAGCCACAAATCGAGGAAATCTCATAAAACAGAGAGTAAACGTCTCCTTCACAACCCAGGCAGAGTTTTGGCATCCGTGCTTATTCCATAGAGCAGGATGTGTAAACAATATTGTGTCCCCTGAGTGGTTGATATCAGTACGGTTAAGTGGTAACAGCTTGAAAAATGCATTTCTCGTATATTAGCGGTAAAACTCGAAATGGGCCCCCAGGCTAAAGTAAATTGGTGACATTTTGCAGCAGAAAGGGAAAAAAAAAAGGGCAAGGATTGGAAATGCGGAGCCCCAGCTTTGAAAGCAGTGGGACTGGAGCCAAAGTTGGATTTATCTGCATTATTGCAGTACGGAAATAAATGGATCCACCACACTTGTTGCAAAGCATATCTAATTGGGGAAGACAGATTATATGTTGGCTGCAAACAGTGGACTGCCCCCTTCACCACCTTCTTACGCAGAAGATGAGGTCAGTTAATGCCATATTTAATCAAAGTATAATGTTGAGAGCTTCTTTCTGGACTTACTGTATAGCACAGGAAAAATGCTTGGTGCCCCTTTTCTGTAAAAAGTAGCTGAGTGCATTTCACTGCCCTTGAATGAGTGAGGGGTAGGAAGCTAAATGGTTTGCAGATGTGAACCGTAGTCTTTCTTCCATATTTTTTCCTTCACAGCCTCTATTTGTAGGGAAATTTATATGCTGTCCTGGTTCCCTCTTTTTAGGTGTTCCTAATCCCGTCTGTTTGGTCTTTAAATACTACTGCATCCTGCGGTGTGCCTTCTGTTGCGGGCGAGGATGTCCATGTGCCGGAGCGGAGCTGTGGGGAAAAGCTAGTCCAACAGAGACATTTTTTCCCTGAAATGCAGAAACACAGGACATTAGAGAGAGAAGGGTTGATGGGCAGCTTGATGATGAAGTTAAAAGAGTCAATCTGATAGACACTGGAGAGACGGCTTCTAAAATTTCACTGTGTTTCAGGATCACCACATTCGTATTGTTCACCTAATGAATATTTAATGTTTCCTTCATGTATAGAGTTGCTGTTACCCGATTGGGGTGACTGGAGGTATCATCGCCCTGTAGCTTCTTCGTTTGATTACGCGTGAGTCTGCTGAATGTGATGCGTGGTGGTCCAGCCCAGCTCAAATGAGCGTGGTGTCTGTTCGCAGAGGAGAGCTATGAGAAGGCTGTCTGCTTCACAGAGCCTGGCGGGGAGTGTTCAAATAAAAAAGCTGTCATTCCTTTCCGGGACTAATACTCAGGATCTGTTTGCCCATTTCTAATTAACCTAATGGATATTGTTAAAATGGGCACCTGCAAGGGTTCGTAGACCCATAATGCAGGTGGTTCAGGAAATGGTTTTCTCATTGGATCAAGAGAGGAGGAGAAGGCAGATGGCCCTTCATTTTTGTTTGATGCTGCTCTGCAGTGCTGTCTGAAAACAGCTAGGCTGAAGATGTTGAGTAAGGCTGTGGCAGCCCTCTTCTGAATTTCTGCAATTTCCGTGGGCAAAATGGGAATGGGCATTCCCCGAGATCACACACAAGCCCAGCACTGTTGGTGGTAAAGCTGCAGTGAATGGCATTTTTATCCAGAGGTCATTTGTTGAATTGTTTGCTGGTGTATTAATAGAAAGGACTGGGCAGGAGGTGGTTGCAGTGTTTGCTTGTGAATGTCTTCTCGTTGGTAACATTTTTCTTAAAGTTTTACCTTCTGGAGTCATGTTGCTGCATGAGAATCTCAGCTTACATATATATTACACTTTAAAGGAAAAATCCAGCTGTGTCTTGGTTGCGAGGATTAAAATTGAAAACTTAGAAATACAAATGAATGTTGGCAAATGCAGACAGATGCCAAATGTGGTTTCCTTTAAAGATATATTAGTTTTTATATGGGTTGGTGTGAGTCCGTTTGGTCTTTATAATTATTTTGCATTGTCCTGGCACAAGCATGAAGCTGGAGAGCTGCAGCAGGTACTGACACTGAGGTAAAGGATGAGCAGTGCCTGAACCATCATAGTCCACTCGAACAGACAAATCTCCTAAATCACTGTGCTGTTATGATGCGTGAAGTGCTCGGAGGGGGCAGGGCCCGTGCTGCTCCAGTATGATTCATGCGACTGTAATATTCATCTCGTAATAGGAATCTCTCCTACACGTAATTCTGGTGGGATTGAAAATTTCCCAGTAAACCTCTTAGCGAGGCTGCTGAATTAAAAAGAGGAGATGCTCCTTAGGTGGTGAAGCCTGCCTGAACCACATGATCTCTGCAGTTACAGCAGGAGCTGTTCCAGCCTGCTGATGCTCCCACATCCAGGCGCATCCTTACGCTGGGTATCAGATGCTGGTGGGCCAGCGGACCCATCTAAGGAGCACTCGGTACCTTGGGGTTTGCCTGGGATTTGCCCTCACCTTCAGTGTGAATGCATCCCGCACACTGCAGCTTTGAGGGAAGGCAGGGATGTGTTTTGTGTCCAAACGGAGTCATTTTCCTCATAAAAGGGGAGCTCACTTGAGAAGCCCCATCCTCCTCCTGGATTGCACAGCTGTGAAAGGAGTGGACCTGGGAAAGAACGGTGCTTTTGTGCAGCACAGTTATGTGTTTAACATAATAAATGTTTATTGTCCTCTGGAGCAAAGGAGCAATAGGCTAAATTATAGCCCGGGGAGGGAAAGCTAGAATCATGAGGTATAGGCTGTTAATTATCTTTTTTTTTAGCTGTCATAATGTACTGGCGTTTGCCTGCAGCTCACCCCCTCCCACTGCTCCATTACCTCCACCACCGCTATCTCTAAAATATCTGCCTCCCGTACCACTGTGCCCTCCTCCTCTCTGGCCTCCTGCTCTTTCATTTGTAAGGCATCTCCGGCCTCCGGAGAGATTTGTGACTTCTCTCCCAGCAGCCGCTTACGGTGATAAAGGCCCTCAGACTGCCTCTCTCTGATTAATCAGCCCTCGTGCAGCCTCGATAGGGTGTTAATTTGTAAACTCAGTGGACAGGCAGCCGTGATAAGCCTCCGCAGCTGCTGTGTGTCTGCCGGGGGGATGGGCAGATAAGGCTTCAGCCCTGGGACGCAGCCAAGAAATATTTTGGAGCAGTGAATTAGAAACAACAACAACAAAAGAGCCTTCTGCAGAGGCACTCCTTTGAGGTTGCTGCGGGTAATACAGCGAGTTTCAATAGCAGCGGACAAGAGCCGCCTTCCTGATAAGCTCCCTGACCCCCAGCCCAGGAAGGGGCCCTGTCAGGATTGCATCCCCAGCTGGGGATTTCTGGTAGAGGGATGTCCATGTGTCAGGATCCAGGACAGGACGACGGAGTCTTCTCTGGATGTGATGTATTTATTGCAGTTAGCCTGACCCTTTTCAGGGAATTTGATGCTGGTTTGTTGGAGGGCTGTCTGGCAGGACACGTCACTTGCAAAAAAAGGGATGGATACAGAGGGTGTCCAGAACAGCACCAGCGTCACATGGTTTTTGAGTGTCCCCAATGGTTTGCTGAGTGATGTGGTTCACATAAAGTGCTATACAGTGTTCACTACATAGCCAGCATACGGATTAAAGATGAGAAGATAGCATTTCCCCTAAACAGCAGACCATTCTGAGTGGTCTGAGACCACAGAGTATTGCAGTTGTCCGAGAAGTAGCAAAGTGTGGTGTTAAGCTTTGAAATACCTAGGCAGATTGGAGCAGGCTGCAGTGGTGACAGGCATGTATTCCGCTTATCTGTTCAAGGGGGTTATATCAAATGTTTTTATTGTGTTCATGCAATTTACCCTTTTTCATTGAATCGATTATGTTTTCTTCAAAAATTGAGTGGAGGAGATATTTCGCTGAATTTGTATCAGCTCTTTGGTTCAGCTGAATCCTATGATTCTGCCATCGTTGGCCTCCCTAATTGTTCTAATATTTTCTGACAACACACAACAGACCATGGGAGCAGTTCCTACCCTGTCTGCCAATGCAGGTTGTTATTCAGTATGCTTTTGAACTGCAGCAATTCTCAGACGGACAGTGACCTTTTTATGAAATCAAATGTCTTGCAAAACCCTCCCGGTCTCTGAACTGTGATTTATAGCCATTTGTGTTGGAGAAGGCTGCAGGTGGGATTTGGGTGACATGTAATTGGTTAAAAGATAAAAAAAAAAAATGAAGGTTGCCCTGCTGGTACAGTGATGGCAGGAGCTACAGGAATGAATTGCTTGGCAGTGCAGAGCCTGGCCCTCCTCCGCCCGCCCTCCTCTGTCAGTTGCCAAGTCCTGTCTGGCAGGCCATTACAATGATAAATGCAGGTAGCTGGCAAAGACCACAGCTGAGAGTTTGTTCTAGCGTGCCAAGCCCTGCTTGGCATTCCCAGTTGGTGCCAGCATTTGCACTCTTACTCAGTTTGACGGAAACCAGGACATGAGGTGTGAATTTATGTCCGCATCCTTCCAGGAGAGAGTTGGGATAATGAAATGCCAAGGCAGCCCTGGGAGCAGCAGAGTAATTTGGTAGGTACCAAACAACAGTCTGCCACCTGTCATTTGCAGCACAGTCCCTGCTCTCCCCCATCACTCTTCCTACAATGCAGCCTTTGAATTATAAGAAGTTTTAGGTAGTTCTGCAAAGAGCACTCACCATTCCATTTGATTTAGTGCAAATAAAAAACTGTATCCCAGCCAAATAGATAGTCTGGCTAGATAGTTCCAAGCTGTAATGACAATAATACAAACTACTGTAGCAGTATGTTACGTAGCTTTCCCAACCTTTCCTACTCATAGGCAGGTTTTCTCCTGCATTTGTAGCAAAAGCTAAATCGGTAATCAAGTCTGTGGTTGCCTAAGTCAACGTCTGGTAATGGAAAAATTTAAATTGTGGAAGTCCAGGCTGAAAAGCCTGCCTGTTCAGCAGGGGGATTGGCTCTCGGGAAAAGACATGAGATCTCTGAGGTTTGAGGTGTGTAAAAACAGATCACATAAAGCCCTTTTATAAGCGTATCGTGGAGAATTGTTTTTCACTGACTGGGGCATGTATCAGTTGCCCTTATGGTGAGCACGTTGCTGCCTCTGACCTGTGGCAAGAGGTGCAGCCTGATCGCTGACACGGGGAGCGGACTGCCCGCTGGATGCCGCTCCGACCAGCCCTCCCAGAAGCTATGCTGGTGGTGCTGTCCGTGAACACAGAAGTGAAAACAATCCAGTATGAGAAAGAACAGGAATGTGGACTTCACATTCTGCTTTTTTTTTTTTTTTTCCTGCTGACTGGAACTGGCACTGGCACTTGCTTGGTTGGAATAAGCCAGGATGTGGAGTGTACGAACATGTAGCAAAGGGGAAACCAGTGCTGGCTAGACTGGAAAATGGCCAGGAGTGTACACTCAAGGTAGGGTTTAGTAGTAGTTTGGGAACTGAGGTTTGAGGGAGGAGGATACCGAGATAAGGATCAAGTGCACCTTAATTTAAATTGGGACATGCAGACACAATAACATCGAGCAAGTATTTTGGCTGGGTTTAATGAGGGACAGCTGGAAGTCTTCTTTTGTGATCAGTGTCTCTGCAAACAGCTGAGGGACCTTTTGCAGCTGTATGACCAGCCTTGGTGAGGCCCAGGAACTCCCCAGCTTCCTCCCTTCTCCTCCTTTACTAATTTTTTTCTCAGTGCATGTGTTTGTTTATTTATTGGAGCTGAGCTGGGAAGGAGAGGGAGTTTGATCTTTTCCTTTGGGAGACAGCAACTGCTCAGAGGAAGATGAATCATAAAGCATGGCTAATGGAGGGGATAGGAAGGGGAGAACTCTGGGCTGTAGCCATTCTCCAGGGGCTGGAGGGGTGGTGTGAGAAGAGAGGGAAGGCGAGTTAGCCAGCCTGTGCCCTGGGGCTCTGATAGCAGACATGCTGTAGGTCAGGCATCCTGCTGCTTTCGGAGCATTAGGTCACCCTTTGTCACAGTGAGAGGCACATCTGTGCAATAAGCCAGCAGAGCACAGCAGCATATGTTTAAGAATTACAGTTGCTGCTTAATCTAAACTAGTTTAGTCTCTCCCAAAATGGTTGTAAAGCAATGAGGAACATGCTCTGGGTTCAAAATGGTGTTACTTTGAGCTTGTCACCATGCTGCCAAAGGAGATGGTCCAAAACAAAACCATAATGTCAAACTTGCAGAGAAGCTTGGCTCCTCATTGCCCTGCGCTAACTGCATCAGACTGTATACGGCATTTCCTTCGGTGCCTTCCAGTCGTCACCCGCTCTGCCTTCCTTTCCGTTTGCCGTCATGTAAATTCAGTTTAATTCAATGGTGAATTGGGACCAGTGATCTCTGGTTCTAAGCTCTCTATGGCCTAATTTAATTCTTTGTTCCCGGACTTGTGCTAGCTTCTCAAAGGGGCTGTTGCAAAAAATAGTCATGGTTATATAAACTGCTGAGAGAAATAAGCGTTCTTGGAAGAAAAAGTGACGAAGAGAGCAGTGCACTGTGAAAGGCCCCTTCCAGGACTGTCACAGTACTGAATATGCATGTGCTAAACGAATGCGAGGTGGGAACCTAAACGAGCGAGCGTGCTGTTGTATGGAAGTACCATCCCAGAAGCATTTTGTTTCTAGTGGACCTTCTGTAGAGTGAACTTCCATGCAAGATAGAGAGGACACATCAGTACCTCCCAGAGATGGCCTTGGATCAAAATTGAGCTAGAAGTTATCTGGGGCATTTAAGGCATTGCCATTTCAGTAAGGAGTGCCTGTTCAGGGTGTTTGTTCTGCATGTTTCGCTGTGATGTGTTACAGCGTAGCTAAAGGCACAGCTAAACTTTTAAGATTGTTGCTGGAGATCTGTCTGGCATTCATTCTTCCTTGGGGAATATTATTTATTAGTTCTTATTTGCATTGGACACTGACAGGCAGAAGTTCGTGAGTGATCCTGACCATCAGCTGGAACCAAATTTTTCAGAACCACCTCGTCACCTTTCAAGTATCTAAATGGATTTTCAGAAATGCTCCATAGGCGGTAGCTCCGGTCAGGTCGGTGCCCCAGGGGCAGCTGTGGAGTGCTGAGCCCTCTTGAAGGACCAGCCTGTAAATTCCGTATGAAGATAATCACAGAATGCAATGTGCATTTGTAGAAGTCCAGTGTGTATCCTGTTCCCTCTTGCTTAATCCCTTACACAGCTGGGTTGTGCTGTGTCCCAGCCAGCTGTGTACCGCGATGCTGGCTTTTCCTAGAAGGTGTCACAAAAAGGCAGTTCGTGTATGTCTTACTCCAGCTTTTTTTTCCTGTGATGGTGGTGCATGAAATGACTGATTTTGTTTTGTCATCTTAACTGAGCTGTGATTGCCCTCCAAAAATAATCCTCATTCTGAAGAGACCATAGGTTCCCTTGGAACGTCCCCTCACAATGCAGGCAGTGTTACCCATGGGTTGCTTCTATATTTTTGAATACTTTCTTGGTCTTAAGGGTGAATTTTAGTTTGTTTTTTGTGTGCATGTGTGTGATCTCTAGGCTCCCCTTGTACATTTTCATATGTATCAATTTCCATTTCCTATAGAAGAATCACAAGCCAAACAATACCTTCCTGTTTTAGTTACTGTTCTCATATTACTGAACGAAGGGGTCTGGCATGAATGACTTACAGAATCAACTGGAAGCTAGTAAAGCAATACTGTCATGCTGAAGTTCTCCACTAGACAAGCGATCGAGTGGCATCGGAGTGGTGGGTAAAAGCAGGGGAAACAGATCAAAGGGAAGAATGAAAATTGATCCAGAATGTTCAGGTAGTGTCTGTGCTTTATGCTGAAAGTTTATCTAGGCATATTCAACACTTGTAGTTTGAAAATCTGGAGAAGGGTTTTCTTGTGAGCTTTTTAAGTTTTACTAAGTTCAGTAACACTGTGAAAACAGTCTCTTGAGACTGGCTCTTGGCTGTCTAAAAGATAGGCAGGCATCCAGAAATAAAATGTAAACTATGTTTTGCTGCGTCCTTTTGTGCCTACTGTACTGGACCCAGATTTGGAGGGAATGCTCAGCTTTTGCACCGTGCAAAAACATGCGTACCGGGTCCCTAACACCACATGCTTGTGCTCCTTGTGAACCAGAACAGCAGCCTTATTAGCAATTTCCCAGTGTCTTGTGATCAGACACCTGAAGTATCAGTTTGGATCTGGTGTTCAGTGCTCCAGGAGACTGAGTGAAGATCTGCAGAGCCTCTGCTGTTGGTGATAAGGAACAGTTTTATTCCCTGTTAGCCATTTTATAGGCTACAGAGAAAGGGGGGGAAGCAATTACTGTGAGGCTTGACATAGTTTATAATGCTGTCTCTGTCAGATGATGTTGTTCTGTTATATATAATCATTAAATTATTAATCTGTGAGAGCTCTTACACCTTTCAGCTGCCTTGGGTTAGTGGGAACCAGGATGGATGAGGCTTGGACTTCATTATGCCTGGCTGTTCACCTTCGAGGCGAGGCTGTGTGACACCCTTTGTGGTTACCACCTTACGTTCTGAGGAAAAAGCTGCCTTCGCTAAGCTTTTAGTGCTGAAAATTGAATCAGTGTTTATATATGTGCTGGGTTCAAGGGGAGGAAGGATGAGGCAAAGCAGAATAAGGTAGAAAGGTGGTTTTTCTCCGCACTGTATTCAGCCTGGTTTCAAACTGTCACAGAACTGGGTGGGGACGTTCTCCCCTTAGATCTGATGCAGAAAAGAAAGAAAATCAAAATGGGACAGAGGATTGCTAATTTAGTTGAATAAAGCACAAAGGGGGACCTGCAAGGCTTGCTGCAGAGCTTAGTGTGTCGGCAGAAGGGTGCTGGGCCTTAAAAGTTTCAGCAGGGAGAGGCTATCTCAGAAACTGCTGTGCTCTGAAAGATTTGTGTGTTTCTTGCTTTGGGGACAGATGTGAGGCAGGCTTAAAACGCGGAGGTTGTGACTGGGGCTGAGGGTGGGACTGTGCAGGCAGCAGCTTTATGACAACGTGCCTGCCGGGGGCTCTGCCGCGGTGCTGGGGGAGGTGGGCAGAGATGCGCAGGGAAGGCCAGAGGTGGCCGTGGGCTTCGGGCTGGGGGTGGCTCTGCCCTGTGCAGCAACACGAAGGAGTTCGGGGGCAGTGAAAGGCTTGAGGGGTGCACGGAGCTGTGCCAGCTGCCCTTGTCCCTGAGGTGGCCCTTTGGATGGAGACAGGAGGCAATGGGGGAGTGGGGGGGAGGAAATTTCTCATTTCATTTCGTAATTAAAAGAAGTGTGATTTCCTGGGATGGCTTGAACCTTTCCACATAAAGGAATCCAAATGCCTGGTTTTGCTCACAGAGGAAGAATTCCACCTTTTTTTTTTCTTTTTTTTTTTTTAATCCCTTCTTAAACATATGCAAATGATTTGCTTGAAACAGCAGAAAATTTGGGAGGGGACTTGTTTTAGCAGATGCGTTGGTTTGCTGGATTTTTTCACTCATTAGTGGGCTCCCTCAGACACATAGGTTTTATTGTATGCTTCCTTTAAAGGGTGACTGATGGAATTGAATGATGTATTCAGGCTCTTCCTCCCCCAGCTTCCCTCCTGCCTTTACAGCAGCTCGCAGAATATCCTATAGCACAGGCGTTCACTGTTTTAGAATGGTGCTCATGCCAAAAACTGCTCAGATCTGGAGCTAGAAATCACCAGAAGTGAGAGCAAAAGTTACTGTAAACTCTAGGTGTGAAGGTTTGTGTCTGTAAACTGTGGCTGTGATGTTGAAAACACTGCTCTGTAAATGTTGACTCTGCTTGTTGAAGGCGGTGCCACATACTGGTATCGGAAGACTGAGCAATAATCCCTGTGTTTTATTTTCCTTTAAAACTGAATTTTCTTGCTTGACTTCCTTAAACATTGTTTTTCTATAGTCTGGACGTGTAGCGCTGCGGTCTTTAGCTCACGGTGAAGCAGTGCCAGTCTGTGTTAGACCCTCGGTACGGAGCTGCCCAGACAAGTGAGCTGGCGGTGGGGAGCGGTGCCGGTGGGACCCCCCTTCCCGGAGCAGGTGGGGTGCGGGCGGCAGCTTGCCCCGCACAGCACCCAGGAAAGGGCGGCTCTCGCGAGCGGCCTCTGCCCACCGGGCTCCTCTGGTGGGCTGCACGCCCGCGTCAGGAACTGGCACTTAGGATTTGTGGCTCAGCTGCCGAGTTACTGCTTGGGCTTTAGCGCAAGGCACGCCCAAGTTTCGTTGCCTATAGAATGGGGGAATCTTCCTGATCCACCTGCCACATGTCCTAATGCTTGTGCAGTGCTTGGAGGCTAGGTCCTGGCTTTGTGTAAGCTGTTAGTATGGGTGAGCTCCAGAGCCTGCAGATGTGTTCTGCATCCGTGGTGACTTTGTGTTGATTACAAGTGAAAAATCTCTTAACAATGGGTTGTAAATTTGGAGTTGGCTGTCAAACGTTTTATGCACCACTGTTGTTGCTGCTGTGTGACGCTGTTACACTGTCTTTGCAAACCAGCCTAGGCAAAACCTTGTTTAATCCTGGTTCTTCCTCTCTTTAATCCATGCAGTGAAGGGATCGTGCAGGTAACTGATTTTCCCTAAGATTTTAGGATCCTTTTGCTGAGCTGTGTAATGACCATACATGCCACAGCTACACCTGCAGCTTTGTCGTGGACATGATTCAGAATTTCTTTCTTATGTGTCTCAGCCTCAGCGTATTTTTCATGTTGTTTTCCCTCTCTTTTTTATGCATTTGCATTAAGTAAGACATTCAGTGCTTGCAGTGCCACTTTCCTTAGAAATAACATTAAGAGATCACTCTTTCTTGCTTCTTACTGTATCTCATGCAGATCTTCTTGCATTTTACTGTTTGTTTTTTTCCTTCTGAGTCGTCATTTAAAATATATAACAATGTAGTACAATTCACAGTGCTCTTTATCATGCAAATCTCCCAAGGCACCTTAGAATAAAATAAATAAAATAAAAAAGAAAATCAACTTAGTTCAGCCAGGTGTTGAATTAATGCATTGTTTTTAAAGCAGAGCCAGGGGAGAAAGTCTTTTTTCACTTTCAGTATCTTTTGCTCTTCAGCTTTGTACTTCACCCCATTTTATTCATGTAGCAGTCAGTGCCAAAACGTCGATGATATTTTCAGCTATCTTGTAGATGGTAGTAATGTTGATCGTGCTCCCTGCTCCCAGACCAGCTTTGATTCTGGAGAGGCTACTTGCTATTTAATCAGATAGCGAAGAGGAAAAGCTTATGCTGAAATAGGTTGACTGTTTGATATCAGTGGGGGGAGGGAAGGAAGCTATCAAATTAACTCATAAAAGCTTTATTTACGATGAATGGAGTTTTTTTCCCTGTCTGTCATTATCATCTTCTCTGTAACCCAGTGACCCTGATTATCATGAAGCTGTTTACAAGGTTTAGGTTAATTGGATTTCTTTAACTATTTCCCAGAGCTGTGAGGAGCACAAATACACTGCCGTGGAGTTCAAACAGCATAGTGCAACCCAGTTTGCAAGGAGACGGGCTTCTTCCAAGAGGAAGTCATTTTATTTCATACTCAACTAAGTGCATAGCAGCATGTACCTATCATTTGGCATAATATTAAATAACACCCTCGTTCATACGGATGTGTTCAGTTGCAACTTGTGTTTCCAATACACAAATTACATTTTGCATGTTCAGCAAGAAATGAGCTTATTTTCAACGAGAGAGGCTTTGAAATGTTTTTGGTTCTATTTTTGTTTTCTTCAGCTTGATAGCAGTTTCACCGGTTTTGTTTTTATATGAGGAATCATGGATAAAATAGCTGTGCATTGCATGGCTGCCTAAATAAACGAGACAGGAGGATATAGAGGGTGAGATCAGGACAGGACTTGTGTACGCTTTGCTTTCATCTCCTTAGGATGCATGCTTGTTCTGTAATGGCACAACATTGCACCCTCCAGGTGCCGTGTGTAATAGCAGGTCTACAGATAGCCGACTTGTTTTATGAGCTGTGTTTTTGTCAGCAAACCTTCCTAAATTCTCCTTTAGTATTACTCACGCTCTTTTTCTCCTTCTTTTTCAGGCTTCTGTAGGCTCTGAGAAGCTGTTCTCCCCTGCAGCAAATAAAGGTAAGTGATCTGGAGAAACGCTTCCCTGATCTTAGAGCAAGAGATTTGAGCTGTGAATCCGTATCATGCGAATAGGAGGACATTGGTTTTGCCAGCGCCTTTGATTTTGCCACACACATTGTCATAAAGATCAACTTTACAGGCTTGTGATGATTAAGCTAAAATTTAGAGCTTCATTGTCTCGGTGTGGGGTGGGACTTCTTCCCTACCGGTTACAAATGTCTTAGAGGGAGGGATTACTGACAAAGGAGAAGTCAGCCTTTACTGTAGGGGATATGCTCTTCCCTCTGATATAATCAAATCCTCATTTCTTTTAAACAAATCAATATTTCAGTGTTATCTGTGTTATCCTTACGAGGGCTGGCATATCCCTCTGCTGCCAGCGCGCACAGAGCGTTTGTGCCTGTACATCTCGGTTCTCCAAAAGGAGGTGGAAGGTGCTCAGCGCGTTGCAGGGTTTCGGCTCCCGCTGTTGCTGTTAATTGAGAGTTACCTGTGATGTGTGCCGGGTGTTGCTAAGAGACTGCGCCGTTCCAGATTCCCCTTGGGAGGTACAGTGACAGATCGCTAAATACACCGAGCCCTCCTCCGAGGGCTCAGTACAGCCGTAAAAGTGGGCTGCTCTAGTTCCATGTGTTCCCGGGGATAATCTCACGGAGATGGAAACTGGGCAAAAATACTGACGAAACAGCCTTGGAGAGGGCACAGTGTGGAACATGATGGAAAGCTTTGCACTGAGAATGGTTCCACTTTATCGTGCAAGGAGGTTGGTGGCGTGGCTCTGAATGAATTGTCGGGTTGTGTGGCTCTTTGCAGCATGCCCAGCATTGGGCTGAGAATAAAATCGGTTCAGAGCAATAATGAACACGAGGGACAGGCGGATACCCCAAAGAGGGGAGATGAGGCCCATTAATAGGAAGTGATGAAATAACCTTCTTGTGTTATTTCAAGAGGGCCAAGAAAGGAGTAACTTGCAGTTGTGTAGGAGTAGGTGCTGGCCATGGAAAGGCGTTTTGGTGGTTGTGTGCTCCATCACCTGGATCCAGGCCCAGTTTATAGCTGGGCTCTGTAGCAGCAGTAAGTATTAGGAATTCTCTTTCCTTCCAAGCTTTGCAGATTTTCAATGCCAAATGTGGAAACCGATGACAAGCCCATTATGTTATTACATTTGCAGATATTTTTACAAAACTATGCAGCTTTATCTGGGGGAAGGAGGGAAGTTTAAACAAATGGTGGGGAAGAGCATTTCTCTTCTTCCAGCCTTGGCTTGCTGATAAGGCAAACCAGATTGCCCATACGGCACTGCCTCAGCAAAACAAAAATCTTGCCATCCAGCATAAATGCGTGGCACATAGATCTGCTGGAGAGGCTTATGTTGAAGCGTTAGCAGCTTTGTTGGCTCCTCCTTGTGCTGAAGCCTGAGATCCCCCACCCCGTGGTAGCACAGAGCAGCTCAGCAACATGATTTTTCAAAATACCTCCCTATCAGGAAGTTAAATGTGTGAATGCCTGTGAATTTGCTGTCTTGAAGTTTGTGTTCTGCTGTTTTTATCCATGTAATTAAGCGTGTTCCCGTTTGGTTTGATGTGGGTGTAGACATTGCCAGCGTTGTGAAGCATTGGGTTCAGATCGTGGTTCTTGACTTGGGCTTTTCTTTTACCCTGGCCCTTTACCGGTGGAGCTTTGCTGATCAGCACGGGCTGATGGCAGGCCCGCTCTGCTGCGGGCTACCTCTGCCTTTGGCACTTGCGTTGAGAGCTGAGAGAAATTTGTCTCAGTGAGATTTTGTGCAGAAACCCAAACAGTGCTAATTCTACCCCTTGCCCTGTTATCACTCCCACGATGCAAGAGCCAGATTTCTCTCTCGCACATGCAAATGAACACCGCCGCGACACAGCTAGGCTCTGTCGGTAATGCCATATGGCCAGGAGAAAGTGACTTTCAAAGTGTTGTGCTTAAATTCCTTTTGCGAGATAAGAGCCTTGATTTAAGGCCACGTTCTCCAGGGCTGGAGCAGTGGTGGCTGCGCAGAGAGGGGATTAGCTCAGCGCAGTTTCCTGGTGGGCACATGCATGGCACGGCACGTGCTTGTCCTCTCCCATGGGCATTTGCACTGTGCCCTTCCTCTGTAAACACTTGCGGCCTTTTTGGAGAGATATTAACTAGCAAACACGCAGCATCCATGCTACAGCTTTTATTGAAGGTAACCAGGCTTTTAAAACACAATAAAGTGGATTCATTGTCTGGTGCAACTCCCCCTGTGCCCACAAACTTTCCCTGGGGATGTGTTTGGCCCTGTGTATTTGTTTTATGCCGTAGTTTATCAGCAGCTTAGCAGTGCAATTAAGTATTAAGATAGACAGGTTTCGCTTATTTGAGGCTGGAACAGCTGTAAAACGTAACCTTTGACCATATTTCACAGCTCCACAAAAGGCTTGAGGAGCAGCATCCTTTGTCTGGGGCTCTCTGGGTGACGTTGGTCTTTGCCCCCTCCCTGCCGGGGCTGCGGTGGTGCTGCTCCTCCTTTTCACACCAGTTCATCTGCAACAACAGATGCATGGCGTAGATGTCCACTTTGGGGACCAGTCGCTATTATGCAGTGGAGAGAGGTGTCCTGACCCAGGGTGACCTCAGTAGTCACAGCTGCGAGATGGGCTGAATGGGGCACTTTGAGCTTCCAGGAGAAGAGGAGATTAAATCCTAAGGAAATAATAATTAAAAGTAAAAGCAGAGAATCCCTGATCTTCTCTGCTGACAGGTCTTTGTTTTCTGATGCAGAAAGCATTTGTTTAGCCAACTTGTCACTGCAGCACAGAGTTACAAGGGCATTTGCTGCCAAGGGCCGGGTGTTACATCCTCCTGGTGAATAAATCAATAAGCAAATAATAAAGGTCTGTTTGCTCTCTCGTGCGGCTCCTTTCTCCCACAAACCTCCCAGCCAGTCCTTTGCTTTTTCTGAAGGGCAAGGGCCGTGCAGGGCAGCAGAGGCACAGGCGAAAGCTGAATTGGTCCCTCTCCCCAGGTGGGTGGGTGAGGCAGAGGGAGTGACGGGGCTGACGGGAGGGCAGATGTGCGGTGGGTCTGAGGAGGTGAGAGGGACGTTCACCCCCACGTCGCTGGAAGGACCTCTACCTGCCTGCCGCGATGGTATTTTTAAGAGTGTGTGGGGCAGGATAGTTTGTATTTTAAGGACTTGAGCGTTGCATTCTCACTGTTGGCTCACTCCTGCAGCGGCCTTCCCTGATGGGGCTGCTGGAGGTGGCTGGGCTCTCTGCCAGCTCTCCTTGCCCCGGACCTGCTGTGGCTCTTTTTCTACCACAGTGATGTTGCAGCTGTAGCCCAGGCGACCTGCTGAGTCCCCAGCATTTGAACCCAGGGCCACTGGGCGGGTTAGGGTGAAATGAGCATCTTGAAGTAGGTGTTTCCTAAATGGCTTTAGCGTCAGTCGAGGGCCCTGACAAGGAGAACCTCCATCGCAGGTGAGCCAGGCCCTGGGTACGGAGGTGACACCAGTGAGATGGAAGGGGCAGCCAGGAGGTCCCAGGTCCCAGCTGAGACACTGTGGAGCAGCCAGACCTGCACAGCCATGTCTGCCCCGCAGCCCAGGGGGCACTGGGCAGCAGGGGGTAAGGGCTTTGAAGTTTGCTGAAGCCAAGTATGTTGCTCTGTCCTTGGATCAAGATGAAGCTGGACACGGAGGGAGCTGTGTAATCCATCTGTCTGGTGGCACGGAGCAACTGGCCGGGACCCAGCTTTGCTGCAGACTGGCGGGAGCCTCGCTCAGCTCCATGCCTCGATTTCCCCCTCCTGCAAAATGAAGACTACTGCTTGTCAGCCAAGTGTGCTAAGAGACTTAATTAATGAATGTTTATCAAGCGATTTATCAAGAGATGCTTTTAATGAGAGATTCCATAAACAGTGCAAGGCTTCATTTTCATGGCAATAATAAATGACAGTGAAAATAAGTCTTATCCTTCCCCCGCATATGCACCTCCCAGGAAAAAATGATTGCTTACCCTCCACTCTCACTTCTCCCTGGGTTTCTAGGCACAGGGCTTTGAAGTGCTATCTTTCATCATGAACTGTACACATCCTCAAAGCTCTAAAGCTCACAGCCTGTGTCTTATCCCTCTGACAAGAGGGAGGCAAGCTTTCTCGGCATGCAGGTCATAATTGTCAGCCATGGGATATGCCGCAGCCACCCGCCCCAGCGGGCTAATGCAGCTTATGGTTCTTTGAAGTTCCCTCCCTTTATTTTCTGTCCTCTTGACCACAAAACTGTGCCTTGGGCCAGCAAGAGAGATTTCTTGTTCAGAGACGACACTGAGCTCTGACAAGCACATGTGAACCAGAGAAGAACCCTTGTTCCTCTGAGATCACTGCTCCATAATGTTGTTGCCTTAAGGGGACTGTCTCTCCTTTTTCTCTCTACTGCTTCTCTTCCTTTTTTTTTTTTTCTTTTTCTTTTCTTTTTTTTTTTTTTTGTTTGTTTGTTTGTTTGTTTAATTCAGCACTAAACTGTCACATTAAATCATTTTAGAAGCTGGAACTACAAAACCTCCAGTGTAGGACATGATGTTAAAAACTGATGGTTATTACTGTGAGAAGGGAAAGGAGGGGCAGCAGGGCAGGAGCAGGATGGGAGGGCAGCAAGTCAGCTCTCCAGGAGGAACCTGCGAGTGCCCAGTGAAGCAGAAAACAACCTGAACACAGCTGAGCTCAAAATAATGTGCTTGGCACAGGTTTGCAGCAGCACAGCTTAATGGTTGCTCAGTGCTGACAGGGGAATCAGGAGCCCCGTGTCTCCTGTGCTTGCCCTGCTGCTTGTGCTCTGCTCAGCCACTGGTCCTGCCGCCCTGGCCCTCTCTCTCCAGCTGTCAGGGTCAGAGGCTCCCTCTGGGCTGGGACAGCATCCCCCGTAATTGGGTCCCACTCTCCTCCAGGGCCTCTACCTCACTGCCAGGATGTAGGGCTTTCCATCACAAGGGGGTCCGCACCGACACAGAGCAAAAAAGCCTCACAGCACCCAGTCAGGCAGTTAGCTGTATTTTACAATAATGGAGGTCAGGAGAGATACTGTAAATTTTCCCGGCTTTCTTGTGTGGGGTCCACAGCGGGGGTATGAGATGCAGGAAAAGCAGAGGTGCATCCTGTCTCTTGATCTCAGTTTTATCCCTTGGTTCTGGTTACATTTTGATGAGGTCACCATCTTGCATGTGATTACCTGCAGTCAGTGAACTTGAGGAGGAGGATCGGTTACAGCTGCATCTTTGGACAAGAGTCTGCTATAATTACAGGCATGCAAAAACTTCCACAGCAGCATCTGTAATAATAAATAAGTAATGCATTTATTTTGACAGCAACCACATCGCTATGATGTATACAGTGCTCAGGATACTCTGCAGCTGCTCTACTCCCTGTGTTGCATCTTCTGTGATTTTATTGCATTCTTACAGTATTCTGTGTTTTTCGTGAAATCCAGGCCCTCAGAGGATTATACAGAAATCTAAGCTTTAATTTCATTTCTTAAGCAAGACTTTAGTCTTCCTTGGTACAGAGAAGAGCCTGGAACTCTGCTGCTTCTGTGCTTCAAAGCCAGCAGGCAGTCAAGAAGAAGCCCAGATACTTTGGGTTTAATCTCGTTTTAAAGATGGTTTGTGATTTGTAAATGTTTAGGGGGTTGGCAGTACTGGATACCCTGACCTACTTGTAAATCCAGCATGTGAGTCCGTCCCAGCATCCTCTTTTCAACAAGTTCTATCTAATTCTGTCACTGCCTGGATGAGAACATTAGCTTTCTAGCATACACAGATATATAATTACACAGCGGCCTGAGAAGGAGGAGGACTTTGACTTTCAGACACTGTGGGTAACCAGGATAATCACCCAAGTCACAGCCAGTTAGCCACATTTCAAAACAACACCGAACACAGAAAATAGTGCAATAAATGTTGTCTTTCAGTCTTGCAGTTTTCCGATTTTGCAGGCTCTGGAAAGCTGTCAGCCTTCTCTTTGGGAATGGGAATACTCCCTGTCTCCCGTTAGGGATGTTGCATGTGTTTACCAGGGTATAACCATCCCTAGCCATAGAAGCTGTCTGTGAAAATATGATGGACAAGTCAGAGGGACCATTCACCTCAACCACACTGTCTGGTTAACTTCGTAAAATTCAGTTAGATTGCAAAAGTGGATAATTTATTACCTTCAGCACAAATTGTGTGTTGTGTACCTCCCCATGTTAGAGCTGCCTCATGCGAGCAGGCAGGTTTTGCTTGCACCGTTTGCGGTGCGGTTTGCGCAGCTATCTCCGGGTTTGTCTCCTTCAAGTGAGCCAGCATAGAGCTTTCTTTGTAGCTTCAGGCTGCAGCCAAGCAAGTTGAAAAGTTGAATTATAAACATTTCCAGGCCTTCTGGTTGGTATCTCATGTTTTGTTTTGTTATTTTAAGGATGTGGGGTATGTTGCTGCATTCCTGTCAGTGGGATTAGAATGAATAGAAGCAATACTGTAGGAGATAAAATGTGTTTAATTATTTATTTGAGAATTACAGACTGAAATTGCTTTTTGATTTAAAGCATACAAGTCATGGATATGTTTTTGGAGTAAAGAGAGGCATGCAGAAACATATATATGCACAATTACCTAGGGTAATGTAAGAAGTCTCTTCGCTCAACTGCCCTTCCTCCGCAGAATTTGTTCATTTCCTTAAAGATTTTAAATTTCAAATGCGGCTTTGTTAAGTATCACGGAAAGCTTACTGCATGCTGTGCCTTGCCCACCAAAATGTAAATAAAATAAATGAAGTCTTCGTTGTATAAATGTTATGAAGTGGGTGGTTTATTTTCTTTAATTATACTTTTTATTTAAAATAAACTATAAAACCAAAATAATACATATCCTGAATGGGCCAGCACAAACTCATACTGATTGAGTAGGCACATCTCAGCTTTTCTCGGTTCATGTGAAACTAGATAAAAGGACCATCAAACTGTAAATCAGGAAAAAAGAAAGAAAAATAAATCCTTCCAGATGCATGTAGTAGTTTACATTGCCTAGACTTTTAAATGATGTTTGAAAGATTTCATCTTTTTCCTTCGTGTTTATAGTTTGCTTATCTGTTCTGGAGTAGCAAAAGCCGAGCTGGTAGGTCTCAGTAGTGTTTCCAGCTGCTGTCCCTGACTGCAGGATGCTGGTCCAGGTTGTCTCTCAGCAGCAGAAGGGTGCTGTGGGGCACTGATGGTAAGAGCAGCAGTTGCAGCCCCCACAAAGCTATTGGCTCTTCTCGATTCTTCTTCTAAAATACCTCAGAGACATGTTTTATTCATGTAAGATTTTGTAAAGCTTCAGTTTCCTAGAAAATTAAACGTTGGTATAAACCTGATCCCCCTCTTCATGTGGACTAGCAGTGCGGTGCAGGACGATGGAGGTGCCCGGGCCTCTGGTGCAGGTCTGAGCACGCTGTGGCCACCACATCCCCGTGCAGATCAGGCTTGTCCCTCACGAGGGAGAGTCCCCTGCACCCCCCTCGACAGGGAGGTGCTGCCGGAGGTGCGCACCCACGCTGTGCACAGCCTGGGCTTGTGCTGGTTTTCCGGGCTCTGCGGTGCTCCTTGCCGTGGCGTGCGCCACCCCACGCTCTGTGTTTCTGTTTCAGTGGAGCTGTGTGACAGGTGACCGAGGGGCAGCCACCCTGTGCTGGGTAATAGCCCATTAGGGACTCCTGCAGACACAGTAACCCCCTGCTCCGTGCAGGTCACCGTCATAAAGCAGGGCAGCGTGACGATCGCAGCGTGACGATCGACAAGTAATCTGACAAGGCGATGGGGGGTAAGGAGGCTGGTGCAGAGGGGAGCTGGAGCTGACCCCAGGTGGGCTTGTGTTTCCTTCTGGGCAATCAATGGGGGTGATCAATGAGACCAGGGCGTGCTGTTTAATTGCAAATGGATCTGGTTACTCTTTTGTGTGCAATGCTGGCAGGGTCTGTAAGTCCCAGCGAGGCCCCGCATCCAGCAGCAGAGCCTTCAAGAAAAGAGGATGCTGTCAGCATCGCACTCCTCCTCCCTCTCCTCTCGCTCACCCCCACCACCACCCCCCGCCGATGCTGAGGCCTTCCTCCCGGGGCAGGGACAGGGACACGTGGCTGATGAGCAGGACCCTGCTGGCCCAGCCAGCAGCAGTAGCCCATGCTGTGTTGCTGTTTGCAGGCTTTTTGGTGGTGGTTGGTTTTCTGGTTGGTGGTTGGTTTTTTTTTAATAGAGATATATAGATCTATGTTAGCTTCGTTTGAAATCGCTGCTGTAAGTGATGTAGCTCTCCAGCCCTGTCCCACGGGAGGGGAGGAAGGAGGCCAGGTTCAGGGCTTGCTTTCAGCCCACGGGGCTCCTGCCGTTTTCTCCTTTAATAACGGCGCACGCATGTGCTCGCCACTTCTCTCACCTCCGTGCTTCGCTGACCATCCTTCCTGCTAACAAGGGCTGAACACAGTTCCCCGTGGAGCCTGTTAATGTTGCTGCTGAGCTGCCCGGGGACTCGCAGCGTGAGGCTTTCCTTCCATCTCTGCTGCTCTCGCGCTCGGTTCAGCCAGGTAAAGCCATACTGACTCCATTGAATTCACGGTATTTATTTGGGTTTACACCGATGTATAAGAGAGCAGGACTTGGCATAGTGCTTGTGTTTGTGTGTCTGTGTTTCTGAAAAGGATACTTGTTCTGGTTTGTTGGGGTTTTTTCCAAACAGTAAATATTTTCTTGTAAATCACTGGGACAGAAAAGTGACTGCGGTGCTTTTTCGTTCATTTATTTGCTTTAAATTGATGGCAGAGTCTTACAGGAGGTAATAGGAAATTAAAATCTTTCTATATATTTTTTTTAACCGTCTTGCAAAATTTACTGCAGAATTATATCCCCGCACTGGGATTCTGTCGGACAGTTCAAAAAGCCTGTGGAAAGGTTCTCGTTCGCTGTTAAATTTTAAAAGTGATTGAAGTAATTTTTATGGAACTCTGTTAAGTTTCTGAAGAAACATATTGGTTTCATCACTAATAAATTCTTTAAGGCTTATCCATAAGGGAACAGTCAGACTTCCAGATCTCTCTCCAACGAAATGGACATTAGCTTTTTGCCCTGTTGGAGATACGTTCTCAAAAGGTATCAGCAAGGTGAGTGACAAACCTGGGGAAGCCTCATTGCATCCAAGTACATCATCTGGCACTGTGGGGTGGTGGGTTCTTCACCAGGCAACCCGCTAATTTGGGTGGAGATTTTAGAAAGGAGGAGTTTGTTTTCAAAGGTGAGGAAGTAGATTGCAGACGGATTTATACAGATAAATCATGGTGTGAGGTTAAGCTTAGACCCCAGCATCTGTTTCTGAGCACCATTGTGTTCAGGAGAGGCTGCAGCACTGGAAAAGGGAGAGCGCAGCCTCGAAGTCCCTGTTTCTCAGGCACTCCTGTTGCTTTCAAAACAATATGAAATAATGTGTTCACTGTGCTTTTCCACTGCATCCAGAAAAGCACGCAGTGTCTTCCTCCCAGTGAAAGGAAAGTATCAAGCTGGCTTTGTGCTTAACTTAGCACTCACAAGTGCCTTGCGTATGCGAGCGCAGAGCCACCTGATGAAAAGCAAATGGGCTAGGAGGGAAATAAAATTGTGTAATTGCCAGTTTCCTTCAGTTCCGCTCCCTCTCCCGTTTTGCATAAAGGAGGCTATTTAAGTCTCAGCTGGAGTGAGGTTTGGTAATAAGCAGACGTCTATGAACCTGCATCTGCTGATGATATCTACTTAGTTTATTCTATATTTCCTTATTTATTGGTGACCAGTTTTGAGAGAGACTTTCTCCTGAACACTCCTTGTCTTGCGGTGTGAAACCCATGGAAGAAGTTTGTCCCTTCAGGTCCACGAGTCCTTGTGACATCTTGGTAAGTGTAGGACCAGGCAGCACCGCCAGAGATCACGTCAGAGTGTGCAAACCCACCTCAGACTGCATTGACTCATGAATGTTAAGCTGCAAAAGCAAAGCCAGAGCCTGCTCCCTGGGAAGCTATCCACAAAGCAGGGTGGCAGAAAAGGGCCAGCCTTGTTGGATGAAGCAGCTAACATTTTAATTTTCTCAGTACTGCGTGATCTGGCTTCCAGACAGCTAAGCTGTCCCCAGCCAGTTGCTTTCCTACGTGGCTGGCCTTCTTTGGGCACAGCGAGAGGCGCTCACGGTACAAGGTCTGCAGAGACAACTTGATTTAATACAGGCTTAATGGCTGGAGGAAGAAATTTACAGTGTGAGCATTGAAAGTTTATACAATAATGAACGTTGTCATTATTTCTATTTATTGAACCGGTCTGAGCTAGAAACTTGAAACCAACAACTAGAATATGTCCATCACGTTCTGTACTGATCAATTTAATAACCAAAGTGGAGCAGATCATTTTATACCTTTCACTGGATCAACGAAAAAATTCTCTGAGCATAATGTACCTTTTGGCCTGAAATATTTCTGCGTTACAGGCCAGTCTCTGGACCCTTTATGTCATTCCAGCAGTACACGCTGTAAAGCAGCCTTAGACGTCTGAGGACTCCCCACTGACAGTGGCAGCATAGTCAGCCAAGCTTATAGTCCTGAGGCCAGGGCAGAAAAGGGCTTGATTCCAGTGGCTGTGAGCAGCAGAGCACCCTCTTGAAAGCCGTGCAGGTGGGAGTAGTTCAGACACTCCAGATGGTGGTGTGAGCTGTACCAGGAGCCTAAGATGCCTATGAGGGCCTGTCAGTCATCTCAAGACTGGTCCAGTGAAAAATACTGCCTGGGCTACACCACTTGCAGTCTCCCCCAAGAATACCATTGTTTTCAACTAGGAATAGGCCAGCGTGGCTACATCTAGACCCAGATTTTGAAAATACTGCTACAGAAGCTCTCCTTTGCTCTCGTCCCTTCCCCTCTCCTCCCAACAGTTGAAGAGGACCGGGTCCAGGTTTTTGGCTCAGACCCATGCCTGCTGCATACATTTCCTCCACCAAATGGACACAACTATAAACCTCTTTCTGCATCATTTCCTGCAGGCCAGTACTAAACTTGCCACCCAGGTGTCCCCGTGTAAAGCCACTTCTTGCTGAGTCTGCTTCTGTTGCTGCTGGCGGGCTTGTCTTTGCGTGCTCACGGCAGGACTCCCACCACAGTGTGTTAATTTTAAACAAAGAGTGCGTTTTGATTTGGGAGAGTCTTTCCCATCAGGTCATATCAGAGTTTCTCTTAAAAGGGAAGGCTGTTTTTTGTTTTGTTTTATTTTCCCTTTTCCCCTCTTTTAATATGATCCCTGCAATTTTGTTTTCACTGAAATATTGACTGGCAGCATTGCAAATTGCCTGCATGCAGGCAGGAGCTTGCCAGCACTTTCTTACTCAGCTAGCCGTCAAGGTTGTGGATTCCACCACGAGCAGTGCCAGGAAAGCTGTTGATCAAAAATATTCCTAACATCTGTGAGTCCTCTCCATCCAAATGAGATGTAGTTACATTCTCCTTTTCCCTGCTCTCCTTCCAAACTGTTGCTTCAGACACCTAGAAAGCCCTGGTTGCAAATCATAAGCCAATCTCTGTTTGATTTGCAGCTCTGTTTCCAGCTCTGTTGAAATCCAATATAAACTCCAAAGTGCCCTTCCCCCAAGCATAATACGTCAAAAACATCAGCCTCCAAGCAGAGAGCAGACAGGGTGCGTTTCTTTGCCCCATAACTCATTTGATCCAGATGCCGTCCCATGCTGTCCGTAGCCAACAAGGAGAGTCTTGTGAGAGCGGCAGCAGGAGGACACAGCTCAGGGCAGCCCCCAGGCGTGCCTGCAGCCTCGCGCACACGCGTGTGAGAGCACACACGTTCTGCCAGCGCGGGGAGGGGACGGGGGGCAGGCAGGGGAAAAGCCTGATTTCCCTTCCACCCTGTTCCTGCCACCACCACCAACTCACAAGCCAACTATTAAATAATTAACGTACCCAGTGGGGCAGGAGGAATCAAAAGCTGTTGTGTTCCCAAGTTTTCTCTGGCTCTGAAAGGCACGGTTCGCTGTGTATTCTGGCACCTCGGAGCGGGTTTTCCTCCCTCCTTCGCCTCCCCCTTATTATCCCGTATGTGTGCTGGAGAGGGAAGTGGCGTTCCCAGCCCAGCGGGGGATGACTGTTATTTCAGACTAGCAACAGGGGAAAAGGAACAGCCTGTTGCCTGATTGATGTTTGTTTTTTGTGGACAGACACCAAAGGTTCATTAGAGACGGAAGGTTTGGGAGGAGGCGGGGGGGTGGGGTGGCGGGGGAGGTGCTCGCTCTTAAGGAACCATTGTACCCCTGTGCACTAACCTGGGTCTGCACTTTCTTTGACTTCTGTGAATGTCTCAGCTGTACCGTTTTGGCCCTGGCAACTTTAGGAAAATATACACGCCACAGAGGTTTCAGCGAAAGCTCTGCGATGAGGGGATCGGGGAAAAAGGAAGGGGAGGAGAGAACAATGCAGTAGGTTTTGCTGTAATTAATTTCAAATGTGCTGCTCATCTGTTCTCCTCGGGTTTCAAAGGCAACGAGAGGAGTTTGCAGGGCTTTTCCTACCACATCTGCGTCTTTCCAGAGGTGGGGATGGGAAGACGTCTTTCCTTCCATCTGACTGGTTTGACCAGTCTGGCAGCGTGGAGCGCTGAGTGCAGCACAAACCGATGCTGAAAATGATGCGCTGTCCAGAGGGGGAGAAGAGGAGGAGGAGGGTGGGTGTGGAAGAGCTTCTCTTCTTACTTCATTGGGTAGGTGAAGCTGGAGAGACCGAGGAGGTTGGTATTGGGTAAAGCAGGTTTCTCTGCAAAGAGTTAAAGTAGGAGCACGTGTCTTTAAATAACAAATGTTATTTGCTACCGTTGTTGGTCCTGAAAAGCTTCCAGGTTACGGTGCAGGTGAGCTGTGTGGTTACAAGGCATTTAAAGGTGTGGGTCAAACCCTCACTTAATCATTGCTGACTTCGCACCTTTGAAGAATCTTCTCCCTTCGTATAATTGTTTTGAGAACCAGTAAGTTCGTATTAAACCTTTGGTGGTGCGGCATCTTGAGTAGAAACCGCTCCTTGTGGTGGCTGTTTCGCAGCTCTGTTGGGCTGAGCTGTAGTGCACCCAGCACAGGGGCTGCCGGCTGCCATAGGGCACCGTCCTCATGTCCTTTGCCTTCAGGGCTCAGTATCTATGAAGCCACATGATTGCGGCAGTAAAAAGAAAGAAAATGGACCTGTTAGATTATTGACTTTACACCCTTCAACAAGATACCCAGATGCAAATTTGATAGCCCTATGAATCTTAGCCAGAAAAATCAGTAAAACAGAAACTTAAACTACTCTAAATTACTGTTAGTGCTTTAACAGCTCTATTTTCAAATTGCTCTTTGCTTAGAAGCTTGCACTGAACCCTGGAGCTGGTGGATAATGACCTCTTGTTTAAACACGTGGCTACTTTATGATCCTTAGCTCTTAGAAAAACCAACCTCAATATCGGGTGTTGAATATTTCTGAAGTTTGGCCGTAAGGAAAATATTTCTACAGCGTGATTGAAGAAAGTGTTCTCTTTTCTTGTCAGAAACTAATTTGGTGCAGCCACAACATGCTGAATACCCTAGAGGTACTTGAGGTGGGCTCTTGTTTGTGATACAGTCCGTCTCCAGGATGCCAGTGCTGGTATGTGACTAGTAGAGGCTGACCATATAGTGATACATGTTTCTGTGGTTCTTTGGAAGGGATGTAAATGCTGCAGTGGTGTTTCAGACTGTAAAGGTGTATGCCAGGTTTTGTAGCCTTACAGACTAAATAGACTTTCTGGCACTGCTGTGGGACTAGCTGCTGGAAAACTGTTCAGTGATAGATAGCATGTCACCAGACGTACATGCAGACATAGCCAGCTGCTGCGCACGGGGAAGGGTGGGCACATGGCGTCTTGAAGTGACCTCAGCGCAGGTTGTGAACAGGCAAAATTGATACGTAGAAACAAAGAAATGGAGAGAAGCCCGGAGCTCCAGAATGAGGTATATCTGCAGAAGACTGCAGGGACTTCAGACCTGTTTGTCTGTAAATTACTTGTGGAGGAAAGGGAAGTCACATTTGGAGAATATTCAAGCCCACCACCGCACCCTCTTTGAGAGAAACCCATATGAGAAAGGAGGGAGGTCTGAGTCCAGTCCAGGTTTAATTTCCTGGTCCTGCTCCATAGGAAGAAATATCCCTTCCTTTTAACTCTTGAACAAACAACTGCATTGGCCACATCCAGTGAAGCGCCCCTTAGATCACATCCAGATAAACCTGGATTCCAGCATTTGCTCTTAGCCATGGGTGTTTCTGTACCTTGTGCTTGCCAACTAATACAGAGAAGGAGCAGTACCTGAGGTCTCCGCAGAAAGCACATCAGTTCCTCTGCCTCCTTGGCTTGGGGCTGGGTTGGGGACCATATCCTAATTCCCTGCACACAGGGAGCAGCCGTAACAGCACTTCGGAGCATGGCAGGGGTGCTTCGAATTCTCGCTCTTGAGTCTTGGCTGTGTCTTTCCAGCTTGTCACCTCTCCCTTCTTCAGTTTTGATGATAAGGGAAGAAGAAGGGCAGATGGCACAGCTGGAGAGGGGTGGTGGGAGCAAGCTGCTGTCCCAGGGCTGCAGTTCTTTCCCAGCCTTCTAGGAGAGCTGCTGTCTCCAGGTGCCACACAGCAAACCCAGCTTTTGCCAGCTGCACCCTGGAGGTCTCTTCCTAGTTCTAGACTTCTTTACATGTCAATTAAAAGGCAAGAGATCAAGTTATATTGTTAGCCTCAGTATGTTGTGATGATTCTCTCCAAGGCTAAGGATCACAAAGTTATTGTAGGGGAGGGTTTTGTTAAAGAATAAAAGCAAAGCCCCAAGGACAGTGTTGCAGGTCCAGCTTTTTGATCTAGCACAACACTTTGTTCAAGCATTGGATGGTTTCCTTATATTGGAGAAGATAGAGGCTTCTGCTGCTTTTGTAAAGCTAGATCTCAAAATCCGGGGCAGAAGACAGCCTTAGCCCCTAGCCTGGCCCGTCAGGCTCTGGGACTGATAGGACGTTTGTAACCCCCCCACAGAGCAGGCAGAGCCACCCCGCTCCTTGGCACCACGGGCATGGGAGGGGGCAGGTGCCCCACAGCTCTGGTGCTGGGGTGCCGAGGGAGACACCAAGGCACACGGAAGCGGCAGATGTGCCTGCCATCCAAATGACTCCCGTGGATGCTTAATAAAACCACAGGAATCAGAATTTTCTTATCCTTTTATTAGTTACAAATGATTTTTCTCTCCTTTCAAGGATTCCCACCACCTGTTCTTCCAGTCAGCCGGCGAGGTTTCCTTTCGAAGCCCGTCTTGCTCTTAACAAGGGAGCAGGGAGGGCTGGGGTATTGCAGGAGCCTGGACCGCTGAGGCTTTGCCTCTGGAGAACCACAAGGGAAGAGCCAGAACAGGGAATGCTGTAGGGAGGTATTAAATGAGGCCCTTTTGTTTCTCTCCTTGTAGAGCATAAAAATGCCCAAGGCATGAATACTCTGTTCAGATTACTCTTGAACATTTAAATGTCTGTTCTGGTAATTTATGAAATGAAGGGGTGGGAAATGCCTTGCACAAGGAAGAAAGGGGAGACCTTTACCAGCATCCAGCGCTGGTGACGGGGGAGTTGCTCTGTGCTGCTCGGGAAGAGGGGGAGAAGGTGGATTTATCTTGTGGATGCAGGAAAGCTTTAGTCCCTGGAGATGCGGTGTGGCATCAGAGGGGCCAGCTTCTCCCTCTGTGCCTTTTTCTTCCATTCAGGATGGGGAATATCTGTGCTTCCTTCCCCCCACTCATGGTTGTCTTTGGTCTTAGAAGCAACTGGGATTTTTCAGAAGCGTGCAGCACCTAGCGTAAGGGGAACCTGGCTTTGCTCTTAACAAATCAATGGGAAGAAGTAGAGTCATTCAGAGCAGCCACTGGAAGCCTCCGGCAGCCTGACAGCCCCAGGAGCGCAGGGTCTGCGGGAATGGCCCAGCTCCGAGCCAGCCTGCCTGCAAAACAAAGGGCTGGGGAGAAGGTTTCTTAAAAGCACAGGAACACCTACTGTCTGCAAGGGATTATTCCGTAATTTTCCTTGCTTTCCCTGTCTATATATGAAATAATGGGTGCTCTGTCCCTCCTGGCCTCATTTCTTTTTGGTGTGTGCGTGTGCGTGTGTGTGCACGTGTGCGCATGTGTTTGTGTCTGTGTGTGTGTGTCTGTGCATGCGTGCATGTGTGCGTGCATGTGTGCGTGCGTGTGTAGTGTGATAGTCCTGTCTACCGCCCCGACATGGACCGGTGGTACTGTTTCCCAGCTTCTGGCAGCAAGCACCTTGTCTCTGTGTAACATGGAGAGGTGCTGTTACAATTTTGTTACACCCCCAAGAAAAGCAAAACGGACATGGCCATGGAAGTACGAAGGCAGGGCAGAGGGCCGAGGATGCTGTGTGGTGTTACATGCACTGCAGCCCAGCTGGACAGGTTTGCTCGCAGTGTCCCACTCCTGCACCGCTCTGGCGTAAGGGTCCTTGGACCTCCAGCATCATCTGTGGTCCTTGTTACAGTCACATCAAAGAGCTGAACGGGGCTTACCATTTCCCTTCTTGTTACAGCAGAAAATGGGTGGAAAGGCAAAATGCTAGATTTAGGATTAGTATCCCTACTTCAAGGCAAGGGAGGAGGAGGCTAAAATGGAGACATGTTAGAAACTGATGCCCCTTCTGTTTTGTCTGTAATTGTGGTTACGTATCTCTGTAGGTACCCCACTACTGACAGTGCGAAGTAAATACAGGTCAGTTCACTGTTAGCATGAGGAATCAGGAGAATGGTGTGGTATTTATTACTTTCAGATATTTGGGCTAGAGGCTTTCATGCTGTCAGAGCTGAGTCAAACTCTGAGCCAGTTTGCATGCAACATATGTGATAGATTTTGCAAATTAATATGTTAATGTGGGAGGAGATGGTTCCATGAAACTAACCGCTGGCAGTTTGGAGTGTTGTCCTCAAAAACAAAACCATATTGTGTCCTCAAAAACAAAACCAGTGGCACCAGAACTTGGATTCTACCCATTGAGAGATGAGGCATTTCATTAGTAATCGTTGGATTGATTAACCATTTGGGGTCCATCAGAACAAATGCATTTCTTAAAAGACGGAGTCCCCTCTCTGCAGGGATCTGGTATTTAATCTCCAGGTAGTTTAATATGAGAAAAGCTGCCTCAAAGCATTGCTGAAAGGCTGAGCTGAGGACCTGCATCATCGTTGTCAGTTGTTTGTGAGCCTCTTTGGTGTGGAAGCTATAAATTACTTCTAACTGCTGAGATTTCCTATCAGTCACAAATACTTGCGATGTATGAGCCTTGCTTCATGTAGAGGGCAGCACTCCTCCAGCCTGTGGGAGCTGGAGTTGATGGGGAGCTGGTGGCTTTGGGTAGAGATGCAAAAGCTCGGTTCTGACTTTGGAGAGGACTGCTTGCCGGGAAATACAGATATAATGAGTGAAAGATGTCGTCTGCTGTGCTAATGTGGAGTGGAAACTCTCAAGAGCTAGCTTGGACCCCGCTTTTGCCTCCTAATGTGCAGGAATCTGGGATTACGGGAATTTGCCAAACCCAAGTTGCTGCTTAGCACTGGGCTTCTGCTTGTTTGTGTTTCTGCTGTTTGGAAAAACCATGACATGGAGATGACTTGAAGGAAAAACTTAGAGTGAATTCAATAGAATTGTTGGTACACATGGCAAACATGTGAAAACAAGAATATGAATTATGCAGCAATTACTGTCTTGGAAAAGTGTCTGCAGGCTAAGCCCAGATACTTGTCTCTTTCTTTCACCCAATACTGAAATAAAAATGTGCAGCAGTTTTGTATGAAACTGTTTCTGTGATCATCCTTACAGGTATCTGAGTCTGTACTTGTTTGCTGCCTAGGACGGAGGTTAGTGCTGTGGCAGTGCCTGCCCAGTTCCAGCTCGGAGGGTAACGTGGGGGTTGTGAGAGTTGTGCCTCTGCCTGGGAAGTGGGAGAGGACAGAGCCGTGTGCTGCTGGGCTCCCAGCAAACTCCTGTCACCAGGAAAGCCAAATACATCAATTAGTAGGGCAACGAACGCTCTCCTGAATAACCGTCCCTCACTACGGTGATAGTCCTCGTGGACATCAGAATTGCAAGTGTCTTCCGTGGCCTGGACAACCAGCAGCGGCAGACGCGGCTTCCACCCAGGAGCCTGGCAGAAATGGTTGTGCTTGTGCCAGACAGTTACTGCAGAGCCACTCCAGTGATGTGAGGGGACCACAAGGAGCCAGCGGGAAGAGGAGTGTAGAGCAAGCATTTGGGTTTACAGGTCTTGAGTTATTGTTTCAGGCTTTCTGCACGTTCAGGCTGGCATCGCAGCAGTCCATGCAGCCATGCACCATCCGGCACCCTCCAGACTTGTAAGATTACTTTCCACAGCCTTAAACCATAAACCCTAATGTAAGAAAACATTCAAGAAGAGTACCTTTTCATTAGTAGGGGGTGCTTCCATTGCAACATACAATACAGTGTTAATCCGTTCGATCTTACTAAATGCCAGATCTTATGTTATCCTCAAGCATATCCAGCACCAATGTATTTCCAAAATTTCTACTGCCTAATCAAGAATTTGCACTTCATCAAAGCAGAGAACTGGAAGGAGCTTCACAGCTGCATTTCACACGCTCTGAGATCATGCTGAAGGAGTTTGCCTTCCGCAGTGCAGTGTTCTATCCTTACTGTATACCAAGTCACTCTTCCCGTTTTGAAGGAAAAGCTGGTCGTCCCTCACATTTTCCTTCTGGAGCATGCTGCAGAGCTTTCTGTTAGATGCAGCTGCATTCTCAAAGTTTGTCTCCTGTCGAGCCAGATGAGAGTGAAAAGATTTTTCTGAAGATGGTGATGCTACATCTTGCAATATGGGCGGAGCAGAAACACAGTTGCAATTTCTCAAGTTAGAAACAGAAGAAAAAAGCTCCTCTATTGTAAAACTTCATTATCAGTCACTAATACATGTGATTGAACACCTCATGTGGAACACAGCCCAGTTTTCTTGATCTTTATGGTGGGTGTGTTTAAAGGAAGAGTGGACTTTTTCAATCTTAAAAAGCAAAAGGCCATCTGTGGCTTCCTGATGCTGTTTACAGACCTTTTTTGCCTGTGCTGTGCTTGTCAGTAGCTGTATTTATTCATTGCTCACTCTCTGAATTAAACCGTTGAGGCAGCTCCTGACATGCTTCTTCCAGCACATCCTTTTGGAGTGACTACTTGGTTGCCATAGGGACCAAATCCAAAGGGCACACACCATTCAAGTAAATGCTCCCTGATTAACAACTTGCAACTTGTCCCTTAAATATTCTAATTATCTATGATGTGACTTGAAATGCTGAATGTATTCAGTCTGATAATTTCAGTATCTCAATTTTTCTTAAGATGCTATTCCAGCAGCTCTAGAGCTAGATTTTGACCATATAAATAGGAGTGAGGTGGAAGACTTTCTTGCTCCTGAGCTTGCAGGAAAAATCTTCCATGTTTTCTTCATCTTGACCCTAGATTATCAATAAAGTTAATGGGAAGAGAAGCTACCGTGTAACTGCCATCAAAATGGAGGCAATTTAGTGACAGCTGAACATGTTGGTTTAGAGTAGCAGTGTGTTGCTGCTGAATCTGAGGGATCTGCCTGGAAGATGCTCCCTTGTGCCTGGGCGTGCGGAGGGAGGGCAGTGGGAGGCTGCTGGTTAGAAAGCGCTGGCCCCACTCCACAAGCACTGAATCTCAAGCGTTGCTTTCCCAGATCATAAGCATATTAGTACTAATGTGGCAACAGTTACTGAAGTGTGAGGGCTGGACTTAACAAATAAAATAAAAAAAAAAGCAGGGTTTTGCTAATATGTGTATGGTCAGTCAACTTCTTTCAGTTCCTGTTTAGCAGAGACTAAGTAACCTTGCAGCAGAACTTTCCATCCTCACAGCTCCAGCCATAACATCAGGTATTGTTAGTCAAGTCACCGAGGTGGTTCTGTCTGCCGCCCTTTGATATCTTTCAATTCTGACTTCGCTCAGCCAGAAGAGCAGCGCTGGCTTTTCAAATACTGATTGTGCACAGGTACAGTAGATCTTTTTCTGCAGTCTTCTGACACCTAGCAGGGAGCACCACAGTCTTAAATCCATTAGAAATTATTACTGTTGTCTTTGTTACCCCTGAAAATTTAAATGGCTGAGTTCAGCACAGAGCCTCCTAAACAAAGTACAGCGTGCTGAACCAGCGGGGCTGGTAGGCACAGAGCGTGCAGGGAGCAGGCAGGTGTGGTGGCTTAGCTTTGGCACAGCTCTACAGGTGAGGTTCCTTCTGTGGCACCCCCAGTCCTCTCTCTCCACCACAGCCACAAGTTCACTCTGCAGCCGTGTTTGCTGCACGTCCCTCCCGCCTGCTCCTGTAGAAGACGTTCACAGGCTTCCTGGGCCACACAGCCAGCTTGATGCCACCGTATTTCCATGAGACAGGGTCTGCCTCTAGCAGAACCTGCAGTAGCCTTCAGCCGAACCACCGCTTGCTCTTGCTGACGTTAGCCGAAGTCTGCGAGCGCTTCCTGCTTTGTGCCTGGCACTGCTGAGGCCAGGGCCATCACAGGTGGGTTTCAAGCAAATCTGGATACCATTGCCACTCTACATCGAAGCTCAGTGGTTTTGAATGGTGAATGGTGCCAGTGAGGGGCCTGATGGAGCGTGTGCAGCTTGGCCTTTGGCTTCTGCAGGAAGGGGATCCCACACGCTTGTTACCAGCAGTTCTCTGCTCTGAGTAATGCTCACTCCTTGATTTAAGTGGAGAGACGTGATTCTTTGTAACCTTATGTATAGACTCAGGAAGGGGTGAAGATGAAAAGGGTTCTTTCCCTTTAAAATTTTGGTTTATATAGGGTTCTCTCCTGCCCTGAAAAGCCAGCTTGAATGGATATACATCTATGCAGGGGCTGAATTTGGGGGGTGGGGGGGTGGGGTAGGGCAGGATGTCTGTGTGTCTGTGTGTGTTAAAAGGTCTATCGTGTGCCTCTGTGTTTCCAATAAAGATGTTAGGAAAGCCAACCACGAGCACAGAATTTGATGCCAGTGGTCATCTAGAGACAGAGATGAGCTCTCTTTCAGGAGATGTGTGTAGGACGTTGGGTTTTGAGCTGATGTAGTTCACGGGAGTAGCACGTACCACATTCCACGATCTGAGCTTTCTAACTCCAGTTGCCATCTCCGACCTTTGGGGAGGAAGACGACTGTTGCTTGGACTCTTTCTGTCCCTGCTGCAGTGGGGAATAGATAATCTTCCTCCCTCCCTCCTTTTTGTAAAAGCTACTTGCGTGTTTGGCAGTGGAAAGCCACAGTGTGGTCCCAGTCACACCACTGCCCCTCTACCTGCTTGTTTGCTTGCATTGCCTGGGTTGGTGTCATTTTTCCATGGGTATGCTGAGCTTTGGCCACGGCTGTTCCACACATCCCACAGAGAGCTGGCAAGGGGAAGGAGCAGTAATGTGACACCCATCGTAGAGAGGAGCCAGTGCCTGCAGGCTGCAGGGTATGGTATGAACTCATCCTGATTAGCTTCGTGGTGTGGCTCCATCACCACTTAACTGGTTGCCAATAGCTTCCCTAATGAAGGATGATGGATGGCGCTTTGGGGCCTGCTTGAAGGGGCCAGCCGATGAGAAGCAAGGATGCGTGCAGGAATACGGCTCTCACCTGGAAAGGACGTGGGAGCTGAGCTGCACGGCAGCACTCAGAGAGCCTGAGCACTGACGGTTCCTCTTTTCCTTGCGTTAGGACAAGCATCAGTTGTCTTCCAAGGCAGAGATGGGAATTTCTGTGACCCTGCGTATGCTTGGCTGGTTAGGGTAATCATCTCCTGTTCCCAGCAGAGATGATCTGGTGTTTGAGAATGTTCTTTCTTGCCTTTTTCTGGTTTTGGTTAGCAAGTGAGCTTTCTCAGCCAGCCGCTGACTTAGCTTCTCCAGGCTGGAAGGTCTTAAAGGTCGTTCGCCCTCCTCCAGAACAGTCTCACTTTCTGATTTTACTTTAAACGATTCTTTGGGAGTTCGGAGTTCTCTGATGTCATTAAAAAAAAAAAAAATCAAAACCTTCATAAGACTCTGCAGATGAAACAAAATTGTTGTCTTAGCCCACACAGGGTATTATGCAGCCTGGCAGATCCCTTCCTTGTAGCAATAAGAAAAGGATTTGGCATTTAACCTCTTGAAATTAAACCAGAGTGTGAACTTCAATAGTTCAATCTTATCAGGGCTTTGCTAGAATAACAAATTGTGAAAAAATGTAATCATGTCTCCAATGTGACCTTGGCAGATCTGCCTCTGTGATGTGAGAGAGATTAGGTAACTCTAAGCAGATGTCTGTTTATTTTGAAAATAATAGTTATAATTTTTTTCCGCAGTTTGTTTGCACTGCCTGTGAAAGATATGACAGAGAGAACTGTGGTTTGTATGGAGCTCTCTGTAACAAGCTGCTCTATTATGCCGAGCAGTAATTGCTCTTGGAGGTTTGAGTTATCGATCTATTGGTGGGGGTTCAATTTCAGTGTAAAGACCTGTGTTCATGATTTAATTGGAGTGATTAATAACTCCCTCACAGGCGAGATGGGAATCGATATGGATTTCAAACAGCAAAAGTAGTACATTTTCTCCTGTAATGTAGTAGTTGATGGTTTATTATTTGCCCTTGTTTGACTAATTAAAATCATAAGATTCCTTGGTATATAGCAGTTTTGTCTGTTTAAAAGCTTACATCTGGAGCTGAGTATTTCTGCTTACTTACTTTCTGGTTGGGGGGTGTCTTTCTAATAGCTTATTTACCTTGTTGCTTGTCTGTCACTCAGATTAGGTGTACAATATGCCATTGCACATTAAAAAAAAAAAAAAAAAACCAAACAAAACCACCAACAGAACAAGACGAGACAAACACACCTTTAGTAAGTAACTACAAGAGGCTTTAGTAACATTTTATGGCCAGGGTGGCTACTGCGTCACTGGTTTTTAGGCACCCAGCATCTGCTCGGGAGCAAGGCTGAAGAGATTTAACCCTGCAGCGTTTGATCCACCATTACAGCCCTAGATTAAAAGCCTGTATGAAACTTTCAATCTCATTACAACGCCAGCATCCACAGTAAGTGCTTTAGCTGCAAATCCAGTTTCAGCTTTGCATTGAAATGTTGCCAGAAGCAGTGTTGCTAGGAAAATGCAGTGTGACTTACTTCAGGGGAGTTTGAATGGTGATCCTTCTTCTTTATGCTCTGGCCCCAATCCTTGTGTTTGGCACCCGTTTTCATTCAGCTCCTGCAGCTTTGGAGTGTCATCATGCACGCTTACAGCTAACATGCCTGGATAGAGCATGGAAAGCTCCCAAATCTCTAGGAATAAAACATCCCATTAAAGAACCATAAAGCAGCAAATCAGCATCCAGTCCATAGGTCTTAATGCTGTTGCTCTCGGGTTCTGGGAGAGGGGGTTGGATCTTCCTGTGCTGCAAGCTTTCACAACAAAGGCTTTAATCTACACAGTTGGCAAAGGAAAACATTTAGCGTAGTGGTTCTGAATTTTCTTTTTGATTTGCAGAGTCCAGTAAGCTTTCTAGTGGAAGTACAGATGCCCATATGGCAAATTAATCCCAATGACAATAGACCTTTTCAATTAACATTCACAGATATCTCGAGATATATATGTGAGCCACAGACTGAAAACACTCATCTGGATGGAAGTGTTCTAATTTGAAAGAAATGTTTCTTTAGGAAATCTCTCTTACTGGTTCTGGAAATACTGGAGTAAATGCAATTTTGCCATGCTTGCCCTTTCTGTTGGGTGAGAAACCATAACCATACTGGGAGTGTAAGGAACAGGGCTGGAGTGGTGGTGCAGATCGTTGGGTGGTCGGGGCGTCCCCATCCTCGGCTGCATCAGTGTCACTGGGGGGAGGGTGGCCAACGCGTGGACAGAGCAGGCACCGGGGAGTGCTGCGACGTGGCCATGCAGGTGTGGGGGGAGAGAGGAGCTCTCCGCTCAGGTGTGCTCCTCACATGAGAATCGTGGGGCATGACAGCCCTTCGCTGTCAGGAGTCCCTGCCTTTGTGTTAAAAACGTGAGATGCTTCCCTTGTCATGACGTTATGGAAATGACTTGAAGATATTTTTTATCTTTTAAACTTGGGTGTTTCAGAACGGGGGGGGGGGGGAAGACACCCTTGGAAGTTAATTCTGAAGACCAAGCTGACAGCTTTTTGCCACTGTTGCTTTCTTCTAGGTTGAAAGGCTGAAGGCTCGTTACAGCCCCAGCATACAGCAATCTAGCAGGTTAAATGACTTGGGCAACAGAGTTTATTAAAACTGGCAAGTGCTCGCTCCAGTTCTCTTCCTGATAGTCAGGGCTGTCTGGGAGAGTAATTGATAGTGGCAGCTGTTCGGAGGGTGTTTCAGATTGTGGCAAGACGATTTGACTTGACAGACAGCTCTGTACAAATGAACTGAGTGATAGGGGCCGGATTCGGAGCAAGTTGCGGAAGGAGCTTCCCGCAGCGGCCCCGCTCGGGGGAGCGAACAAAGACCCTCGCCCTGCACACAGCACGCCCTCGGCCGGGTGCCCGCATCGGGGCTGCCATCGGTGGGCTGTCCTCCCTGGGAGCGCTGCAGCCGTTTGCGGGAAATCCACCAGAGCCTGTGATGTTCCGAGCAGCCCATCCCGCAGGAGAACATGTTTTTGACACAACCTAACGTGTGCAGTACACTGCTGTCAGGTTGGAAATTTGGCCTTTGCTTTAAGGCAACGTTAACAATGGTTCACATTACACACCATGGAGCCTTTCAGACAATGTGTGACTCCCAAGTCTTTATTTCTTACCTTAAGCTGATTTTCATTAAAATAGGTGGAGGAACTTGGTGCCCCATATGTTGGGTGGCTTCTGTGCTGTAGCTTTGCTTGCCTTACCTTTGCAGACCAAGGTAATCATCTAATGTCTTAAACAGTGCTACCCTCCTAGAACGCAATGAAAAAGCCATCTATATAAGAGCAAAAAAACAGCTAGGGATAAAGAATTAGCACTTAAATACTGATTTTCACTTGTAAGCACTCTACCAGTGTCAGTGCTATCACTGCCGATGCAAAATGCTTTATTCTCTCTTGTGCTTATATTGTTGCATATCCACAATACATTATGCAGCATTCTAAAAGCTCAATTTAAAAAAAAAAAATTACTGACGTTCACTGACTATGTTCCTTTAGTTATTTATTTGTTTTGACCTAGTGCTGTAAAATTTTGCTCTTCAGTACTCATTCCCTGTGTTGATGGTTCAAAACTCGGCTCTGGGACTCATCAACCAACTCTGAAATACTCAGCTTCTTGCCACATACGTCCCTGTAATTCCTGTGGTGATGCTTTTGCAATGTTTCTTGCTGGAATTATAATAGGGAGCAGAGTTCATCCTAGCCAGCCTGGCCTGTGTCTGTTTTCAAGGATGTGTATAGGCTGGATAGATAGGCTGCAGATGGTGGTGGTTGTGTTTCTTGGGAAATTGCCATTGCTAAAGATGTCATTGATGGATGTAGGAGAGGAATTTCTTTCTCACATCACCCCATCACCCTTGCTGTTTGAATACAATGAGGGAGACTGCAGAAAGACGTCTGAATGACTCCACTTTTCTTTTTTTCAAGAGACAAAGGAAAGGCGTGCAAGCAAGATTAGATTATTTCCAATCACATTGTACGTGTGTTGACAGTCCCCTTTCAGCAGGAACCAGCAGCTTGCAAAGAGCAGGAGGCAGGGCTAGAACTGCTGTTGCCCTAAGTACTGTTTGTATAACACGGTAACTGCTTATTGGAGCTCTCAAAGCAGCCTTTACATGTTTAATCCCTTGCACTTGAGCTACTCTTAATCAGCTTGAAAGCAAATTCCTGTTACAGAAAGGTTTAATTTGTGTCTGGGACTTTCGGTATTGTATTTAGCCTGCAATGCTGTGTAGTTAAACACTGGTGAGCATGTCAGCCTGTGCAGCCATGGGAATGGGCAGTGCATGTTTATCCTAATAACAGATTTTGAATTCTCTGGGGTTGCATATTGGATCCATGCTGATGGTCTTTTAGGTTCAGGTAGCTCCTTCTGAAACACGCTTCTTGCAGCAAATTCACCTGTAGTTGTTCTTGGGGTTTCCCTTAAGCTTCGACTCTTGTTTCTACAGGTTTACAGCAGCAGTAGCTAAAGCTCTGTGCTTTTAAAAGTTTTTAAAAGTTTGCATCTTTACCAGGTTAAATTGGAATGGGATGTAGCCCAAGACACAGGGACATTAATATTTTGGAGCGCTCCAAATGGAAAACTAGCTGATCAAGGATGCAAGAATTACTAACCCCAGGTTGTTGTTATTTCTCTTGTTAGAGCAGTTTCAGCCCTTTCTTCCCCGTCTCTCGCACTCAATCATCATTCATCCCTGTGAGATCAAGACATGTTTCACTGTCTGTTCATTTAAGAAAACCTCTCAATGGAAGAAGTCCAAAGTGTTTGGTTAGAACATAAACAAAGTTGGCATGCTGAAAAGGGGTAGTGCTCTGCATGGTGGAGAATGGCAGATGTGATCCAGCCTTCCCATAGCATGGCTGAAACATGAATCATTGCAAATGTCAGATTTCCTGTGAAGGGACGAGCTGAACTGACATGCGTTCAGGTTTAATTAAGGTTGAATTATTGGAGCTGACTGTCAAGTCTTAGGCAAATTGACTCAGCCTGTTATCATTAAGCATGAAAATTACTCTAGGACTTGGTAAAAATAAACACATTTTTGCCTCTAGAACATTGTGGTATGGTCTGGTAGGTCTGTTCTTTTGTCAGGGCAGTTGTGCTCAGCTCCATGGGTCCATCTGCTCAGAAGGGCTAGAATAGGAGCTGAAGTACAGAAATTTCTGAAAGGATCTCAGTCAAACATGATCCAACTTGCAAAAAGGGAATATTTGTTTTCTTTCCTTGGGATATTTCCATATGTGACCAGCAGTCAGCCTGGTCAGTTGGAAGGAACTTGGGTGCGCAGGAGTGTAGTTCCCTTCAGTGGGGTATTCCAGCATCATACAGAGAAACTAGAGTGTGAGATCCTGATGAGAATGGGCAACATCTCTTGTCAAAATCATTAAAATGAACTTTCTGAGGGATTTCAGGGAAGGTAGCTCAGAGACTTCCATGTGAATGGAGAAGAAAGTCTTGAACTGGAGGCTTTTGTGATAGGTATCCTAAGGACCTTGCTAAGTACCTAAGAAACCAGGTAATTATATCCTTCAAAGTCAGTGTTTCTTTGGTTGCACAGAGAAGATGGCCTCAAAATTCACAGGTTTCTGGAGATCTCTGGAATATGGTTAACTAGTGACTGGGTATTGGAAACAGGCACTGAACAGGTAGAGGTAAGTGTTGGTAAGAAACAAACCCAGACCCATGTCTTTTCTTCAGTGTCAGAGCGCAAGTAAGTCACGGGGTGGCCCTCCGTGGAGTCAGATGAAGTGAAGGGTTTTAAGTCTTCGCTTAGGAGCGCCTTTTGTGTTTTCTGGAGTAGTGAGATGTATGGGTATATTTCCTTCGGGGCATCTGTTCTCCATTTTGTCCAAATCCATTTTACCAGAGACTTAAGTGAAACACCTAGGTGTGAGAAAAGTTTCTTTTTCAGAAAAGTTGACTTTCAAACATCAGGCAGGCCTCAGTGCCTGCAGTCGCTTCTTCCTGTCATTTCTCTCCATGGTTTTTCTTGCCTTTGTTCACACGGGTTCCCTTCCCTTCACCCATTGCGGCCCACCCTCAAGTCAGCCACGTGAAGCAGCTTCTCTCTCATACTGTACCACAGCCATTAGAAAGGGAAACAGAAAAGTCGCCAGAACACCAGGATTCACCCACCGTCCTTCCCGTGTGGTGGCTGAGAAGGCTGGAGCGTTTTGCTGTCTCACATGCTTCTCCACACTTGCCCATGAATTCACACCGTATCTTGCCCTTCTCAGGGCTTCTGCTTTTGCACAGCATGGCTACAAAAGGCAAGAAGATACTCACAGTCATGCCTGTAGCTTTTCCAGGGCAGGGCGGGGAGGCATATGGATATTTTTATTGTTGTCAGGAGCAAAACACAAAAATATTTCAGTACTGCAACCTGGGAGATGCAAGTTAGCAACAGAAATCAGTCATGCGCCCCTAGTGCTAACTAATATGACCAGGCTGCCTGGTCATTTTGGTCAATAAGGGAGCATGAGCTTTTTGCTTTGAGAAAATTACAAATGAGAACTAATGCTGAAACTACAGGGAATCGATAGTTGTACATAAACCTGGTCAAACAGCTGCTTTTAATGCAGGACTTTATTGATTTGTTTTGGATCTAATTGACTTTTTACTCAACTAACTTTTGTGGTGCCAGTGTGTTTTGAATACACACCATTAGTCTACATTGCCTATGATTACACAATATGATGTTTAACTCTGTAGGAGGAGGCCTGTTGGATGGAAAGAGCTAATAGGCTCTCAGGGAACCTATGCTCAGGAATGAAACCCAATTGCTTTTAATGGGTACCTCCTGAAAAAAAGTGGGATCTGCCGCTGTGAATGCACTTCCTCCAATATACACGGTATGGGGACCCCTGGCTTGACTAGTCAGTGACAATTTTTCCATTGTGAGTAACAAAATCTGAGGGTTATTTACAAACATAGGTGGTATTATAAAAAATAATGGTGCACAAGAGTGATGAGGATTTGATTTTAGAAATAAATTCTTTGTCACTCTAAACATTGAAACCAAGTCTAGTTACATCTCAAAACCAGGGTACCTGTGATGCATTAACTCATATTCAAAAAAGAAATTCACTGGAATAAGAATTAATAAGAATTATATTTGTTGTAGGGAGTGATTTAGGACCTCTGGACGTTGTTTCAAACATGTAAAGATGTGTAAGATGCTGGAAAGTATAGGGTTGATCATACTTGCTGCCAGCCAAAGAACTGGTGTTTAGAAAGGCTTCTGTTCCTGTCATCTGTGGGTTTGAGGCCACACGTCTTCAACTTCTTTTCATATTCTGAATTTATACGTATGTCGTGATGGATTGATTGATTGATGAAGGAAATGGTACAATGGTAAGAGTGCAAGCAGAGCCAGAAGCAGTGTGGGAAACTGCCTTGTATCTCCTGGAAGGAGATGCCAGCACCACGCGGGCATTTTCTGTACAGAGAGTGAGCTGGTGCGCTGCAGGCTCTGATTCATCACTGGCCTCTCATCCAGCGCCGGCATGGTGCTGCTCAAGCCATTGAAGCAGCAGCAGCAAGGACTCTGGCCTCGCAATAGGCTGTGTTCACAAACGCCTGGTTAGAGCGTCTGGTGGCCAGAATTAGCTCACGCTGTGCGTTGTGTGTTATTTCCACACCTCCTACATCAGGAACTGGCTCAGTCCTTTGATGAGATGGGAAAATTTCAAAGGTGGAATTTGTGCGTGAGGGTGTTGGGAGCGTGTTAATGAGTGTAGGTAGCATCTCTTGCACGTCTGCAAGCTGGCTAAACACAAACAACCCCCAACACGTTTTGGTGGACAGTAAAAGCATGTGTTCTAAAAATCAGTTGGAAGTGCTGTGTGTGCATGTGAAATACAGGAAACAATGTTGGTTCTTGTAACCCATGAACAGCTTTTCGTGTAATTGTGGGTACATGGGTCCCCTCAGTTGTCTTTGACCTTTTGGATACTCTTGATCTGAAACACCTGCTCTTTCCTCTCTTTTCCCTTTCCAGTCTTTTAACCCTTTGGGCTGCTTTGTTTAGCTTAATATCATAGAAGGAGTAATTCTAAATGGAATTTTCACCATAGGTGCGTTTTGCAAGGTCACAGTGTTCCTGATCGTTTTCACTTGCTGTGCATACAGGTGTGTGCAATACTTGGGGTGAGCAGGACTACACTTGGGTGCTCACTGCACTTCTGACTGGATCTTTCCGGCCTTCTCTGTTCTGTTCTTCCACACAAGTGTGTGGCCATGGGACAGCAGCGTCAAGGCTTTTGCTGCAGAACTGCCCCATCCTTTGCTACAGGAAGATCCCAGGTAGCCTCCTCCCTAGAAGCCAGGTGGGGTTATCATTAATGATTAGTGCTTGGGTCAGGGTGTGCTGTACCTGGAGTTGAGCCTAAACACAATGTAGATTGCCTTGAAAGAGCGTGGAGAAAATGATATGTCTTGATGATGAGGCTTGTGTTCATGAGTTCGTTATCAGCCTTAAAACTTACGTTGGGCAGGAAATACTGTAGCAGTAACTTGAGACACATTCATACTCCTACTGTACGTAACCTTGGGACTCTGTAGAAGTCATAAGGCCGTATGTTCTTTGTAGTACGTGTTCATTTAATGACAGCTAAGTCTCTTACACACGTGCTAACAAGTTCTGTAGACTGGCCGGTGAAGGACAGCGGAAGGACAAACACACGAACACACATCCATCGTGTAGCAGCAGTGCTCCCACGGTGCTCCCACGAGCTGAAACATGACTTGTGTTTTCTCAGGCATATGTTCTACCAAGAAGGGAAACAAATGCAGCCCTTTCAGCATGCACTTTGTTGTTTTTCTCGTTGCTCCATAAGGTCCCACCTTGAATGACAAGCCAGAAGCAAAAGCAGCCAATGTCCCAAAGGTGTCTGGGCTAGAGCGGAGCCGGGAACTGAGCACCGACGTGCCCTTCGCCCTGCCTATCCCCAGCCCCCAGCCAGTAGCTGCCGTTGTGACTTCTACTTCCTCAGCGCCCACGTCAAGTGCCAGAGCAAGCCCACTGTTGAAGAAGGAGCCAGTGATTTCAGCACCAGCACCACCAAGGCTCACGCCTCAGCCGCAGCCTCGGCCACAGTCACAACCTCAACCTCGGCCACAGTCGCAGCCTCAGTTAATACCTGAGCTTCGGACCCAGCCTCCGAGTCACATCCCTCCACCTCTCAATTACCAAGTGCATCACCAGGTGGCCCACAACGGACTCAATAATATCAGGTAGGGGAAAGGGATACTTGTGACATCTTGATGCTACTGCTGGGCTAAAGCTTGTTTCAAATGGGATGGAAATTGCTGGGAAGTGAGACAAGGGCACTCTTACTGTCTGTGTGAGATGCTCCGCATTTCTGGTCTTGGACTTCCTGTGCTGACTCCACAGGCTGGATTTTCCAGCAGTGGTGGATAACTGCAGTTGAAACACGGTGATAAATGCTCCCTTTCTGGGACAAAGGCATGTGTAACTGTGGGGTAAAGTTCCTTTAGTTCCAGTTTCTAGTGGAGTTTGCACTGTCTTGTCTGAACCGGCTAGTTCTTGCCTTAGAAATTTAAGGTGGTTTGAGTTTGAGCAACTCCCTTGTTTCATATTCAGAAAGACTCTGTTGAAGTAGGTTTGTTCGCAGTTATCACAGGTTTTTGTTTACCAGCATCAAAAGAGGGATATCTGTATCAGAAAATGTTTGTCGCTTAGAATAGGGCTCCCGTGTAGGCTGAGAAATCTGCTTCACTCTGACATGTTCAGATCTAGCAGGAGGCTTATCTTCGGTGTTTAAATTGCCTCCATCCAGGAAGTGGGATGGGTGAAAACAGTGTGGATAAAATGTTTCTAGAGAAGAGTTTAGCCAGTCAACTGGAACCTGTATAGTCTTTTTGCTGAAGATACATTTTTTTCTTTGTATAGAAACATGCCTTGCCTCCCAAACCAGAACTAGGCTAGTTTAAACAAGATGAGAAAACGGATTTAGAACACAGTATTTGGCTGCACAAGGGTCGAAATATGAATACAGAGAGCTGCTATTAATGTGTGTTTCATAGTATCCTGCATACTTAAGCTCTGTTGTGGTTTTACCCTGTAAATGACACCGTAGTATCAATTATTATTAATATTTCAAACGAATCAAGATATCTGGGGTTTAGTTTGCACGAATAATTGATATTGTGGGAATTACACTAACTGCAGTAATAGTGCCTTTCACTCCACAAAACTTAGACTGCCTGCAGTGGAGTAATAATAATAGAAGAAGATGTAAAATGCAGGATTATTATGAGAAAAATTTGTTAACGTGGCGTGTGTTTGCATGGTTGTATGAGTGTAACCACAGCATGCACAGCAGATAAAACTTGGTCCCAAAGTCACTCACAGCGTGCGACTGTGAACCCAGAGTAACAGAAAAAGAAATTAGAGTAATTGTGTCATAGGATCACAAGGACACGCATGGCCACTGCAAGGTCATCAGAGGCTAAATAAAGGTGCAAAATCAAGCTGTCTCTGTAGCCTTCCTCAGTATCTCATGGATAGCCCTTGAGGATTGTAACTCGCTGAAGCACCAGAGGAAACGTCACCCCAGAGAGCGCAAGCCCCTTCCTGCCCTGTTGGAGAAGTTCATTAAGATCTGTTACTGTCTCCACTGCCATTAAGAGAAACAAAAACATAAGCTTGGGGAGGTCAGTGTTACATAGGTGTGTTGTTTCTGGTAGTGTATTTCTTGCACTGTGTCAGTCCCGTGTTGTAACACACTCTTTCTCTCTCTGTCTCTCTCCCCCCTCTTCCCCCCCATGTTTTTCTCTCTGCAGCCGGAGCAGCAGTGCTAGCAGTGCAACAAGCATCAGCCTCCCAAAACACCTTCCCCTCTCTCCCCAGATTCCTCCACACCATTCCTCCGGCCCAGCTCTGCCCCTCTCCATCTCTAATCTTGCTACCTCGCACTTCTCTCTCAGATCGCAGACCCAACACCAGCACCATCCGGCCATGTTCGCCACCCCACCCACGCTGCCACCTCCACCAGCGTTACCTACCAACAGCCTCGTGATACCAGGTCACCCTGCAGGTAGGTTCCCTTCTTCTTCCAGGGCTGATCTGCCATGCATGCACTGGAGGGTGTTGAGAGATGGGCTGGCTGGTGGGCAGATAAAGGGACACAGACCCACCCACAGGCAGTGTGTGCTGGAACTGTGAGAGTGCTCATGAAGCAGGTAAGAGACCTGGATGCGGTTTACCAGATGAGAGATTCTAGAGAGAACACTGTAGCTTCCTATAAGAAGACTTCAAAACAAAGTTTTCAAAAAAAAATTTCCTTTTCAGGGCATGATTTGTCCAGTGTGGCATTCCACAGTCATCAGACTTTCTTTAGATTAACAAAGGACTGATGTACAGTTTGCCATTCTCCCCTTCTTTGTCCCCACGCTCATGACAGCTGCTGGGGGTAGAACTGACTTGAAAAAAATGTTTCTAATCATCCCAGCACGTCGTTCTAGCTGAACACCTATCCCCTGCTCTGAGCCTTCAGCAAGCAGCACATCCTGCTTGCAGAGCAGGATCCTCTGCCTGCGGCAGCAGAAACTCTCCGTGTGCCCCTGGCTCCTTGGCCTTTCTGTCTGAGGCAAAGACAGCTTAGCTGGCAGGCTCTGCTGTTGAGCTCTCACTATCTTTGCGTCCTTTTAAAAAGTTTCCTTTGTTCACGCTGGCCCCCATTCCATTGTCACTTCTGCCCTAAATGCCCTGTTTATAGCTTATCCATTAGCCTACAGCTGTCCCTGGAAGAGACCCTGGCAGCTGGAGACTTCCCTGCGACTTTTACTTGCTGGGGCCTCCTTTTGATCTGGCATTTGACTCCACAACTAACTCAGCAGGGATTAAACAGGGCAAGTATTTTGCAAAAAATGTGCCCTCTGTTTCCTCTGAAGCCAGTTAAAGGAATAAGAAAAGGGCAGATTTGCTGTGGAAAAATCTGATGGTCTTGCATCCCCTCTTCTTCCAGGAGCTAAATAATGTCCCGTTATTTGTAACTGCTGCTTTAAATGAAAGAAAAATGTGAACTGGTCCAAAGTGAGCTCTCAGAACGATGATAGACAAAAGTGCCCTGGGTTCCTAGCCAGAAGCAGAACCACACAGGCCAAAGCTGCTGGCTTTCACAGGCCCTGGCACCATCTAGAATTTCAACCACATGGCGGGGAAGATGTTGGCAGCACTGTGGGAGACCTATTCATTGCTTCCTCTGTTAAGGCAAAGGACTACTGTGATGGGGACTTTGAAAGTACTGTGAAAGGAAATAGCAGTGCGCTCACTAAAAGCATGATATTGCAGTCACTGAAAGCAAGTATGTTTTCACCATTAACTTCGGGAGGTACAAGATCAAGTGACCTATTCACATTCAGCAGCTTGCCAGGAAATGGTAACAGTCTTGCTCCCACTAAAAGGATTTCTCCTGCAATTTAAGCAGAAGAAGCCTAAGTTAGTGGAGGGAAAGGTCTGGGCGACTAACCCTGCAGACAGTGAAATGCCTCTTGTCTGCATTATATGAAATGCCTGCAAACTGGCACATCATAAAATCAATACAGAGCACTGCAGAGCCAGGAGCTTCTGTTGTCATTCACATAAAAGTTTCTTAAAAGCAAACAATATTGCTGAGCAGCCCTGAAGAGCTAGGATCCAACTGCGGCTAGCAGCATAGTTCTTGCTGTGCCGTTCAAGTGTATGTGCGCTCTCTGTAAAAGCACCAGCTTAGAAAAGCCATCAGAGAGGGTCTGGCCCTTTGAAATCTCCTTTTTGTCATCTTTCTCTCCCCCCTCTTTGGAGGAAAAGTGTTCTTCCTTTAAATTCGGCCTGGCACACTTGTTGCTCTTGCCAAGAAGAAAAGCAGAGCTCAGAGCTCCTGCATCCACTGATGTACAAATTCAGGTCCCTGAATAACAAGAATGCGCTTCTGTTGGCATTTCTTCTCTTTGAAACCTAAAGCTTGTACAAGTAATGTACGAGCAACCCTTGTGTGGGCTGCTGCCCTCGACTCAAGGGCACCAGGGCTGGCCCTGATGCAGGATACAGAGAGGAAGCAGCAGTCTTTGTGTCTTCTCTTCTGAACATGAGGGTACCCAGCAACACTGGCAGGACAGACCTTTTTCTGCCCTGCCCACCTCGTGTGTGCGCACAGAGCAGTAGTGTTCGGGCGTTCAAAGGGCTGCTCAGTCACGCTGCTCCTAGTTGTGTTGTTACTGGCCAGACCTGTCAGACAAGGCGTCACCGGCAGGCACAAGAACTTAGTTCTGATGGTAATGTTGCCCAGAGCCCCTCACGGAGCTGGGTTATTCCTCGGTAGTCCCACCCTTACTAGGAAGCAGCGGCTCCTCCAAGCACTCCACTGCTTCTCCAAACATCTCCCGGACTTTTCTTTTCCTGACAAAGGCCAAAGTTGTGGTACAGGGCTATGGGCTGGAGCCAGCTGCAAATCTATCAGTCTGACTTCAAGTCTCTTAAAGAAATTGGATATCAGAGCACTTAAAACTGCCAACTCGCTTTTATCTCTCCCTCCAGAAAAGTGGATTATCTTGATGCTAACAGAAGGATTCAGTTTCTTTAAGTCATGCCAAATTTAAATGCGTAAACACACACATATGAAATCACACTCATACTCACTAAAGAGGTTAAGTTTTGGACCTAAAGTGCTTTCAGCCTAGGTTTTTTTTTTTTGTTCTTGTTTGCTTGCTTCAAGGAGAACCCATTGCAGACTCCTTTGCTTCAGTGCCGTAGGCTTCAGTATCACAAGTATATATACTTTCTGCTTTTGTATTAATTATTATAGAAATTTTAGCAGTACACAGTACCTGCTGTTAGCAGTAAATTTATTACTGAAAAGCAAGTGGATTAGGCACCCAAAATTTGCTTTCAAAAGTGCCTTTCAATAGGATGTAGGCTCCTAAGTGGTAGCAGAGACCTTGAAGTTCCCCATCAGAGTGCCCGTTTTTAAAGATCTTAACCATGACACTTCAGAAAGTGACTGATTTAGACATTTCTAATATTACTCTAGAAAAGTGAAGTAAAAGAAATGCCTGCAAAACATGAAATAAAACTTTAAAGCACATGTATTCTTTTGCCCCTTTATATTCAGTGCTGTAGGTTAAAAGAGGTGTTAAACTAAAAGAAGTAGATTCATGTAAATTCAGAAGCAAGTGGGTCAGTCAGGACTGAGTGTGTGTCATCCACAGCTGGCGACACAAGTTGCTCTCAGCTTAGAAAATGTGTAATATGGTGGGTGCTGATCCCTCTTTGAAGTTTGTAGGCAAAATCACAGATGGATTTAATTGATACCAGCAGTTACGTTGGGAAAGTGGACGTTTGTCCCTGCTGTCCTCAGTCATGTCATTTCTGAAGTGCTGGTATTTTCCATCACCCAAAACCGCGTTCAAATTTAGTGCAAGTTGTTCTTCCAGAGGAAGATGCTGAGAAAAGGTCGTATGGTGGGACATTTTGTTTCTGCAGTCGTTATGACCTTCATGAGATCTGGAGCCAGTTCAGTGTTTCTCCTCTTCCCACTGATTCCTTCTCCATATTTTCTCATAGGAGAAAAGCCTGGAGGCAGGGACAAAAAATTACAAGTATAGCCTGTTAGAGATTGAGGAAAGGACTGCTTAGTATTTAAGGTCTCAAAAAAAACCTTACTGCAAAGAAAGCCACAGCTTCTAGGGTGGATGTTCCTGTGCATGCCCTGGGTCTGAGAAGGGGAAGGATGGCACAGGGATCTGTTGAGAAATGGCTGATGGAGCAGGTAGTTTCCAGCCACCCAAATCCATTATTTCATTGTGTTGTAGATCTTGTCAAAATTTTCCCTCTTGAGTACAATCATCTTAAGAGTTTAACACACACATTAGGCCGCCATCCGTTTTCAGTGTACAGGTACGCTGCTGAATTTCCAGCCTCCAAAGGGAACAGGTCAGTATTACTCATTTTAAAGAGAGCCACTGTCCTCGAGGGTGCTCCCCAGCATCTTGCTGGTGCGGGAAGGTCTGGCCACCATTCCTGGAGGCATCACGCTCAGTGCCGTGGCCTCAGGTGCCAGGGAGGAGGAGTAACCGTCGGAGCTGCGCTGTGCGGGGGGCTGGCGGGCGGGGGGGCCGGGGGCGATGCTTGCTGATGCCCCCGATGATGTTTTCTGCTGTGATGACTCATGGTGTTCTCTCTTGTCTTTAGATACCAGCCTGTTGATATCATTCAACCAACCAATCATGTATTGCCAGCCTCATTCGGGGATTCTGATTGGTACTTTGTCACAGGCATCTCTCTTACCTCCACCAATGAGTCCTCACGTAGAAAACCACCACAGCATGACCTGCAGAAACAGGGAATGCCAGGTGAATATTGACTCTTTCTCCTCCGTCTTTGTGGTACTCACAGGCCCACGGGCCTCTGTGTCTTTTTTTTTTCTCTCTCTCTCTCCTCTAGATCACGAACTGCTCAGGCAAGAGCTGAACAACCGGTTTTTGGTTCAGAGTTCGGACCGGGCCGCTGCCTCACTTGGCCCGGTGCCGCTGCTGAGAGCGGAGTTTCACCAGCACCAACACACGCATCAGCACCAACACACCCACCAGCACACATTCACTCCTTTTCCATCCAGCTTGCCCCAGACGCCGCTCATGCCGCCCTCTGCACCTCCCATGGTGCGTACCCCAGCCCAAAATGTGAGGATAAGTAGAGCATCTCTGGTCAAAAAGCCTAACCTGCTCTTGTCAAACAAAACCCAGTCCTCTTCATTTCAGCCAGGCGTGCTGTCCCTGCTCTTCTGACCTGGAGGCCTGGAGAGACAGGCCCAGCACTCCCAGAGGGACCCCCTTTCCATCCAGAGCCTCCACACCCAGCCTCTAGGTCCCCCACGCTGCTACCTGTGAGCAGATACCTGCACCCATGAGACAAGTCCAGAGTCCCTTTAGTTTCCCTGTTCATGTGTCCTGCTTGTGTACTTCTGTTCGCCCTTTCCCAGGGCCAGGTGCCATGATACTCCAGAACACACCAACGAGGATGCCATGCCACAAGATCAGTGGCCTCCAGCACCAGGCACAGTCCCCACAACTGTTCCTTGTGGGGCAGACTGCGCTTGCTTACCTGGAGCTCTCACCGTAGTGCAGCATCTCATCTGATGCCAGTTTTGTCCCTCTTCCTCCTAATTCCCTATTCTATATAGATTTTGGCTTTTATTATTCGATCACATCAACAAGCACTAATTTGTGTGTGGCTGGTTCTTCTTGTGGGAGAGATCCTCCTGGCCATGTAACAAGCGTTAGCATTTTGCCATTGAAGTTGCTTGCAACGCAATGGGACTTTGCTGCAGCTGTTACAAAATTGTTAGAGATCTGCTACAAACGCATTTTGTCAGTGCTTTAAAACACACCCTCTCCCTGCTTCTGGCAATTTCTTTGTGAGATTGAAAGGACAAGATTTAGCATTTTTGCCCCCCTCTCAGTTTCACACTGTCCAAAATGTAGAAACAACCCTCTTCTGCTAAGTCTAGCAAAAACTAGGGGTAGCACTAAAGCAGCATTTGGGAAGTAATACCAAGATCTCAAGAAGCATAATGGTTCTCACTTTTCTTTCCCACTGCTGACTGCCCGATGACATTCTTGGGTGTAATCTGCTTAGCAGCAAGACAATTAAAAGTAATACCATCCACCCCAAGTCCTGGCCCAGGTGTTTGCTCAATGTACTCGTGTGTAAACACCTTCCCTTCTTTTCTTGGTCTGTGTAAAACAATCTTGAAATTTTTCTCAGAAACCTCCTGTGTTATTTAAGAATCCTGATACCCGATCCCAGGAACAGCTCCCTCCCCTCCCACCCATGCCCGTTGATGTCAGCCGTCATACCAAAAACAGCTTGCAAGGCTCTTTTGTTATATTTCACTCACATCTTCTTATATTCCACTAGATCAGGTCTGCTAATCCCAACACTAGAGAAGAGTGTTGAAATTTACAGCTGCATGTGTTTGGAAATTTATGGTATTTACACTGGAGGGGACATGGCTCCAGTAATAACTGTAATTAATGAAATTACAAATCTACTCTCCTGCACAGAGGAGTGTGAAACAGCAGCTGACTTACCAAATAAGCAGCTTTTCATGGGGTCCTACAGCTCCCTTCCCTGCCTTCTTCCCTCCTCCCTCCTCCCCAGCAGAATGTACATACTGTTCAAAAATGCAATGTATATACGCTTTTTGGTTTTGCTTCCAAGGTGGTACAGGGCAAATGGTCGTAAAAATAGATACGGGGCACAGGCTGCGCACATGGAGGTGTTAAAACCCCATGCTGGAATGGAAAAGGTTAACCATCACCTTTTCTCTGGGGCACTCTCTCTTTATCAGGGGAGGGGGAATATATCAAGATTGTGCACCTAAAGTGATCTAGCCCTTTTCCAAATGATTTTGGCCCTTAGAGGAACCCAGAAAATGGGGAATTGGTATTGGTTGCCCTGCAGTAGACATTGGGTCAAATAGAAAACATTCCCTACCTTCTAGTCTGTGGTCTCGTTCAGCACTCCAGGGGCAGATCCCAGATTTAGACCTGAAGCTGAACTTCCCTGCGTTCCACAGCGCTGCAGATATCGGGACTGCTCTCTTCAGAGTGGAGGAACCTCTTGATGTAGTGCCTGCAAAACGGGGCTCTGCAGTGAGGCTCGGCAGCTCCCCACGCGACCCGGGGGCTGGCACCTTTCCATCTCTGTTGGCTTTGGGAAATCAGTCAGTTCCTCATGAGCGAGTATGCAATATCCAGCCAGTTCTGCTCCGTTCAGTGCTGTACAAACGGGCTATGATTATTTGTCTGTGTTGAAATCCTGATGTGTCCGCTACTGCCGAAACCAAACTCACCTGTTGTTTTTTTTTCTCTCTTTTCTTTCCAGTTTGACAAGTACGCTCCCAAATTAGACAACCCTTACTTTCGACATTCCAACGTGAGTGCTTACCTTTCTAGGTGTTGTCTTTGTTAACGGTTCTGTTTGCACTTCTTTTGCTTGTTTTCGATTGATAGTATTGTGAATCATTCATTCCTAAAGCTCTTTTTCCATCTCAATTTTTTTTTTAAGGTACAAAATTTTCTGTGGGCTTTTTTTGTTTTTAATCTTTGTCTACTGCATTTTTGCTGCTGTGGCTCTATTGCTGTGCCTGGGATGGCAGGGAATGCGCAGAAATTGCTAGATCAGTGGTCATTGCAGTATCTTTGCAGCTGGTGCTTCTCACAGTGCAGCAGCCCGGAGTGCATGGCTCTTTCACAAGATTTTGCTCAGGTCACAGGAGTAAGTCAGACTGGTGGTTTTCTTCCTGGTGCTCCCCACTGCTCCAAAGCACAAAAAATACATGTTCTGGGACTTGTAAGACTGCTGTATGTGCTCAGGAGAGGCCTAAGCAAAACTTAACCCAGCCTACACAACTACAAGGTGGTGTGCATGCAGCCTGTGGTTAGTGTGCAATGCAGCATCTTGTGGTTCTTTTTTGCTTTGAAAATTAAAGCAGGTCACATTTCAAAACAGGATCAATGTATTTGCTACTGCAGAAAAATGCAGAGTTAACGAAAAGTGAACATAAAACCAAATTATTCCAATTCCTCTAAAAATGGTGAATGCTCTGTGCTTCTTGCAATAGTCCACAAATTGTAAAGGCACACTTGTTCAGCACTATCTAGAAAATGAATCTGATGAGCGCATTTTCCAAGTTTTGGCTTTGCTCTTAAAAATTTTGAAAGCAAATTGAGTGTGTATTTTCATTGTGGCACTCGTTCAACACAGTACTATTTTTGTATGTGCCAGGCTTGGCACCTACCTCCATTATTGTTCAAGTTGTCCTGTGACATAAGCATCTCTTTTTCTTTTGTAGTTCTTTCCAACCTATCCTCCAGCAATGCCTGGAATGCCACCCATGCTTCCACATTCAGGTCCCTTTGGGTCACTTCAGGGAGCATTTCAACCGAAGGTACAAACTTCTTCTTCTGAAGGCTTTGTTCTTTTGCTGGGAGAGAAACTGTATTCAGAGTCATGTCTCTGGTGATTTTGTAGTACATGATTTAACTAGCAGAAGTGCAGCACAGGGTTGGAAGCAATCACCCCACAGATCTGTGAGCATCCTCTGCACAAAGCAGCCAACACTTCAGCAGAAATTTTCTCTTGGCACTACAGATCGTTCCTTGGAAAAGGATATAGTGGTTCGCTTGGGAGGTCAACTGAAACTGGAGTAGAAGCATACTGTCACATGCATTACTTGATTGAAATATTTACAGCTAATAATAGACTGATGAGTCCCAAATCATTTTATAAATTTAATGGTCTGAGATTGCAAAAGATGAACTGTGTTTATTCCCAGAAAAAAAAAGAGAAATTGACTGTACAAGTGTGGGAACAATAGGGAGAGACTGCTGTAAATGGGTAGAGCAATTTGAAGGAGCTGAATTTTTATTCCCAGCTCCGACACTGTCTGACCTTGGGCAAGTCGCTTAAATCTTCTGTTCCTTAGCTTCCTCATCTTTAAAGTTATCTTGCAGTGGGTTTTATAAGAGTTGATGAATGCCTGCAAGCTTCTTTGAGATAGTGTGTTTGAAGGGTGCACTGCAACTGTAACTACAACTAGCACTGATGGTCATTTGGAAATGTTGCCATGTTAACTACCATTTTTGATGAATTCTGTGGTGTGCACTGCTTTATTTTTCCTTCCAGACATGTTTGTCTTTTTATTAACTATTTTTAAATAAACAGAAACTGTGAAATCTCTCCATGCAAGAAATAGGCATTGTATCTATATAGTATTTGTTTGAAAACGGAGCACTTCAGTTGTAAGGTGATGTGTCTAGCTTCCTTACATACTGTGATTTTAGAGATTCCTTACCTTGAACTATGTTTCTGTAGAGCTGTGCTACTGTGTTACAAGATTTGAAGGACCTGCGGGGTAGCCAGGCCATTTCTGTTTGCATTTGGAAGGTCGTTTCCATAACCATAGCAGGCCTGTGGGGTACGCTTCCCTCAGTAGTCTCCCTGACATCAGTGGAAGTCAGTAATTAGCAGCTGCTGCAAATAAGGCCTCTTACAACCTTCCCACCTAAAAATTTCTGTAATGGAAGCTGGAGTATTTCTTCAGCGCCCATTGAATCCGTTACAGTATTTTATTGTCCGGATACATCATAAATAGCAAAGACTCTAAAATGGCTCCTTTGAACAGGAGTTCTGTAGGTAGTGGCTCCAGGCATAGAAGAGGAGCAGTTGTATCTAAGCAGAGGGAGCAAGAGGGACGGAACATAGCTCTCCCTTGATGGAGTTTGTCCAGCAGTGTTAAGTGTTGCTATTTGTGCAAAGGTTGCCAGGGAGTCCCTACAGACCCCAAGTTGTCAGCTGTGAACTCGATTTTCCAAGAAAAGGAGCTGCACAAATAAGGTGGAATTGGCAGAATTTTGCTAATGTGAAGATAGGGCTCAGGTTTGCCATAAGGCTACTTACTGTTAACGAGGAGCTTCTGATACACCGATAGCATGCTCTCCCAGTTTCCATCTTCATTACAGAGCTTTGTAGATACCATCTCACTGTAAAATACCATTAGACCAAAGAGAAGCAGTTACACAGTGAGAAAGGATAAGTGAGCACAGACCCTTTACATTTTTAAACAATTCTTAGTGCTGTATTATAACTTGCTTTTAATTCATTTTAATGATAGAAACATAGAACAATTTCTAGCTTTGAGTTTAAGCAGTGCAGGGTCATGCTTTGGTGCCATGGTTAATCCTCAGCATCACTTGATCTCTAGACAGTGCTGTATTTACATACAATTACAGTCTAACACCTGAAAAAAAAGAGAGTTAGGTTGAAAAATGGATCTGCCGCTTTGGCACATTATTTTCCAGTTTCCTAGAGGAGACAGAGCTGCACTGCTAGGCAAAGCCACTCTAGTCATCATTACTACATCATTTTTCCATGCTCTCTCCCTCCCAAGCTGAGTAAAGCCTTCATAATCACTGCAGACCTGATGATTTGGTTTTGGCACACTGAATCCAGCACTTCTGGCTTTCCAAAGCAGAGGTCTTGGTTTTGTTTTTCCCCTTCCCGTGTCAGTTGCCTACAGCTGTGCATGTAAATCCACTGCACATAAATCCAGGCTGATGGTAAACTTCTCAGAGACTTTCCCAAAGGCCATTTCTCACAAGCTAAGAACTTGAAAAGGTCAGAAGTACTCCGTTTACTTTGCTGGAGGAAGCACTCACGTCTTTCTCCAGGGGACAAAGGGACAGGATGACACCATGCTATTAACGTGTTGTGATCTTGAAGCTCTTGCCTGTATGATAGCTGTAACTTACGTGCCACCTTGTATATACCTCAGCTGTCAGACAGGCCCTGAGAGCACAGATCTGCCTGGGGAGTTTGTTGACTTACCTACACACTCGCACAAGAATTCTCTTCTTAATGAGTCCGAAAGTTACGTAGCCTTAGACAAATTAAAACCTATCTTTCCTCCCACACCCATGATTATAGTCATGCCTTGTACAGTTTGTTTGAAATTGACTGTAATTTGACCTAAAATGTGAGCGAAGTAATCTCTTGGGGAATGAGGTTTAACCCCTCTGCACTCAGCTGCATGGAGGCACCAGGTGCAGTTGCTCTGGGAGTGGGAGATGGATGAATGCCAGAGTGAGAAAACGAACGAGTTCTTGGGGATCGTCTAGAACAGGGCAACAGGTGGGATCCGGAGGAGGAGGAGGAACAGGGATTCATTCAATGAGGTGTTTAATTCTTGCTGGAAAATGATGGGATAAACAATGCAAAGCTATAAAAGACCCACAAGCACCTTCTAAGGTTTCTTACTTTGCCTTGCCGAAGCAAATAGATGGGCTGTTTACATTTTAGCCATTGTGTTACATAGCCCCAGTCAGAGAGGGGCCATGGTCCAAGAGGTGGAATATGGGACTAGGATGCTTGAGTCATTTTGTTCCTGACTGCTGTGCTGGTTGCTGCCTGAAACATGGAGGGAGTCTCTCTCATTCTCTCTCTTACTGCCTGCCTGGTTTGTCTAAAGAATAAGCTTGGGGGTCAGGGACTGTCTCTTTCCATCCCCTTGCATACTGCGTAGCACAATGGGGTTGTGATTTCAACGGGGCTTAGAGGTGCTGCTGTAATACTGTTACCGCTGCTAAGTAATAATAGATGACATGGTGGTTAAATGCTGTTGGCTGTCAGTAAGAGATAACATTTAGCACTAATGTAGCAATATGCGTGTTCAAAGCACAGTACAAACATGGACTAATTAATGCCGTTAACATCAGATAGAGATGTTAAACATACCACTGGTACGATACAGTATTATTCACGCTCTATTCTTGTCTTTCAGACTTCAAACCCTATTGATGTAGCAGGTAGACCAGGCACGGTCCACCATACACTGCTGCAGAAGACTCCAGGGGTAGGCAACAATATATAACCTTCCTTTCAGCTTATCTGGATTTGCAGTAAACAGAGTGATTGCTCATTAAAAAAAAAAAAAAAAAGCAAGCAGCTGGTGAGCAAATTGGCCTTCTAGACTTGGAATGTGTGGTCAGGACAGAAGTTCTTTTTCTGGTGAGACAACAGTAGCCTCCACCAGGCGTGAATACAAAGGGATGTATTGACTTTTTTAAACTAAGTCAGAGGGAAATGTGGCAGGAAACCCCTTCAAAGTCTTTCCCCTAAGCATTGCTTGGAGAATAGTTTTATTCGCTCCATTTCAGAACAATTACAAGGTTCAGAAAAGCACTGGCACTGTTAAGTTGCTAGCATGAAGCCGCTTTGTTTATCATAAAATTCTGCTGAGTTTGGTGCAAGGAATGAAAGAGAAGGTTTAAGCCTTCTTTAAGCCTTTTAGGTTTCCTGTGTCACAGGGGACTTCTCTGCACCATTGCTTTCTAAATACTTTTACTGGTTCAGAGGAAGGAAGTTCCCCACCTTTCTGTATATTGGCTAGTTTTAGAAAGACTGATTGTTTTATTTCTGCTTTTTCCATAGGTGTCAGACCCTTATAGGCCTCCAGTAAGAGTAAGTAAGGTTTGTGGGGGATTTTATATGCATATATATACACACATACACTTCAAATACTGCGCATGGGTTTTTGAAATTCGTCCAGCAGAAAATTTCATGCTCATCCTTTATTTAAAGCAAAATGTCATAGTGAGCTCTTAGCTGCTTCTGATTAACAATGTTTAGGTTGAATCCCAACCTTATTTTGCATCCATTTATGTGCATTAATAGTTCACATTATGAAGTAAGGGTCACAGAAATAAGTGACTGTGAGCACAGGCAGACATTCACCAGTGGCTTAGGTCAATGTGTTTTGTGTTTCTTATGTTCCACAAAAACACCCTACAGTGAGTACCACAGCTCAACTGAAAAACAGTAACTCGTTCGGCTGTGCCACTGCTCATCTCTGGCGACTGTTTGTCCATACCCTTTTCCTTCCTAAATGCAAGTAGCCATAATAACCACACATGACTTAGCTTGCAGTGCAGCAGGGATGAATGAACAGGGTTCTTTTCGGAGACGGAACTGTTAACTATTAGTTGCTTTCTCTTAAGCATGGCTTACTGTTCTTTGCTGCCATTTATTTCAGTTTATGAAGAGGGGAGTGCACGTAGGAAAGAACAAGGCAGGTATCTCAGATCTCCATGAGATGAGGAAGATATCCCACATCGCACATTCCTCCCGTTTGTTTCCTTCTTAATTTAAACATCATCTGCTGCAGTACAGAAAAAAATGTTGATCACCTATTGTGCTGTTTTAGCAATCAGCCTTCCTCATTGCTTAGCTACCTGTTTGACAGTAAGGGAAATGAAACGTTCTATCTGATGTAGATTGCTAACGTATAAATTAATCTAAATTCTTGTGCTTTCTACTGCAGAAACCTGGGAAGTGGTGTGCCGTTCATGTACAGATCGCCTGGCAGATCTACCATCACCAGCAAAAGATAAAGGTAATTCAGAGAGTTTCTGGAACAAAGCCATTTCTTTGGGCTTATGGATTATATTTTAGTGAGTAATGAGCAGGAAGCAGTTACTGTTGGTGATTCTCGAGCTTGCCTACATTGATTAAGTAGCACTTTCAATCCTTCAACATTTATTGTAGCAACTGTAAAGTTTATCTGAGGGCAAAGGAGTGGGGTTGAAAGGTAGCAAAATGAGCAGGAGATACTAAGTGCGCAGCCAGAAAGAGATGAAGAAAGGGAGAGGGAGGGCAATTTGGTCCAAATTCATCTTTTTTACAAAGCATACATGTTTAATGTCAATTCCCTTTTGTACTAGTACCTCCTGTGGAGGAGGTAATGAAATAACCAATATAGTGAAGAACATATTACAAAGCAGAGAGCAGGCAAGTGGATTGATCGTTGCTGTGTTAGAGTCTGTTGGCCTTTCTGCACTGCATTGGTGATGGGCAGAGGGAGGGGGACTAAAACTCAAGTGGTAAAAAGACGTAGGTACGCTGGGGTGCTGTTACAGGCTCCATGTTCCCTGTGGCACCAGAGTAGCTGATAATGGGACTTCTGTAGCGTTTCTTTTTTCATAGCTCCTGCTGTAGTCTTTTTGTCCCATTAATGAAGACTATTCAGTGCTTAAGTAGGTGCGCTGTAAGTAGTGCCTCTACAAGTGGTGTATGTCCATTATTTTTTTTAAGCAAATACATCTTCTTTAAGCTATTGAGAGATTTAGGTGACTTTGGTGCAGTTCTGACCCTGCTGACTTCTATAGGGGAAGGATAAAAATAGCCTCTGGAGAAGCCTCATAGTTTTTATCCTTCGCCTGTTGTCTGCATGCTGAGCTATATGAGCTGCAGGAAGGGCATAGTCGCTAAGAACATCTCTCTCTCTCCAAACTGGAGAAGCAAAACAGACAAGTCCATCACCCAGCTCTCAAGACTTCTGTCGGCAGCTTTCCGCCTGCAGAGTATTTTTTTGTCAGGCTGAGAGCACCAACTGATCCTGGGGTGCAGCACGCTCAGTGTATCATGTTGCATGCTCCACTGTGTGTGCTGAGGGGCTGAGAGCTCACTTCAGACCTTATTCATGTGGATAAGGCAGGCAGCCGAGAGTCTGTGAAGCGAAATGGCCTTACAGATGCTGTCAGAGCATGACTGTAGTACGTGACCAGAGACGCTGCTGTCACTCTCACTAACTCTCCCTGGCAGGGCTAAGCAGGAGTGAGCCTGAACTCCCTGTCTTTTTCTCCCATAAAAAAGGAAGTGTATAATAAGATTGTTTTTATATCATTTGACAGCAAATGCAGCTGGATCCCCACAAGCTAGAGATAGGTGGTAAACTTGACCTGTTCAGCAGACCTCCTGCCCCTGGAGTGTTTCCAGGCTTCCATTATCCACAGGATCTTGCCAGGCCTCTGTTTTCTACCACAGGTAAGGGAAGATCATCTTTTGTTGAAAAAAAATCAAACAGTATATGTAACGTGTGTCTCAACAGCTACGTATGCCTCCAAAACTGAAGCAAGCAAGATTGGTTCAGAGGGGTGTGGAGGCACTGGCCACTGTTGTGACCAGGGCAATTGGAGCTGCTGGTCTGGGTCCCGCGGCCACCTGCAGCGCAGGATCCTCTGCACATCTCTGAGCGCAGCTGCTGGCTCATACATCCATGTGTATGCAGCTGGTTCTTATGTGCCTGATTATTTAATAGACTATGGATTTTTAAAAGCAATTTTGACAAAACACTTGAAAATGTTTCCATTGCACGGGACTGGAAGTGGCCCTGGTCTCTTTCTTGCTTTTGTATTAGCCATGTTGTTCTTCTCAGCTCCTCCACTCACTGAGTTTACATTTGTTTTCTGGAAACAAGGGATTTTTGTAAAAGGAAAACTTCAGTAACAGCACTGAAAATATCACACAAAGTGTATTTGTGAAGTGTTTGTTTTTAAATATAAACCCCCCTATGTGTTACACAGTCCAGCAATGTCTGAGGCTTAAAATGGCATACTGAATTTTTTAAAAAACAAAGAATTCAATACAGTTTACATTGATGAACTGCTTTCCAATCTGTTGGAGAAGTAATTACAATTAATGCAATTACCAAAGTGCAGTAAGCTTCACTGTGCTGTTCTCAATGGCTCTGACCACAGGAGACTGCAACTCTGACATTCTGGTATTGGAGGTAACTGTAGATTCATGTGGATGTCTGTCTACCAGATGTTTTTGATCTGTTCCCAGACTTAATTTTCCCCTAGACTTTTTCAGATTTTCTTTCTGTGTTAGAGATGCTAAGGTAAAGAAGCTAAAGAAGGCAGCTTCTGAGGGAGCAATATCAATTGATGAGATGTAGCTTAGCTCTTTATGTAATTAATTGGCAAATAATGTAATTCTCTTTCCTAATGTTATTCTCGTTTTATGATGCAATATTGCACTCGCATTCTTAAGTCAGTGCAGACGTGGTCATATTCAGCCTTGGTTCAACCCTGCTGAAATGAATGGGGTTAGAAATGTTTTGAATTCTGTCCCCAGAATTTTCGTGACAGAAAAGCAACAGATGAGGCTCAAGCTGAATCCTCCATGAGAATTGGATTTCAAATGCAGATTTCAGCCTTCAGGAACTCCACCAGTGGTTCTGTCTGTCTTTCTGCCCTTATCTGTGGATGGAAATTCTTAAACATTAAATGCATGTTTCTGCCACATATAATCAGTGCTGATACTAGCTGTACATTGTAGGATGCTACCTGCATTTTGGTCTCTGTAAAGGTCCTTTATAGTACAGGGCCAAGATATTTATTGCACCTGCTTGGATGCATAGGCACAGCTTATTTACAAACCTCTGTCTGTTTTCCTTATCACCATCCTCAGTCTGTCCTGTGTTGTCATTACAAGAATCTTGTTTCACATATGGTTTTGCTGCTGAAGGCTGTGTTGGACAGGGTGTACCCTAACAGGCAGAAAAGCGCCAGTCCAGTTGGTATCCTGAGCTTTTTCCCTTAAAGATGCAAGCATGGCTTGCTTTTCCATTCATAAAAGCAAGAGGGGGAACAGTATGAAATAGAAATGTTAAAGAAGGCAAATTAATAGAAAACTTTCACTACAGATAAACAACCTTAGAGCAACTTGTCTGTGAGTATATTAATCACAGGAGCCATCACACGGTAAATCTAGGTAAAGAGTGCTATCAAAGTGAACAAACATTGCAGCAGTAATATATAGATGAATAAATCTTTTACTCTGCAATATCCGAGGCATTCTTTTCCCCTTATCGAACAAGCGTGCAGTTGATGTGAATCATTGGTTCTGCTGCATTGCCTAGTTACTGTGGGAGACATAAGTTATCTTAGGGCCACCTGTCTTCAGGACGGATGTTCAGCTGCCTGGCAGACGCTATATTTAATAACTACCTGACAGGCTGCAATGCCGCTCCTGGCTTTCTCCGGAGGATTTTTTATTATCAGCCCGTGTAGTTGAGTTTGTAAGCCGTCTCCTTTGAAGAAATCTCCCATCCATTATACACCTTCTGAAATCTTAAAGGATTAGAAAGATGACAGTCTCCATCCGTCTTGAAGCATTGGAGCAGTCAGAATGTTTATAGATAACTCCAGGTCTCATTGCTATGGTCTCTCTTAAGTTTCCTCAACTCATTTTCTGGCTGCTTAGGTTTGTGGTGCCCAAGCTGGTGAGGGACATGTAGCGCTGTCTCCCTCTTCGATTTTATAGTCTGCTTGTGTTCTGGACACATGAGTGCATTTTACGACCGTCTGTTGTTGGGCAGTGTCACCAAAAAAAGACAAGGTCAGGGACTGGGCAGCACCCCTGTAAAACACTGTTTGGGCTGTGTTAGGGATACAGTTTCTCCTGTGCATGATTATTTCTTTTCTCCGTTTCCCCCTACTTTTGCTATGAACTTCTATAGTGCTATCAGCACTGATGATACATAGTGGAAATGTGCATGTGTTGATGTGGCTTGAAAATTAAGGGCAGGAACTTAGCAGAGCAGGTCTGCCACTGGTGGGATTCATTCCTGTGTGCCACAGACAAGGCAGAAGTCTTTGTGGTGAAGGTGACAGGAGAGCTGGAGTGCCAGCTGAGAGGAGAAGGATCATAACCCTCTATTCTATAAGAGAAAGTTATCACTTGAGAAAGCATTGACTGGGTAAGCGGTTAGTGAAGAGCCCATGTTCATGCCCAGTATGGCTGCTGTTTGCTAGAGCTGGCCTGTTACTCTTGCCAGTATTAAGGGAAGTTAACTTTTTTACTAACCAAATACACAAGACAGAAGCACTGAAACACTTTATTTAGATGTTGGTCTATTTTGCGCAGGACTTAACATTTCCTTGGCAAAGTACTGCTTCTGTCGTTGTGTGGAATTATTAGTTTCTAACAAAATGAGACAGTTAATGGCAGGTGTGGCGGGTTGTGCTTTTGGAAGTTGTGTTTGCATCAAGCAGCTTCTGAAAGTTATGATAGTCACTAATTCTGCTTTGTCTGCTGTAGTGAAGTACTGGCAAGGAGGAGACACCAAAAGGACATTCATAGCTTGAACAGTTGGAGAGGGTTGGGCTTGTCAGTGTAATACTGGAGCCACAGAAGCGTTTTGTCACACACATCTGAAACATAAAAACATTCAAAAGTTGATTTCAGGTGCATCCTGAAAATCATCTGTGCTAATCTTAGAGTGTGAAAGCCAGGCCTGTGATACTGTCCAAACATACCATCATTTGCAAGATACATGGGGGTTAATGTTCCTCCAGAACCCACATATCCCAGTGGCAGGTGACACCAGTGCTTCTCACACTGCATTGCAAGCCCATTCAGGTTTGCATGCGTCTGTCTGCAAATGAAGCAAATCTCTCATTTTCTGCTATGAAAGGAGAGCAGTATTTTCTGCATGAGCCTGGTCCACCTTGAAATACAGGGCAGGCCTGCTTGTTTCAGCCCATTCTTGCCCCCTGCCTTAACCTAATGTAATCCAGCATGCTCAGCAGTGGTGTTCCTTTCCCACGAGGTAGCATGGCGCCGTGGCAATGAGCAGTGTCTAGCAAAGGGGAATAAATACCACAGGGGCAGCCTGTGGATGCAGAGACAGATGTGAGAGCGTAGATGGAGCTCTCAAGGGAGAGGCATGATTGATGTTCCCTACGTGCCTGTCATTAACTGGTGTTTCACATAGACTCTAATCAGTCACTTCTGAGCACTTTCTGTCTGGGCCCATAACCTGAACTGACCCTTTTTAATATAAACACAGAGTAATGACTGAAAACGCCAGACAAAGAGATGCACTGCCTTATTACTACAGGTGAGCGAAAGGCTCAGTGCAAGGTCTCCTCCTGCCTCCTAGTGCCCACAGACCCCTTTAAAGGGCACTCAGAGAAATCCTGCCTGTAGCTCGCTCAGCTGGGGGGGAGTGTCTTCCCCTGTCTTTGCTATCTTTAAATGTGCCTGTGCCTTTGCATCTTGTTCTTGAATGTGACGGCCAGGACTGTGGTGTATGCAAGCAGTCACTTGTCACTGAACTAAAAAGGGACCTTGTTCTCACAGGTGCGACACATCCAGCTACCACCCCTTTTGGTCCTTCACCTCACCACAGCAGTTTCCTGCCTACTAACCACTTGGCAGGTAAGTGTAAGTAAAACCCTGCCTTCACCTTCAGACTTCTGACCCATTCCTGGCTCTCCAGTGTGGTCCTGCCTTGAGGCACTGTAGCACTAGGGGAAGGAGAGGCTTTGTCTCAGGAACCAGAAGATGGCCAGCTTCTCACCTGTGCCAGCTGCCCAGCACATCCCCTCTGCTCTCCTCCAAAGGAAAGGGGCAGAATTAGCAGACCCTCTCCTGCAAGAGAAGAGGGCATTGCAGAGCAGTCAAGGCTGTCACTGCTGGGACACTGCACAGGAGCTGAAATGTGACCTGTAGAGCCCGTCTGTGCCACTGAATGTGCGCAGGCAAATGGGAGAAAATTATGCAAAGGCACCTCGACCAAGCCACAGCTTAAAATGGGCTCCTCCCGTACCGTTTCCCACCTATGAAAGTTCTTGGATAGGTTCTTTAATAAAGTTCAGAGAACAGTTGCTGGCAAATAGCTGTTCTGCACATTTTGCCAGCCTTTCAGTTTCCTAATTGGTAGTAAGTAGAGCCTGATTTTCTCAAATTTCCTCATTTTAGAAGCTCACAAGCAGCTCATTGCCAATTAAAGTTCAAGCTCTGTTGATTAATGTTTTAGTAACACTCATCCAATCAGTAAATGTGGCATGCCACATGACCTAGTAGACTTCTTTCTGTTGTAAACACCCAGATTGACATCAGTTCCTGAATATTCTATAAAAATTAACTGTATCTCTACAGAGTCACTCATCTACTTAATATCAAAGGGGAAGGGCATGAACAGCTTTTCAAAAATAGGCAAATAAGCGAATAGCTGTTTGCTTAAAGATCCAAGCTATTTGTGCTGTTTGCCTCGATATTTTAAATATAAGAATATCCATGAGGAAGTGGAGAGCAACACACCTCCTGTAACATGCCAAGTTAAAGACTTTAAAGGGACAGTCAAAAAGCTAGTGGGCAGGAGGAGTTGTTTAGAGAAGACCAGTAGGAAAGAAAACAAGTACACTGGTATGATTTAAACCATAGCCATCTCTGGACTGTGCAGAAGCCTGAGTCAGGCTCTGTCTGCTCAGAGAGGAACCTCTTCTGATGACGGGTGCCTTTAATAAAATTTAAAAAAAAAAAAAAAAGGCAAGATTTTTTATAAAGACAAATGCCAGTAGCCAAATAGTCAGATACTTGACTAGGAAAGGCAAGATTCATCTTTTGCCTCAACGGATACAAACCTTCCATCCCTATGTAGCTCCTAAGACTATGCTATCATTTCCACCACCACTGGGACTAAGGAAGCTGTTATGGGAGAGGATTTGGGCACACAGAGGCCAAAGTTAGTTGGTGTAAGGATGGATGTGTGTAGCAGTTAGCTTAGGACTGTCTCTGTGCACTATTACAAAGAGGGTAGAAAGTTGTATACAGAAAACAAGAGGGAGAGAATGCATCCCCTCAATATGCTGACTGAGGAGCCTGCTGAGGTTCTTCTTTCAAAGCAATTGCAGTGCTTCTGCTCTTAGTACTGATAAGGAAGGAGAGTTATAGCTCAGCAGCAGCCACCCTAATTTCAGCTATTAGACCTTAATTTCTAGCTCCCCTCTGACTGGCATACAAAAGTTTATTACAGCACCTGTTTGCAGAGTGAGCACTGAATCCCTTCTCCATTTTAACGTGATGGGAATTTTCTGTGCAAAGAACCTTGCAATGAGAAGGATCAGCTTAAAGTCTGGCCTAATCCTACTTGGATTCAGACCGTTAAGAAGGGGAGGGGTGCGTTTCATTCTCCAACATTCTTGGCTAAATGCCTGCTAAATCCCTGTTTGCCTTTCCAGATCCATTTAGCAGGTCAAGCACCTTCAGCGGCCTTGGGAACTTAGGCAGCAATGCCTTTGGAGGATTAGGCAGTCATGCTCTGAGTAAGTACTGGCTGGGTTACTGCAGACAAACATCCCTTCCAGAAAAGCCACATGCTAATATTTACAGCAGCTGGTGGTAGTTTTTAAAGAAGTTTAATTCCTAACCTCCATTCTCCTATCTGAAAACACTGCACCTAAGATTTCCAGGTCTCTGCGGTGGGAGCTTTTCTGCATGTCACAGACATCACTAGCTGTGCTCTGTGTCTCCTCACTGCTGAAGGTTGGTGCCTTGTGTGCTCCTAGGGGTACCCAAGCTGCAAGACCCCACTGAGCTCTGGGACCCTACGGGCATCTAAAGTAACACCCTTCAACAGTGAAGATGCATAGTGGAACAGCTATTGATACTTCTCCTAATTCAGCGTGTAGACTTCCTCTGTAACAGTTGTCTGAAGTTTAAATTACCTGTATAAAATTCTTTTACTTCAAAAACATCTTACCTGTAGGCAAGACATGCTTGAGAGCCACACATATGAGAGCATGCTTTTGCATCTCATGGTGCAACAGGAATCAGCTGAAGACTGATGGAGGAAAATCAGGTGACTGTTCTGAAAAGCCTATAGCCAAGCTCTATTTTTTACACACACATACATACCACCAAATAGTCTGGTTTCTTTAACAAAAAAAGTCCCTGAATCCTCAGCTGCAAGCAGCTGATCGCTTGTAACTACCCAGAAATTATAAAGTTTCTGCCAGTGAGAGGAGCTGAGGAAAAATACTGCTTTTGTGCTGGAACCCTTGCTGGGGTGGGGGGAAAAGAGGAGCTGGGTATTTTCAGTCATCTCTGAGTTATTCAGGTGTATAGTTAAAGCTTCCTCCACCAACAGCCTTAAAAGTGCTGGTGGATCTTACACCCAGTCTTGGAGGTATCTGTATCCATCTGCTAGTAGCTCCCCCTCACCATTGAAAAGTCTTGGAAGGACAGTTCTGGTTGTGATTAGCATTGTGAAAAATGTGTATGTAATTACTTGGTTTGAATTATTTTTAACTCTTCCTCCCATGCCATTTTTCTAGCTCACAACAACATTTTTACTCACAAAGATGGCCCAAACCTGCAGAATTTCAATAATCCCCATGAGCCATGGAACAGACTCCATCGGACCCCACCGTCCTTCCCAACACCTCCACAGTGGCCCAAGCCCACCGATTCGGAGCGAAGCTCCTCAGTGACAAACCATGACAGAGACAGAGAGCGGGAGCGAGAGCCCGAGAAGAGGGATCTTTCTCTGAGTAAAGATGACAGAGACAAAGAGAGGTAAGCAGGGTGTGCTTTTCAGCGCTTCCTTCTAGGCCTATTTTTCGTCCATACTTTTTTCTGATTTTTTCCAATCATAAAATACTCTTCAGAGCAAAATGTTGCTTGTCTTTGAAGCAGCCGCTACGCCTCTCCCTCAGATAAGCACAAGTACTAGCAGTACAAAAAAACCCAACCCTTTGCCTTTTAGGATTTGTCCTCTGTGGAAATATGGTAAGCCAATCCCCACTAGTAGGTTAATAAAAAGCACCAGGCTGAGGAAATGAGTGTGTCAGTGTGTTTTCAGGGTATGCTTGGTTGTTTTCAGTGCAGCTGCTTTAAAATTGCTGTATATTCTGAAATCATGAAGCTAGCATTGTGATGGGGCCTTTGGAGACAGTCATAGTTCTCATTAACATAGTTATGCTGATGAATTCAAATGTTAGCTGGACATTAACAAGATAAAAATGCAAATGCCTGTATCTGGAGCAGCGCGCATGAATCCATTAGCAAAACTGATTTTAAAAAATTGCATTGTAACCCTTATTAACTATGACAGGACTGTATCACCTGGACTGTAAATCATTGTGTTGGCTTCCAGTTACATGATTTTGAAGCTGTAAAGCCCTTTATATTTCAGAGCCTGGCTGTCTCTAACAGGCAGCTACTTTGTAGGCAATAACAGCCTGCAAGACTTAGATGTGTGCATCTGACTAGTGATAGGGGGTTCATAGTTTTCCTGGAGTGCTTTTAATGGGATCTTCAGGCAGTGCCTGTGAACAAGATGATGTGGAAGCGATAGACTGAAAATCATCTTGTGTTAAATGTTGAATTGTCTTGACACCCTTGCATGGACAGTCATTCAGATAGGAAGCTTCCTTCCTGGCTTTAGTGTAATTCATTGGCAAACCAAGGTTACTTTGCTCTCAAGAGGGGTTAATATCTCTATTACATTTCTATTAATTCAGCTTAAGCTGTCCCCAGCATCCCTGTTTGGACATGGTTTTAATAAACCGCATCCTTGACCAGCAGTCAGGACTACCACAGAGGAAGAAATCTGGGTTAGCAACTGTAATCATAAGGGAGAAATACTTACAGAATTCCCGAAAACACCTCCAGCTTTTGGCACTCAGGTCTTACAGCTCTTCAAAGCAAACCTGGCATAAAACTTAGGCATCAGTGAGCCTCTCAGCTACATAATGTGGTTCTCTCAATCACACCATCATACTTTGCATCTAAAGTGTCTCTCATTCAGAGCAAAGTGCTTTTAAATGTTGAGCATTATTTATTCCCCTCTTTAAAAAGGTGGGATTAACTGTGACTAATTGGCTTGCTCAGAGATAGAGGTGCAGTTAGAAATGTAAAACCCTCATGCTTCTCTTTCTAAACCATCCACGCTGTCATCAAACTCCTTGTTCATCATAGCAGGTCCTCTTGAAATGGAGGTCAATTACTCAGTTTCATGGCCTATTCCAGGATTTTTTTCCTTAAGCACCTAGCTTACCTGCCCAAACTGCCAACCACAAAAACTCTCCTGCAGCTGCATAGGAAAATAAAGCATCATGTTGTGACTGCTTCCAGAAAACAAGAGTGGTTTGTGAAGGACCTGCACACATTTCTGTAGGCTTCTGGTTTCTGTGCCTGGATCCACATTTTAGGAAAGGAGCCTGAGTTAAGAGTGTTAGATCCAAGATCATTGTCTGGCAGCAAGGTGTATATATGAACAACAGTAAACTCTTTTTTTTAAAAAAAAAAGAGCTGTCTAGAATTCTTCTTTTCCTGCATTTCTCAGTGAAGCAGGCTTTCTCTTAGGGTAAATATACCATTCTTTCAAATGCATTTCAAATTTAGTCCTCAAATTTGTGGACATTTTAACATTTTGTTCTAGGTAGCATGTAAAGGCAGGTAGTGCATATCTTTTAGTTAGCATCGCAGCTATAGCTGATGCTAGCATAGCTTTTCAAACCATTTCCTGAGCAATCTCAAATTACACAACTAGGCACAGTATAATGCATGTCCCGCATCACATGTATGTTCATTCACACAAAACCAAGGATGTGTGTTCTCTCTTTTTTACAGAGACCTCATGGATAAAAACAGACATTCAAATAGATCCTCACCGGCATCAGCTCCAGTGACACATCAGATAAGCAATCTCATCCGCAGCAACAGCCAAACCTCCAGTGATCCCATCAGGCAGGTTAGCCTCAGTGAAAGGGAAAGATCCAAAGAACCCGAGCGAGAGCACCCTGACCGGCTGAGGGAGCCGCCCATAGCAGAACACAAGATCAAAGAGAGCCGTTCCCCAGTGAAGGAAACTCCAAGCCATGATAAGAGACCCTCTGAGGACAACACAAAGCCAGTAATCCAGTCTGTATCACCATACAGCAAACCTGCACTAAGTGAAAGCTTGAAGCTCACCAATCTAATGAGCAAGGACATGGAGAGAAAGACAGAACTTCCCAGTGACCTCCAGAAGATTAAGAATGACATCAAAGTCAAAGAGGAGAGGAAGGAAGACAGTGATGTGCTGGTGGTAGGCTCTGAACCTTCACAGCACTCTCGATCAGTGGAGCATCCCCCACCGCCAACTTTGCATGGATTATCATTGCCTCACTCGATGGCTGCCTCTATGCCCATCTCCATGGGCAGCGTGCACCAGATGAACAACATGAATGTTCTGGACCGCAGCAGAATGATGACCCCGCTCATAGGCATGAATCCTTTGTCAGGAAGAGAGAGGCTGCCACATCCTGGATTTTCTTGGGACCCAATGCGGGACCCATTGCGAGATGCCTACCGGAGCTTAGACCTGCACCGTCGAATGGACTTCCAGCTCCGGACGGATCCTATGCATAGGTTCCCTACCACCTCTGGATTTTACGACCATGAGCGTTCTTATAGAGACAGGGAGCCACATGACTATAACCATGAAAACCTTCTTGAAGCCCGCCGAGAGCAGGAGCGGTTGCGGCAAGTGGAGGAAAGAGAGCGCTTGCACTTACGGGAAGAACTTGAGCGTGCCAGAATGCACCACTTGCACTCGTCCCCCATCGAAAGTCACCTGGCACACGTGCCATCCTTCATGCCTCATTTAAGCGGGATGCATTACCCCAGACTGAGTCCATCCACTGCCATGCACAATGGGATTTTAAATAGGAACCCACCAACTGCAGCGCTGAGCGCCCCGCCGCCTCTTGTACCAGCGAGCAGCACCAGACCTGCCTCCCCACGCAGGACTACTCCACTCACAAACTCAGAGTCCAGGGACTATTCCCCCTCTAGGAACCCCAAAGAAGTAGAGGCACGATAGTCCCCAACATTGAATTTTAAACTCGCCTGTATATAAAACAAACAAACAAAACAAAACAAACAAAAAAAAAAACAAACAGAAAAAAAAAAAAAACAAAAAACAAACCTTTTACAAAATGCACTGCTGTAAACTTTTTTTTTTATGTAAAATTTGTAGAAGTTAAGCACATTTCCATAAATAACGGGGTCGGGGATGCAGACTTTCCAACAAGAAGGTTGCTGAGAATGGGAATTTAATATATAGGTATTGATTTTTGGTTTTGTTTTTTGTTTCTGTGCTAAAAAAAAAATTAGTTAAAAATATCAAGTTTGTACATTTTTTCCCAAATGTGAGAAACATTTTTAATGGATTTGTATTTTTTTTAATTTTGTGCTCTTTATTCACTTAAAAAAGAAGAAATTTTGCTTTTGTTTTTAGTTAAATTTGCATTTTAAAGGCCTCAGATCCTTAAGAAAAAAATACCCAGGGTTTCTTAAAAGTATTATTTATGGAAATACTGTAGTTTTACAGTCCACTGTGAGGTTCCCTTCTGAGGCCAATTGATCACTTACCTTGGTACTTTGGAACCGAAGTTACAGATATATATTAAAATAATAATAATAATAATAATGTACAAAACTGTTTGTTTTTTGCCTTATTATATTATGCAGAAATTTAAGAGGAATTTTTTTTGACTTCTTGTTTTAAACAAAAAAAAACAAAGAAAACAAACTGTAAATATTCTGTTAATATAAATGTACACCAATATTAAATTCTTAACATAGGTAGACTTTATAAAAATGGTTTCTAGAACCACTCTGGTTATTTGTTAACATGGTTACAACTCATACTCTTGTCACAGTCAGAAATTCACACTCAGAAAGCTAAGTACGGCATATATACTTCAACTATGCAAGAACTTGGAGGCAGATCTTAGTGGATGTTGGGGGGAGGAAGGTTTAAAAAAAAAAAAAAACAACCCAAAAACAACCAACTCGCAACTATGGAGACAGAATGGAAATGGCATGTGAAAAGGAAGAAGGATGCTTGTGTTTAACAAAAAAAAAAAAACAAAAAAAAAAAAAAAAGAGAGACTGAATTTTTTTGTACAAACACAAGGGACAGTTCGTCAAGGAAAGAGAGAGACACACGCTCCTGGAAGGGAATTTTGGTTTCCTACTTTTCAAGCTGGCAAAAGCAGATGGAACTGGCACAGTACCATGCGGCAGACCCTTTCCTTATTTTTTTTTTCCTTTTTTTTCTCTTTTTTTGTGTTGTGGGCAGGATCGCTGGCAAGCAAGGACAATTTTCCGTGGACCCCTTGTGCTAATTGTGCAGTGTTCTTATTGGAATCTGTATACAAGACAAAGTAGAATTTTAGGAGTGCAAACAAAAAGTCTAATGGTTGATTAAAAAAAAAAAGAAATTCTGATATATTATCTATAGTACATGAAGACCATAAGCAAATGTTTGTTTCAGTGTGGTTCTGCCTTGAACTGCTTTTTGGCATGATTTATTTTTTATTTCCAATTTTACTTTTCATCCATATGTAAATTTTGCCATGTTTTACTTGCTGTACCATCCCCCCTCCCTTATTTTATTTTTCAGTGTCCATGTTTTATATATCCTGGGCTTTTTCTCTCTAGTTAATTCAGCCATCCGCTACTATTTTCTTGGCTCTGTAACTCTTGTTTCCCCCCCCCTCCCCATCCTCCCCCCTGCACCCCCTGTAATTTTAAACATTCAGTTTCCTTGTAGATCAATGAAGATAAATACAACATTGATTTTGGATGAAAAAGGTAGTTGAGTGTTTGTGTGTCATAGCTAGTGCTGTTAACTGGGAGGCTAATGGTTTATTGACGGTGCTTCAGCGGCCGGGAGGAGGCAGCTGGCGGAATGGGTTGGTGCTGGGAGAGGGATTTTATTTTGTTTGTGAATCTCTCCCAGCAGAAGGAGCACGGCCCATAAAATGGTTCGGCGGCAGTAGCTGTGGCAGTCAGGATGTGGGGAGGAGAGCGGTGCTGCTGGGCTAGGCGGCAGCCTCCCAGCCTGTGGCCCTGGCACAGGGGGCACCTCGGGCTCTGCGCCTCGTGCACTGGTCTGACAGTCTGCTGCTGAGGGAAAGGAGGGCAGAAAAGGAAGCAGAGCCTCTGTGCAGCAGCTTGTTTGAAGGGATCATGCTGCTGGCATCGCTACGGGATGGTTATCGCCCCAAGCACTGTTCTTCCATGTGCATTTTCATGTGCTTCCCCAGCTTTTCCCGTAGGCTGAGAGCAGACATCTGCAGGGGAATGGAAAAGTGCTCCAAGACCCCTCGCTTGCAGTAACTGATTTAACAGTGGGCGACTGTGCTTTAACAGCATGTTACAGCTTCTGTTTTTAAGTTTGCGTGTGACTAAATTACCGAGCATAAAAAAATAAAATGAAATAAAATAGCAGGGTCCTTAATCTGATGAAAGAGGGCTTAAAACAAAATAGGCATTAAAAATCAGCACCTGCTCTCCCAGCTGAAATCAGAGGAACATATAACACATGGTGGAAATGATGTGTTGGACTCAGCATACAGATACTCGTAATGCTGGCTCAGGGGGCTTGTAATTCTCTCCTGGTGCCGTTGTCCAACATGGCATCTTGCTTGACACCACCTCTAACACAGACCTGCATAAACGAACCTCCCTGACCTCTGTTAGAGAGAGTCCATAGCTCTATCTTACCAAAGCAGGTAAGTGCAAGCAAAGGGGTTGTTACTGCACGCTTCAAAAAAACAGAACAATGGACTGTACCCTCTGGAAGCATTTGGTCCATGTACGGCTTAAAAAGTGAGCATTAAATCAATGCCATGCTCCCCTGGCATTCCTGAAGGATTGCTTATTGCAGCCACACCAGTGCCAGAAGAATTCATTGTGACTGATGTTGTGGCAGTCTGAATATTAAAGAAAATCAGCGGTTTGCCATTTACTGTATTAGGAGGCATTTCTCTTAACGCTTTCGCAGGATGACCCATCAATAATGCTGCACTACAGTGGGATTCCTGCAGAATTATGCAGTGCCGGGTATCAGCCTTCTCACAAAATGGTTCATCATGATTAATGGTATTATTACCTAAACAGAGAAACTAATTAATTCAGCCTTATTCCTTTAAGCCACCCCAGCTGAGCCGCCTTCTGCTAAAAAGAACTGGTACAGAAGGACTTCCTGGGTTTTATGCGGTTCTACCACCGTGGAGCTTTCGTTTTGTGCAGTTTTTACCATTTCTATTCTACTTTCGGCTGTCTCCCTAGAGACTTCCCTCAGTCACCAACAAAGGGTGGGATTTAGCAAACAAATGACGGTAGTAGGAAGAGGATGGGATTTGTAAGGCTCATTGCTTGCCTCAGGCAACCTATTTTTAAAAAGATGCTCAGGAAAGCATAAGGAGGGAGACCAGCTCTTGCACTTGTGTTACCTTTTGTCCGAAACGTGATGCCACGCACCACTGCAGCTTGGTGGAATGAGATTTGGCATGCAGCCGCTTCAGTTAATGGGGGCCAGTCTTAAACTGGTAATAACAATGGACAAAATAACCAGGAGATCATGGAGTGAGGGAAAAAGCCAATCTGTAAAACTGTAATGAATCCTCAGATTACTTTTAAAAAATATTAACTTGTTTTTGATAAAAAGATCTAGTACTTCCCTAAAAAGCAAGCTTTATTGCCTAAAATAAGCATACAGGAGTTGTCCATTCCAGCTTTTATAGACACCATAAATATTTAGTTAGTTATTGGTGACCCCATGTTAGACAAAGGGTTGGGCAGGGGAACCCAGGGACTTCACAGCCTGAGCTGCCACCATGAGACCTGCAATGCCATCATTGCTCAAGTCCAGAGGAGGGAAAGCACAAGAAGCCAACTAGGCAGAAATGCAATATGCTGAGGGCTTAGGCAAGGGTGAGGCATACCTTTGCTATGGGCAAGCTAGCAAATGCCAGAATGAGAGACAAGGTAAATTGGTGCACAGCTCAGGCTCGAGTTGAGAAGCCCTTGGCAGTGGGTAAAACAGGGTTTGTGTTATCGTTGGCTCACACTGAGCATAAAAGGAAACCTTTCCTTTACCTCCTTCAGGAAATTCTCTTTTGCTGCAGTCTTAGGAAAATAGTTGTGTTGCAGTTCTGACGGGGTGATTTTGGTAACGATCTGGTGAGTGACCAAAAAGACATTGCCCATGGCTGAAACATTGACTTCCCCACACTGGGGACTGTGGGGTCTTTCCCTGCATACCCCCTTACAGACCTTTCCCCAGTGCTACTTGGTGTCCCCTTGCACAAGCAGTTTGCTTTGGGAAGAGTCTAACCAAGGAAAAGACAAATGGGGCTTTGGCAAGCAAATTTAGCACTTTTACTGAAATCCTGGGGAGCTGGCAGCCCAGGGCTTAGCTGGGAAATGCAGTGCTTTGGGAAGAGTGTGGTGTCAGGGCTCAGCCTTAAATGGGGCATCACTGCAGGCACAGCAGCAGCAGCTGGGGGAGTCCCTTCATGTCCACCCACAGCCAGCACAACAGCATTCCCCCTCAGAGCCCACAGCTCTTTCATACCACTAAGATGGATATTTCATCAGGAGATGCCTTTCCCAGTAGCACACTGGGATGTGAAACTGAATAAAAGCAGGGAGCTGGGGAGGGCCACAACAGGCCAAAATTACAGGCTACCATTTCTGAACATAATGGGGGAAAAGAAAAATGAAATGGTGTTTTGAAGTTTAACTCGGACAATATTTTTCCAAGGCCTTTGAGGGATGTGTGTGTGAGGAAAAAGGGTTGATTCCCCTCACCCCAGCCCCTGCTGCTACAGCACAGCTGGAGGCCTCCCTACGGCAGCGGCTGGGACCTCCTTGCAGGTGTCCGCACCACAATTTCTTTGTCTTCTCACAAAAAACCTTCCACTCCATTAACCTTCCCTAATTGCTGCATTTATCATCAGCCATTTTCTGCTTGTTCTCATCCTCATTCAGTGAGGACATGTCAAAATAGAGATACACCCGCGGTCCCTCCCGCAGATGAAGCTGTTCGGCAGGCACCGGCTGCTCAATTGGCCGTTTAGCAGAAGGTCCCTCATTACCGGCTCGACAGTGGCTTGTGTGTCACACAGATCACAGCAGCCGAGCCGCACTGGCCAGGTGTCAGGCCCTTTGCACGGAGCCTTGATAAATAGCTGAAAGGAGAAAAACAGAGGACTTATTTTTTGACACAAAACCCAACCAGCTTCATCCTCCTCCTCCAACTCCTGATAGGAATTCATGCAGCAAACTGCAGCTGCCTGCAGCAGGGTGAAGCCCTTCACCTCCCCTCCAAAAGCAGTTTGAGGAGCAGAGGATGTATTAGACACCCAAAGGAGACTGGGCCCCAGCTGACACCCGCGTCAGCCCCAGTCACACACTGCATGTCCTTGGCAGTGGCGGGGGAGCTGTGCAAGAAAACGGCTGCAGCCCAACCAGGGCAGGCAGGTTTCTGCTGCTGTTCTGCAGAAGAGCTGTCTCAATACAAGGCGGCATAATTAACTATTCCGCAGCATTTGCTCACCATTTTATCAAAACACTTCTCTTAATAAATATTATTATTTCAGGAAAAGAAAAACCCAGTTAGATACTTAAGGAAGTGGCCAGCTTTCCATAAACACCCCACTCCCTGCCACAGCCTCTCCTTCTCTCCAGCACTTCCAGACAGTGGAGAGCCAGCGTTCAGCGATGCTCCTGGGCTGTGCCAGGAGTGGTGACATTGCTCAGAGAAAATTGCAGAACTGGAGAACTTTGTGCAAGTGCAAATGCAAATTCAAAGTGCTGGCCAGTGAGAAACACAATGGTGGGGAACTGGTTTGGGGAAGCTTTTAGGTTTCATTATTCAAAAACCTTTCTTCTCATTTTTTGTGCTATAAAATAGCACTCCAAAAACATTTGACTCCAAAAACCCTGAGACGAGAGTGATTTTTGAGAGAAAGGCAGTTTGTTGAAATAAGAAAGGAATGAATAATTTTAACTTGAGAGGAAATAAGCCCAGCTGAGCACCACATCAGAACCTTGTGCTGGGTGAGACCAAGCCTCAGAGGGCTGGGATCTCTTCCACATTGGCTTAATGGTACCAGCAGAGTGCAGATGCTGGAAATTCCTTTTTTTATTTGTACCATGAAGCAAAGATCCTCTTCTATCCCATGTTCCTCTATGGCTTGGAAAGTCCTTTCATCTGGGTCAATGGCTCTTAAACGGAAAAGCAGAAGCCACTATCACCTCTAAAATCCTTTCTGGGGGCTTGCTGAATTACCATCACAGACATGGGGCCAATGCAGTGCTTTGGAAGGAGGATGAAAAGATGTAAGAGTGTCTCCTTAATGGCTTGTTGAATGAAAAAGGTGGAAGAAAACTGACCTAAAGCACTTTAGGTTCCCCTCTGGAATCTGCATTATTTTTTGCATTTCACCAATATGAGCTACAAGCTGCAAGCCTCCTGCCTGCTTTTAAGGATGCATTCAGCCACTTGTGGGTGGGCTCCCACAAACCCCATTGGGATGCAGGCAGCCATACCATGTCTACCAGACAACAAAGGACTAGCAGAAAGAGAGAATATAAGTAAGCAAATTTCCTGCCATGTCTCAGTAACAAATAGCAATACACACCAAGGCTGCTGTGAAGATCAGCTGCCTTTCCACCTGCCTGATAATGTTGATGGGTACTGGGTCACAGGCACTGAGGGCTTCTACACCTGCTGTGGAGGGAACAAAGGAAAAGGGAGAAATTTTATGGGCATTTATTTTTCAGATCTAAGATGGCTCAGGATTTTTGCTTTGGTAATGGACATCTAAGAGACTACAGCATGTGAAAAACATCTGACAAGGGAACTTCATCTGATTGGCAGTTTGCACTAAGCCCTGTTGGACAGGGGAGGTGGTAGTACCGCAAAATATACTGTTATAGCTTCCCATTAAAAATTACACCTTAACTCTCAGCACATACAGCCGATAGCCCTGAAGAGGCTAAAAGCCATGCATTGCTGTCACGGTGCTATACAGGCTAACCATGTGTCTGCAGCTGAGAAAGCAGGGATGAAAAGCAATCCAGCTAGTCAAGGAATTAATTCAGCTGGTGGGGATGGCTCTGGAGGTCACACTCAGCCAGATTAGCCTTTCCAAGAGCTCAGCATTTTCTACCATGTCCTACAGAGTTGCATTGATCAAACTCTGCAGAATTTAAAGGTTAAGCCTCAGGCACAACCCAGCTACCTTCCAGTCAGATACAGGATTGATACCACTTCTCTAGCCAACGTCAGGGCACAGGGCTTCCAACAGCACATGCCCAGGGCACGGCAAAGCAACAGGAGGAACCAGATCCTCTTCCACCCGGATCTGCAAAATCCACACCGGCCTATTTGGACCATTACTGACAGATCCTATGGCAAAGACACTATGGTTTTTCTGCACCCTGCCTCCAATGTGTTCATTGGATGACTTCACACAGCCAGGCACGGCCAAAAATGTGCCTCTGTGAACTAATGAATTGGTTTAATTGTCTGCCAAACCTGAGAGCAGCCAAAAGTAACAAATTAAAGTTTACAATCCTGTGGTCTCATTTACAAGGGGATAATACAGCAACTGTTTATTTTGTGAGATGTTGGAGTGAGGCAGGAGAAAATTACAGCCCCTATATAATATTAATAATAATCATCATCATAAAAATACTTTTAATAGGAAACACCGATGGTTGTTTTGCTCCATTAACTTGCACTATTGTTTCAGCCTGTCTGGCTGTCGACTCAGCAGGGCAGGAGGTGTTGATTCCCCAGGGGTAAAACTGGCTTCACAGCCACAACATCTCACAGCAGCTTCATGCTGTGGTTCGAGAGTTTAATAATCACCGTGGCTGCAGCATGGCAGCATCCATGGCAGGATGTGCAGGGCCAGATGATAATTTACAGGGTCATGGAATGGGAAGAGCTCCAGGGGAGGAAAGAGATGCCAGGGTGCCTGGAAGCTGCTGGGAGATGTCATGGCTGATGTCCCCAGCCCAGAGGGGACAGGCTGGGGAGGGAGGTGGTGGGAGCAGCAGCTCTGCACTTTTTGGATGATGCACAAGCTGCACCCTTTGTGAAGTCAGCATGGTGCCGAGGGGGTGGAGTTGCAAGATCAGCCTGGCATGTGCCCCAGCACTCACCAGCAGCCATGCTCCCGAGGAGAGAGAGCCCAGCAGATCCAAGGCTGTGCAGGGCTGTGTTGCCGCTGCTCCAATATGTGCCCCAGAAAGACCCCACTGACAATTTGCATCAGCGCATGGCCCAGAGGGCAGGCGGCTCTGCTTCTGCACCACACCTGGACAGAGGTCCCTGTGCCATGACGCTGCCAGGGCAGGAGAAGGAGCCTCTCAGGCTGGCGATGACTGTAAGCCCAGCACTGCAGGCACTGGCATGGGCTCTAACACCACAAGCCAGTGACCAAGTGAAGCAGGTGGCGAAGTCTGTGCTGAGCGTGGCTAATTTCAGACTTTCAGCCAATTTTTAGCCATTGCAATAGAAGCCCTGGCTGCATCTTCCCTCATTCATGGGCTGCCCAGTGCTAGGGCTCCCATGGAACTCTGGCACCCCATTCCCTCCAGCCATGGGTTCTAGGGAGGCGGGGGTTTGCAAGAGGGGCTTTGGGATGAGGGAAGGTCGTAAATACAGGAAAAATGCCGTAACTGACTATTTTTTCTGCAAAATAGATGAGGCCCATAGGAAGCACAGCAGCTGGGCGAACGGCTGTGTCGCCAAAGGCAGCTGAATGGGAATGCAAGAGGGGGAAAAATAAATAAATACGTCCATACATCCCCATGAAATGAATCCCTCCCCATTCAGCCATTTCCCTTCATTTCTTCCTTTTGGAAGCAAGGTTATCAGGTCTAACATCACATCCAAACATTTCAGCACTAGCATTATACGGGATGCTCCAAGGTCAGCGCCTGCAGCTGTAAACTCATTAGTCTTGTCTTTTGTGACAGAAGAAAGCCTCTTCATTCCTCTCTCACCCCCTTCCCCCCTAATTAAAATTAAAGTATTTCCTGGCCAAAAGTCATTTCTGCATTCATTCATCTCTATTCTTTTCTGTTTGGATAAACCACCCTCTGGTACTCCGAGGGTGTTATGTATACAAACTATAAACTCTTAATGGTCCTGCAGTGTGTTATGACTGGCCTAAAGAGCTAAAGCAGGCTCTGAAAAAAGTGGTTCTTGGCAACGCTGTATATGGAGTTCAGGCTCATCAGTCATATGCAATTAGAGATTAAAAGTGCTTGATGGACTAGAGGGGAGACCAGCACGGAGGGAGATTAGGAATGTAGGAAAGAAAAGGCAAACAAAAGCTTTTATCTTGGCACAGCAGTTGCTACTACAAAAGCAGCGATGGAGAACAGTCCTGGTTTTCCAGAGACACACACAGCCTTTCCAGGCTCTAGGGCCCAGGCGTTCAGATCACAGTGCCCCATCTCCATCACGATGACCACCCACATCTCAAGCAGGGCAATGTGAGTCCTCAGGGACCACAGGGGCCAGTTGCTCAGGGAGGGCACAGGAAGGCCAGGCTCAGGAGGAGGCTCGGGCCACAGCCCAGGCTTTCAGGATCCCGTTGCCAGCTGCCCACAGACAGTGCCTGGCAAACCCCCGCAGCTGCAGGCAAGGGCCGATCTGCCCAAAACAGGCACCTGGGAGGCATCAGCAGCCTGAAAGGTTTATAGGATGGGGAAGGAACAGCGCTTATTCTTTCTAGAGCAAAAGGATGTTTCCCAGTTGGGGTCCTGCTGCTTTGAAGGGGAGTATGTAAATGAAGTGGTATGTAAATGCTTTTGAAATGTTTGTGACCATTTATTTCCTATGTCTTGCTGAGCATGGGGGCTTACGACATAATGAAATGGGCCGCTGAAGCAAGGCAGCTCCCTGCTGACCACCTTGCTGCCTGGGTGCACCCAAGCACAGGCAGGAGCACAACACAAGAGGTGAAATAAGCAGCTGGGATTGGCAGGGACTGTTCTCCCCTCTTCTCTCCTTTCATACCTTCAGTCTATGCAGCCTCTCCAATTTTGGGCATGCTTAAAACATTGGCTAATGTGGGCTACAGGGGAACACAGATACGCTTTTTTTGCCAGTACAAAAATTTGTGGGTTTGCAGTCTGGAAGAATGTAAACTTTTTTAGGTTATGCAGAGAGAGCTCAGCTGATCTAATGTTCAATACACTTTGGATGGGCCCACAAGGCAATGCATTTCTCCTTGCAGTGAAACACAGTTGTTTTGTTAACAAGTGTTTGAGCTAAGAAAATGCTTGGCCCTCACTGGAAGGGATAGGCATAAATGAGCTGGGTAGGGTATCCTTGACCCCAAGCTGAAATGCAGACCAGTCACCAAGGATTAAGCACCCTCCACGCCACCGCAATAGCTGCTGGAGGCTTTTCTGCTCACCATCAGGACCTCAGGGGTTCAGAGCCCTTTGCTGGATCACTGACTCAGTGGCAAATTAGGGGAAGGGCTCCATCAGCTGAGCTGCCAGTGTGCCCTGGCAGGTCTCCTGTGGAATCCCACATAAATGCCTCTTTATCTAGGGACTGGATACTATCAATTGCTATCTGTAATTATAATTGTTGGTATAATATGCAGAAGTTGAATTTGGTATAACATAGCAGTGCAATACAAGTTACGACCTACACTTAAAACTTTTTACAGTAATGTCAGACTGTAGTTTTCAAGACGCAGCCCATAGTGAGGTGGGGGTAGGTCTTTTCTCCCAAGTAACAAGTGACAGGACAAGAAGAAATGGCCTCAAGTTGGGCCAGGTGAGGTTTACATTGGATATTAGGAAAACTTTCTTCACCAAAAGGGTTGCCAAGTATTGGAACTGGCTGCCCAGGGATGTGGCTGAATCATTGTCACCGAAGGCATTTAAAAGATGTGCAGATGTGGTGCTTAGGGACAGGGTTTAGTGGTAGATTTGGCAGTGCTGGGTTAACAGTTGGACTTGATGATCTTAAAGGGGTCTTCCAACCTAAACAATTCTATGATTCTGTGAAACAAGGACTAAGAAACAGCTTAGTCTGCAAAATTGCATGAGACTTCACCCTTCTCTGAATCTTCAAACACCTTTGTGCTTTGTGTAGGAGGAAGCTGTGAGACAGCTTTTCTGTGCACCATGGTCACTGTAGTCCAATAAAATGTTTCCTATAGTCTTGGGAGACACAGGTGAGACTTAGCACTTTGTGGCCTTCTTGGTGATGTTGGCTGAGAGTGTCAACCCTTGAAAAACCAGGAGGTTTCCTTCCTTTCTCACCACGATACACCTGTCCTTCCATTCATTTGCTTTTCCTACCCACAACTGGCAAGAGAGCCAGGGAGGCACTTTGCTGGCCCAGTCTGAAGGAAGGAGCTGACTCTTTATGGAGTTTTGTTACAGAAGTCTCAATCAGCCATTAGAGGTTCATTTAAATGGTTTTTCTTGAGCATTAATAGGCTACGGTAGTGCATTCATAGCCAGCTTTCCTCAGGTTTTGCAGAAAGTGGTATAAGTGGGTTTCTTCAAGTATATGTGATTGCTTATAGCTGCTGAAGTTGATTTGAATCACTTGCTGCCAGGCTCACCAATTTAGCCTGATAAATTGTGCATTATTAAATGGGGGAAGGGAACAAAGCTGTGTTCTCCCAGAGAAGAAAATGGAGGATTTTTTATCAGTGAAGAATGATTCCTCTCATCAGCATAGCCTGAGAAAAGCCATAATGAACCATTTGCACTTGAGAGGAAAAGCCTTCAGTCTACCATATTCCTGATCAGTCCTCATGCTCAGAGATTCAGATATGAAGGGTTCTGCCCAGAGCCAGCCGTGAGAACAGGTAAATCCGATCAGCAGCACTACATGTGTAGCTAAGAGTATGCTTGTATCAGTGCTCCTTTGCCACTCATTAGACATCAGTCCTACCCTCTGTACAGCTGATGGCGGCTCTGCCTTTCTATACAGGAGCACTTACTGACTGCAGACTGTGCATGGAGGAGGGATTCAACCCCTTGCCCCAAGCATTAGTGCTTGCTGAAGAAACAAACGTATTTGGAAAGCTTTCCTCTTTGTGTTGGATAAAAAGCATCTGCCATGCAGGAAATAACTGTCTGACTCTTTGAGAAGCTGGTCTTGCTCTCGCCCGCACAAGCTGCTTGCCAGTCAACAGGCTCACTGGTGATCATGCATGAGGTCATGGAGTCAGTGCTGGAAAAGAGACTGGTCTCCATTACTGCAGTAACGAGAATACGGGTTTGGACTGATATTCTGAAATGCATTTTAGGTGATTTCAGTCCAGACAGCCCAGCCTCTGACCTCAGCTGCAACAGTGACTGGGTATGCAAATAGCCCGCTCTGTTTGGATGACACTGAAGTATAATTAGTGTTTTTAATATACTGCATAAGTATGAGGCTTGCTGGATCCCACTGATCCATCAAGACTAGCATCCTGCTTAAGTGTCCCAGCATGCATGGGGCTGTATAATCAGGTACTACACTGAGTCTTCACGTAAGCACCATGGTTATTAATGCATTGCCGTGCGACAGCCAAGTCCTGTGCACAGGCTGCGTGCTTTGTCCCGCGGGACTGTGGGCACCGTGCATCTTGCTTTCAGCCTCATGGCCTGATGGATGGACCTGTGTTAATGAGCTCCGAAGGGAACCACATGGAGCCCTCCTTGCTGGAAGCACAAACCTCTAAGGGAGGGAGTTAAAAGGGGGCAAAAAAAGAACAGTAGAGAAAAGGAATAGACTCCAGATAGCTCCTTTGGGGATGTGAAGGTTGTGCTTGATTAAAAGCAGTGCTTTATGAAAATGTTATTTGTTATGCTTGGAAGATGACATTCAGTGCAATAAGGGTGTACAGCAAACCTAATGTGCTCCCTGTGGAAAGTGCTGGGGTGTGTGCCTGTGAATGCATCTTATCCTCTTGTCTTTGATCCCTTCTCTTCAGTAGCTCAGTTTTTCCTCCTGGTACTGGGAGGTTCCACTTTCTTCCAAATATGTAGGCATCCTTCCTCCATGGCAATGTGCAAGCAGTGGTGCAGAAGAGGTCTTTGATGAGAAGATTCACAAGAGCAGAGAGCTGCAACTGCCTCTCTGGGACACATGGATGACTGGTATCAAAATCTCAACCTTCAAATCCTATCCTGAACTCTCAGGGTGTATTTGTTTTGGATGCTGTCAGCTTGGCTACACCAGCACAGCTGGAATGAGCCTTTCAGAAGGTGATGCACAGATCTATTTCCAAGTAGTTTGCACTAGACTTTGTCTGGACGTGTTTGGTTTTTAATGCTTTCCCAGAACACTTGTAAATTTTTATTTCTGCTGAGAGCAGGAGAAACTAGCTGCTGTGCACAGAATAAAGTTGATTGTCTACAAAGTTTAATGCTGTTTTCTTGCTCTATTATTTGGCCATTCTGTGTGCAAAACTCTGTTTTAAAGCTCACTCAGAGCTCCTGGGCTGTGCAAGGAAGAGAAGGGGGAAAAGCTATTTCTCTGCTTTGCCAAAATATACAAAATTTTATGTACCATGATGGAAAGTTAAGGTGAAAAGGGCTGGATCTGAGACAAGAAACATTTCTTTAATTTTCTCTACTTTTTTTAACAGGATTTGCTGTTGCTTTGAAAGCCTCCTGCTATTTTACAGGCAATAAAAAAGAGAGACTGAAAACATTTATTTCCTGAGACTTGCTCATTCCTTGAGCTCTGTTAAACTGAGCATGCCTAGCAAAGGGAAGGGGCGGCATGAGCCCAGTGGACCCTTCATCCAGTGGGGGAGACCAAAATTTTCCTGCCTGGCCTGAATAACTGAAAGCTTTGTTCTGCTTTGCAGCCCTTGTCCTATGCCCTGTCCTGTGCAGCCCTGGGATCCCCCAAGGATGGGACCTGCCTCTTCAAAGCCACACAAGCTCCTGGGTGCTAAGAGGGCCATGCAGGCGAGGAGGCTGCCACTTCATTTTCTACACTGGTGACTGATCTTGGCTCACAGGTAAGCCAAAAGGTTTTACACAGCCAGGTGCTGGCTGACAGCAATAACATCCCCTTGCTTGGCCAACAATGTCATCTAGTGCCCCTCCCATGGCCTGATAGGGGCTACAGGTACAGGTAGCAACAGATCCTTAGGCCTGGCCCATCTCCCCAGCCCAGGGAGGCACAGGGTCTTTCTCCTGTGGCACAGTCTGTGTCCAGGGCTCCAGTGGGATGGTGACCCTGTGCTTGGCTTCTCCTGGTGAGTCTCAACTGTGGCAAATCCAGGATATGGATGTGGAGGTCAAAACCTGCAGCTGCATGTTAGGGTTCACTGACCATTTCAAAAGTATGTGCTGTAAATGAGAGGATGTGTGAAATAAAAAATATTTTCACATGATTCTCATACAGTTTAGCCTTCCTTTGACCTACAGCTTTATTTTTACTTACTGCCATTGTTTTTGGCTGAAAATTACAAAGCTGAAAGAGCATCTGTTCCAAATAATGCCGGTCAGGCTTCTGGATAACAGCTCAGCAGCTTCCTGCCAGGAGCAGTTGCTGTGGCTTCTCAATTACTCTTGAGATGTATTCGATATTTGGGGGAGGATAAGGGAGTATCATGAGGAAGATAGGAAATATTTGTTTGTAGAAAGCCTAGATACCAAAGGCCCAAACATCTGAACTAGGGCATGTTTAAAAACTATATAGTTCAGATTAAATTTTGCAAGGGGAAAGAACATAATACAGTATTTAAAGAGCACTAAACAAAGATTAATTTTTTTAAAAGAAAAATTGGCTTTTGAATACTAAATGAGTATAAACTAGGTAAACAACTAGGAGGCATGTATACTTCAGGAATCCAGATCTTTTAATGTCTAATGATACCCTCTTAAGTTGCTGTTTTTTAGATGTGAGCCAACTTCTTTATTTGGTTTTGATAGGGAAATGTCCAAAAGTGAGTTTTCTTCAGCTCATACCAGGGCAGATATTAAAAAATTTCTGAGTTGTCTTCAGTTAGGAAGGTAATCCTGCTTGCCTGCACACCTGAACCTCAGAGGTGTTTTTTTAAATATCCTGTAAAGCCTTGGGAAAACGCCCTCACTGCAGCTGATGCTTTCAAGCCTGCCTGCTGAGCAGCAGGGCAGCTGACCTCAGTCTGCAGAGCTAGCCAGCAGGTTTGGCTCTTCCAAGGTAGGCTTGGCTTGGCTTTGGTTGCACTGGTCCACTTGCCTGCCACACAGCCCTTCCCTCAGCAGAGGTGGGCAGGGTTTCTCAGGCAGCAGGAGGAGTGCTGGCTGGCACAAGCAGCCCAGCTACTTGTTCTGGTATCTCACTTGCTCACGAGGTCACTTCAACAGCAATACACTTCTAACTCCTGTCTGTTTAGGCTAGCCAGAGTGGGATCTCTGGTGGCTTCATTCTCCTCCTGGCAGTGCTGCAGGGCAGCTGCTGGGCTCCTGCCAGCCCCTGCCCTCTCCCTCTGCAGCCCTCCTGTGCTGAGCTTTCCTTCCTGGCCAGGGTCCAGCAGCATGTCTCATGTTCAGCCAACCCAAATCCCCCCGGATGCTTTGCTATGATGTTTTTGTTCACCTGTCCTCCTAAAATGATTGAAGGCTCAACCTTGTCTGTACCATTCCTCATGAATCCATCGGTGTTGACCTGTGCCCACCAGAGGCACGGGGCTCCATGTAGACCTTGTGTACCATCTGCCTTTCCTTTTAATTAAGTTTTATTTTGGGCAGAGGACAGGGAGGCAATCCCAGTGGCTGGGCAACTGCACCACTTCATGCAAGTGGAAGAGGTAAGTTCAGCTCCTGAGAGGCAGCTCAGACTGGCACATACTTACTGTCCTGATGCTAGTGAACATCTTGTCCCCCTAAGCTGCACATCAGTTTTACTAGAGGCAAAACCAAAGCTCCCCATATCCTTATCTTCATATTCTTTTGACAGCAAATTCTACATCGTAGCAACTTCAGAAATTACATGATGGAAATTTTCTGTTTGCATGTGAGCAGGTGCCCTTTCACACAAGCAGGGCAGTGATGAGATGCATGCTACCATGTACACCTGAGCCTATTATTTTTTTCAGTCCTGAGTTTCAACAGTTTTAGTGTCTTGAAATTTCTAAAAATACAGAACAAAGCCACACCCTGACTTGGGGGAGAGAGTGGTAAAAATTAGCTGCCTGGGTTTTTTTCCCCCTTATCCACTCCAAGATATTTATTAGCAAAGATGACAGATGAGTACAGCCACAAGTTGTACAAAAGTTAAAATACTAACATTTAAACAGAATAAATGGGTTGTCAAAGTCTGGCCATGCTCCTGCTAAGGTTCTTGGCTTCAAGTGACACAATCCTAAACTGAAACTTCCCTTTTAAGTAAGAAGGGACAATGGCAACAGCTGCACCTTTGTCATAGCCCAGTGTCTCATTGCTGAGTTTATGACTTGAACTCTCCAGCAGCAATAGCTGGAGGTTACCGAGCCTGCAAGTCCAGGGATTTACTGCTGGGATCTTGTGTACACAGATCCTGTGCTGGTCTGTGTTGCTGCCAGATGGAAATACACAGCAGGTTCCTTGTGTTTCCTGGGATAGGGTAGGAAGATCTGGGTTTGTTCTGATTTACTTGCCTCCTGGTTTCTCTGGTATCTTGGATGACTGTTGCTTGTGAACATGCCTGCAGGTTTCTGAGCATTATTTCTCTGCTTTAATTTAGTTCTGATTATTCCCTATCTCACAGTACTTTTCTGTTAACTGTTCAGATAGTTAAACATGAGATTAAATGGAGTAAGAAGTTATTACACTGAAAAAAATGAAACTTCTAATTTTTTTGGCTGAATTCCCTTGACTAAATTATGTGGGGTTTTAATTTGCTATAGCAGGTCCCCAGGCTCTCAACTAATGTTGCAAAATGTTAATGGTTTCTCTCACTTCCCTGCATTCTCCCACCCACCCCCACAACCAATATCATGGTCTGTCCATCCTGAGTGGTTTGGGGTTTTTGTGTTTTTGTTGGTTTGGGTTTTTTTCTTTAAAGGCTCTGCTTTCCCACTGTAATAATATTAGTGCAGCTCCATTAGTACTAGCACACATGGGCCCTACCATTACCTCTAGGCCCTCTGAATCTGTACCCTAAACTTCACAGCATGCAGATCATCAAAGAGGTGATAAGATTAAGTCAGCCAGATGGGCACACTTCACTCAGAGAAGGTCACTAATTTACACTTATGTGTAAAGAATAAATATTTTCTTGCAATCATATTACTAAGCCTGAAGGTAGACAACTGAGTCTTTCAAGGATAAAACTGATATCGCAGTATTGGGCTATGGAACAGTACTACGAGAAGTGAATTCCTGGGATTGGGGGTGGGGCGGGGGGTGGGGTGCAGGCTGAGGCATGCCAAAAGGTTTTGTCCAAGGTGGATGCCTCTCATCTGGAGTGTTTGAAGTACAGGAATAAACAAAGCTTCCCTGGCAGAGACCAGTTGTGAGTTAGGGACAGGCTCAGGGTGGGAGAAATGCTTCAGAAGTTGCTTGCCCAAAGTACAATCCCCCATTAATTAACAGGAAAGCTTCCATGTGCTATACATTCCAAGAGGCTTTGCTTGGCAGCCCTGTCAATCATTCCCAATGCACTCTGAGAAGGGAAATTTGGGCAGTTTATAATTCTTTGTTGCCTGCTGTGTACTGAGCACAGACTTCTGCATCTGCCCTGCTGCCAGCATACCAAGCAAATGCTTTAGTGGGGCTATTTTGCTTTGTGATGTGGGCACGTGAACAGCTGGCAAAGCTAAGCCATATTCCTCCCACTCCCATGTGCTGTAGAGGCCAAAACCTTGCTGAAATGTTCATTTTTCTAACATCCTGCAAGACACGACACAGCCCTGTGTTCTGGGGCCCATCATGCACAAGCCAGCTGCAGGTGCTGAGAGGGCAGATTACAACAGGATCAGTTCAAATCTTTGGGTTTATTCCCATACCAAAAAGCTGACAAACAATTCTCCCCTGAGTTTTCCATGAAATGAAACTCAATGTTCACAAGACAGTGAAAAGCAAAAAAAATTTAAAAAAAAGGGGGGGAGGGGGGATGGTGACAACTTGTTATTCCTCAAACCATGCATTATAAATGTAGGAAACCCACAATTAGAGTTGCACTTGTAAGGCACTGCTCAGAAAAGCCTAAGAAGAGTACACACATAAAAAAGGTGATTGCATGGGTTTGACATCCAAAGCAACCTTAACCTGACCCTGTAGTGACCTATATCATGACGACAAATTTGTGATTTAGGCCTGATTACCTCAAACTGAGCTTTAAAGAGCTAATGGAGCAGTGGGGGGATTTTTTGTTTTGTTTCCTTGTCCCTTTGCTGCGCTGCTGTGGGCAGTTTCTGTGTCAGGCAGCTGGACAAAGTGGCCTGGAGGTGCCCTGCAGCCATGGAACATTTCCACTGGGACACGGAAGTTATCAGAGCTAAAAGCAGGAGCTCGCTACCACTGTCACAGGGTCAGCTTCTGCATGCTGTGCCGCTCCTGCAGTGTATATGGTACTGGGGTAAGGGCGTGCCTGATGTAACTGGGATGCATTGCTGAACATAGAGCTAAATCTGCAGTTAATTCAGTGATTTATAGGCTGTGCCAGACCCTGCACCAAAGGCTTCTGTGCTTTAAAGGAGCTGCATTCCTGCCTCAGTTTCTCCCCCACTAGTGCTACACTAAAGCTGAACAAATGATGCAATTGCAACCTTTACTCTTCAGGTTTTGGGCACAAATGTGAACTTAAAGAGGGGGCAGCTCAGCTACCAAAGCATCTGCTGCTGCTGTAACCACTGCCTCGTCCCAGAGAACAGCCTTCTCCCCATGCAGACCTCAGTTGTGGGAAGGTGGTGAGTGGCTGAATTCTTGTGTCACAATAACTCCACTTTTGTTACTTGAGCTTGTTTGTAGCCTATATAATCATAGCAATTAGATACAACCACTTTTAGCTTCATAGCTTAATTACAACTAATGCACATAATTTCAATTAATTTTAATTATATGGAAAATATGAAGAGTCTGTTACTCCATTGTTAAAATCATTTGGGACAAACAAGACTAAAGTACTAAATTTCGTAAAGGACCTAGTTATTAATTTTAACTCCCTAATGAATGGATGTGTCTCTAAATTCTCCAAAGATGTAGTCTCTTCTTGAAGAGTCAGTGCTGTCAATTTATGGATATTACTGGCTTGTACAGAGAGATTCCGTCCCAGCTTTAAATGCAAAATGGAAATGCCCCATACTGCTGTCTCAAGCACTACTTTTACAGAAGTTATTTCATACTAATCAAAAGTAACCACCTTCAAATTAACATCCACTGCTGCTGAAATATCACTGTATTGACACTCTTCTGACAAAAGTAAATGTAGGCATGACCACTTACTTGGAATAATTTTAGCTTCTAATTAATCCAACAATTTTCTAAGGCACTGAAATCTACCTCCTACTAGCTCATTTCTATTTAGTCTTTGAAAGAAAATGTTTAATGCTCCTTGGGCAAGTTTGGAAAGTCTTATTTATGATATGTACTATTTTTATCTGCTCTTATAAATACCACTCCCTTAGAAATAAAATGTTTCTGGAGTTTGCTACATTAAAAGGAAAAGAAAACATAGCACAAACTTTGAGTCGTGTTTTAAAGCATAAAAGGGTTTATCTTATCTAGAGCAACCGGTACAGGATAACCAGTGTTATCTTATCAGCACATATTGATGTCAGGGTTTAAAAGGACTTGAGGCTGTTATGCTACACGGAGCAGAACTCCTACACCGATAAACACTGATAAAGCTGCAGTGCTCTAATCTAAACTACACCTTTTTTCTGCCCCAAATACACATGAGAAGAGCCAGAAGCTTTTTTCCTAGCACAGCACAATCCTGAGTAAGGGTGGGCTCCTTGGCCCACTGGTGCTGCTGGGGAAAGGTCCCTGAGTGTAGCCAAGGCTCACACCAGCCTCAAGGAAAAGACACAAAATACATCTCCAAGCTGAGCTTTGCCCATGGCCATTGCCAGACTCCAGCCTTCTGGGAATAGCCTGAACCAAAGGCTTTTGTCATAGGGTTTTGTCAAAGGGTGATGTTCATGTGAGACGGCAATGAATGGGCTTAAAACCAATTACCTTCTCTACGTGGCAGCAGCCCACACTTGCACTGCTGACTGTACCAGCTTCAACGCTTCAGCAGCCTGGCTGGCATCATGTGTAATTTCTTCAGGAAGGGATGTGCAGCCCTAAGGCCTTTGCTTGCAGAAAAAGAGACACCCACAAAGTGAATCAAGTCCTGCAAAGTGAGAGCTTGTCAGGCGTGGGATGCAGGCTGCAAATCCAGGTTGCATACATGGTTTCTTCTTGCTCGAATAATGTGGATGCCAGTGACTGATGTTAACATAATCTTCCTGTGTTAAGCCATTGAATCAGCCTTCTGGAGGAACAGTGTGGATCCCAATTAACAACACACTGACCTAAGAGTGCCCATGCTTGTTAGAAGCATGCTAACAACCACAGGGCCCCCACTGTGCCCTGCACAGCCAGCTGCTGCACTCCAATATTGCTCACCCACAAGAACACCAGGCTTTGGACGTTGCCTGCAGTTGGCCTAGGTTTGCCTGAGGGAAGGGGCTTCTCTCCAGGCTGTGGTAAGGGCAGGGGTGTGACACTGACAACACTGAGTATGTTGGAGCCAAGGGGAAACCAAGTCATGGGCAAGGCCCCTGCATCACTTCTGTCTGCGCACACACCTTCAACGGGAGCGGTGCAGTGCAATGAGGCAAAGGGCAGAAGGATGTACAACAGAAATAAGGATGTACAATACTGTTAACCAACATGAAAGCTTATAGCAAGGACCAAAGTACAAGGCTGAGATAGTCACGCTGCAGATGTTCAAAATGTAGTACATAGGGCACCTGCATAATCTATGCATGAACTCGGAGCTTGACACCTCTTGCCTGCCTGTACAATTCCAATTAAATTTGGGTGCATTAATCTCTCTGTTCTTAATAGAAACTCACTTGCTTGCTCTCTCTCACCTCCATTTTCTGCCAGCTGCAGATAAAACACCCAGGCAGCCCTCTGCTTATTTGATCCTAAGGTGAAGTGATCAAACAAGCTTGCAACCTCACTAAAGGATCACACAGAATGAGAAAGTGGGCTGCAAGGCAGACTAGTGAAATTGCTTCCATTACAGCTCCAAGCATGGGCATATGCTGTCTTGGCAAGTTTCTTTTACAACAAGCTTAACTTTCCTCCCTTTTCCTTCAGTTTTGCTGTGGTGTTGATGTCCCTTTCTCTAGGAACTCAGGATAAAACCCGACACTTTGGAAACATGGCAGCCTTTAAAGGCCTGGTGTTGCACTCTACCACAAGCTGCACCAGCTTCTTTTGTTTTGGTAGAGCTGCTCCATCCAGCTATAGATGTCATGACACATACGGTACAACATACATCCTCTCTGTGTTACCTTGAGCTGACAGAGTGTGATTCCCAGCCATGTGGCAGCAAAGCAGTGGCTCTACAGTCCTAGGGACTAAGATTCTGCTCACTCTTGCCGCACTTTTTAATAAACAATAGGTGGCAATTTTACCAATTAAGCGTGTGGGGAAGCTAAGAGTTTGGATCAGATGCACACAGCAGCTGCCACAGCATGACTAGGCAGCACAAAGAGGCTTCAAGCACTTAAGCAAGACAGAATTATCATAGCACAAGATTAGTTCAGATATCATAAAGCACTGTTCCGCTTCCAACAGCTCTCCACCAGGAAATCTCCACCCATCCCTGCAGTTAAGATCTGTATCTGTCTTGCAGTGTTAATTGTGCTGGCCTGCCACTTTGCCATGGTTTATGCAGGCAGCCCAACTTAACAAACCTGGACAGTAAGGGCATTCCAGTGCTGGGGTGGATAGTCCAAAAATGAATAAATGTTAGTCATGTAGTTCTACTGAACCTGTGGTTTAAAGCTTCTAATTGCTAACTTTCATCTTTTACCAGCATAAATAATAAACGTGGCGTGTTCCCCATTTTCCATCACCACCACATTATTAAAGCAATAAAACAATTTCAAAGGTGTGGTTATCATAAGCTAATGGCACCTCTAGGGGATTAGTAACACCCCAGGAGACTTCTTAGTCTTAAAAAAACCCGATACCCCCTGTCAGTCTCTATTAGCTCAGTTGTGTGAGAGTGTGTGCACAGAGCTCCCTGCTCATGCAATGCCACTCAGCACACAGGACAAGTTAAGTGACACAACTGCAGGCATAATTAGGTCAGAGTATGCTTCCAAGCAGGCAATTAAATAAAAGAGAGCAACCCTGCAATCACACACAGCTCAGATTATGTATACACACAGGTAACCCAGCTGCAGCTTTTTTCAGCCCAATTCAGAGCAAAGGGAGAGTATCCCCTCTTATAGGAAGAAGTGGGGAGCAAGTGCTGCCATGCACCACCAATAGCATGAATGCAAAGAGCTCTCCTTGCCACACACCTGAGAGCATCTCCTCAAGATCAGGCTGGTTGGGAGGGAGTAGGTGACTTTGAGAGAACCATTTGCCTGCTTGGAAGCATCACTCCATGGAGTTCTGCAAACCTGTGCTGACAGCAGAGAGGTCTGTGAAGATGAGTCTAATGCCTGCCATACCAGGTGATTTGGGAGTACTCCCTACACACAACTACTTTGTGGATACTCCTCCCCTACCTCCTGCCTCCCCACAGTCTCTGTAATCTTGGTGGGACATCGCTGAGAATTACAGTAGTTAGTTTAGTTTTAGTATCTGCTGGGGCGTTAAGACCAAGCCATTTAGCACATCAAAACAAAGGTATTAGCAAACAGACCTTCATCTAAGGTAATTATGCACCAAGGAGATTGCCTTATCTTTCATCTCCTGTTTATTTTGCTAACAGTCACCAAGATTCTTTAAGTAATACCTTCCCTGCTATCAGTTATCAAAGCAATGATGGAGGTGGAAGACAGCTGAATGCACTAAGCTCTAACACAGCAAAAGCTTCACAGGGAGGAGGAGGAGGGACAGCTGAATAAGGGTGAGAGAGGAGGGCTGTCTTTGTCTGTCGACAATGCCAAGCTGGAAGCCCTGATCCTACAAGATTTTGCACAGCCTAGAGCAGGGATGGGATTTGAAAGACATGTGCTGCATTCTGTCACACCATGGAGGCTTCAGGTGAGCACAGGCATTTGCTAATTGCTATTGCAAATGATCACAGTGAATCTTCAACTCCCACTGTGCCCACACTTTGCTATCATCCTCAGTAAAGATAAAGGGGGCAAGGGTGGGAGGATCTAGAGAATGGGTGTAAGCCAAAATGCAATGGTCTCAAAGATCAGTATCGGGCTAAGCAAGGTCTTTAGATAGACATTTCCATCCTCCCCCACATGAAGGGTGTATTCAAAGTCTGTGGCTGCCAGCAGAAGGTACCAGTGTGACTAGTGCCTTAACCACATCATCCAAAAACCACGCTAGGAACTGAGCTTCTTGGTCCCACACTCGGCTTTAAAATAACAACGGACAAAGGAATCTTAGGAACGTTTAAATGTCTCTTTCCACCACAGAATGGCTTAGTGGCAAAAAAAAAAAAAAAAAAAAAAAAAAAAAGTCATGTCAAAGTAACACTGAAGCAATGGAGTGCTTGAGTTTGGGGAGAGGTATTGCAAACTGGATCAAACTGGATAGTGTTTGTTGTGATTGCTGTGAGGACCTAATTGGTCAACAGGGTAATTGTAGAGGTAAAAGTCCTCTTACTGTGACTCATCAGAAGGATATGCTACCTGGGTCCTGGTTCTCAAGTGTGTTCAAAAGAAAAGGGTGATGAAATGTCTTGAGAGAACAAGACCTCAGAGTAAATCATACTGCAGTGTTCAAATTGCAAACCTATCAGGAATAAGAGTGAACAGAACATGTAGAATTTGTCTCTCTACTAAGAAAAGAGAAGAGCAGAGGGAAATGGAAGTAGCTCTCACCGAAAGCAATGCTGGGATATGAAAAAAAAATAATGTGTGCTATATAGCTATCATTGCTTTACCAGCAGGGAGCATCGCAAGTTAGCACTAAACATCCTTCCTCACTTCTTGGCCAAGCAAAGGTGTACAGACCAGAAATGTGGTTTCTCCTGCAGTCATTGGGATGCACTGGCTAGGCACTCCGGGCAGTTTTGCCATCTGTATGTCCTTCAGTGTAAGCTTTCTCATACACTTTAAAGAAAGTGAACTTTAGGGCTGTGGTAGCCCCAGCTGCTGGCACAGCCTCCAGCTCTGCTATCTGTTCAAGACAGTTTGCACAGTATTTGACCTCAGCATCAGGGTGAAAAAAGCAGCATATGTGGATGCTGATGAGGGGAAGTGTGTTTTGGGGACACAGTCTACACATGCTTTCACCCTGAATTCAATACAGATAAAATGAGGGGCAGAAAACTAAACCCTTTAAAATTCATACACCATCTCCTTTCATTCTGTTGTCAGACACAATTGTTGTCATTCAAAATGTATTCCTTTTATGGGCATATTTATAGTGTTATGTCCATGAATTAAAGGACAAGAAACATTTTCTGCCAGTTACAGCTCAGCAATGGAAAACTGATATTATATAGGCAGAAAACGGGGTGAAAATTAAATATCCAAACAGTTTTCAAACAGGAATCAATAGTGGTCTGGAAGTTATTGTAAGCTTACATTTAGTAAAATAAAAGAGACACTAAGGGGAAAGTCTCTTAACATTCAGAAGTTAATGTAACTGTGGCTGATAAGCAGAACAATTGGGGAAGTTATTTTGGTTTTTTATAGCTTTTTCATATGTGTCTGATGGAAATGGCAATTTAAATCCTTCTGGATATTGGCACAATCATGCAGATGACAAAATCATGAACTGTAAACAAAGGACTGCAAGAAGTGAATGCACTGCGTTACAGAAGGACGTCTAAGAATGTGTAATTCATTCATGGTCTAATACAAAGAGTAAATTGGGATACCAGAGCACTTTGCTGACTGCACTAAATGGGGAGATTTTGAATGCACCTGGAGGAATAATACCAAAAAAGGACCTAGATAGACTAGAAAGCAACAAAATATGGAGATTTAATGTGGAAAACCTGTAAGTAAATCTGTCTAGGGAAAACTAATCCAAAACACAGATGTTCTCCTGGAGAGAGAAATCTTGAAAGCAATCACATCAAGGCAGACAAGGAATGACAACAGAGTTAATGGTAAGTCCCTGATGCAACAGGCAGCACAAATCAGGATCGGGAGTTTACTTGCGTGTACTGACAGCCCACTGTTAGCCACTGCTCGCTCCTGGGGAGCGCTGCTGTAATCTCTTGCTTGTGAAATGCTCAATCTAGCAGTGTGATCAGTGGAGAGATAACAAATTGGAGGCAACTCTAAGTACAACAGAATTATGACAAGCGTGGAGGAAAAAACCTCATATAACACATACCACCGCTGGGGTAAGGTGTAAGATAGGAGATAAGCCCATTAATACTGAAACTGAAATATTAAATGTTCCATTGCGTGGCGGATTTAAAAACTAAACAGAAAACCAGAAACCTAGCAGCAGATCATCTCTGTGTTGCAAAGTTTAGGGTGTCCTTTATCATTCGTCTTAAAATTTTCTCTTAAAAACCTGCCCATGACTGATAGACAAAACTCCATCCAAAGGCAACAACAGAAAAGGCTCTGTCTGTGCCTTTTTCTTAAGAAAAACACTCTCTTCTTAAGAAAAAGTCACTTAAGGGTAATTAATAAAACCTTCAGAAATTTTATTTGGTACTCAGAAAAGGAAATGTTAACCTTTTCCAGGCAGAAAGGCTGCAGAAGACAGCCGGTGTTGGCAGTTCCTGGTGATGACGAGGCCAGTGCTTTGGTACCAGTACTGCATGCAGAACTGCAGGTGCATGTGGCCTGACAATAGCTTGGGCACAAATGCAACTCTAACATATTTTGCTGCCTGCAGATGAGTTTTCCTGTCCCATATTGTCTCCCACAGATACTATGGGTACCAGGAATGAGCAGGTTAGGCTGGGCAGCAATGTACTGCTTCCCATCCGCAGGAATACGTGTTGCAGTCAGCACTAACCAGCCCTGCTGCTAGCTGCAGCTTTTATTTCCAGAGATGGATAAAATCCAATTTGGGAAAAGAGGTACTTGGAGGCACAGGTCAACGACAGCCACCGAGGAGCATTTCTTTCCACGTTTTGACTAGGGGACCGCCTGAGGTCTTACAGGGGTTACAGGGAAGGATGCAGAGAGGCGTGCAAGGATGCCGAGCGGTGCTCAGGGGTACCCACCCCCCGGGCTCCGCAAAGGCTGCCTTCCCACAGCTGCTGAAGACCCACATTGCCATCTAGTGCCAGAGGAGCACAAGCACAGCTGGGAGGCATTGCCTCCGCGCCGCGGGGCCAGCAGCGCCGAGCCCGGGACTGAGCCACTGCTCGCTCTGGGATCCGTAACTCCTCTCGCTGCGGCAGCTTAAGACGGAGAAGTGAATCTTCCGCTATTCTGCCAAACCCAGTAAGTCCTGTGCAACCCTGCCATAGGTCCCGCTTTGCCCCACGGGTGCTGAAGGGCATAAGAAACATGCAAATAGCTTTGCTTCAGCTCAAAACATTATAGCTACTAATGATCTCATCATAAAAACGGTGCAGCTGAAGTGAGGTTCAGCAGTGATTTAAGTATCTAATATTTATATATTTCCATTGGGGTTTACATGCTGAGATACCTCCTACCTACATAACCTTCAGCCTGGCTGCTGCAGGTGCTAAGCAGGGCCAACTGAGGTGCAGGCTTGGTGCCCACAGGAGCACAGAGATGCTGCAGAGGGCTTTGGTTAGGTATGAATAAACTGTGACTGTTCCGGTGAGATTCGGGGTGTTAACCTTATTGTCCTGGTCAAGATCCAGCTGGGATAGCTCAGCTCTGCCAGCTGTGGTTTGCCTGCAGGGAGAGGGCAAAGGGAAGGAGCAAGGCTGAGCAGGTTGGGTCCTGCCCATGTTCCTGCTGCCGACACTGCGCGTCAGTCTTGGTGGCATGCGGCTGTTCCTGAGCGGTCTGGAACAGCTGTTGCTCTCCACCCAGAGGTGATCACATTACAGTAGTAAATATCTACCTCCAAAAGAATAAATTGTAATTGCAGTATTTTCTGTGGCATCTTTTCATGCCAAGCACTTTTATATACACAAAGGCATGTACTCGGTATTTTTCATGGGACTTCCCATCGTAAGAGATTGAACTTCAAGGTGTTATTATATGTGCTACAAGAATACCTAGAAGCCTCAAGTGAGACAAGGGCTTCACTGTGCTCAGTAGAGTATACACATTTAATAAAACTCAGCCTTGTCTGTACAGAGCCAGCAATATGATTGGGATGGGACATAGAAGTTGAGCAAGCAAAGTCATTTGCTCCACATCATAAAGCAGTTCCGTAGCTGACCCAGGTCTCCCAGCTTTCAGCTTGCCAGCCAGTCTTTTCAATGTAATGTTGTACTGTACATGGTGGAGTTTGTTTATTTTTCAGGCTGTGGTTATGCCCTTCTAACAAAGGACTCCCAGAAAAAAACAGCCCCTTCATGGTTTCATGGGTTCATTGATAGAAGAGAGACCCTGCTCACTTGCTTTCCCTTCTCATGCCAATTTACAGCACCACTTGGCAAGGATGCAGAGAGCTGGCACACTGGGCTGGAAAGATTCATTAGTGGATCCTGAAAACTATACCAACTTGTTGACAGAATACAGTTAGTAGACTTTGACAGTGAAGTGGCAAACTATGACCAGCAAGAGCTCATGGCTTTCCAGCAACGTAGATACAAGTGAACTTTGCCATGGCAAAGATGAGGTGTAGAGGAAGGTCAGCCTGCTCTTGCCACAGGAAGGGTGGCTGGAAAACCAGTGTTTGAGGGCAAGTGTCCTCTTTGCATATCTTGGTATTCTTTCAAGATACCTCATAAAGAAAAAGCCACGCAGAATCACTAACCTCAGTTAGTGTACTAACCTCACTGAAGTGTACATTGCTCTGAAAGTCACCTGTCAGGCAATGGGCAGCAAATGTGCTGCTTTGGTAGCTGAAAGTTTGTGTATGTTCAGAGGACTGGAAGAGCATTTAACCTATAGCCCCTTAAAATGCTGCTGCCTGGCAAGACAATATCCACTGCATCAAACTGAGGGCTTGTAAGCAGAACATCCTTCCATGGAGAGACCCAGTCACTGTAAGATCTTTCCCCCCCTAATACTAGTATCTCAGTGAAATCTCTCTTAGGCCCGCTGTGGCATAACAGATCCAAGGAGCTGCATTTTCTCTTGGAAAGAAGCAAGGTTTTGTTTAGAAATACTAAATCTTCATGACGTTTAGTCTCAATTTCTGTACAAGCTTTTGAACTCTGCCTTTCTGATGCAGATGAAGGACCAGCTTCTTCCTCAGTATAATTCTGCCTAAGCCCATGCATTTACACTGGGGGTGAATTTTTTCCATAAGATTTGTGATTCTCAGGCAGAGGCTTATTGACAAGCACTGTGCTGAAGATATTTACATTCAGCAAGGCTCATAAGCCACTGAACATCTGTTCTCTCGTTAGCAGCCTCCTCAGCATTTGCCCTGTAGGCAATAATCTACAGGACAAGTTTCCCAGCACCTAAACTACTATAGGATAATTCTTTAACTAAATGGAAAGCAAAGCCCAAGGCCCTGGGAATTCGCTTTTGTACAATAATCTTTTGTGTGCGTACAGTGGAAACCAGAGGATTATGGAGTCAAATGATGAGAATTCAGGTCAAGTGAGATTTGAGGCGGGGGGGTAGGGAGGAGAAGATGACAGAAGCACCAGTGGGAAGGTAGTGATCCCAGGGGAAGTAACGTGACGCTTGCAGATAAGCCTGTTCTGCTGTCACGGTTTAATTTTATACATTGGTATTAAAATTTCTGAGCATTGCCGAACATCAGCTCTCCCTTTACTGCATAAGGTTCTTTTCTGTTGTGGTTTTTTTTTTTTTCCTCTAGCAGCTGCATTATTTTGGAGTATCTCTGTGTCTCAGTTATTTTCTTGTGCCTTGCCTCCATTTTCTAGCTCTTTATTACTTTTTTGCAACCTAAGAGTTTGTGTGTTTAAATCTCCTTCCTCAATTCAGCTCCCTGTTATTTTTCTCATTCTTGCACACTTAACCTGGATCAAGGATTTCAAAGATCCTCTAGATACACAAAGCAATTCATTTATGTCCCCTGGACATTTGCTTAATGGAAGGAAGGAAGGAAAGAAGGAAATGTCATTAAAGGAAAGCACTATGAAAAATGTGATGCTGCTTTTTCTCTTTCTGGCAAGGGATTGATCTGGATATCCCCACCAACACCCAGAAACTGTATTCAAATGCCTGCCTGCTCTTCCTACAATGCAGAAAGACCCAGCTGAATCCAATCAACTGTTTAACATGATCTTGGCTGGTGTAGGTTGTTAAGCTGAATGGAGGATACGACTGCTGAGAAAATAGTGGAATAGAAGATGTTAAATTAGACATAGGTGGAAGCAAAGGAGAAAACAGCATCCAGGAAAACTTGCAACTCTTCTGCAAAACGAGCAGCTGCACAGCTCATCTGAACGTATGGACTTTTCTTATCTTTTTAAGAAGATAGGCAATATGGCAGAAAGTTTATGTTCTACCTGCGGCAGAAAATCTTGTCTCAATTACCATGTATGAGACCTGGAAAAAAAATACCTTCTCTACTGCCTTTGTGAAGTCTAACATGCTAAGCAAGACAGGAGTAAGCCACTGCACAAAGCAGCTCTGCTTTCTGCTCTGCAGTAGTGGTGGGAGCAAGAGTTTCAGTCTGTAGGTATTTGGACCATGAAACTGCTGCAGGCTGGGAAATGCAGGGGTCTTTGTTGGGTTTGGGTGGTTTGTTTTTTTGTCACAGCATTTTAACACTTCCAGGAAAAGAGTATAAGAATCTGTCTGGATAGGAAATCTTCATTTTATGAGAGCCACATATGATTTTAATTATGAATTTATTCTACTTATCATACCATACATTTACTCACTGTCATGTTACTTGCATAGGTGCTAAGTCCTGTCTAAGTCAGCTCTATGCACAGGCTGTATCACTTAAGAAGAAGAGGAGATACAAGCACTTTTCTTCCCAGTCATCCTCAACAAGAGAATATAAACTTAAAACCTCTCACAGGCAAAAGCAGAAAATACTTTGTTAGTGCTTGTTTGGTTGGGAGAATGATGAACTTCTAGTCTAATAAACAATGTATATTATTGTCCTAAAGAATGACACAATCCTGACTGTTGCAAAGTCGTATGTGTCAGTAAAGGCCAGAACTAAGGCTGTCCAAGGAATCATAATTCAGTCTTCCTCTGTGTGTGTTATGAAAGTTCTGAGCTGTGTGCCTACATACGTTTTTCTTAATACTTTTGAGAGAGTCCATGTTCTTGCTCTTTTTCCATTGCATCCCATTTTCAATTGGTTAGTTCATATGTTCCAGATGAGTACAGACTGCATGATAGGCCAGGGAGGGAGGCAAGAGGGATAATATAAGTCTTTGCGGGGAGTAACCTACAGTTTGGACATCATATTTTAAAAGTGCAGTACAGAGTACAGATGTTATGGGTTGTATTAGCTTAGTCTGCAGGGAACTATATCCTGTATTGGATGAAATGGTTTGACCTCTTCTATTGAAATGCTAATGTTTGACCATTTCCTCCAGCAAAGTGAGTCTCATTATTTTTCATTGTAGCCTACATTTACCCTTCCTCCAGTCTATACCACCCTGACCCCAGTTTCTGCTTTTCAAATATGTGCTTAAAATTTGTCTGCTACGTGATCGTTTTATGAGGTGATACCATGAAGTATAAGTATGTGTTCCAGCTGTGTTAGTGACCCTGCCTATAAACCAAGGAGGTTGGCTAAACACACTCTTGCCCTCCCGCTTAATGTGACTCAAGACAAGAAGATGCAGTGATCCAGAGTGCAAAAGTGAGAGAGAGTGAAAAATCCAGATTAGACCCTGCAAAAAGGAAACTAAGTGATACTGACTTTTTATCTCCTTGTGTCTTCGTGTTGACACTACATTAGGAAGGCTGACATCAGATATCCCTAGAGGCCCAAATCCAATTTTGAATCAAATGTAAAAGACCAGCTTGTAAAGGCCAGGAATGAATTGGTTCTGCCAGAAGAAAAATTAGCACAGAAACAAGCTTATTTCCAGACAATCTACTGAAATAACTACATGATGCCTTAATAGGGATTGTCCTTGTCTGTTGTTTGTGGGTTTTTTTAAACTTAGTGAAAGTTCAGGCTTTGAAATGACTGATCTGTATAAGGAACACATCCATCTCCAGATTTGTTGCATACAGTAATCTGTAGTCAAGATTGCTAACTTTAGTTAGCATTGAGATGGGATGCCCTTTTTATTCTCTCAGTCTGTTTTAACACTAATCCCTGAACAAATACTTACAAGAGCTAAACAGATACGTCTGTCCTACTTGCTTCTATTTACATCTGTGAGAAGCTGCAGCGATTTTGTGCCGCTAAGCTGTCATGCTATTTCTTAGTGCCAAGTTCTCATATTGCTGCAGTTCTAGGCCATTTGCTCTTGCAGGAGAAGATTTAGGTCAGTGGTTTTTCAACCTTTTTGGATTTGTTAACCCCTAAAAAATTTACCAGCAGTAGTTAGTGCAGGCTTCTTTAGGAATTTCACATATGTAGGTTGCTGTCTGGCACATATGAATTTGGTTTTTCTCAATCACTTTTTTCAAAGTCTTTATAAGTTTTCCATGGGCTTGCTGGGTTCTGCAGACCGTAAGCTGGAAAGCAATGATTTAGGTGAGCTCTTGAACCATTACTCCTCCACATATATGCTGCTATAGAAGATGAGAATGCCATAAAATGAGTAACATCAAGGCCAATGTTTTGGGGGTGTTGTGACTTTCAGTACTTTAGTCTGTCAAACCTGAATGCAGGGTGTTTAAGAAACCAGTGTTCACATATGAAAAAACATATGGTGATGGTGTACCAACACCCACATTGTCCCAGTGGCTTTGGATGCTGAGCTGTGGGTGTTCAAACAACCCCATAAATCATAATTGGTTGCCTCCAGAGCTTTAGCTGTCAAATTATATATGCTTTTTGGCTTCTCCATGCCTAGCCCAAATAAGCAATATAATTTCTTTAGATTGCAATCAGGCTTAGGAGGAAATGTGGGATAAAGTCCATGCATAAATCAATTGCGCTGCTTTATGCACCATATCATGAGCACTAGTACTTCTTCAGAACCCATCAAATCCTCTTTCCTGGCTGAGGGACTGCTAATAGTAAGCAACACCATCTTTACTGCAGTGGGCTGAGCTCCTTAGCCTTTCTAGCCCCACTATTTCTACAATAGCAGAGTACTGCATCTTCTTCCACTCATCACTTTGCTGCTGGTGCACTGGAGGAGAACAACATCCATCAGCTTAGAAGTGAGGAAAGACTGGTGTTAATTTGCACTGCTATAGTCCCTCCATGCTTAAAGTATTGACCAGGTCTCTGCTATATGAGGTTTAGCACGTGTGAATAGGAACAGGAATAGTACAAACAAGATAGTGTATTAGCCTATGGTCTTGGCATGCCATCTAGTCACCCAGTAATAGGTGCTTTTGTAGGTATCACAGGGGGAAAAAAAACCAACTCTGAAGGATGATTATTAACTTTCATAGCTGTTACAGAACATTCCTTTGATGGAGGAATGGCAGTTTGGGAGAAAAAAGCATATAGTAGTTGTGGGGGAAATGTAGCAAAGAGGTGATACAGACTGGTAATGTGACTAATCAGAGGTGATCTCTGACTCCCAAAATTGAATTTAAGACAATAGGCTGGATGGACATAGGTCAAAATGGGTCATGGAAATTAAATAGTTTTTTTCCTTGCTGCAACAGAGAATGATAAATCTAAGGAGGGATGTAAATAGAATGTGATCTGGTCAAAGCAGGGCGCTAGCTAGGAAAAAGAATGGGTCAAGAAATCTAATGACAAAAACAGAGGAGAAAATAATGCAGCAGAGGAGATGCAAAGAGAACCTAGTTAAGAGTTCCAGCTGCATGGAGAGAGAGAAAATATTATACATCTGTTCTGTCATACCGTAAGAAACTATAAATGTGGATATTTTTTGACCAGGAGGGCCCAGAACAAGGTCCAAGTTGATGACATCTGACTTGTATTTCCTCTTCCTCTCCTTTACTTGGCATCTGTTGAAAACCTACTGTTCTCTAGCCTGAGATTGATCTCAAGGTCATTGTTTTGATTCTACTCTTATCCCTCCTGCCAAGAGGTTTATAGAGCTTGGTGTTCTTTATAATGAAACTATAGTGCCCATCAGCTGATACTTCCAGATTTTCAATTTTCTTTTTGGCCTCCTAAGGATTTAATATGAAACCTTCCATCTCACTGTCCATCAGAACTACTGCTCCTGAATTATGGCAGATTTCCTCTTAATATCCACAGCAGGGATTTTTAATAAATCAAATACAAAATAAAAAATGCTACCCCATCCCCCAGGGTTGATGGATCTGACTCCCTGCCAATAATAAGCCAGACAAGATGTTATGGGACCTTTTGCTTTTATACAGGATGTAGAAAACAGACTTTTCCTTTTCTCAGGAGGCAATTCATTGTAAACCAGGTTAGTGTGCAAGCTTGCTACTCCAAAAGTAAAGCAAAATAAAAATAATAATGTGTCTCTAGAATATGGCATTGAGAGAAAGCAAGGAACAAGATGAAATGTTCCATTAATCCCAGTGTCTAGTCTGAAGATGATGCAATTTAGGGCATGCTATCATTTACAAAAACAATTACTAGACTTCCAGGTATGTACTACAGGTGGTATCTAATTCTTATAATTACACAGTGCAATATGTAAAGTAAAAATAAATCTCATTAAACATCTTGACTGTATGTTGCTTAGGCTGCTGTTCTATCAAACTGTGATTTAAAGACCTACCTCAACAGCTTGGGAGGAGGAACTGTACTCAGCCTATTGTTCCCATTTCCTTCAGTTACCTTTTCTGCCTCTGCATTCCCTTTCTCCATATTCAGCTTCAAAAAGGATTTGCCCCCTTTGTACCAGGGCCAGTACTTCCTGGTGTTGTTGTATAGCAAATGTACAACCCATTACAAAGAGATTCAGCTGAGAGGGGATCTGCAAGGCAGAGTATCTGGACGGGTGAGCTGCTTCCCCCTGAACTCCATCAAAGTGTGCTCTGCTTCCCGCAAAAGAGCTGAAAATTTCCAGCACCTACTCTCCAGCAGGAAGACTAGGAAAGTCTTCCCACTGCAGCCCATTGCTACAGCTCCCTACATGGTCACAGACATCACTCCCAGCATTCAAGGTTTTGATTCATTAATTCATTTTGCTTCCACAGGAATTCAAAGTTCTGCCTGATCTAGACAAGTGATCATATTTTCAGCTGATGCAAAGTTGTTTATCAGTGATTGCAGTGGTACTCCACTGCTACATGCAAATGAGAATTTAGTGAGGTGATTTTTTTGCAATAACAAGCATCCCTTCTGCATCTCGGTGCAGTGTTAACTGACAGCCCTGGATCTGAGATTGCCCAAATAATGATCAATATAATATTTAGGGTTTTTTTCATTCTGACAGTGTCCACACTTACATGATGTTACAGATTAATTATGCTGGTTTTCACTGCTAGCGTTGGTTTCTGTTGCTAATCTCAAAGTAAGAAAAATAAACTTGCATTTTGAAATAAGAGGACAAATTAGGTATATAGTAGGGATTTCATCTTCTATTATTTGAAGTCCTACAGAAGTTTTAAGTAACTATCCAGCAGAGATGTTACTGTCACACAGAGGATAATGAGGCACTCTTTCAGTAATATTTCTAATGTGGCGTGTGAAGGATCCAGAATAGCCAGACTGTGTGATTATTTTAACTGCTGTGTAGATAAGAGAAAAACATGAGCAGTGAATTGTGGAAAAGGTATATATATTATTATATTACTTCTCAACAATTTCCTTTTTCTCTTGCTCCTTTGACTGGGAACAGTGATTAAATTGATTTTTCTCATGGAGTAAATAGACTTCCCTAAGAGTAAAGTGGTCACTTGTCCAAAGCAAGGTTTCTGTTTTAAGTGCCAGTGAAACTTCTCCTCTGCTATAATGATGTTTACAGATATGCTATTTGGGGCTGACATTCCCTGCAGACCTGTAGAAGACCTGATGATATTCCTGACCATCTTTTCTTCAGCTTTTCTGCATCATTTTAGTTCTTGTGTCCAGGTTTCTGCCCTTAATCATAAGCTGGTTGAAGCTACATATCAGTGTCACTGCATTTGTAACTTTTTCCCTCCCCAAGGTCTCTTTCTTTCAAAGGCTGAGATGGATGTATTCCTCCACTCAGACACTCTTAAAGCTCTTTTCCGAGGGATGTGTCCTATCTGAACTCGGCAGAGAATGTGCATGACATTAATTGTAGGACCAGTCAGCACTGCTTCTGACTTCAAGAGAGACTCACAAGTGAACAGCTGAGAAGTTTCATTTTAAACACTGGTGCCTTTGGCTCAAGCTGAAGGTACAGTGAAATGTACAGTATGGACAGTTGTTATGTCCTTGACGTGGATAATTCATAATTTTTTTACTTTCCAGTGGTGTTAATTTGGCACCCCCTGGAGGAAATACGTTTTAAAACACTTAAAGGAAATATTTTAAAAATCCCTTTTGATGCAATTGATTCTCTAAGTAGACTTTAAATTTTCCCAATTATCTATGGAGAAGAAATCTTTGCAGAAATATTCATGTAATTTTTCTGTAGGCAGTTTTTCATCCTGAGATAATACAGGCAATTTTTTTTCTTCCTCAGACTAAACATGTCAATCTAAGATTGTGACTAGGGAAGTACTAGAGTTTCTCCAACATCATGAATTAAATGATCAAAAAGAAAACTTGGAATATCACCTACAAATGACAAGAAGAACCATTAAAGGGATCCATTTGAATCTGGCCCAAGATATATAAGAATCAATATATATACCAGGGTGGGCTCATGCCACATAAAATGGGGGAAGACCTTACTGTAGGACTGTGCCTAGATAAAGAAAACAAATCTATGTCTTAGGAAACCTAAGGCTATTAGAAATACTTCCATTTTGCTAATCAAGTGGAATTGCTTTCTTTGTTAGACAGAAATTACCATCTGCTGGGCTTGCAAGCTAGCTAAAGTGTTTGATGCTCAGAAACTAAAGTATGCCAAAGGCAAAAATTTAAACTGCTTTGCCCCTCCAGGCTGCAAGAAAAGAAGGATGTAAAAAATGCCCGAATGTGTATTTACACAGTTCTAAAATTATATTTGAATGTAAGAAAATAACTGTATGTCAGTCATTTCTAAAAAGAAATGTCAACAGGTTTTTCCATTTTTATCATTTGTTAGGTCTCTGGGAAATACCTGGCTGCATTTACAAAGGGGTTTCAAAGGGAACTGAGAATGTTGTTTAACAGTTGCATCCAGTGAAGCTAACTTGTGAAGTGTGAACAATAATTGCATTATTTTTTATCTATGTTTGTCAGCTGAGTGCAGAGCAATCTCTTCATTGTTCCTTCTACCTCAGCAACAAGTTCAGCTGGGGTCGCTGCTGAAAGGAACTTCTTCCTGGGAACTGCATTGTTTGATTAGCTCCTGTGTGCATGACTTTGGTGAGTTGGTTTTGTTCGTTTTCCTGGGAGGTCCTCTGAATTTCCCAGGGAGTCCTTCCTTTTGACGTACTTAAACCCATTGCTGCTTAACCTTGTAACTCATGGGCAATTCAAAGGCTTTGCAGTAGACTAATGAGGAGAGTCACAACACAGGAAGTGCTATGCTACTTTCCCCTAGATTAAAAGTTTTCCAAACACTAGCAGTGGTCAGTAATGGATGCCTGTATAAACAGCATAAGAAAAAGGACATAAATGATACTTTTCCTCTTCTATTCCCACGTGATGTCCCTGGCTGTCTTCCTTTCTCTACCACATAATAAGGAGGAGATCTGGGGCTGGCTGCCTAACTCAGAATATCCTTCATGTTAGTAGTGCATTCTCATTTACAGCATGGCAGGACTGGGATATCAGTATTTAGAAAAATGCTTGACTAAAAGGCTGTCCTTGGTATGTTTTCTTTTGCACTACAAAGTTGTTTTTCCTTACCCACAGACAAGCAGCCTGCAATAGGAAACCACAACTGAAGATGACTGTATGATAACATTACTCTTGCTGGCTTAGGATGATTTTTAAATACTTTTCTTTCCAGGCAGAACACATAATTATTAGTTTTATCATGAAGCATGTTTTCCATGTTGTATTTGCTCGATCTAATATTAAGAACTTAATATTACTTTCACCAGAGGTGAAAAAAATTGCAGAGAAAATTAAGCAGCATCAGTCTTCCCAAATATTATCTATCACAGGGTCATAGAGAGCTCCAGACAGTAATGCAATACAAAAACATTTGAAATTTTATAGTAGGATTTGAGTAGCTGCCTTCAGGTCCTTTTCAATTGGATTGATTTCTATGTTGTTTTTTACCAGGAACTCCTAAATTTCTTTTGCTAGAACTGGTATCAGAGGTGGCAGTTTCTGGCTTGTATGCATCTGCATCATGGAGTATTTTGAAACCACTGCTGTTTGTGTATACTGCTGTTGGTAGGGAAAAAAATAATATTTGTAGCTTCTTTTTCTCCTGAATCTAATATACGTATACCTACACAATTCAGAGCCTGAAAACGAATTCCATCTAGAATGACCTAGATTCTAGAAAGAAAGAAGAGGGGAGGTATACTGCTGAAGAAACATTAACTGATGGAACAGATGCGAATGACAGACTCTAGAAAAAGATCCTGTCCATTCTGCACAGCTCAGGAGGGTGACAAATACAAAACAGCCCTGTTGAGGGATGGTTCTCTTGAAATGTCATATAAAACTACCTTGAGCTAGGAGGGAAGTGCTGTCGGTTTAACACTGAAAGCAGTTGCAGCAGTCTGCTGTTCCACTGCACATAGCAGCAGATCAGTACATCTCTAATTATTATTTGTCTGGCTGGCTAAGCAGCGCAGCATTTAAAACCTAATTTGTTGTATAATTTAATTTTAATTGAGTCTCCTATCCACACAGGACTCGTTAAGCTAGCTGTATGTTTCACTTGCTGTCTTTTTACATGGATACTGTGGGAGAGCTGCAAGAGCTGAACCAATCATTTGCTTGCACTGTGCTATCACCGAGGTGCAGTAATTCCTTGGTGCGATTGCAGAGGGATCTCTTGGCAGGAATATTTGGAAAATATGTTTTCTCAATGCCACAATATAACAAAACAACTTCCTCCCTCAGCTAATGCTACGGTTTACACAAAAGATTTGGTTGTCAGGCTTTTAGTTGCATTTCCCATGTGCTGATATTTTCCTCTGCCACTCAGAGATAACAATTACTAGACACTGTGAGCAGTAATAAAAATGAAGCACCATGACAATGCTTTTGAGTGATTGTAACTTCCACTGAAGCATCTCTCTTTGAATGTATAAAAGGCACTAGTCCTCAGTGAGGACAAAGTTGAAAGTAAGCTGGGTATTTTACAGACAAATCCTTTTGGAGGAATGCAGACACTCAGGCCTTGAACCATTTTTTGGTAGTATATTACTAAGGGAAGAGTTATAGACTAAGGTCAATAATGCAAAGCTCTTAAGTACATGCATCAGTTTTGACTTACATGTCTACTTACGTTTTCTGCTCAACTGGGGCCCAGGCGGCTGAGAACTGTGAAGCAATACTGTGCATTAAGTATCAGTTAAAACTGCAGATCCACAACACTTTTGTATTTGAATATTTTTGCTTGTATCAGTAGTCCCGCGCAGCTCTCTTGCGCAGGCTGGTACTGGTGTGAGATTAATGTGGGCAAGGGGATCTAGAGGGTTTCCAGGAAAGGTTAAGACAAAAGCAAAATCTGAGAGCTTAAGCCTGTGAACTAAGTAGGAATATCAAAGCAAAGAATTGCAAATTATTTTGTTTTCAGTGTTTTGGTTCTGGTTTCATACCTTCTGATTTAATCCAAAATTCAAAATCATTTGAGTGAAGGGGGGGGGGGGGGGGGGAGGCAGGGGGAAGAGGCTTACTGCCCCCATAGATGTTGTATGACTAATTAAAAAAGCTAACCAGCAACCAGAAGGGAGATCCAGGATAGCTCGGCTTCTTCCTCCTGTTTTAATGAACATAAAATTGTTCAAGTCCTTCAAATGAATGTGCTAAATGAGCAAGTATAGGGTTGCTACTGATGTTGTGCAAAAGGCCTACAATACTTTTGCCTAAGAAGCCACTTCATATGGGGTGCTAACCGGCCTAAAAAGATTATGGTACAAGTGGTACAAATGCCCCAGGAAAAAAAAATTAAACAAGTATAGAAAAACAGGCAGCTTGACAAGGGGTTAGCAGTGATAACATTTTACACAGAGGGAAAGGGCTACCAAATTTCAGGTACTGGCTTTCTCCATAGCTTTTTGGGGGGCTGGTTATGTTACCTGGTTTGGATTAGGCTGTGGAATCCTTGAAGGCTCAGACAGAGGGAAGATGCATAAGAGAAGTTCTTCAGCAGACTGTGAAGAAGCTCCAACTCTCTGGCAGTGTCTGGCAGAGGAAAGGCTGCTGCTGGCTGGAAAATGGCCGGGCCCAGCCGAGCGGCCACAAGGGGCAGCTGCCTGAGGAGAGCTGGGCGTGAGGCGGGCAAAGGCTGCTTGAGGTGAGCTGGCCGTGAGGCAAAGGCCGCCTGAGGAGAGCTGGCTATGAGGCGGCATGGAGGCAGGTGAAGGCAGCCTGAGGAGAGCTGTCTGTGAGGTGGCACAGAGGTGGGCGATGGTTGCCTGAGGTGAGCTGGCTGTGGGGCGATGGCTGCCTGAGGAGAGCTGGCCGTGAGGCGGCATGGAGGTGGGCGATGGCTGCCTGAGGAGAGCTGGCCGTGAGGCGGCATGGAGGCAGGCGAAGGCAGCCTGAGGTGAGCTGGCCATGAGGCGATGGCTGCCTGAGGAGAGCTGGCTGTGAGGCAGCATGGAGGTGGGCGAAGGCAGCCTGAGGTGAGCTGGCCATGAGGTGAACACCACCTGAGAAGAGCTTGCCATGAGGTGGTGCGGAGGCGGGCAAAGGCAGCATGGAGCACGTGATGGGGGGATGGGACCGCTCCACGGGACTTCACACCTCACACCGGCCTAAGGGGGGAGCAGGATGAAAGCAAGGGAGAGGTGATTTGTTTTCAGTTATTTTGGTGCTCTGAGGTGGCTCCCAGTGAGATGGCAGTGAGAAGACCAAGTGGGGAACCAGGGAAGCAAGGGCAAGCATGATGGCCCCTCAGAGGCTGGGAGCACGGGCCCTGCCAGTGCAGGGCCACAGGAGATGGGGCTGCCATTTGGGAACTGATGAGATCTTTCCACTTGCAGTTTCAGGGGGTTTGTTGCTGTTTTGGGTTTGGGGGGGGTGATGGTGTTTGGTTTTGTGGGGTTTTTTTTAGCTAGTTTCTGTGTATTGTAGAAGAGGATATTGAAATGAGGTGGTTGGTGGGGCACAAAGAGTAAACTGACCATTCTTAAGGTGCAGAAAGCTCCACTGCTCTCTTCTGGCCCCAGTAACTGCAGGTTTTGGTTTGTAAGAGCCTTCTGATTACAGCTGGGGCTGCCCGCTCCGGGTGCCAACTAGCCACCCACAGGCACTGATCCTGCCTCAGCGTGGCGGGAGCTTTCTTGCTAAAGCATGTCCCTGGAACAGCAAGTATGTGTTTTTATTTAGCCGCTGCTTGCAAACTAATAACTCTTCAACGTCGCAGAGTTAAACGACAATAAGTTTTCCCTGTATGTGACCGATTAAACGACCTCAGCCGGCGGCCGGCACGCGCAACTCGCTATGAGGCGCTCGACCGGCCCGCAACAAAGATGGCGGGGAGCGCCTTGTCCCGCTGGTGAGCCGGCCCGTACCCAACATGTCCGCCGAGGCGCCTCCGGCGCCCAGGCCTCGTTACAGCACTCTTTTTCCCTATGTAGGGCGGCTCGGCGCGGCCTCGCCGGGAAATGCGGCGCTCTAGCTTGCGTGGCTCGGTGGCGGAGGCCGGAAGACCCGCCTCTTCCCCGGTGCGTTCCCTATGGCCGCCGTGCGCCGCCTCCAATGGCAGGCCTGGCCCTGCCCAGTCCTGATCAGCTGATGGTGGCAATGTCTGTTGACAGGAGCCGCCTCGGCCGCGGGACTGGGTGTAAGGGCTGGCGCCGGGGGGAGGGGGCGCCGGGCCGGAGGGGGGCGGGCGGAGGCGGCGGGCTGGCCGCCCTCCTCCGCCGCCGGGGAGAGAAGTGAGGGGAGGGAGGGAGGGAGGGGGCAAGGCCGCCCCAGCCCGCTCCCCCTCTGGCAGGGAGCGGCCCGTGGGGTGGGGGCGAGGAGAAGCGGGTGGGCTGGCAGCGGGGTGCCGAGTGGCCTAGGGGGAGGGCTCTGCGACTCCACACAAAAGGAAGCGGGCAGGGCAGAGGCCGGGGGAGCCCCAGGGGAGTAGGGGGCTACGGCGCGCAGGGCCCGGCCCCGTGAGGGGGAGGGGGCTGCCGGCTCCGAGCGGGCCCTCTCCCCGCCGGGTGCTGTGTGATGGGGTTTGGGTTCGCTTTGTTTTTGTCAGATGTGAATCCAAATGGAGCACTCGGAAGGAGGCGAGCAGAGCCAGCAGCAGCAGCAGCCCTGGGGGAAGCTGATCCGGCTGGGTGCTGATGAGGCAGAGCCGCACGTCTTGCTGCTGAAAAGAGAATGGACAATTGGTCGGAAGAAAGGTGGGACAGGGACACGCTGCGCTGGCGCAGGGCGGTGGCCGGGGGACAGCAGCGATTCCCCCCTCCAGGCCTTTAAAATTGGATGTTGGACTGGAACTAGTTGGGTTTGGTGCTTTCAGCTGCTGGAGTCGCTTGCCAGGCCATCCCTTATTCCTAATTTACCTCTTGGCTCTGTGTTCTGTGATGAGAAAGTTTTACACTGATGTTTTCTTTTTTACCAACTTGTGATACATGCACGTTTAAAAGTGAATATGCCTTTCAGGTTGTCTGTAAGAGTTTGTACAAACAAGAAAATCGATTGTTGATTTAGAAGAGTTTCTGTGTATCAGTCCTGTTTACATTCTCATTTTGTTTCTGTGGTTAAAATAAATTGGAACTGCAATGCAAAATGCTTGTACTTCACAGAAAAGAAAACGCCCACATAGAGCCCTTAATTCTTCTGGCCGCATAAAGATTGCCAGCAAGTACTGAAAGTTGCTCTGAGAGTGAATTTGAAAGTGTTATTCCCAGAGTCTAGGGCTTTTACTACTTGCCTTTTATTTTAAAAGTTTTCATGCTTACTATTTAAAATAATCATTGCAATATTTTAATTTTTTTACTTTACCCTGACACCACTAATTTTTAGTTTCCTGTTCATCAGTTCAAGCTATTTGACTGACCAGTCACATTCTGTAAATGGTCAAACCCCAGTTTTATGACGAATTCAGGTAATGTGTTGTAGGAAAAATGTGTTGCTTGTTTACGTTTAGATTGCTTATCATTATCTAAGCTGTAGGTAAATTCTTCAAACTGAGTCTAATTGAGGATTATCTTGCAGAAAACAGATGAATTTTTGCATGTTCTGTTGCTTCCATAACTGTTTTTTAATGGATTAATAGAATGAGCGGTTACAAGAGTATCAAGCTTTGGGTCATAAGTATTACTTAGAAAATCATGAGGAGTTTTAGAAATGCTGATTGACAGCATTTTGTCCTTCCTGCTCCCATGTGTATGTCTAGCTCCACAGAATAGAATGGAAATGTTGGCATGTTCCTGAATAAAATTTAGCCTACTTACTTTCAGTGGGCTTCCAAGCATGACAAGTTTTGTGGCAACAGTTAACTCTGTAGCTGTTGATTGCTTCTTGAGTAGTAGTAGACTAGTGATAAACTGTTGCCAGCATGGTAGTGGCTACTAGTTTACTTCTGGATAAGTTGCTTGCAGACTGAGATAGATAGAGTGCACCCATAGTGTGAATAGGTAGAAGTGAAGCATGTTTGTTAATTATAACTTTTGTGTAAGCAAGTGCTTTGAGTCATTTGCGAGAGAGGTTAGTGGGGAACCTTGAGCGTTCCCTTGAACATTCAATGTTAAAATGAAGTAAAACCAGTAGATTTGCTCAGAGCCCTGGCATCATAGGTAGGAAGGTTTCTGTCATGTCAACATTGTCATTACACTTCTGCATATCCCTAAATCTTAGTCCAGGATTTTTAATGCCCTTTCAGCTTTATTAATGTAATAGTGCTGTCAGCAGAGATGAGGAAAATTCTCCTATGTAAAAACAATCAAAAGAAGAAGACTTAAAGGTAGAACAGTGATACTCTTATTTATTAACCATTGGTTCCTACTACTTTCCCCCAATATACCAGAATCAAGCAGAAGTTAAATCCGATGAAACAATATTACACTGATGTGGAAAAAGAGCTGGATGCTCAGTGGTGTATGCCTCTAGGATTTAGATTGAGCTTCAAGTACGTGTAAATTTATCTCTGTACCACTCTAGAACAAGTCATTGTGATTTGATTTCCATCTGTAAGGTCTAGGATTGCAGCGGGAATAAGGGAACTAAAACATCTTGAAGTGGTTGAAACAAGCTTATATCAGCACAAGGGGCTATCTCACCACTTGTATTTATGTATCACATACTAGACTGTGTTGCTGCCTGTATACCAGTAGAAGTTTTGAACTATTGCAGATGTACATGAGTCATTTTGTTGTGCATTTATAGCCATGTAGAATGCTGATCTGTCTGTGTAATGTGTATTTTTAAGCACACTGGAAATTTTTTTTTTTTTTTTTTTAGGTTGTGACTTATCTTTCCCTGGCAACAAGTTGGTGTCTGGAGATCACTGTAAAATCATAGTAGATGAAGAATCTGGTCAAGTGTCATTGGAAGATACAAGGTTGGTTCTTCTATGAACTTCTACACTTACCTTTTTTTATAGTCTGTGAAGTAAAATCTTGTGTATTGCTCAATGCATCAGTGGTAAATCCTCTTTTTTTTTTTTTTTTTTTTTTTCTTACACCCCCCCCCCCTGCTTTTTCATTTTAGGTTGGGGTGGTGGGTGGCAGTGGCTCTTTCTAAACACTTTTTTTCCTCTACAAAGTAATTCATAGTCTACTGGATGAAAAATGCTGTTGACGTAGTAGTTTTGTAGCATATTTCTTTAGACTTGTGAAAAAAGTGATGCCAGCATTCTGAAAAACTCTAAGCACAAGTATGCTTCATTTCAGGCACTTAAGTAGGGAAGAAAATACCTGCAGTGGTGATCTCAAAGCATGGAATAGATGTGGAGTAAAAATCTGTACCTGTTATACATCTTTCTGGTATTCAGAATATCTGTAGCCCATATAGCATAAGTACTGTAGTAGTCTAGCAATTGTGGTGGGCATATCAGATGGAGATTAAAGCCTATTCATTCTAATTTAATAATATAAGGTGTTTGCCAGATTTCTACTATTGATACTTCAGGGTTTTTTTCTTTTTTTTAAACCATAATAATTATTTTATTTTCTGGTGTTTCTGTGTTAAGTCGGGGGTGTGAGAACTAAAGGTCTTCAACATAGAAAGATAGAAGCACATACTTCACTGGAACTAGTGTTAAAACGCTAAGTAGTGGAACTACTTCTAGTATATGAAGTTTAATTATGTACTACATATACTGAAGGCCAGTGAACTTGCTATACTGGTGAGGCTATTTCCTATAGAACTCTAAGGCTACTGTGGGAATACAGATAGCACTGCAGGGGTTCTGGGTAGTTTCCAATGGATTTTAGTTTGTTTTCTAGTTTCCTTTATAAAATTTGAGATGGGAATTTGAATGCAAGAATATTTCTTAGGAGGAGACTGTAACCTTCTTCAAATTTTCATCTGCTTAATTTTTGACAGTTTTTTTTTTGTGTCTAAGATTACCAAAAGCTTCTGGTTTATTAGATTTCAAGAACTCCATGCATGACATTTTAAAATGTTTCTGTAAACCACATTCTTTTTCTGCCAGGTTATTGCAGTCAGTAGAGAAACAAATAACACTTTTCTGCCAGCTCCCCCCAATTTCTCATGTCTGGAAAGCATTTTACCCAAAGATGAAGAAGGCACTTCAAAATACATTCATGTATGTACATAAAGGGGAAATTTCATGTTTGAGGTTTTGAAGGTTATCATGCCGAATTCCTATTCCAACATACCAGAAGGCAAATATATTGTTCTGGTAGGGTTAGTATCAAACACCTGCTGAGCTTTTGGCAAAAATCCCCCCCAGAATATTTTGGAAAACCTTTGAACTGTCTGAGTGGTGTGCACATTCTAGAGGGGCACTGGCAGAATGTATGAGCTTCAGTTGATGTTTTTCTTTCAGCAGAATTTTGGCACCTCTGTTCCTTTTCTGTCTCTTCATCAGTTAGTAGGTATGTTGATATTAAAAGGAGTCTTTTTTGAGGGTGAGGAACTCCCAGGTATTTACATGAGCTTTGAATTTCTTTTTATTTCCTCAAGTAAAATAGAACATACAGAATTATTCAGGTTGGAAGAGACCTCAGGAGGTCACTTTGTTCAAACTCTGTGAAAGATTGACCACCAGCGGGTTTGGACTAGGTTGTTCAGGCTTTCCTTAGTCAGGTCTCGAAAACCTCCAAGGACAGAGATTCTGTAGGCTATCAGGGCCCTTATTCCAGATCTTGCATCCATTTGAATCTTCCTAGTTTCAATATATGACCTTTGTCACCTCAGTAAAGAACTTATCTCTGTCGTCTTGGTAACTTTCTCGTAAGTACTGGAAGGCTGCTATTGGGTCCCCTGCTGACCAGGCCTCCTTCTCCCAGGCAAAACAAACCCAGTTCCCTTAGCTCATAGGTCTTGTGCTGCAGCCCTCTGGCCATGTCAGTGGCTACCTGCTGGACTTACTTGAGTTTGTTCAGATCTTCTTTGTACTAGGTGATCCAGAACTAGATGTAATATTTTAGTGTGGACTAATGAGTTCCCAGTAAACTGGAATCACTTCATATTCAAATAATCACTTCACTTGAGTTTCTGACTACACCCCTGTTAATACAGCCAAGTGTGCTGTAGACCTTAATCACTGCCAGGGCATGCTGCTGGCTTAAGTCTAGGCATAAGTCCAAGGAGTGTGATCTTATGCTTAGTCATAAGATCCACCAAGAATCCTCGCTGGTTGGTCTCTAGCCTGTACTCTTGCAGGTGGTTTTTCCATCCTAGGTGTAGAACTTGGGGTTTGTCCTTGTTAAATGTCATGACATTGAGGCAGCCCAGGTCTGCCCCTGCCAGCTTGTTGAGATTGTATTTCCTCTCCACTTCTACGTTATAGCTAGAGAAAATAACCAGGATAGGTCCTTGGATCAGTCCCTGGGAGGCTTATACTCCCAGAAGCTGTGGAATGGAATGCTGAATGTTAGGGAAAAATATCATGTTCAGCTAGGAAATTGCTTATAATTGTCATTCTCCAATGTTATCCCAAAGTTCAAGATGCTTCAAGTGACAAACCAGGCCATGTTTGCCTACCATGGCAGTCTCAAGAGTGTAGCCGTAAATCTAAGCTTGAGAAACCATCCCTAGTTTCAGTTGCATGTAGCTGGTAGAGTTGGTTTAGACTGATGTCCTGATAATACAAGCTAGAGAAATGGTGAGTGATGCAGAAACATTGCTGCTTTTTTTTTTTTTCCCTACCTCCCACCTCCCCCAAGGCAGAAGGTGCAGCCAGCAGAAAACTAGCAAAGCCAAATTAAAGTTCATTTTCTATATGATATATTCATGAAAAGGTGCGGCTTGTTACAGTGGTAGTGTAATAGAAGGGCTGCACCTGTGGACTACTACCAATTAGCTGCTTATACATGTTACGCTTCTATGTATCTCTCAAAAAAGATTAAGATTCTTTTAAGTGTTCTGCTTGCCTGTGAGTCAGTATGAAGTGTGGTTACTGTTTGCTGAATCAAGAGACTAAATGGTTGATACAACTACTTGCAGAAGACTGTTCTTCTGGGTCTTCCAATGTCTGTGCCAAATACCAGATGAACTCCAAAAAATCGTGCAGGCCGAAAGAAAATTTTTGAATGTTTCAGTTGGCAGTACAGATGTCCAGAGTCCCAGAAAAATACTGCAGTGTCAGCTTTTTCTTCTCCAAAGTGGAAAATAGTTTGGAAACATTGCTGTGGTCAAGCTCAGATTTTTCTGGTGAAGAGGAATGCATTGAAGGAGGCAGCTAGTGTGGGACAGCTGAACTGAGTGGACTTTGTTTCTGTATTGTAGCTAAACCAAAGAATATAATCAGATATGTGTAGACAGCTAACATTGGGTTTTTTTATTTCCCTGGTAGCATAGTGAGTTCTTGGATTTACTTTTGGGAAGAATTACCATAAATTTTCAGGTGGAAGCAAATGTGTAGATAACTCAAAATTATTGAGTAAATAGAAGTTTGGATGTGACAAAAGCCAAGAGTTAGCAAATAGTACAATAAAATATTCACAGACTTGCCCTTTTTTGGGGTGTGTTTCGGCTCAATTTTCCAAACCATGGACTAGTTGCTTTATACTGCTTGAAAGAAAACAAATTATACAAGCTGACCCAACACAGTGGAGGCAGTAGTTGGCTTGCCCTAAGTAAAAGCAATTGTAAGATTCTCCAATTTTAAAACTAAATTTTAAATGCAACTAAGGTGATTTTTTAAAGACCTCCTCTTGTTGTCTTCTACATAATGTTTTTTAGGGATTCTAAGGAGTAAGTGATGTTTCAGAGCAGGAAATTATTTACACAAGGCTGATATTCATGTGACAGGCAAGCAGATATTCCCTTTCCATGGGTAAATCGGAGGCTGATCTTCAGCTGGTGCTGGTGTCCTTTTTGTTACTAAATTCTCTGGACCCTACCAGTGAAAATTATTTCTGTGAACATTAAAAGAATGGAGGATGATACAGTACAGGAGGGATTCTGTAACTTAATAGCATTCAAAACTCACTTCTGTTTACAGTGTTTTTGGGATAATATGCATTTAAATAGCAGATAACTGTTAAAACTGTTAACCGAGAAGCTTTACCATAAATTACATTCTTTTCCTGGATGGATGCTAGTGATTTCTAAAAAGTAACAGACCAGCATTTTTCTAGGAAGTATACCAGAGTATCTTAAAACACATAGATCATTCACTCACTTCAAAAGTAAGTCTGTTCTGAGTGAAATGTAGCTATTCACATCAATTCTGCACAGCAGTTGGGATTGGAAAGTAAAGGTAATATATGATTCATTAATCAAACTGTAGGGTCATCGACCATATTGGAAATGAGTCAAGGCCTGACTTTTTTTTTCTTCCACTCTTCAGAAAAGTGACATTGGGACATTTTGTACATCGTGTTACAACACAGACAATTTATATCTGATAGCACTGTTTTTCTGCACCTCAAAAATTATACAGCCAGTTGGTATCAATTCAATATTAAGTCCTAATGAATGGCCTTCATGTTTGGGATTCTCACTGTACTTTTAACTTACTTTATGGGGACCCTACTTTAATTGGAAACATCAGAGGAACGTACAAATGTCAGAATTTATCATGTGTGTCTGGTTAAAAAATACCCACAACACTAACCTGTTATGTCACCGTATCTGTTAAATGCCTAACTTTTTTTCCTCTTTGATTATTGGCTTCAGTTTGCTAATGGATTTAAGAAAAACTTATGGTTTTCTGTGTTAAGTGGTATCAGTTTATTCCTACTTCATTTAGGTCCATGGATGCCAAGTAATTCATCAGTCAGCTCTCACTGAAGTCTGTATAACTGTGCAGAACTGAAAAGATGTGGCTATTTGTAGTCAACTTGACAATTAGGGTCTTGGGTATCTATTTCTGCAGCTTATCTTGTGAGACCAAGCTTGAGTAGTTACTAGATGTATGATGATTCTGGGTTTTTCCCTTTTTCAAAGAATACCTCACTTGAGTTACTGCCCTTATAGCCATCTTGGAACTTGGCAGTTGGGACAGAACAGCTTCATAAAATGACCATAATATGACTGACCAAAATTGTTTTTTCCTCTGAATTGCTAAATTTTGACATTCTCTTAATGACGTCTCTGTTCTGCTGGTTCTTTCGTGCTTATGTGTTTCAAGTTAGTCATTATCTATATGCCTGAGGTAAAAAGGCAAGCTTTAAATAGTGTTCTTGTTTATAGGAGAAGCTTGAAGATTCTTTAATTGAGCAAATACCAATGTGACCCAAAGATTTTTGTTTGTTTCTTGATGTTTAAGTAGCATTTTTATTTTTTTGTATTTTGTTATTTATGTTGGATTAGTTGATTAAACCATATAGATAGGGAAAGCAGTTGCAGAGGTGAGAGCAAGAACGATACGTTGATGGACTTGCTGTAGTGATTCAAAAGGGCTTGCTTTTCCTTTTGACTTTTTGATGTAATGCTTTTGACTCTGTCCAAAAAGGTCACCAGTATGAAGTTCTAGTTTTCTTTCTCTGTGCATGTTACTAATGACAGGAAATTTTCCCAGGATGCTTTTTATGAGAAAAATTACAAGAAGGAAAGGCGCTTATTTCTAAAATAACCATCCCTTTCTAGACTCTAGAGAGAAAGTGGGCTGTTTGAGGGAAGGCTGTGTTGTGTCCTGGGCACAAGTGGTGGCCTCCGGGAGGTGGCAGCAGAGGTTTGCTGTTACTTCATGCAGCGGCATGCTCTGCTGAGGGGAAAAAGCAGATTTTCATTTATATTTGGTACTAATTGCTGAGATTTTGAATGGCACAAGTCTGAAATGCTAGAATGCTGCAGCCCTGAAAGAGGCTTATTGCAACAGAGCTGGACTTATTCAGTACTTGAACAACCTGACTCAGTTACAAAACACTAATAGCTTGTGTATAAAACATCACCCATAGTGAAGGAGATACCTCCATTAATCAGCAATGCTCTGCATTTTCCTCTTCCCCCAATTTATTTTCTTCCATGAATCTTGGAATTTTTATCAATATCAAAATAATTCATTCCAACTCATCTTTTAATTATGTATAACTGGTTTTCCACCTTACTGACTTCTCACTTTTGAGTTACAAACAGTCCAACTAACCTCAGAATTTTAGTTTTTTTACTATTTGAAGCAAGAGGAGAAAAATTAATGCTGCATGTCATCCCTGACTGTACAAGAAAAGTTGCATTGTCCCAGAAAGTCTTAGGAGGTTCCCAGTGTTAATTGCAAAAATGTAACCTTGAACTTTTTGAATAGGACTTCTATTGTCCTTTCCTGTTTTATACTTAAAAGGTGGACATTATCATACAGAAGCAATAATCTAAGTGTTCTGAGACACTGGCCAAAGGTCAGGGATCTTTTGTCTGTCTATCTGTTTGTCAGCTACCATCTCTTTACCAGTAACTACAAAGGAGAGCTTTGAAGTCCTAGTAGCTCTGTACTTCTGTCTTTGGGAGAAATTTGTTATTTGTTTCTGGACTTTTTTATGAGTCAATAGTTTTTCTTCATCAAAAGTATCTTGTGTTTTCTCTTCCTTCTAATTATGAAAACATTTGTGGTAAGTTATCTTCTCTTTCTCTTTACAGTACTAATGGAACAGTAATTAATAAACTGAAAGTGGTTAAGAAGCAGACATACCCTTTACAGACTGGGGATGTGATCTATGTTGTTTACAGAAAAAATGAGCCAGAGAACAGTGAGTAAATGGTATTTTTAAATGGCATGCTTAGTAACATTTTGAGTTATGAGAGAAAAGAAATATCAGTACAATTAAAACAGAATTACTCAATTTTAAGGCAAATAATTTGCTAATGTTTAAAAATGAGTCTCTCTAGAGGAAGTCATGGATGTGCCACTTTTTACAGTGACAAGTCTGAGCAACTGTCTGAAATTAAAATGTTCCTGGAAGTAATTTTGGAGGAACTAATGCATGGAATGGTAACTAATGACGACCTGATCACATACCCGATGTTTCTTTTAGAAGTCACATTTCTGGGATAGTTAGTGATACTTCGTGTATCAAATTGAAGCAATTTTTGGCACCAGAAGGAAAGGCTGCAAAAGGGTTTTGCATTGGTGATTTTTTTCTTTTAAAAGAGGGAAGAGACAAAATGGAGTGGGAAGACGGGGAAAGCCCTATAGTGAAAGTAGAATTAGTAAACCTGGAATGATATTTGCATGGTCTTAAAGAAGAATCATGCCTCACATGCCTAGAATTCTTTTCAGGAATTCCTTTCAGGGTGATGCAATTGAAATAACATAATCGGGGATTTTTTGGTTTTGTTTTTTGTTTGGTGTTTGTTTTTTTTACATTATTTGCATCCTTCCTTAAAGATTTTTAATAAACCAAGCTACTGTTGAGCAGGAAGTAATGTTCTTTCATGTGTTAACTTGGTAGAAGTCAGGGACAAAGGTCCAGATGTAAGTGCTCAGTTTTTGCAATGGAACAAAATTAATGAATGATCTCATTAATGATCTGTGTCGTCTGTCTTAAAGATATTCATGAATGATTTGGAAATAACTATTCAGGCGGCAGAATTTTCATTTCATACCATTTCATTCAGTTATACAGGATGATTAAATCCAATGCTGGCTGAAAAAATTTACAGAAAGAATTTAGTTACTCATTATTGCAAAATAACAGATGGAGTTCAACTTTGATAAACGAGGGGGAGAGAGAGAATGGACAAGCTCTTTTTATATATGTATTGTTGTGGCCCAACGGACTGCTCTGTCCGTTAGCATGCAATTCTTCTAATAAGTGTGAAGTGTTGTAATATTTAAACTCTAGTAGAGAGCACTCACTTCCTGGGAACGACTTTTGATGAAAGAGACATTTGAAATGTTCGTTCTCATTACTGTACTTGATAGCTCTGAAGCGGAACTTTAAGGTGGACAGGCTTTGTATAGTCATAAGCTCCCCTATTATTGTGAAGATAATTGGATGTACTGGGAGATGGGAGAGTGTAGTATTAGGTATGTTTAGAGCATGGTATTTATGCTGTCTGATGTAATTGTTGCAAGAAGCAGTGATAAGCTATATTTGTCTGTCTGTATGGCTTGTTTATCTCACAGATCTTTTCTAAGATGATACTATTGCAATCAGTGCTACTTGGAGGATTTTGCGAATGTTCTGGGTACTTTGTAATGAACTGAATCGCTGATTTCTATTTGGGTTAACAAGTATCTGAACTGCCAAGCCTCCAGTTTTGCTTTTTCAGCTTCTCCATCTTCAAAGATAGAGAGAGTTTAGATTGGGCATGCTTACTTGGCTATTCTGAGTAGTTCCAAAGGAGACAGTACTCTAACTTTTGATCAGAAAAAGGGTTGCTACGGATGAAGAGAGTCTTACTTGCTTCTAGGTGACTGGAGATGAAAAGAAGTAGCGTTAGAGGAATCTTTGGAACAGCATTAGGTTGGAGTAAGACGGAGAGGAAAGGAATATGATCCTGTTGGATTTATTAATAAATACAATTAGTCTCTGGATGAACCTTATGGCATGTCTTAATCTGTATTTTTGAGAGTTCATCTATCTTACAAAGAAACGAAATAAAATTGATTGAAGACGTTGAGAAGTGAGCTCAGAAATAATAACCTTCTTCGAAGAACTATCATTCAAGTATCAGTAAAAATACAGTTTGTTCTGACACGGAGCAGATTTTAAGTTTAAGAAATTATTAAGCCTCCAGTTCTATGGCTGGCACAAGTTAAACTTCAAACAAAAGCTGCTCTGCCTGGTTTCCTGAGAAGAAACAATCTTGCTGTGCTGTTCCTAATTGCCTCCTAAATAGGAGTATTAACATTGTACTATAGAGGTGACCCTTCCTTTGCCTCTTCCATTGTCAGATACTTTGGGGAGGCAGCCACTTGTGAATGGAAGTTGTTTATGTGAGATTAAGCTTAGTGAATTTTTGTTTATGGGTTCTGATCAATATTTTTTTTTAATCTTTTTCAGATGTTGCTTATCTTTATGAATCCTTAAACACAAAACATGATGCAACTCAAGAACCAGTAGGTAAGGAAATAATTCAAGATCCTTGAAGAGGAGCTAAGCTCCAGTGACTAATTTAACCCTCTTGAGAGAGTTTGATTCCTTGGAAATTTGAAGCCGTGATGTGGCGACTGTCACAGTTTTTTCTTTGCTTTTCCCCCTTCCAACTGTAGAAGTTAATGTAGAAAACCAATGCCATGTGACCAAAGATACCTCAAGTACAGGAAGAAGTAATGATGAGACCCAAATTACCTCATCGCCATCAGTTACTCAGTCTTGCTATGAGGAACCACAGCCATCTACTTCTACATCTAACCTCTTTAATGCTTCTTCTACCTCTCTTATTGAGTCTGCATCTGTTCAGCAGGATAATCCTTCTACGTCTGGTAAGAATTGTGTCAAGTATTTAGAGTTTGATATCCCATCATCTGTTACTGCAGATGAATTTTAACAGATTTATCTCTTATCCCTGTCTGGGTCTTTAGCGTTTGTTTTGTAAAGTTCTAGTGAAAATACCAGGTGGATATGTGCATTTTAACTTTTTCCCTATGAGCAGGCAGGGTAAATCCTGGTGGATGAGTAAGGCAATTGTGAGAATTGCTTATGCTCAGAGGAGCAGAAAATGCATGCAAATCCCAAACTGTTCTATCTTTACAATATGGTTTTGTAGTGGAGCACTGGTTAAAACTTAGCAAATCTATGTGGTGCATATAAGAAAGTAAGTAGGTATGAGTGCTTGTGTTTATGCAGTCACTCCAAGAAACTACTCTTAATTGTTGCTGTTACTGCTGCCAGTCACCCGTCCCCTTTCCCTTGCTTAGAACTCCAAGGATGAAACACACCACATGCGTCCCTAGTCTAGTATCTTGCATTATGTTGGCAAATGTAATACCATAATGCTGTGTAAGTCTTAAAATAGAACTGAAACAAGAATGGCTATCTAGAAGATGGCATTTGTCAACAGTTCATTGGGACTTTAAACATGCTCCTATGAAAACAAAGTTTTGCCCTCTGCTGTGATTCTGACCTGTTACATATGATCAGTATTGCATAAATCCTCTGTCTGACATCTTTGTCAGGAAGACCTGGTATGGATAATAGCCTTATGAATAAATACTCTACAATTGAAAGAGGAATGGGAATTTTAAGTAGGGTTACACAACTAATAACTTGTTTTCTCCCAGGTCTTCCAATTAGATTAGCTTAGAATGCATTTAGTATATTTATGCAGACATTGCTTTTTTGCTCCACTTTTTCCTGTTCAGATGTTTGGATTGTTGTGTGTGCATCATCAGTGTTTGATTACCTTCTTGTTTTCACATGTCCCATATCTGTATGCAGTTATGTTCACGTTTCTGTTTTTATTTTGCAGGATCACAATCCTCAGTTTTCCCTCCTGTGCCTGCTTTCCCAGTCTTAGAATCTGAGTGTCTAAGAGCACTGCATGATGAACATGAAAAGCTGGATACAAATACTGAAACTTCCGCAATCCCTTCAGAAATCACCGACAGAGAAAAAGCAGAATCAGATTCTCAGACAACAGGGGAGGAGGAAGGTTTGGAACCTGCTAAGAAGAAACTAAAAGGAGGCTAGTATACTACAGTATTGTGCAATCTTCCCTGCACGCTTTTATTTCAATGTTATTGTTGAAAGTTAGTTTAAAAACTTTATTAGAAACTTAAAGTTATGTCTGTTTTTCATAGAAACTCAGTGAGATTAACAGAAACTTAAGGATCTGTGCTTTTTTTATTTATTAATGTGAAATAAATCCAAAATGCACACACGTCAAACCTAGAAGGTCTCAAAAGGTTATGTTAGTAGGGGATAAGTAACTTTTCCTCCTCACAATGTTATTTTATGTTTGTTAAATAAGAAAAGTGACATTTCCCTCTCATTCTGCCACACCCTCTCCCCCAAGTTGCATCACGTCAGCTGTCATCAGTTCTTCTTCAGTTTTCTCCTATTGAGTTGATTTCTGGTCCAGTAGAAATAATGTCTCCAGTAGCAGAAGCTGTCACATGTAAAACAAGAACCTTCAGTGGGACCATTGCCAGTGAACAGTGAATCAGTGTATATATTTCTGGTCTTTTTTTAACACTTAAATAAAACCAAATTTTAAAAAGCTTCAAAAACGACATACTGTGGAATCTTCTGTCTTTGTAGATGAAGATGCTTGTCCAAATCTTTCACCAGCAGCTCCAAGTGAATGTGTAATTAAAATTGGATCTGAAGATGCAAAAACATCAAATGTGAAACCGGATAAGATGGAAGAAACATTAACTTGCATTATCTGCCAAGAACTGCTGCATGACTGCGTAAGGTATGTATGATTGACAAAAGCTCTAATCGTGGTAATAATATAAGAAGTTCAGCGACAACTGTTTCAGAAGGCCAGGATATTTAGGGTTTTCACAAGCCCTTTTGAGTCCCCTTCCACCCCACCCCCCAAAACTATGTGGTCATATCAATGCTAAAGAGTTTGAGTGTTATAATTGTGTCTGAAAAATGAAAGATTTGTGTTTTGACTCCATTTCTTTCATTGTTTTCACGTTTGTATTTTCCAGCTTGCAGCCTTGTATGCATACTTTTTGTGCTGCCTGCTACTCAGGATGGATGGAAAGATCTTCTCTGTGTCCAACTTGTCGTTGTCCGGTGGAACGTATTTGTAAAAATCACATATTGAACAACTTGGTTGAAGCTTATCTGATTCAGCATCCAGGCAAGTTGAACAGTGTGTGTAACAGAATCTGATGTATTTCACACAAGCTGCGTAATTGATACATGCACAAATTGTTGTCTATTAAATTCCTGTTTTCTCTGACATGGCTGTAAGAGAATAAATGCATTTAATATGACAGCGTATCTTGTAATGTTTCAAATACCAAGGGTGATTTAATGCTATAACTGAGTATGCTAAGAATTCTTAAATTTATTTTGCTACTTAATCATGAGAAGGATATCAGCTTTATCAAATAGGTCACACTGACTGATTAGGCCATCTAAATTCAAATACTTTTGAAAAATATATTTGAATATGGATTTAATTAACTTTGATCATGGCCTCTTGAAAACAGAACCTAAGTTGCCTGATACTACACTTCCATTAACAGAGAGGGGAATTTAACTAAGATCTTCTAGAACTCTGTTACCCAAAAATAAGTTTTATGGAAACGAAAACACAATAATCATAACAGTGTTAATAAAGTAGAGTGGAGATAAGGGATATTGAGGTGTTCTTTTGTCTTGAAATTTCAAATTTGGTTCTCATGCCAGATAAATGTCGTAATGAAGATGATGTACGTAGCATGGATGCTAGAAACAAAATTACTCAAGACATGTTGCAGCCCAAGGTGCGGAGATCTTTTTCAGATGAGGAAGGAAGTTCTGAAGATTTATTGGAATTGTCAGATGTAGATAGTGAATCTTCAGATATCAGGTATGTCTATTTAAGTTGTACACTGAATTAGATTTACTTATGTTTGAATGCACAAACTGACAAACTGAGCTAGCTTCAGAAACACTGTTACTGCTGATAGTGTTCCCATGATCATTGCCAGAATTATTCTTATTTTTGTCTTCAGGTAAGCTTGTCCTTAAAGTAATTATCTTGGCAATTCTGCTGGTGATCCTACTGAACCTTGAGCAGTCAACAAAAAATAATTAAAATCAGGAGTTCCTAGAAGTCCAGCAAGATTCACTTTATGACCAACAGTTCTATCCTGAGTTGTGCAACAGCTTCATGTGAGATAATGTGAAATTATCTTTTCAAATTACATATTGGCTGTTGCTTTAGAGAAAACAGGGTCCTAGCTAAGATCTTGTCAGGAGATAAACAGTCCATGACCCTATGAGCTGTGATGATTGTGCTTGCTTATGTGTCTGGAATGCTGCTTTCACCAGGTTTATGGTACTGAAGCAGCTGATGCTTGGCTTAGGGATTCCCAGGCACCGAAATATCTCGTCTTTATTTCCAGCAGCAAATGTTTTTTTACTGTACGTCTAGAGGGAAACAGAAGAACTCTTTGTGTAGATAATTATTCCAGCTTTGTTCCTCTTTCTTGTTCCTCTTTCTTTGTTCCTCTTTCTTCTAGTCACGCTGCACTTTTTTTTTTTTTTCCCCAAACTACTTGGGGAATACTATGAGTTACGAAGTTTTTATCTTACAACTCCAGCAGTCCTCAAAACTGTGAGGTACTGAGTTATGTAAACTTCCATATGTTACTGGATGAAGAATTTCCAAACTTAAAGTTTGAAAGTATGACCAACCTTGTCTAGCACAGGGATATGAGTTATATTTGCATCTGTTGGGTGTGATTTCGTATGACCTTATTTTACTCTTTCAGTCAACCATATATAGTATGCAGGCAGTGCCCAGGGTATCGAAGACACTCTGTTCCAACTCTGCCTGGCACAGGCCAAGAGACAGAAGCAGGAGGAATGCAAGCACTGGGAGATGCGCCATCTACATCTGCCAACTTCCCTGCAGGTCAGTGTCATGAAATCTTCTCAGTAGTGTGATACCAAAATACTATAACTAATACACCCGTTATGAATTAAGCAAGCTTACTCTCATAGTACTGCAAGAGTAACGCCACTTCACATAGGTGCTTTGCAGGTAACATGAGATTTGACCATGTTTTTTCTGTAGTTTTCCAAAACAGACTGCTAATGCTTGTTAGTTCTTAAGCTGTTCTACATATTGAAATATTTTACACGTGTACATAGTTTAGAAGGCCAAATGCCATTTTTCTGCGCTCTCTTGATCTTTATAAAAACAATACTGCTTGCTTGTTACTTTCAGATTTTTATGTTGCTAATATTCACTACGATTCCTTGCCCAGATTGCAATTGTGTACATTGTTCAGTCTACCTTTTTTTTTTTTTTTTTTTCCCCTCCTGTTTGTAACTCATCTAGCTGTCCAGGAATATGTATGTCCTGCTCAAGGAAGTCATGTAATATGCACCTGCTGCTTTCAACCAATGCCTGACCGAAGAGCAGAGCGTGAACAGAATCCTCATGTTGCTCCTCAGCAATGTGCGTACTTTTTTTTTTTTTTTCCCCAATCTTGGTTACAGAAATAAAGCTCTCTTTATTTTTTATTAAACTTAAGTTTAGTTTGAAATTTCTTTATTTCAATGTTCTTATCTGGACTCTTGTAGTGACAGCATGAAAGATTCTTCCTTTACAAAATTTATTATTTTTCTAGAGAATATATTTTAAATGAGAAAGTTGTACTTCTTTTTAATCAAGTTTATAAGGGCTGTATTGCTACTGATTTATAAGGAAAATAACTGTTGACTTTCATTGTATGCAGGTCCTTACAGGGATTTTCTTTGTTATTTTACAGGTACAGTTTGTCTGCAACCCTTCTGTCACTTATACTGGGGCTGCACTCGGATGGCATGTTTTGGCTGTTTGGCACCATTCTGTGGTATTGTGGAATAATCTATTTCTTATGAGCCTGTTCACTTTGCAATAATGTCTGTCTGTCTTGAACTTTAGGTAATTTAAGAAATAATAGTTTGTAGCACAGTTGTGCAGAAGGAAACAAAGGCTATGTCCTCACATCAAAAACATTAAAAATTCTTGAGTGGTATGTGTCTTAACTCTGAGAGGAGTTAAAAACTTGTCTTCATACCATATTGGGCCTGAAAACTAAGCTTGTTGAGCACAATGTTTTCCCTTATAAAAAGAATTACGGTGTATTTCAGCCTAGTTGTATAAATCAGTGCAAGAGCACTGAACATCTGATGTTAACCGATTGGAAAAGGACGTTACCCTCTTAAACACGCAGACTTCTGAAACTCAGATTTCAGAACCTTTCAGAACGTTTTAGATACATCTTTTTAATAAATTAGAACAGTTGACATTACTTGCTGCAGTTTGCAGATAATCGAATATGCTTTAATAGCACTGTTAATTTGTGCAGCTTAGTAGTAGTGTTTGTGGACTAAAGGTAAAATTGTAAAATCTCAGTATCTTGCCTTGGATTGCCATGGGAACCTACATATCCCATGATTTAGTATATGTTGAATGCAGTCATTTACTTGGTGCTCACGCAAGTTTGTGCGCGTTATTTCAGGAAACAGAAGAACCTTCAAAAACGTGCTAGGGGCATGGGGCTGGGGAAAGAAATAGTAACTTTTCTTCTTGTTCTGATTAGAAATAAATCTTGGTGATAAGTGTTTAGATGGAGTCCTAAATAACAACCACTACGAGTCAGATATCCTCAAGGTATGTTTAAAAGTCATTATGCATGATGTGTAATAATAAATGTACAAATTTTAAGATGTACTTACTCATGAAATGATAGTGATGTGCTGCCTAACAGTTACAGTGGCAGCATTATGTCACTTGCAGCACCTGATTCTAAACGGCAAATTTAATGAGCCCCAGATGTTCAGCTGGACCAAAGTTACAGTTACTGTGTCTAGATTGGGAGTATTTTGGGGGGGTAATTTAACTCTTTCAGTCTCTGGGCATCATATTCTAGAGGTGCATTCCATTTAGTATTGGCTATTCCCATACCACCCAAGTTAACAACAACAACAACCACTTTCATGCAATCCCAACGTTTAACATGTATGTCTGACAGGTGCCAAGAAGGCCTAAATTCTAGACATAACTTCTGAATTTCAGTTTAAACAACTGATAGACACACTATAGAATTCAGATATGTTTGGTTCTTAAATCATAAAGGAATTATACTAGTATAAAGTATTTGTTAGGGAAGCCAGTTTCTACAATCTAAAGTGTAACATTCAAAATATTAATTAAGAGAAAAATAATTCACTAAAAAAATATTAGGAAAACACAGCTTGTTAAATATTTGTTCTTAGACAAGTTAAATTTCATGCTAAGTTGTATGGAGAATATTTTTCCCCATACCATAATGGTAACCATAATGGGTTATCTATATTAGGTAAACTGGGTGAAATCTTGATTTAAGGTAAATGAGAGTGTGAAAAGAATCGATTTGCATTCTTTAGGCAAAAGCAGGGATCTTCTGAAAAAAAGATACTGAGTGGAAGGTTTTATTGGTGATCTGAAAGTATCATGCTAATTAAGTTAAATATATTTTAGTTTTTACTTATAATCATCATCATCCCATTTTTAAAACCTAGTTAGATCTAAATTTGGAAATATTTGAGAGTAAATGGGTTGGTTACTCTGTAATGATGGACGTATTTCTAGATTAAACTCTGAAATTTGTCTTTTCAGGATTACCTGGCATCCAGGGGTTTGACGTGGAAAAATATGTTAAACGAAAGTCTTTTAGCTCTTCAAAGAGGAGTTTTTATGTTGTCAGGTATGTGATATGTATGTTCATGTATAACTCTTTATATATGACTCAGTAATTTTATCAAGAGGTTTGAAGTTTTGTGTACATAACCAGTACTATCATGACATTTTTGTTAAATCTGATTTCTCAAGCCCTATAATGTTATTATATATTGACATTATGTACAAACTGGTTTTCTCCCCAGATTACAGAGTTACTGGGAACACAGTGCTTTGCTACTGTTGTGGCCTTCGCAGCTTTCGAGAACTTGCCTACCAGTACAGGCAGAATATTCCTGTTGCTGAATTGCCAGGTGGGAATTGCTTCGCCCAGTAAAGGGGAAAAGATATTTAGTGTTACAGTCAGTTTTATCCTTGATTTTTTAGCACCTTCGTGCAGCCCAGTGCAAATCTCTTTGCAAGATATAATATGCCAATTGCTTTACTTCTCGAAAAGAGGAATTCAGTAAAATCCAGAGTTAAGTCAACAGGAACTTGCTGTAATTTAATTTATTTTCCCATTTAAATACATAAAATTATGCACCTCCTGAACAATTTCACTTTTTACCAGCTCTTACCTAGAAAGGAGAATGTTTTCATAAATTAATTGTAAATCTGTTTGCATTTACAGGTTTAATATAAAATAACATGCAAGCAACTGTGCCTCCTTCAGTCCTAAATCTGTCGGGAACAGAAGCTCTTCCAACAGTGTACTTTCAAATGTGGCTTTTGTCCCTCTAGTTCCTGTTGTTAGCAACAGCTTCCCTATCTTTAACTGTTGAGAACGCTGCTGCTGCTGTGCATAAAGAGAGACCATGCGTCTACCTTGTTTCTCCTTAGTATTGGTTTTCATTTTAGTGTAACATTGCCTGCTGGGCAGCTGAGTTATAATGCATGTATAAAGTGGGGGGAAACCAACAAACTCTATGCAAATTAATCCATTTTTCTTTCGTATGGAAACATATCTAGACATATACCCACTGTCTTAAACTGTAAAGTCCAGCTTTATTAAACTAAATGGTAAAATTTCACTTGACAGCACTGAGAACCAAATCCTTTCATCATAAGTTTATGTTAGCCTGATATTCAGAATTAATTTTTTGTCCTTCATTGTTTGCTTTGTTTCTAGAAAGGTAAACCAATATATTTTACAGTCATTTCTTGCCAGTCGTGTTTTGTTGCTCTGCAAAGCCTGCTTTGATGAGTAACTGCTGTTAGCAGTGACTTAATCTACACCACCCTATTTAATGACTTTTGTAATAAACATAGTATTTAATTTCCTCTTTTTCTAGTGACTGTCACATCACGTCCTGATTGCTACTGGGGGCGCAACTGTCGAACTCAGGTCAAAGCACATCATGCCATGTAAGTTAAACAATTTAGAAAGTGGTTTTCGGTTTTGTTTTTTAAAAAAACAAACAAACAAAACCCAACAAAGATAAAACCACCAAAAAAAGCCCAACCTTTGAAAGTGCCAGAAATTGCATGAGTAACACTGTTGCAGCATAGGCAACATTGGGTGAGTTTTGGGGTGGTTTTGTTATTTTTGGTTTTAATGCAACTTTGAGATGAGCCCTTTGTGCTTATCAGAAGGGCACCACTAGCACTTACAAATTGACGCAACCCATTGCTGACACTTCTTGAGTCTCGTTTTTCCACCCCCAACTCCCCCTTCATTCCTGTTCTTCTGCCACTGAAGCAGTTTCTCATTTGCTTGTGTCTGGGTGCTGCTGAACGCTGTATATACAATAATTAGCCCTGTGTGATTTCCACTTGAAACTGCAACAGACTTTTCTAGTGAAGTGCAACATACTTTAAAGGGATAAATTGGTGGGAATAGTTCGCAACAAGAGAAGCAAGAGAAGTTTGGAACGTGTAACATTAGAAACCTGCTGTGGCTTAGCAGTTCCTCATGTTTTGGAGGATTTTCTAGGCCTTATTTATACCTCTGACCCAAGCAATCTGGCATATGATGAAAATCAAATACTGAGTCTGAAAAGAGATTAACCCTCTACTTTACAAGTGTTCTGATACATCTATGGGACATGGACTCCTGGTATCTGGTCATTCATGAGAAATGTCCATCCAAAATAAATCAAGGTCCTTGATTTAAAAAAAAAAAAATCACCCCACTGATACCCAATGCAATTTCATTCTTATGAAAAGATGCATGTGTGATAAGACAAATACTAAAGACTTGTAAGACAAATAATAAAGACTTGTAAAACAAAACAAAAATTATCTACCTAAGAGCTAACTGATTCCAGGGAGCTTATAAAAATGCTTCTTGCTTTAAGAGCAGTTCTCTAAATTCTCAGTGCAATTTAAGATGGAGGAGCTGTTACACCTTATTGAGAAATGGCTTTAATGAATAGTAGGTTCTGCAGTAACTTTCTAAATCTGCAATGAACATACACACTTGGCATAAATTCCTTTAATATTTCAGGTACTTGGGTTGAAAATAACCAGTCTGTAGAGCTCAGGCAGGCAGATTGTAAAAAAGACTTGTAAAATATTCATGCTCAGTCTCTTTTGGAAGTTGTTTTGTAAAATTTGTAAAATAATTCGGGATTTAAGTTGGAGATGTAAGTCAAAGTACCACTGCTGTCTGTAACTTCACATTACAGGACTGTCTATGTTTCCAGGGGAGATTTTGTTTTGCAATGTTAAAGAGTTAATTCAGTATCAAAGTACCGAACAGTTGTCTTTGTTCATATTGTGGTGGATAATTCCATCTAGAGCAGAAATGACTCGGGGGGGGGGGGGTGTGTGTGTCCTTTTTGTCGTCTGCATTTTTCTTTTTTTTTCTCTTTTCTTTTTTCTTTCAAGCATAGCTGTTCCTAGAACATTACTGGCTGCTGGTGTAGTTCCTAAAATTCATAAAAGCAAACAATTCTGTCATACCACTCCTAAAATGTCTTATTACTTTTTTTTTTTTATTATTGAGCTAAATTGTTTTGCTAAGTAGTTTGGTTATGTAAGCAAGGTTTCTTTCTAATCTTTGTTCTAATTCAGCAAGAGGGAGAAAATTTATGGTCTCACATCATCTCTTCCACATGTATATGTATGTACACACTCAATACCCCAACTCCTGTTTCAGTTACGTATTGAGGGATGCGTAACACAAGTAAGAGAAAAAACAATGAATAATGAGATGTTTCTGAGAACTGGAAGGAGGTGCCTCCTACATAATTGTGTTAACTATTTGACTCATGAAGATAGGCTTGCCTTTCCCATAAAACCTAAATATACAGAATGAGGAAAAATTCTTTTTCTTTCCAGAAGAAGATTCTAAGCCAGTAAAAGACCATGTTTATGTTGAAATGTATTATTAACCTGGTTAATTCTAATTTCTGATGACTCATGTACTGCTGTCTTCTAAAAATTACTAATGTCTCACAGGGCAAAATTAGTTCGCTGATTCCTGTTTTAATTGCCTTCTGGGTTTGAAGTATGCAGAATTACAGAGAATTGCTTTTAATAACAGGTTTTCTGTGTGCATAATAAAACTGACAAGGGTTAGGCAGGAGAGATGTTGAAAATCCTGCTACAGATAACATGGTAGTAGAGTATGATCTAAACAGGTTCTGAAAAACAGAGATGCTGGTGTGTTAATACTCTGCTTTAGACTGTTTAACATTTAAAATACTCTGTGAAAGGTGCTGACATTTTTTTGTTGTTGACTGACTTCTGGGAACTTTGTTACATTTTAATACTTTTTGGTTTTTTTATTTCAGGAAATTCAATCACATTTGTGAACAAACACGATTCAAGAACTGAATACTTGTAGTCTGTAGAGAGGGGACAAAAACCTGTTACACTGCTTGTACAGTTTAAGGTTTCAGGGGATCTTCTCTGTTCCCCATAGCAGGGAGTCAGTAACTTTTGCATCAGATAATCTGGTGTGAACTTTTTAATTTGTAGAATTTTACAACTGTACATGAATAAGGTAGATTATTACTTTTTTTTCAAAGAAAGTCCAGCAAGCATTGCATTCCGTTCTCATGACTACAGTGTCCCTGTATCACTTCAGTGAAGAACACAAACGGGAATCACACACACAAAAACCAGCCATATCTTGGGAAGACCTAAGAATAAGGAGTGTATTTGCACTACTTGTGAAGAAACTAAGAAAAATCCTTAGACTTAAAATAGAAATGTTTTGTAAAAGTATCTGATGGATATTTCAAGAGCCATTAATATTTAAGAAGGAAATTGTCAGTGTATATTTGTAACTGCATTTTGCGGTAGTCTGATATTTTGTCGCTACCCATTGCATTTGGGCTAGAAACCACATTAATATTCACTTTAAAAAAAATAATCCGTCCATTAAACAGCTGTTTCAACTTAAAGTTTCTTCCATATGTGCCGTGTTATAGTGGAAGTAGTTACAGTTTCTTTTCTTAGTTTAGTTGTGTTGATGTTTTCATTCACATTAAATTACAAAAATAATTGCACAAAAATTTGAAAATCAAATTCAAAGTTGGGGTAGTACTTGAAGCAGAAGAGACTTCTGCTAATATTACTTCTGTAGTGTTTTATATCAGGAGACCAAACAGTGCTTTTGAGATAGAGCAGCCAGTAGGACACACTGGTTCATTTTTTGTATTTCTTTCTTGGTTTGATACCATATGCTAAATATGTACCTCTGCCATGCAGCTGTTCTTTAGCATGCATACACTGGTGAAAATGTAGAAAAAGCTATAATTTAAAACAGAATATAGCAGCTTTACTGGAAGGAACAATCTTACAGAAAATAATTCAGTTTGGACAAATTGTAGCAATATGGAGGCATTTCTGAGTAGGAATAGGGATGATGAAGGGGAACATTGGTGTCACTGACATAAACGTAGATTTTATTTTCATGCCTTCTGCAGAGCTCCTTCAGAAAATGCCCCAAGCATCATTTACAAAAAAGAAAAAATCCCAACACGACCACCCACTCACACAAATTGATCTGATCTGTTTCTTCATAATCTGGTAGCTAATGTTGGCAAACCTCAACTGGGACCAATTTTTCTTTTTCATCATAGCTAGAAGAGCGAAACAGAATGAGAAGAAAGCATACCAAGTTACCTCTGTAGATACCATGTTTTTAAATATGCCTTATTTTGTGAGGAGGATTTATACTTTGATGTTAAAAAGTGTGCACACAATATCTTGTGATATAATGGAGCACAAATGATGCAGCACATCGTGTCTACTGGTGTCAGTGAATTAAACAACTATTTCCAGTAATGCACATCTTAATATGAATGCTAATTAGAATGATGTATTTCTGTTTAGATTTTTATTTTTTAAAATAGCTGTCGCAAGGATGGGTCTGTTGACCATGCCCGTATGCTATTAAAAATACACTTTGGTGTGGACTTCTCTTCTTAATCTCTGGGCATTTTCTCCTGTGAGTAGGATTGAAATTGGATCTGGAATAATACTTGAAACTTCTTTTAACAACAACAGTGTGTTTCTGTCTTTTAGTATTATTAATAATGTTCTGTTGCTTCTGTATTTGTATTTTATGTTTTGATTTTTTTTTTTTTTTAATGGTTATTGTATCTTCTCAGGACAACCATTCCCAGTTGTTTTTGATCTCATTTTCATCTCTGGCTGTGCATGTAGCAAATTGAGTGCAGTTGTGGAGATCAAGCCTTTGCACATTATATGCAGAAATGTGCTTTGCATTCTCATTCACCACTTCCCACACCCCAGATGGGCTTTCACCATAAACTTGTCACTGTGCTAGTGTTCAAGCCTCTTCTGCTGAATTTTTTTTGTTGGTCAAGAATAACATGTCTACAGTACTATGTACAACCTCGCTTGCACTTACTCAAGTTATGTTTGTATAAGGATGTATTATGTGACTTTAAGGAAAAAAAGAACAGGGAGCAGGGGAAAAAACAAACAACAAAACTAACATCTAAACTACCTGTGCAGTAGAAGTTCTTCAAATTCCTTTTATAAACCCTTCAAATTCCTTTTATAAACTCCTCTTCCTTTTCCCTGTTACAGATAATTAATCTGCCTTTCTATGCATATAGGGTTGCGGTAGTGCAATGGAATGAAGGGATTTTTTTGTCATTTATGTTACCAGGAAGAGATGAGAAATTAACTTGCAGATGGGGAGGGTGAATAAATCCTGATCTTTATATGCTCTTAAGTAAGTAAGAGTATCTGTCATGGGTATTACATACTCTATACATTAGACCTTTTTAAATGTATGGTTACCAGGTGATAGTTAATGTGATAAATGTATGAACTATGCTTGGTGTTATTGTTTAAATACTGTAAAGGTGCAGCATATTTTTAACCTGTCTAAAGCACACCCCCACCTCCTTTATAAGAGATGTTTGGAAGCTGAGCATGAAATGTGGTAGAATAGATGTTGTGAAAACCAAGGTGATTATGATAGGGTTTGACATAGTGGTGACCAAGGTTTATAGTTTCTCTCTTTGAGAAAGTTCTTTTATAAAGAAGGTGGAGAGTAGTTCTTCCAGTTCTCTTTTGTGACTTATTTTTTCCCTGAACTAAGAAGTTATTAATTAAAAAAAAAAAAAAAAAAACAACAAAAAAACAAAAAAAAACCTCACTGAACTTGTCTGTTTCTGTTTCTTCTGTGGCATGCTCTCATACCACAGAAATGCTTGTATGCAACACTTGCTAATGCTTGGTCAAACTATTAGCTATTTGAATGTTGAGATTTCACAACTAAGTATCATCCCTGAACTTGCAGTAATTGAGAATGACATGAGGTTTTGTATCTTTCCAAGAAATTCTCTTGAACTTTCTTAGAAGTGTCAGATGATAGGATTAACAGTATCTCTACAGGATTTATAACAAATAGAATTCATTTTTGTCAACAAGACGACTTTGAGATGCTAGTAAATAAAAGTTTACTATTTTTAAAAAGAAGATACTATTTTAATTTCTTGCAGTATTATAAACACTGAAGTGACAAACACACAGCAGGCTAGAAAAAATGATTGTCATATTGTGTTCATCTTGACAATGATCTGGTTTGTGTAAATGATAGGTATTCAAATGGCTACTACTAATAGAACTTATTTGGAATAGAACTTTTCCCTTGCTGAGTAAATAGAACGGGGCACAGACAAGTCCTCCTATCTGAGGTGGAGTACAGTGATGGCAGAGTTGTTAAGCTTCAAACTCCAGTTTAGCATCCTAGGATTTTTGCACTGCTGCTGTTCCCATACTTGAAGCTGGATATCCTTTAATGTTGTAGCTAATCTATATTGCTGTTCTTAAACCAGCTGTCATTTAAAAGATATTCAGACTCAAGTTATGTAATGTATAAGTGAAAATGCAGTGTTCTTCTGTATGCCATAAAGCTGATAGACCTCAAAAGTTGTAATGGTTTTGGCTTGCCCTGCACCGAACGTTGGTGGAATTAAGTGTTTTATCCTCCATTATGTCAATAAATGACTTGTAACTAATTTAGTTTTAGGAAGCTGCTGATTTTGGATTTATGTGATAAGTGATAAGATCTGACACAGCATGAGCTCTTTTGAGCACTTCCTCTGTAAAGAATAAAGAAAGGTGGTAGCATGATTGTGAGAAAGAGTGCAATGTATGGCCTTTTGCAGCTGGTATAGCTGACAGCATACTAACCTGAACAGTCAAGTGTTTATCTGAGAGCCCACAGTGTATCTCCAGTATTTGAATCCGTAACTGTGCAGGATAATTTGTGTTTAAGCTCTGATACTGTTTTCCCTTATTTAACAGAAAAATCTTGATATTTGATATTCAAAGATCAATCATGAGCTCATTCATTCTGCAAAAGCAACTCCATCCATTTTGTATCAATTTCTAGTCTTCAGTACAACTGTGTAGTGCAGATGGCTTAGCCTACAGCAAGAGCTTAGGGAAATAAGTTGATTCAAGTAAAAGGAGTTAGGTATTTGAGAAGAGAATGCTTAATTCTAAATTATGCTCTGAAAATCTGGTTTCTTATGGCCTCTTAGAAATTTCTGCTGGAAGGGGGCCTTATTTTGTACAGTCTGCCCTCTAAAAATAAACCCACAGCCCTGTGTTACTGGAAATAGGGAAAGGATCTCTTGGTTTTTAAAAAGAATGTGTGGGGATTTTGCATTTTTTCCACATATTTTATCTAACATTCTTTCTGCATGATGTTTGGAGGCTGAAATACCACTTACACAATTCCAAGGAATAAATTCTGAAGAAAACTAATTATACTATTTCCCACAGCAATGCTTAATATGCAAAGATTGCTTCTAAATCTGCTTTTCAGGTCATCCTTCTTTTCTTCACACTTCACCATTTTGACTTTCAATGAGGTAATTTCACCCTTAAGCTCATTAGTTTCCATAGGAAATGAATTATAAAAAATGCTAAGTGTGCCATAGGAGTTTTAACATCAAAGACATTTCTAGACAGACCATGAATATATGTTGAAGCCCTATTTGGTCTCTGTTGGGTATTCTTTTCAGTGCTGCCAAGTTTCAGTTGCTTGCTTTCGTTAGGTAAGTGTTGGCTTAGGACTTGTTCTTTTTTTTTTCTTTCCAATCCAAATTAATCTTGTTTAGAATAAAATCTAGTAACTGACTGGACTATTTGAGTCAAATGTGTTTTGTTATGGCTCATGTGCCCTCCTCATGAGGGGGAAAAAAAAAAGCACCAAACAATTGTGAGCTGGATGCTTTGTAGCAATTGCTCATAAAGAAAAGTTAGACTTCTGAAAGGAAATTTCAGTTCATGTTTCTGCTAAGAAGTTATAAATGGATTTTTCCTGCTAAATGTTACTCTGAATCCTCAAAGTGAGGATGCATTAGCTGCATGTTAAATCTTTTGGATTGTTTTTCCATTGAGCCTCCGTTTTCAAACATTTTAACTACCTGACAGTAAGAAACCTAGCACACAGCGTTCTTCTCAGCTTGTATAGCTTCAAGCTATTATTTTAAAGCTCTGTTTCAATGATGACAAAATAGGGAATGCCCACATATTTTTGTCCTATTCAATCTACCTAACACATTGGCTAGAAGGATTGCCGAGTGTATTCCACAATATTAGTTTTCAAAAAGTGAACGTTATTCAAATTCACATTTACTGAAAAGAATACTCCTGTTTGTTAGCTCCATAAGATTTTTGGACCTTTTTTTTTTTTTTTTCCCATGCAATTGTGATTGAAAGTGTTTTCCTCCTCTTCAGCAAGTGTTTAGCATGCTTATCCCATTTGCTGCTTAGTTACAGTATGCAAAATAGCACAGTGAACTGACTGCCTTACTGCAAAGGTAACACTAACTCCCAAGCCCATGCATGAGTTATGAGGTTTTCTGTCATTAAAAAGTGGTAGCATAACTCTCACAAGTAATATAGCTGCTAGAAACAAAATAAATGCCATAAGTAATATGACTTAAAAAGTAATCCTAGTCAATATTTAAAGCTGAGACTATTAGAGCACTTCATTCCATCCAGAGCTTTCACAATTTCTGAAATTTGTGTTATGGGTTATTTGAAGAGTATTCCTGGGGAGGTAGGGGGAAGAATTTCAAAACTGCTCCTTCAGCTGTGAGAGGAAGAAAATACTTCATAAATTCTTTCAAGGTACAAAATAAAACACAAATACCTCGTTAGCAGTTAATTTTAGTGATCTACCAAAAAAAAAAATCACCACCAAAAAAAACCCCAAAACAACCAAACAAACAAAAAACCCCAAACAGGTCAGGAACTGAAGTCTCCTGTATGTCATACACGCGGCTCTTCAGGGCTGAGCGAGCGCTTTGTGTACCTGCAGCACGCACCGGCTTTCGTTGGGCTTCAGGGTCTTCTAGTGGCAGAACACATCACTTTGGAAGAGTTTGGTGTGTCGGGCACATCTGCTGGGAAGGAGCAGCACTGTTCAAGATGGATGTATTCTTCAAGAGGCAGGCCTTTCTCAACATATATATGTATATAGTCCATGCTGAACATATACCTGATATAGTGTTGCATGTATAACTGGTTATATACTACTACAGCAGGCGATGCTGGAAGAGGTGCATGGTTGGTGTTAGGATAAGCAGTATATATATGAAAGGAAATGCAGATTCCCATGGAAACCAGCCTCTGGCAGCAGTCTTCACAGGTTTTAAAAAAATCTGTTCTTTGGTTGCACAGCTAGGTGGTAGAGGGAGTCTGTAAACGACCACCTCATTATCTCAGTGGGTTACTGAGGAGGAATCAAATGGGATTTAACCCTTGGGGTTTGCTGACTGAATGATGCAGCAGCTTTAGTGCTCTTCCCGTCACAGTGACTGCTAGGGAGGTTGCTGTACTGGTGTGCACCACACCGTGTACTAGGGCTCTGAGGCAATCCCCATACAACTTAGTCTTTCAGCAAAAGAAATAAAACAAATGTCATTACATTGTAGAAATGAATAGTTAAACATGCTTTTATTGAAAAAGCCACTTTTTCCAGCCCTTCAAATGTAGCTATTGTCAATAATTGGACACAAGTACTTTTCGAAAGTAGATTTTAGCACTTAAATCTTCAGCAATGTAGTAAGTAACAGAACATTGACTCTGAATTACAAAGTATCTGAATTTAATGCAGTGGAAGTTATTATTAGAGTACTAAAGACTTCCAAATATTTTCTTAAATTATAAATATATTAACTCTTCCCTTTGAATCATGTAGCATTAATTTAAAAAAAAAAAAAAACAACAGCAAAAAACCCAACAACAAACTTGGCTCCAGACTCTTGTGTTTCAAAATTACTCAACACGGTCTGGTAATAACAAATGCAGAGACTTGTTTGCTGTGCGTGTTTGAGTCAACTGCTAAAGGGCATATGTGGTTTTGCTTTCACTGGTGCCAGATGCAAGGCTTGTATGTCTACGTAGACATGTAAACACACACGAAATAGAAGGCAAAACCTACAATCTTGTGTTGCATATCAGACATTAATAGGTGGCAAATGGAAGCTATAATAGCAGGTGAAATCATAAAAAAACCCAGTTAAATATTTCAGGAATCAGACTTAAATGCATTCATATAGAAGGATTAAGATAACTTAATGCAACACTGTAGCTAATACAGGGGAAGACTTGTACAGAAGATTTCTTTCTGATACCTGTTTTGTGACCTACTATTGCTTTAAAACATTGTGCTGTGTCATAGGCAAAATACAGCTTCATAGAGAATTTTTTTCATTTAAGAAAGCAAAACAATTCTAAGTTGTGGGCTGAACATGCAGGAGTCTCTTGCAAAGATAGGAAAATAGCCAGGAGGCAATTAAAATACTAATGGGGTTATTAAAGACAATAGGACTAGCAGGCTTCCCTTTGGTTCAGTGTTCCATTGAATGCTCTGGATTTGTAATCAGGGAGGCACAGCCACTTAGTAGTTCATTTCTAAAGAAAGTGAGCACTCAGAGTTTGCCCCAGTTAATTTTGTCTTCAAAGTCTTGCCTGCTAAAGGAAGGGAAATAGTTCTCTAGTCAATGTGCGTTACCAGCAATAAATAGCTGGTGGATAGAGGATCAGAGCAGCTGCAAATATCCGAGTGTTGGGTGCTGAAGACTATTCCTAGTATTTCAGTGTTTTTGTACACATGCTCCTGTTGCCATGAGGAGTCACTTAAAAATGTAGTGAACTGGGGTGTGTTAAGCCTATGTAGATCTAGCAATGACAAAGCTACATTAGACCTTTACAGAACTAGCATCTTGTATTGGGTTGCCTAGCTTGTCTGTACACTTCTTTCTCTAAAGAGTTAGGATAAGAGATAATCATGGTCTTTAATATTAGAGATGCTAATGCTCGGTAAACTTTGTGCTAGAGTGCAGATGTTATGAAATGCTTAAAATAAAGTTCAAAAAGCTGTATGCAAACATGCATGATTGAATTCTTACCCTTGGCTTGGTAAGGCTTGGATTGTACAGGCATAGCTATAAACAGAATTGAACTCATATCTCCCAACAGAAAGGCTCGAGTGATAGCACAGTGACAGAGGATTTACACTTCAGATATAAGCCGTGACGTAACCATCTCAGATGAATTTCACTTCTCATGCCAGAAAAGGTTTTCTGCAGGCTGAAGTACAATTTCAGAGGATGCTTTCTTGTATAAATCACAACAGAATTTCATGCAAAAGAATGAGGTTAGCGAGCATAAGGGAAGATAGTATTTCTGCTGTGTTATGTATCCTCGTAATCTCAATCCCAACGGGTGGGAAGTAAAGACCACTGCTAAGAAAGTTGCATCCATCTGTGACTGCCACACTCAACTACTTGGCACAGCTTCTGCTCTGGTCACACCCTTGTTGCCTCTGCTTTTGTGAACTGATGTTTCAGTCTTTCTGAGGACATCACTGGACTGAAGCTTGGCACAGCATAGGAGCAGCTAGAGTATCACAGTTCTGTGAGGTCTCAGTAGTATTAGCATTTATGGCTGACGAGCTCTGCTGGTCCCTGGAAGAGCTAGGGGCCTTCATGTGAGCTTTGTATAAACTAGGGGATTTCACCCAAAGGGGAAGATTTGAGGTGAAGCTGGCAGAACTGCACCCCTCGGCAGGCAAAGCCACCAGCTGTTTGTCTGGCACAGCTGGAGCATACACAGCATTTTGCTCCAACAGATGATCTCCGCATTGACTGAGATGTTCTGCTAGGACCAGAGGCTGCTGATCATCCCCTTCTTCAGAAATAACAAAAACCGGTTTGTTTTTATCTGTTTCTACCATAAGCTCCTTTGTTCTTGAACTGTTGACCAAGTTGATTTTCATTGGGTTGGAGCTCTCTAGGTTTTTGGGGCTTTGGCTGTTAACTGGAGATGCTGCCCCTAGATGTCTTGAAGGATCCAAGGACCTCACATGTTTGCTGTCAGGGGAACTGGCTAAAAATCCAAAATAAGGATTCCCAAACCTGGATTTCTTCAAGTTGCAGGAGCTTAGCTTCCGCTGCCTTTGTGCAGACAAGCTGAGGGGGTATGAGGCATTGCTGACAGATGAACCAGAATAAACTGTCTCTGATGCTCCCTCTATCTCAGTGGCTGAGATTACCTTTCTGGTTGGGACACCTTGGGATCTTGCAGCTGCAGGAAAACCCTGCACAAAGTAATAATGCATTAGTAGACGTGCCATGAAAAGCAGCTGAGAGACTTTGATCCCAAGGGAATTACAAGTTAAAATGCCTGGTGATGTTAGAGGTGAGATGCGTTCTTTAGCAAAAATCTATGTTATTTCCTTGAAAAAGAAGAAACGTCTTCTATTAGCTTTGTAACAAGCCGTTGGTTTGATGATTACAGTCAGTGAGACCTAGGTATCCCTCCCACACCTACGGATTCCTCACAATGCAATAGTAATATGTCAGTTCAAATAAATTTTAAGGCATAACCAGGGGAAAAAAGGGAAGGTACCTGTCAGAACACTCAATGAGATAATCTAGTCTGAAGGCACTTTTTAATGTTTTTTCTGGACAAGGGATCATTTCTTAACCAGGTGCTAACTGCTGGGAAATACAACTGCTTAGCACTTCAGGAAAGCCTGAATAAATGACAATGTATTTAGGCAAAAGAGCTTCCCACACACCAGGCGAGCTGGACTGACACGTGTATCGCATTGCGGCTTGGAGAGGCAAAGAAACAGGCTGAGGGGGAAGCATGTCCTGCCAGCGGGCAGCTGGGTGCTGGGTGCAGACCTGAGCCACCATGTCCTCCCCCGCCTTGCAAGACTTACGCTGTTGTCAACCAGCTTGGTGAAGGGACTGTTGGTGGTCCAGCTGCACCATTTTTTCTGTAGCTGCGGTATCGGAGCCAGGAAGTCGTGGAAAGTGCGGGCACTCCACGTGCGTTGTCTGGGACAGTGATTTTCCAGCTGGACATTCCCCTTCTCAGCAGCGTCTGCTCCTGCAGCCATGCAGTCAGGGGTCAGCCACTCGGACACAGAGGCTGGGCTTGTGACACTTCTTTTTAGGTTTTTGTCCTGAGAAGAGTAGAGAACGTTTACAGCATCTTTCGTCGAAAGGTTTTAAGAACACTTTTAAAAATACACTGTTAGTGCAAGAGACCAATTTCTTCAGTGGTTGTCTTCTCAGGACAAGACACAGGAATGCAGCTGCTCCTCACTGCTCCTCCAGCGTGCTGCCTGAAGTCTGCTGGCATCCCTGAATGAAACCTTTACCTGGCTTCCCTAGCTCCAGGTTTAATGCTGAACTGGGAAGTTTCAGTTACTTAAGAAATACAGTCCCACCATGCTCACTAATAAAATACGTCAAATATCTACAGCTTTGTTTTACTGGAGATAGCTGGCAGATCATAGTAAACCTCACTCTGAAACATAATTCTTCCACTCCCCTTGGCTCTTGGAAGGGTCCAGATGTGTCTGTCTGGGGAACTTCAAGGGGGATGGGACTTGCTGAAAGCAAACCAGAAGCAAGCAACAAGAGAATCGAAGTCTCAAAAATGCACAATTCAGGAGGGAAGACTGAAGTAAGTGGTGCTCTTTATCCTATGTTAGGGAAAAATTAAGGAAATCAAAAGAATTAAAAACAAAGGGAATAATCTGTTCTTGGTGTCTGTGGTGAACAGAACAAGAAGCATGAGACCCAGATTGGAGCCAAGATTTTCATTTCACATAAGATAGTGCTTTTCAGGTGGAAAATGTGCTTTAGCAGTAGAACAAGACATCCAGACAGGTGTAAACTTGGCATGGTTGGAAGGTAAGCCCATGTTAAACCATTGTTACCAGCCCTGTGTACAAGCAGTGTTGACCTAACATGGGAATGAACTATAGATGACTTCTAGAGATCTCTTCCATACTGACTTTATATGTTCTGATGTTGCATTTAAAATCACAAATTTTGTCATTAATATAGATGTGGGTTTAGAGCCTGCAAAGTTAAGGGATCCCTGACTGTCCTATGAATCTCCTTTCATTCTTACTAATACTTCACCTGTTATTTATATAAGCCTCCTGTTCCACAACTCCATGTATATTTTTAATTTACAGCTGTGCCAATATGGTTGTCACGAGAAGAATGCAAAATCCACGTTCCCAAAGTTTCCATAGTCCTTAAAGACTTAAAAGTCTGAAATAAATCCCAGTGTCCTGGATTTAAAAGTCCTGAGAAACCAGAAACTTGTCATTTGTTATTTCTGAGAAACTGAATCTCTCAAGTTTCTGCAAATCAAAGAAACTATTTAGTTAAAATGTCATATTGGAAACAAACGGGCAGAGAGGCAAGAAATTAGCTACTACAGCAGAAAAAAAATCTCAGTAGGAAGCCAGGCGAAGCTTCAGGCTCTGCGTAAATTTGTTTCAATATTAAGTTCTTAGTCTCAGATTTGATTAAAGTAACGATCTTTATTTATAAGCCAGCTGTCTTCTCCTCAAAAGCCTCTGCAGGCTGCCTTAGGGTTTATTATTCTAGTAGTATTATGAGGACCTCCAAACTGGTGCAAAAGATAACCACTGGTTTTGAGATCGATATACTGGGGGTAACCGTGAAGCTGAATAATATATTTTCTAGATTTTTGGAAATGTTTTAGTAAAAAAATGTTTCTAAAACCTCCATGACAATACTCAAACCTTTGCGTCTGAAACTTGTAATGTCTGAATAGAGGTCAGAGGTCATAGTCATAAGTTAGGCAAAGGCTGAATGATGGCTTGAACCAAAGAGGACTTAGAAAGCCATGACCCTCCTGTGGCCCTCCTGGAGGACACTCCAGAAGCCACCCTGCCCTCCACTGCCTCACGCTAGCCCACACACAGGCACGTGTGTTTGCTCTCCTGGCTCTTGGCTCCTGACCGGGCGATCGGTTTCTCCAAATGGCTTTTAGAAGCTAAAAAGCAAAAGCCAGTTTATCACTGGCTGCCGCCCAGCAGAGCTGAGGCTCATGCTCCCCAAGAGCACAGGACCAAGTGACCAGCCACCATTTCTCAGCAAAAAAATGCAGATAATTTTTTTAATGAAAGCTCCTTATAGCTTGCTTTGTCTAGTCAAGCATTTTGGGCGAGGTGAGTCTGATGGCGTTACTGTACCATAAAGGCTCAGGATTTCACACATCTTTTCACATGAGGATAACTTATTAGCTCCTGCCAAGAGAGCGGCTACGCTCCAGCGGGCAACTCATCCCCTGGCCTAGTGCTGGCCACAAGAGCTACGCACCCTGCCCTCTGCAGGGCTCGGGCTAAAGCCAGGAGCTTTCTGGCCAGCTGCATTTTAGACCCTAAAAATACACATTTAGAAATTAAACTGTAAACATGTTTAGTTCTAACATCCAGTCACCCTGAGCAGCAAGTGGCCTGAGGAGATCAGCTGGAGGGCAGGTTTGTAATTAGCCTGCTGTGCTCAATTTCCACCCCACTTGGAGATAAGAGCCTTCAGCTGTGGGGAAGGACCCAGTGCTTTTAAAGAGGCCCTGCCACCCTTTCTAGGGGTTCTGCTCTTTAGGAAGATGGGTTGAGAGTATTGTCTTGTGTGTGTGCAGTATGGCGATCACCAAGAAGGAGATGCCTCCTGAGTTAATAATATGCTAAATTACTTTAATTCTTTGAATTGCCTTCACTTAGAACTGTTTTAACATGGTGTTTTATTTATGTATATGCAGATGTCTCCTCTGATAGGTTGCTTGCATAAGGGGTGGCACAATAGAAGTCTTTTCTTTTAAGTGTATTTGTTTATTCTGACTAGAGCTGGAGAAAGAGGAAGGAAAATGAGTTTCCCTCCTGCCTAGAAGCTGTATTTGTATGTGACTGCCACGAGGTGAAGCTCTCTCCACTGGAAAGAAGGACAAAAGGAGTGCAGGTGTTCCAGGGTGCCCCGTGCCGCAGGAGGTAACACCCTTTGGGCAAGGGCACCACAACTGCTTTCTCTTCTTTCTTTAACTGTCTGTGAATCCATGTGGCTGGCTGGAGGAGAAGCTCAGTGTATGTCTTACCCTAGTGTAGAAAAATCCTGAGTGGCCTGGCCTCCTGGCTGATTTCCTAGTGGAGTGCAGGGATATGGAATGCTGTTGTTTTGGAACAGTTACCAGAAGTGCTACATGGCCTGTCCTGGGGCACCTGAGCTCCTTGCACTGGTTATGTGTTCCTACTCTTGCAGGGGAAAAAGAGCGTGCACTGGCAAGGACAGTACTGACCTGGAAAAGGCCTTTGCATGAACATGTAATGGATGTGCCTGGCCAGGTACCGGGCTGGGGTGGGGGGGGAGGGGCAGCCAGACCTGAGCCCTCCCAGCTGTTCTGTTTCTAAATGACTGGCTGCCCGGGGGTGTGGGGGGATGGAGCTGAAGAGAGAACTTACAGAGCTGACTGCAGTTTCTGTGTGTGTTGGAAAGGACACCGGTGCTTTCACTTGAAGTGCTTGGGTTTTTTGCAGCATACACTGTTAATTTTCATAGCAGCCTAGTGAGTTAAATAGTTAATGAACTTTCTGACCAGTTGAGAGGCTGAGTAACTTCCCTGTAGCACAGGTGGTAGTGGGCAGGAGCAGGTCCAGTTCCCCAGGTCCTCCCATTGCTACACATGGTGGTTTTAGTGGAACGTCACCTTTGCCAGTTACCATGTCTCTGAGGGCCAGTCCTACTGCCTGCTGGCAGGCTCTGCATTGTCAGCTAGCAGAGCCAAGGTGGGCTTCTGCGCTTGCTCTTCCCAAAGCTGGGAAGATAACAGCTGGGGGATCACAGCCCACATCATTCGATGGCAGCTCAACTCAAGTGTTAGGAGAACCACCTGGCTCAGTCACTAACCTTTCTGGTGAAGGGGGCAGTAAGTGTCAATGGACAGATGTGACAAGTGCTGTCCAAAGAGGATGTCCCATAGCCTGCTAGAGATGCTGAAGAGCATTCCTACCTGTAATCTATAGGTGGTAAAGCTCAGGCCACTGGCCCCAGGTCCAGCAGAAATAATGAACACCTCATCACTCCCGGTCTCGGTGGTCACTGCGGATATGGAGGAGGGCACATCTGGGTCCGTGTCCTGAGGAGACCGTTCTGTGCTGCCTCCATGGGAAGTGACTGAGGGGGGGAAAAGGAAAATCAATGAAGACTGCTTGCAAGAGTCCCAAATATCTGTTCCTAACTCCTCCATGAAAAACCCTCCCCAAGCAAACCAGAGCAAGCTTTGGCTGTCCTGTCACACCAGCCAGAACACAAAGCAAGCCAACAGCTTGCTCTCCTGCAATGGCAAGCTTCTGAAAAGAAACTGAAGGGGAGGAACGCCCTTGGGTCTGCTTTCTAGTAAAGACAGACCCAAACTGAAATCCCTTCTACTAAACACACACAGTTGTGCTTCAGATCAGAAATTTGCATATTTGTTCAACTGCTTCCTTATTTGTATTTAATCACCTCCATTAATACTGGGAGCTGTGCTTTTTGCTTGAGCCCATGAGATGCTGCTCCTGCAGGCAGCCTTGTGCTCTGGGACTGCCACTGGGGTGTGTGCCTGTGTGTCCCCCCAGGGCCTGTACACCTGGTCCAGGCTAGGAGAGCTCTGGCCACAACCTGGTCAATGATTTTTGTAAAGGAGGAGATGGGAAACTGTCATGGTTGGGAGAACAGAATGAGCTTTTGCAAAGAGATCCTTGTGAGAGCTCTGTGTGTAATGGCTGATGGTTTAGTGGGAAACTGATGGTGTGGAGCAGCTCCCTGTTGGCCTCCACCAGCCAAAAGGGACACTGATATGACTTGCGTGTTGTGACTCAGAATTGCAGTGAGGGACATCACCTGCAGCTTGGCTGGGGCTCCCTTGTTCTGGAAACATACTGTGATGTAAACATCTAAAACAGTCCCATCCATAAAACCCTTCAGAAAAAGTTAGCTCTGGGAGTCAAAGCTGACCAAAGCCAATGAAAACATTATAAAACCCATCCTTTCTGGGCAAGGTCAGGCACAGGGCAGGTGAAACTCTTCCACAATTGATGGGGCTTTGTAAGTTGTTTGTAGCAGCCTGAACCTGACACATTTGCTCTGCTAACCCAGTGTCGCTGCAATGCCATGTGCTATGACAGCTTTTGTTGGCAGTGTCGTGGAGCTGTGCTTGTGCCCACTCCTTGCCAGGGGGATCACCCTACCAGCGAGGGGGGAGAGCCACAAGGGATAGCTCCCACAACAAGGGCTCTCTGCTGTGAAATGGCTCCCCAGCTGTGCATGGGTGAGATGGCGATGAGGACCGTAAGGAAGGAATGATCTGATTAACTGGCCTGGGGCTACGGGGTGCCCTGACCTACTGCGATGGTGCTCCTGCTGATGCCCCGTGCTTACCCGCCTGCTCCCGGCTGACAGAGTGGTTGTTGTTTTCATTCTCCCGACTTGGCACCACCAGCTGGAGCTCATTGATATCAGCAGCTGAGTTCTGGATCCTGTTCTACAACTCAGAACATGCCCCAGTAAACATTGTCAGATAAACAGTGCAACAGCCAATATGAAAGAGAGAAACAGAAATTGCTGAAGCCATTAGCACTAACCTCCTGGTCACTGCATGCGTTGGATGAGCTCCTTTTGGGGCACGTTCTCTGCCTGAAAAGGAGAGACAGCAACAACAACAAGCCCACGAGTGAGTCAAAGATCCACAGAAGGGAAGGTCTCAGCTGTGCTCATTCTGCAAGGGGCACCCAGCAGGTTGTGAGCTCTCCTGCCTGCAGGAGCGTCGATAATACTTGCCAAGGCTCAGGGCAACAAGGCCTGAAGGCCAGGGGAGAAAATTACGTGCTTATGTAGTGGGAAGTCAGCTGAAGAAGGGAAGAACCTGCTATCTTCTTCCCATGATCACTGCGAAAGCAGGAGCAGAGTTCAGACCTCTGCAAAGCCCCCCCAGGCTCCCCCCTGCCGGCTGCTCCCTCACGGCAGTAACCCAACAGCAAGACCAAAATCCTGCCTTTGGTGTGGGCAGTGGCACCATCCTTACACTGTCAGGCAGAATGTTTCATCTGCAGAGCCAATATTGTGTGCTGGGTTATATTTAGCAAGCAGAGAGCATCAGATGTTGTTCGTTTGTATGAATGTTTTATTAAAAGACAGCGCTAGAGTAGATGATGGCTGGGCAGATGTACCCCTTGGCTGAAGGGAGGTGAAAGCACGTTCTTAACCCATTTTTTCACATTTTTATGAAAACTGACGTTATGAAACAACTAGTGTTGTTTACTTTTGGATGAAAAAGATTTAAATATGTCACAAAGAAAGGCTGGCGGCAATGAATGCAATGATGACTGAAGCGTGTGTGTTTTGTCTTTGTGTGCAGCAGTTCTCCATGGGACAGTGTAGGGACACATGGAGCATTAAGGTACTGGCCAGCAAAGATGTGACCCGTATTACTGGTCTCCCTACTATCTGTGCTGGTGGCTCGCATTTTTCCTCTTCTTGTTGGAGAGGTTGGCTTGTTTTAAGGCATTTAATTTCCTCTGTACAAGTTTGGGCGTTTTTTTGTAGTCATGTGTTGAAGCCAAGATTTCAAGTTTTCAGTCACCATTTCATTCCTGTTTGTTTTTAAGAATGGGGTCTCAGAGGCCACCTGATGAGGCTGGCCAGGAGCCGGTGTTTGCTCCCTCTCAGGCATGGTGGGTTTCATTCCTTCACCATATCATTGGATCTCTTAAAAAAATGCTTGTTGGTTGACAAGGGAATTGAGGGAGGAAAAAAGACCCCATTATGCACTCACAGCGCTATTCCCAGTGAATAGAGAGAAGAGTACAGAAAAAGGGGAGAGCGAGTTGGCACTTGAGAATTTAATCCAAAAGCAGTCCAGACAGATCACTATTACCCCAGGAGGCACAGTGGCATCTGACACTGCCTGGGCTTCTCGGGGGAACGTGGGGCTAAAGTCGGGGAGACCCTTCCTTAACGCACTGGTTCAGGAAAGGGAAGCAGGGAAAGGCTTCCAGATAGGAGTGGTGTTGCCGTCTCAAGCAAGATCAGACAGAGTAGGAAATTCTTCAGAATGGAAAATGTGTATGTAACAACTTCCCCCACACACCCCAGGAGCTCTCATTGGGCACCAGAACCATTTCAGCAGGAGTGACCTGACAAAACATGCCTCAAAATAATGAATTGGCATGGCGATCAAGGTATTCAGGTAGATGGCGGGAGGACCATCTGTAATTCCCTGATTTCTCCACATGGCATTCATATTTTTTTTAATCTCTTCCCCTCCTCCCAGATCTTTCCTGCCAAAACCCATGAGAAAAACTTAATCAAATCTGATATATTCCTGTGAAATACTCTTGTTTCAAATAACTGGCATGTTACAAGCAAATTTGTTTAAAATATTCCCACCCAGGGATTAAAAAGCACAAAGGAAATGTTCTTCTCTAAGAAAACACAATTTAGCACATACTTCTTCCACACTGAACATCAGGCACTGGCAGCCCAGTCTTTTTAGTTATCTGGATGGTCTCACTTTGGGGTTTATTTGAACTTTTAGCATGACTTAAATGTTTGAGTTCTCAGAAACTCAAAAATATGTTCCTGGGATTCTTGTATACAGCTGTCCCACTTACAAGATATTCATATTCTCTGGGACAAAGCTGGAAAGATAAAAGATCCATTTTAAAAGGATCAGCAACTGACAGCTATGGATAGACAGGGCAAGTTTTGCATTAAGAAACTGAGATACCTTATGTTCGTTTGGCTCCTTTCCTTGTCATTCTTTATAAACATTGTGCTCTACAATATCTACATAGGACACACCACAACTGCCTTGAAATCCGCGCTGCAGTTTGGCAGCATGAACCGAAGGGAGAGTAACGTACCCCTGGCAAAGATGCTTTCTGTGCGAGTGTGGTAGAATAAACGTGAATACAAGAAGGAAGAGTCCTGTTCCTCCAAGGTTTAAATTAGGATTAAAAAAGGGTAACTGGTTGAAATCACCGTTTTAACTTTTTCTTCCCTCATCACACTTTGGGTATTGAATATCTGGTTTCCACTGAACAATTTAATTTACTGTTAAAAACTAAGACATGCAAAGGATAAGAGTTTCTAGATTTGGCCAACAATTTTGATGGGAACTTGAGGGTTTGGTTGGGTTTTTTTCTTCTATTCAGAGCTGCTGTCACAGTGCCTGGAGAAATGTGCTAGCTTGCAGGACTGGGGATCTTAGTCTTTTTTTAGCTCATTCTGTAGTTGGACTGCCTCTCCCGTGGCACGCTGCAGCACCTTGCCACCAAGGGGACCAGTGGTTCATATTGGTGTGCAGCTCATGGGTACAAAACAGCCAACATGCAACCACACCAGTTTCCACCATTTAAAACAAGTTGTAATTTTTTTTAGAAAATATTGCTTCAAACTTCTCAAGTAAACAAAAACGCTCAAGTCTGTTGGCAGCTTTGTGAGGGTGATCCTGTGCTCCCTGGCAGGCAGCTCCAGCTGGGTCTGGCTGTCTTGGGTTTCCAACCAAACCAGCCTGACGTGCAGAGGGACAGAAACGGAGGACACAGAACAGGCAGGGAATGGTTTCTGGGTTGTGTCTAATGTGAGGATGGCAGAGGAGAGGTCTGCTTTTAGCCCAGAAGTGATGAGGATTCTCTAGGAGGGCATTATATGACAAAGGATGAGCTTCATCCCCAGGTGATGGTTGGGCTGCAGGCAGTGACTGGCAGGGCAGCTTGCATGGAGAGAGGTGGCAGCACGTGACAGCTTGATGAAATAGCTGCACGTGGAGGGGGTTGTAATTGGAAACAGGTCATTGGCAGGCTGTGCAGATGTAAAATGCAGTTGCAATCCATGGGTTGCAACCATCGAGCAAAAGTCTGACTGCATGGGACAGGACTAAAATTAAATAAGGTGGACATGTCTGTTGTTCTTGGGTCTTGGGAAAGAAAATAAAAAATACCCCATTACTTGAGCCAGGCCTCATGGCCAAAAGTAATTAGAATTATTGGCCAACTAACAACTGAATCTTTCATTCCCTCCCCAAGCAGCAAACAAAAGCTGCAGTGTGGCAGAGACTTGGAGTTTCCCCAGCGAGCTTTGCCCTGGCTGAATGCAATGAGCCCAAGCAGACACTGCTGACGACTTGGTGCATTGGAGTGGCAGTAGGTGCCAAGCCCATCCCGGGCCATTTCTACCCCTGGCAAGGCAAAGCCTGCTACTTTTAGCTGAGCAAGAGCAGCAGATAGAAATGGGAGGGAGGGAATACAGCTGCACCTGGTACCAGAGAAACAAATAGAGTACAAAGAGAAAAGGAAGGCGAATTTACAAGGCTGAGAGATTGGTTACTATTAGCATCCTTTGCAATGGCACGCTTCAGCCAGGATGAGGTTTGCCATGCCTCAGAGAGCTGGTCCCACTTCTGACCATGCTGCATTGGTAAAGCATCTTCCTTTCTCCCCTCAGCCCGCTCCTCATCACCCTGATGCTTTCCATAGTGAGGACAGGCTGTGGCTAACACACATCTGGCACCTGATTTCAAGCCCCTATTCAGGGCAAGAAGCATAAAATAGAGCTTGGTGGGCTCAAACTAAAAGAAGTTTAGATGTGCTTAACGAACTCTGCAGTCTTTTTCTGAGCTGTATTAAAACCCCATAGCTGGGAAGTATAGGCAAGCTCTGACCAGCGCCAGCAGTTCTGGGGCCAGAGACCAATATCCTCAAAGCAGTTAGTGCAGTAAAGAGGGGGGGAAAAGATGCTTCCAGTGCAATACAAGTGAGGTTACTTGGCACAGGTCATGGCATGGCTTCCACATGTGTCAGATCTCACTTAAATGCTTCAAGTCTGACAAGAAATAAGGTATTGTAATCAAGGCCTCCCTGGGATAGCATGCAGGCAATGTAGGCATACAGCAGGAGAGTAATGCTCTGTCAAGAGGCTACAGGACTAGGGATAGTCTCCATTTATACACAGTCAATAGTTGACGGAGGTACGTCTTCCTTTTTTTTTAAAAAAAAAAAAAAAAGTTCACAGAGCAATGAAAAGGCATGAATGCCACTGTAAAAAGGAGTGAGTGTAATCCTGGTCCTGCACCGTAGGACCCCTGGTAGGATGTGTTCACAGTGATCAGTACATAAAGATGTGTATTGGGGGAAAAAATATGTTCCTTTTTTTCTGTTGGTTGGCAAGAGCAGAATATTACTTTATTTTGTAAACATGTGACAAGCAAAAAGACAAACTGTGCATGTGAGCAGCATGGTCTGACTTTCTAAACAGGCTGCGCAGAGTAAACTTCAGCCAGTAGAATCTCAGATTGCCGGTGTACTTTTTGGTTTGAATAATACTCTGCTTCATGGATAGTTACAGTGAAATTAAATAGGGGTAATGGAGCAAGAACAGCCTACTCAATTTGTGTATCAGCCTAGACTGCTGCCATAGTGCAGGGAGCATGTTTCTGTCTCTCTTGAAGATTGGCGAGGGTATAAAAATAAAGTATTTGGTATCTGGAAGACATTTTCCACCAGACGTTTTCCTTTAGAGCTAGCAAAAAATTGTTGTCTAAATAAGTGTTCTGCAAGCTCTTTAAAAAGAAAAAAGGCTAGTTAGATGTAACACATGCAAGTTTAACTCTTACAGCTATGAAAAGCTCAGACCCTGAAAGCAGGAATTTCTATATACTGCAAGAGAGATTATATTTAAGCTTCGCCACCTTGCCCACATTCTCTTGTACCCAGTGTGATGGCCTATATTTTGCATTTATTCATCAAGAGCTAGAAATGCAGCTTCCAAAAGGCCAAGGAAAACAAAGTTCCTCTACCGAACCAGCCTTCAGGGTTGGAGGATGTGCAATAGCTGAGGCAGGGGATGCAGGAGGGGAGCAGCAGACAGACCAGTTGCACACTGCCACGGGGAAATGAAGGCCACTACTAATACCCAGTCGCCACAGTGGAGCCCTGCAAGGGACAGCATTGGTTTTGGTTTACCTGATATTTTCATTGAAGTCAAAACATTTGAAAAATAGTTTATTTTGACAAAAGCCCAGGGAGCTTGGGCTCTGTTTTGAATCGGTTGGAAGGGGAAAAAAATAATAATTTTCTACAAAAAAATTTCACTAAGGAGTTTGTAAGAAAAATGTGAATGTATGCTGAGGGGTGGAGAAGCTGTCTCCTGGTAGATATAGAGAAAAGAAACATACAAAATAAAAGCAACTGCCTGGAGAGGTATGATTTTGTCACTGGCTGGGTTTGGCTATTTAAGCAGTTAGCTTCGGGACCTGGCAAGCAGCAGCCCAGCTTGTGAGCTCTCTTGACTGTGACATTCAGATGACATTTGGGGACAGTCACAGGTACTGCAGCATGGCTCTGCCCTAGCAGTCAGAGATGTGCAGATGACTGCTTAACACATGAAGTGCATTGACATTAAAATGTCGGCACAGTCTCCTGGATAAAACATGCTACAGACTGGAAAATATTTCTTAATCTTAATTCTAACTGGTAATACTTTTGTTGTTATTTACTATTCTGCAGAGCATTAGCGATGGTTAGAGTCAGACTGTGGAATGCCTGTGAAAAGCCGCAGTGGCTGCCAGCTCAGCTGGGGACACTTGGGGAAGGGTGACCTTTCTGGTCTGCATTTATCCATTGGCCAGGCAGTGTCCCAAAACTGAGGTTCAAAGGCACCACTGCCATTGAAACAAAATACTGCCTGAGAATGTCCTCACCCCTCAGGTATACCTGCAGGAAAAAGAAAATAAAGTGGTGGCACAAGAGCTGTCAAACTAGGAAAGGAAACTAAGGAGCCCAGGGCAGGAGTAGTGGCTAGCATTGATCCTCTGGTTCAACAAACTTCACTGCATTCAAAGGACACCAAGCATGAGCAGAGCAGAGCAAATGTAACTTTGTTTTCCCATCTTTTTCCTGTATGGATAATACCACGCGCTTCAAAGGCTCAGATACATGTCATCTTACCTGCAAGCTATGCAGAGGGCAGAGAGCAAAGCAAGTGCAAGGAAGATGATCCCTGTTACAACTGCCAGCATCGTCACATTTTCTTTTCTTTCCTGCCTCACAGCATCTACAGTGTTAGGTTCGGAGATGTTCTTGTATTCAAAGAGCATTGCAAAGCCTCTGCCCCGGTCCGTGGTGGTGATCAGTTCCATGATAACCTCAACCATTTCCAGAGATGAACCGAAGACCATGGTCTTGTTTAAAGGTGAATTTGGTCCACAGAAGCGAGAGGAAAATGTGATGAGATCAGAAACATACAGCACATCATGGGGACAGACATCCACCGCTGACTGCGGGCTGGAGGAGATTTCCATGGGCAATACTGTTGTGGGAAGAGTCCAGCTCTCTACTGTAACTTCATCTCTCTCACTAGCAGCTAGGTGGGCGAGCAAGACTTTCCCCTTCAAATCTTCTTCTGTTTCCAGGCCACTGGTGTTTTGCCTCCACATTGTGGCACTACCAGCTACAGGGAACGGCAGTTCTGGTTGAGCCTTGATACTCACCTTGGGTTCCTTCATCTGCTTCGATTGATTTTCTTCAGATGCTTGTTTGGCTTCATCTTTTTTCGAGGCAGTTCCTGGAAGTCCGTCCAGGTGACTAGCAAGGTCCTTTGAGTCATCTCCGGTGCTACTCAGGTTCTGAACCACCTTTGACATCCAGGTCTGGAGAGAAGGTTTTGTAGTGTGGAGAGCAAAGTCCAGGTTTTCCTCAAGAGAAGGCATGTCCATATTTCCTGTTTTAGCAGGTGCTAGAAGGCCATCCCAGGGGGTTGGGGTTTCACTAGAGCTCTCAAAAATGTCAAAGTCAAAAATCTCCAAGATAAGATGGGTTCTCATGGGAATGAAAAACTGCCAGACGCAGTGTGTCCCTGGGTAGTAGTTATTTGGAAAACCTGGTGATAAAATCAGGCCTCTTTCCATGGATTCCACCACTGCACCACAGGAATAATACACCTGGGAAATAAAACAAATAAGCATACATCTTGCCAGAGATTATATACAGGATGCAGCCTGCTGGACCTACTGAAGGTCCTATTCTTTTCTTTCCCTTCAAGGAGGTAATATGAGATAGTCTTAAGGAAGGGGAATTCATTAAGCTTGTATAAGTCCATCTTCTGCTTTCCCACTTGGAGTATTAATCGAGTATATTTAACATAGAAAGCCAATCTTAGAGACTACGGGAGCATGTGCTGAATGATCAGCCTCCACAGAAATTAACCCAGACAACTAATTCACGTAATTCTCACTTTCTACTACTGATCATAGTAGCACCCATTTCTGCTGTTGGCTAACATACCACTTTTTGATGGCACAAACACATTGTCCTGAACAGCTGGTTGCATGATAAAAATCTTAAGAAGCTAAAGGAAAATCTGTCACCCTGGCATCTTGAACTCTGTGTTATTTACATTGCAAAAACATTTTTTTTTTAATTTAAAAAAGCCCCTTGCATTGATGATTGCCCATGATTCATCCATCCAACTCATCTTCTCTTTTGAAGACATTCCTCATATTTACCTCAATAAGCAGCAAAATCTAGGTGGTTTTGATTGGGTAAATTGTTTTCTCTTCAAATGCAAAGTCTCTCAAAATAATGATAGCAGACACCAGCTCTCACTAGCAAACTAGCAATCAACATGCATTTTACCTAACAGCAACAGTACCATGTGAAAGCTGCTGTTTCTTGCCTCCCTTTAAATAGCCTTCAGGCTCCGAAGAGGAGGGAAGCCTGTAAACGGTGGCACTAATGTGCCACTGCTTCTCGAAAGGTACATGGGGCTGCTTTCACACACTGTATTTACAACTACCTTCTCCCAAAGATGCTCTCACAGCCTTTTCTCAAGATTCTTTCATAAATTTGGAGAGCACGGAGCCCTGTCTGCACCTCAGGCAATTGTTTTTGAAAAGGGGGAAAAAATAACTCAGAAGTGCTTAGGTCACAAGCCCTGTCTAGGAGCATGAGTTTACAAGCATTAATTGGAAAAGAAAGGGAATGCTTTGGGTTTGGTGGGGTCTTATTATTGGAAATGATTAGTCGTCTTGGTCTGTTATCTATTTAAACACAAAGGAAGCCTGGCAGTAGAACAAACAAAGCTTATGAAGTCCATATAAAGCCACAAAGATCAAAATACTCCAGATTTTTTTTTCCCTCTTAGTCCCTCCCCTTGGCTCATATTGAAATGGAAAGGGGAAAAAAAATACAGTGTTAAATGTTAAATGCCCTTAAATAAAACCAAAAAGCCAGACTTGTTCTGCAAGGCATGACCTCTATGTTTCAGCAGGTGCTGTTCATATTCTGAGTGATTTTGGGGTGAGTGGCAGGATGGCAGTAGAAAAGGACCAAAAGAGCAGTGTGGGTAGAAATTGTATTCTGTGTTCAACTTGAAATCCAGTCTGACTTTCAAAAATGTTGTTTTTGAAAAAGCTTATATTATAGTGGAATGAACTATAGGCTTCTCATTTAAGGGACCTGGGATGGAGGACTTGAAGGTAGCAAATCTTCAAAAAAAAGTGTGAAGTCTCAAGTGGAAAAGAAACTACATTAATGTGTCAAATACATATTATTCTCTGTGTAATGCCTTAGGAGCTCCACAGCATGTAATACCAAAATAAATTAACAGAAATATACTGATCTTTTCTCTAGGAGGTAAAGTTTTGGGGTTTAGTCTGAATTAGCTAAGTCACGGTAAAAATCCAGGTGAAAGTAGCAAAACTTTATGTCCATTTAAGGGGCTACAGATCCTAACATTTAGATCTGTTTGCTAATACACATCAGAATTACAGATACATTTGTCGTCACTTGGATTTTACTGAAAACTAGCTGATTTCCAGTGAATATGCTCCTCTTCCCTCAGGGAGAGGGATAGCTACTATGCTTAGAAGAAGGGAAGAGGGCTTTTTTGTGACTTTTCTCATATTCCTTTCCTCTGTTCCAGAATACTGGTGCAGACTTGCCTTTGTCACATGCTAGTCTTTTAAGCTCACTTTTAACTAAGATATTTGCATAGCAAGAAACAGTAAATAATGCCTAACATTTTGACTAAAATATATACCCAGTTTTGGAGCCAGAATGTGCACCAGAGCTTCTGCTATTGCGGGGTGGTACTCCTGGGTGTGGGAGGATTACAGATTGGCCCAAACCTCCCTAAATTGGCAATGATGGAGGGTTGAGATTTTATTTTGAGGAATATGTGAACTGATCTAGTTGCCTTTTTTCAGACACTGAGAAGGCACTTGGAGGCGTTCGCAGCTCACCTCTACTACCATAAGACTTTGTTAACACCCAAAAGCAGCAACCATCAGTTCAGTGGATCCCGTGGGATTAATCAACAAAGTGCTGAATGGGTAGGTGCATCCCCCCCATAAATCCCGCAGCCCCGCTCTCAGGATAGGCTTGCTTTTCTGCCTTCATTTTCACTGGAACCTGTCATCATCTGAAGAGAGTTATCTTTCAGACCCTGTATACATCCAAGGAGTCTCAGATCCAAACTCAAATACCTCTTGTTCCCCTACAAGCCACGTAGCCACCAGTTGGCTGCAATATCCAGCTGAATCCCAAAAGGTACCTTGCATCCTCAGGCCCAGACGGGAATAGAGCGGGGGGGAATTTGTGCAACATGTGCATTCCAGAAATACGCCTGAAAGGTCACGGCAGTGGGGGAATTATTCATTTATTATGGCTTGGGAGACCAAAAAGATTCAAGACTTGCTCCGAGACCAGGGGGAGAAACCCACAAGGGACAGGAAATGCAAGACAGATCCAAGGAAAGGGAGGGGAAAGGATTTCTGATGAATTTATAATCCACAACTGAATGACTGAAAAAAATGTTTAGTTCATTTGAATCTCCCATTATGAAGGCTGAGTTTCATCAATTAGACACAGATGTTCCCCTCTGCAGCAAGTTACAGACTTGTGGGCTTTTGACAGAGGCATGCAAAAAATCTGGCACATTTTTAATCTTTGCAAATGGTAGGTGGTTGGCTTTTTAAAAAACAACACTTGATATATGCCCACACCAATTAGGTCAATTATGAGCAGGGATAACCAGATTACCAGTCCTGTTCATCTGCTTTTCAGTACTTCCCACTCCGGCTAGGAGTCCCAAACATTTAAAACAGTTGTGTTGGTCTGAACCTGCAGCCCGCTGGGGTCAGATGTCCCCTGCCTGCCTTCTGATTTGGAGTAACTGGGGAAGAGCATCTAGTAGGTTGCAGAGAAGTAGTAACCCAAATCTCAGCTGTTGCTTCTTGCCCAGAAACACAATGGCTGGGTATTTCAGAACACATCAAGGCATTGCATTTCCCCTTTTCACACTACATAGCCAGCTCAGAAGCTTTAATCTGTGCCTGTTACTAAAAAACCACCCTATTGCCATGCACTCACTCACCCTCTCCTGTGCTGGCATTTGGACTCTCTAGATATGAGTAGTTAAGACTGTTACCAGCTTTGAGCTACTTATTTAAGATATGCATATGTAAGGAGTTATAAGGCCCCTACACCAGGAACCACAAGGCTAAGGAGGACCCTGCATTAGTCCCTCATAGGGGATTCTGGCAGTGGTGCCCTAACGGTGGGACGAGTGTTCTGCTGCCCTCTGAAGCATAGGTCTGCAACAAATCAGTGTCCAATGCAGTTGTAGAGAGCCTGGGAGTTTTGCTGAAGCATAAAGCTGTGCTGGGTTGGAACAGATGTGGCCACCAGTGGCTGCAAGCCATCACTCAGAGATCTCACTACAGGCACCAGCGCCTGCTTCCCAAGGAGCATCGTCTCTCAAGGAAAGAGCAAGCCCTTGATATGCAGGGGTGAGCACAAAGCCAGCATGGGATTTCTTCAAACTGGACATTATACACCAAACAGCAGTTTGGTTTGAGAAGTTTGAGAATCAGGTGGCACTGGTAAAAAGCAGAATTCTCATGCAGGAAAGGGGGAAAAGAATTCTTTTGGCCAGATGGGAGTTCATTATAAGGCCCAGCCAACAGAAAGGATCGGAATAATGTAATCCTCAGCTCTGTTCTGTGCTTGCACAACACCTACAAATGTAGCCCCCCATTATTCTAGTAGGAACATTGTCAGGGAATCAATGCATTCTGAGGGAATCCTGCTCACTACGAGAATAATTTAATTAACACCCTTTCTTTAATCACAGTTACTGCCAAAGAAGGCACCAGACTAGAGCTAGATCAGAGGCAGGTATGGAAGCAAGCTCTTCATTTTGCCAGGGCAGGACAAGTTATTGTGGCAACTTACATCGATGCCAGGAGACCCTCCTCACTGCTTCCACCCGAGCCATGAACGACAAGTCATGGCAGCCTTCAGCTGGCCCACGAGCGCTCCTCAATGATGGTGACCAGCCTCTGTCCCAGTCACTAGAAGCAGGCAGGGCTGAGCTTCTCTGGCTTCTCTGTCCTGCCTCCAAGAGGGAAATGCTTCTGGTATGAGGTGACGCTGGGGGCCCTGGGGAGTGTGGGGAAGATGCTGTGACATGTAGCTGGTAAGAGGAGGTGACGTGGCCATGTGGTTTAGCTTGTAAAGACATAAACCCTGCTGGAAAGAAGTGGGAACGAAGTGATGCCAGGTCCTGGCTAGGGAAATCCTCAGCCCATTTGTGCTCGTAGGTTTTGCTGATGCTCAGAAAGTAGTAGTCACGACAAATCTTTTTCATTCATGTTAATGCTGGTTACAAGGAGCTGGTGTTTGCCGCATCCTGGAGGACGCTGTCTTGCTTTCATCCTAAAGACTGTTTGTTTATAAAGTGTATTTATTTCAAAGAAGAGGAAGGAGGACATCCTGTCCTGATGTTTGTCATTCCTCCGTGAGCACAATCTCAGATTTTCTGGTTGGGACCTGTCCAATGTAGTTTGTTTTCTTTTATAACGTACTCACCCAAGAAATAGCAAATTCTCTTGGTGTGTACCCAGAGTCAGAGCGAAAGCCTCAGCAAAGGAAACTGGGAGGCACACAGCTGAGCCACTATGTTTCCAAGACATCCTCAGAGGCCAGGCCACACTTCCTAGAGATACCCGGTTGCAGGCTCGCGTGGAAATGATGTGCAAAGATCATAACCTACTTTGCCCCCTTATTAACGTCTTGTGCATGTAGTTCCTGTGCATTTCTCACACGTATTTCCAGTTTCAGACAGACTTAAAAAGATCACTTCCACTTCTTTCTGGAAATGACAGAGACTGAATGATGCACTACAGTTTAAACTGACTGAACATTTAAGAGGTGCTGCATTTATTTGTCTTTTCAGGAACAGATATGTATTGTCTCCTCATCCAAGTTAAAGGGCTTTTTGGTCTTTGCTTGAAGACCGTACTATAAAGATTTAATACTAGAATAATACGTGAAGGTGAGGATGGAAGCTGTTTATGCAGACCTTAGGCTCTTAAAAAAAAAAAATCACTCTGAAGCCAAAATACTTGGTTACGACCCCGTGCTTTTGACCAAAAGATTATTTTGTTTTGTCCCTTCCTGTAAAATATCCCCACTATATAAATGATCCTTTACTAATTTATTTTTTTTTAAGAGTAGGGAAGCGAGAACCTCTCCCCAGGTAGATCTTTTCTGCTTCCTTTAAAAAACAAAACACACTGCAGCTGCCTGGTGCCAGAGCAGGACTGCCGGTGGCATATGGCAGTTCTACAGTAGCCTTATCTTGTCTGCCTACAGCTGATTCAACAGCAGCCACAGAGGTATGCAATTAGTTTCTGGACAGAGATGGATGCAGTCTTAGAATCCAAGGTTGTTCAGTCTGGATGACTAAATTTAGTCATGAGCTCACCATAGTATCAGTGGAGTGAAAATCCAGCAAGCTTTATTTAGGATCTCTCACCCCTCCAAAATTAAAAACATCTTATGTGCACACATGCACACACATGTGTGTTTCTTTCAAAGAGTTGGCAATGCTTTGAGACTACCTCACCAGCTCCTTCACATTTTATTCTGCCCCAGGGACCTCTTTAAAGCTCTGGCTCCACCAACATCTTTGCAATCACTCAAAACACGCAGGGTGAGGTATGGTATCTCGCTTACTTCCTCCTGCTCCCCTCCAAGCATCAGAGGTTCATTCTGAGTTAAAGTTCACTTGGACTCACGAGGAGACTTGAACAGAGCCAGCCACCTGGGATGAGATACAAAGTGGCCCAAACATTCAGCCAAAGCAGAAAAAAAAGCTCAACTTTGGGTTTTAAAAAGAGAATGAGAATGAAAAAGGGAAAGTGGTCACTCCACGATCCCAGCTTAAGGGGGTAAAACAAAATACAAAGTCTTTGCTTGCTGACGTGGCTGGAACTAGCTGCCAAGCTCCCAGAAATACAATTCTTGTGGTTCTCAGTGAAAGCCCCAAGTTCTCCTCTCACAGTATTTCCAAGTTAGGGAAGCCTGAGCTTTTTGGATGCTTGTCAAATACAGGATCTGAGGAAAGACTATCCCAAGAGTAAGCTACAAAGCTCCAGTCTGCTAGCTTAAGAAGTGACCACACTTACTTCACTGGCTGACTGATCTAGAGATCAAAGCTGGTAGGACTTTTTCCAAGTGGAGGACAAAGTTAATCGGAAACTTTATAAAATTAGCCCTCTGCTTAATTTTGCATTTTCAACTCATCTTTGCACAGAAGGTTTATTTTCTTTCATTAGCGTGAACTAGATACAGCAGCAGTATGTTGAACTTATTTTTCCCCCTGGCAGTACAAGAATTCCTGAAAGTGCCTTGGAATCACTGTTTCCCCCTCCGCCAAATTGCCTTTGCTGTTAAAGGCACAAGGCAACAGCAAAAAGGGAGAGTTGCTTATCCTGTGTTAGGGCAGCTCTTCAAGTAGCTCTGGATGGTTGAAAGTAGCAGACGGGGCAGAAGTAGATCAGGACATTGGATTGACAGAGTATAAAAAAAGTTGCCAACATTTTGCTTAGTTATTAGGAGAGGGTTTTCCCTGTTGTCTTTCTCCAGTCCTGCACACGTGCTTTGTATTCCCTCCTTGCTCCCTGAACACATTCACATTCACAAGCACTGATCAGGGTCCAGTTGTGGGACTCTCAAACTGGCCCAAACATACATTTGTTTTTAATACCTTGCACTCATGTTTTTAAACAAAGGTCTAATATTTCTTGAAGTGCAACCTGCTGGATTTAAGTAAAACCAAACCTGCCTTTTTTTTTAGCAGATGCTCTGTTATTTCAGTGGTGGGTAACAGCATTTCCACCACATGAAAGTGATTATGGATATGACATTTCCATGCTACAAGTCCTGTTTCCAGGAAAGAACCTGATGTCTTATATTTCTTCTTGGCACGCCTCAGACAGCTTCACAGGGCTCTGTTTTCACAGCTATCACCAAGTTTTCTGATGTTTTTAATGGTTTACAGGACATTTGGAGAGAACAAATATGCAGGTGGGAAGGGAAGTAGGCTATCAAAGCCTGTTGATGCAGGAGACAAGGAAAATAAAAATACTGTCACAAGAGTAGGGGAGGGAAGCAGGAATGCAGTGTAGCAATTAGAGCAAAGAATGCAAAGTCTGAATGAGCCTTGAGGACTTGGAGGCCCAAATATGCCTCAGACTGCGGGCATGCTATTTTCACTTATTCTTCCCATATGTGACTTTGCTGCAGCTGAGCCCTGAGCTCAAGCATCACAACAAGAGTGCTTGGAAGGTGCTGCTGTATTTCACTGGAGAACAGACAACTCCCTCCTCACTTACTTGGAAAAAAACAAAACAAAAAACATCAGGGAGGATGGTCATGTTTGCATACCCTTGGACAAAGGCAAGTAGGCTCAGTCAGTATGACAGAAGGCTGGCAGGGCTCAGGGTATCCTCACCTGCTCCGGTCCCCGAGGCCAGCTCCCAACGCCTGCCAGTAGCTGCCACAGCTTGAGCAGCAGCCTGCCAAAGTGCGGCAGCCCATTGCCACAGCAAACCTCTGCGAATCAAAGCAGCTGCAGAAGAAGCGGCAGGAGAAGGTCAGCGAGCTCATTAGAGCCAGGAGGCAGGGGCCCCCCGGCCACACAAGGTCCCAGCTTCACAGCTGCAGTGTGTTTTGATACCTGGCCTCAAGCAGATTGCATAATTGCACCATGAGGTCACCATCCCTCCTCCTTGATCCTCTCCGAGAACAGGATGCAGGGCAAAGGAAAACTACAAGAAAACAAACATGGGCGCTCGGACAACCACCAGGCACAGTGACGCGCTCCAGCTTCTGCGGAGAACAACAGAGCTCCTCATGGATCTCCAGAGATGCAATGCCTTTTTCTCCTTACAAAAAAATGCTTGTTCCCAGCGACACAAACAGGGGCTGTTTTCCAAACAATCACCCATGGAACAGCACAGCTTTCCATAGCATGATCAGCAGTATATGCTGTCTGGGCATACATTGTAACTTGACATTTTGTACTTGCCTTTGGAGCACCTGGAGGAAAGGCAACCTAATGCTCTGCTGCTTTGGGGAGGTTCAGGTGAGAAGCAAACCAGTTTATTCTTATTCAGCCAGAGATGCCAGCCTACACTGTAGTTACAAGCAACGGGCAGAATTTTCTGCAGTGGCCGCAAATATTTTGAGTACCTGATGCAAGACTCCTGTGTAAGGCCATGAAGGAAGATCACCCAGCTCTGGATGGTTTTGCTAGCTAATCTGGCTCACCTGCCTCTGCAGACAAAAGCCAGAGTTGTGTCCTGCAGAGGGAAATTCAGAGCAGGAGTTAGAGATGGTCTTAAAAGCCCTCTGAAAGATTATCTCCCCCTCTCAGCAAAGGTGGGACTTTAGGAGGCTTACTGGCTAACTCAGCTTTCTAAAGGTTCATAGCTGAAATCTCAGGATACTGAAAAGACAATAAAACCATTCTTGCTCTTTTTTTCCCTGTGTCCTAAACAGGCAAAAGTTTTAGTTCTCCCCTTTCAGTTCTTAAGACTGAGTTGGGTTCACCTACGAGACGTCTCACAAGATACAGCTACATTAAGTCTGGCTAAGCAAAGTTCTCTCTCCTCATTCAGTTCTTTCTTTGATTTAGATTTTTAAGGCTAGAAAATCTTATGATTAATAGTTTTTCTCTGGGCTTGGCAGCAGCCTGGCAGCTTATGGGTACATTTGCTATCTGACAGCTTCCCAGGCTGAAGTTACCACCCCAGGAGTAACGCTGGCATTCGCTGATTACTTGGTAATTGCTGTATGCCAAGGTGTAGACATGCTCGTTAAGTGGATAAAATACTGGTAGGAGTGTGAAATACAGATAGAAATGCTCTGGGAGAGACCTAGGCCAAGGCATAGGACATTTCCTGTTTTTTCTTTGATTTCATTGACACACTTACATCCAAGTGCTTCTACTAGAAACTAAGTGACAGGTCTTATTCTTCATCCTTCACTGCAGCCCCCCACTGCAATATTAATTTCTTCATCATCATCTCAGTCTGAAAGGGACAAAAGCCAGATTGTTCCTCTATGAAGTGATTTGAAAAATCTATTTAAAACATGCAAATCCAGTGCTTGGAAAGACCCACTTGACTAGGCAGTGTTCCCTTGGGGACTATAACTATTGCAGTCATCAATTAGAACTATTTTAAGCAGAAACCTGTCACTAGTATCTCATAAATTTATCCTGTAACAAATGCAAGTGAGACATCATTATGAGAACAGCCTGAACATTGGTTTTCCCTTTTCATCCCAACATTAGCCTTTACGGCTAAGGAAGCACACAACATATCTAAGGTAACATCCACCAGGGAGTGCTAGAATTCACATTCACAACCAGCTTTTTTTCATGGACTTTTCAGTAATCCTTGCAGAGGACGGAAAAAGAAAAAGAAAGAGCTGACTCTTGTGACTGGACCCTCAGGAGACAAATAGATTTTCCAACAAAGATGTAAGCTGCCATATCAAACAAGATCCTTCATCCATACAAAGCTGCTACCCCTGTTCTAGGGTTGTTGGTTGGTTGGTTGGTTGGGGGGTTTTTTGGTGGGTTTTTTCCCCCAAAAAATACCCTCATTCAAACATACAAAAAAATGTAAAGCTTTAGAAAGAGGAACAAAGGCATCATTTAGAGTGTCTCCTCAGGCAAATAATTGTGAATATGATGGGACCATCATAAATAAAAGTAAGGCAGTGTAATGAAGAGTTCAAGATGCCACGGCCATTTGCTTCAGGGTTTTAATAGGTCAGCATAGGTCTTTTTTCCGCTAGCGCAAAATCTCATTAACAAAGTGTACACAACATACCATAGAAAAAATTAACAGTAAACGATAGGGTTGGTGGGAACTAACAAGGGTGATGAAGGAATTTCCAGAAGATCAATCTGGTTTTCATTTTCTATAAATTGAAGAGGCCAAAGCAGCTCAAATTAAAGACTAGAAACACGGTCAGATTGTTTGAACTGCTTGGTAACCAGATGAAACATATAACAAAACAAAAGCTATAGCACGGCAGTAAAAGTTTGCTTGTAGAGTTCAGTATAAAAGTCCATTGAGCAACTTATGTATGTTTGTAGGAATCTGTAAAACTAGTGTTCCCAAATTAACTTTATGTATATAACCTCCCAAATACGTGGGGGAGACTTAGATAATGAAATCCATATGCAGCTTAGGTGCCCAAACCCACTTTGTTTTGTTTTGAAAGTACCAGAAACAGGAGAAAAGGGAACTGAAAGGCAATCACATGGAAATTTTGCTGGCCACTTCCCAGGAAATAAATCTGGATCTTTAAAAGCAAACAAAACACACACATATACGTGTAAACTGGCCTTGCAAAAAAGCAAGCTGTTTGCGCTTGGATTTCCAGCTGCATGACTCTATTGTTTCATCCAGACACTTCAAATGTTTCACATGTTGGAAGTCAATTGTACAAAACATATGGGGAAGGAAACATTCCACATGGGAAAGCCAAAACCTGCAAATATTCTGTACTGCCACTGGCATGCTGCAGAGCTGTTTGTTACTGCAGCTCTTTGAGACCCCGGTCCTTGTTTCACTACATGTCACTAGCAGGTGAGAGGGCTTATGCAGAAGACCCAGACAGTGATCCTTACAAAGCAGAAGGAAAGAAAGCACAGAAAACCCCTCTCCCTTTCATGCAATATTAGTAACCAGGCTTCTAAACGAGCCATTGCTCCTGCTGAGGCAGGCCATTCAGAGGTCTGTTACGGTCTGAATGCATATCCTTAGCTTTGGATGGTACACAAACAGCAGCTCTTTTCCCCACCTCGTTATTCCGGGATTAGTCTCCTCCTGTGCACTCTGCAAAGGGAAATTTCCAAGGCTCCACCTTTGCCAGGATTTCAGAGAGCAGGATGCTTGTAAATTTTACTTTACTGCCTGCATAAGGAGAGACCATGAGGGCACAGCAGGGAGGGTGTGGGAGAAAGCAGAAAAAAGTATCACAGATACTGCAGCCAGAGATAAAACTAAGCACTGGGTTTGTTGTTACAGGGTCCCAACCGGTGAGCAGTTTATTTTTCCAAATAAATCTGCTTCGCAGACATCCTTTCTTCTTCCCCATTCAAGTTTCAACCAGAAAACCTGGAACAAGTTACTGTTGATTTTAGAGGCAAATCAAAGTGTTCAGCCTGCTAGGCTTGCATTTATAGTTAGTCTTGATGAGCAGCTCCTTGGGGCTCTTGTATTCAAATAGTGAGCTCTGGGATTCACCTGAGCTGCCCACCCATGCAGGTCTGTAATACAGGCTCAGGACAAGGGGGTGCGCAGCCTGGGCTTCCAGCCTCAGTTCTGACAGTAAAGGCTCCACATTTTAAGTCAATTCCAGAAAAAAAAAAAAAATAATCCCTTTAATAAGAATTTAAACAGCCATTCATAACAGTGGAACGTTTACTAACTAAGACCAGGAAAGGGCTGGATTTAGGTAGAACAAGTGGATTAGATTTCCCATTGCTAATCCCAAATTAAGTACAGTACAGAGGAGGCGCACCCTCCTCGGAAAGGCTGAGCAACTGACTTTCTGGGATTGGTGTCAGGTTGGACTTTCAGAGGCATTTCATCCCGGCTCTCCTGTAACCAGGACACTGTCCTTACTGGCACCCTTGGCACCTGGCCCTTGCTACAGTCCCGCTCCTCCTTAACACAGTAACGAAAGGCAAACACTACGGGAACAGATCAGTAAGAGATCAGCAGACTTCCAGAAGTCCCTTCTCCAGAGCTGACGGTAGTTGTGAACGGAGGCTTCTACCAGCCCATTTTGTTTGGCTGGTTTGATGTTGCAACCTGGCTGCTAATATAAAGAAATGAGAACAAAACACTGGATGAAAAGGAGATAGCACAGCAGGTTATGGCTTGCATGTGGCAAATTTGCTTTTGTTCTGCCACTTTGAACACCACCCAGCCCTGCTTTATATTGAAGCATAATGGGACTGCCTGTACTCCCCCAGGACCAGGGATTTCACATAACTTAATAGTTTCTGTAATTAGATATTTGTGAAACTCTGAAATCCTCTGATGAAAGATGCTGTAGAGGTATTGTCTACTCTTCTACCATGAAAGGACTCCACCCAAACCCAAATACAGATGTTGTCCTCAACGTACAGCATTACTAATCCAAGCCAGTAGTACTTGTGGCCTGATTTAAATTCTCCTGGAGTCCCAGATGACTTCTGTAAATGCCAGTAGGCCCCAAGAATTCTAGAAAGGAAATACTGGCAAATTAGCCTTCTCTTCTCCCAAAATTGGAACCTCCTTTTCACTGGCAATGATGTGAGTAAGGATACTCTAAACAAACCAGAAGGTCATTTGCTGCTGAGAGCTTGTAATAGGAATTGCGATGTTCTTAACGCTGAGTTTGAGCGCCAAAGCTGCCGGTAAGGCTTTTTGCTACTGCTGTATAATTGTTCCACATATTAATGCAAGACCCTGTAGTGCCCCATCCCTACTCCACCCTCCTCCTGCCATGGATTTGTACAAGTAGAAGAGGATTATTTTTCTATTTAGTACTTCCCATACTCAAGGAAGTATTTGAATGCCAATTTGAATATTTATTATTTATAGGCCTGAGATATCAGTGCATAGACTGACCTTGTAATAATAAATAGTGTGTAATGGTAAGAGTTGCTACACCAGACCTGGTCTAGCTACACTACTGCTGGGCAGCCACTCTCTGGTACCAAACATGCCATGAGTTTGGGGTCTTTTAAGAGAAAAGGGAGGCAGGGAGAGAGAGACTTGAACATTTTACCACCATTCCTGGTCTGTCATGCAAAGATGCAGATGGGGAGAATAGTAATTGTTTGTTGGTTACCACAGGAAAGTTTGTTTGCTGGGTCCTTCTAAACCAGTGCAACAGGACTGTTTGCTTCAACCTACTTAGATAGTAAAGAAACAAAAATGACTTCAGCATTCTCATCCCGAGGATGGTTGGCATCTCTAGTGGTACTGCACTCTTTTAGCTCCTTCCCATAAAGATGACCCACATTGTTCCAGAAATCTTCTGCCACTGGCTTACTTCTCTTACCTTGGCTGCTGCTTCCATTGCTGGCCTTGGCAAATGAGAGAATCATGGTTCAGCTCTACAAAGAGAGAGTCCCGTGTGCTGTGCAGGACTTGAGGCCAGCCTTGTCCATCTTCTCAGCTTTCAGCTTCTTCAGTAATTAGAATTATCAGGACTAAAACACTGTGGACATTATTGCTGCTTAGCGTGAAGCTAACAAGAGAGCGCCAGATTTACAACATTCTGGCCAGACAGAGGATTAAAAAAAAGTTACAAATCATTGCCCAGTTCCAGGATACGTACTCCAGGATCTTATTTCGCCAGAGACTCCACGTGAACTTTAGCCTCTAGGAGAAATCCGCCTGCATTTTTCTAATTGAAATACCAGTCAGACCAGTGGCAGGATGCAAACTAACATGCATGAAAAATAAAGGTTCAATGACCCAAATCAATTATGTTTTAGGGGCACTGCTCTGGACTGAGTAGGAAATATTTCAAACAGGAAAAAGAACTAAATAGGATCATTCATTGAACTGACCTGGAAATGAGAGAGAATTTTGGTAAATAAGAAGTTCAATGTAAGCCAGTTTTATGTACCAGCTGTAGTGGATTAAAAACAAACCAAAACCCAAACCCAGATATTTCTTAGACTCAACTAATGTTTCAGATTTCACTGAAGTGAACAGTGCAGTAAAACAACGCAATTCTTATCCCTTCCTTGAGCACAGGCAGTGTAACAGTTTACTTCCTGACATTAAAAAAGAAAAAAAAAGCAGTTTATGGAAATCCTGAAACTGCATCTTTATTGAAACAGGACAACCTGCAGGTCTTCTCTATAAACTAAAAATAATAACTTCAAGCAAAAACAACTTCTGAAGGTCAGAACCAGCTACTATGGTTGGATTTTTAAAGCACATACACTCAAGCCAGGGAGAAACAGCCCCAATACTGCTTCAGAATATATGAATGTAGCTGCTCCCCAGGTTGGCCAAATGTCCAAACCCTCCACACAATAAATATCTGCCAAGGTACATTGTAAACACATAGGATGCAGCTATGGCAATTAATGAAGAGACAAAGAAAATAGGAAAGACCTATCATTTCTCTACTCCCAAAGGACACAGTACTTCCACAAACAGCAAAGAGATTAATAGATATTAAGCTCATTGCCATCAGAAGTTTCAGATTCTTTGAAGCTGCCTTATTTGTCTTTACCAGCTTTGTTTCTTGAGAAAGAAAGGCAGCCTGGGGTGCACTTACAGTGCTTCACAGGGAGTGACCTATAAAACAAAAGCTACCTGGACCTAAAAATCCCATTAAAGTCTTACTAAAATAACCCACACACCTGGCAGCAGCTGGAATTGGAACCAGATGTGCAGTACATCTGGTAAGAACGGGGCTGCTGCTAGCAGACACTGAGCCATTTGAGTTACATACTTTTCTAGTCCAGCAATTCTCTGGAAAGACTTGATAAAAGTTAGATATTTTGCCTCCACTTTTAAGACAGAGGTTGACCACTAACAGTCCTATTGTGTGTCAACGTAAAACATTTCAGAATTTCCATAGCCTCCCCCCACAATCAGAAGTGCATATTTTGCTGCTCCAGTTGCATAATTTACTGATTCAGCTGCATGCTTGGTTGATCTGGTAGGAGACCAGTACAGTAGCTGAGATTCTGGATACATTGCCAATTGTGCAGCATGCTTTGTTGATCAGGGCCGTAGAATTTAATAGCTGAAATTTCATACACTTTACTAATCAGGCCACATTCTTTGCTAATTGAGGTGCATATTTTAGTAGTTGAATATTTTTTTTAATCCTTCACTGATCTTGGGAAGGATCCTGCTCCCTCTGAAACCAGCGGGAATTTTGCCATTGTCCTCACTGGGAGCAGGACTAAGACTTTGACTGGAGGGTCTAGGATCACTGAGATTTCTTCTTTTAAAAGGAACTGGAAAGGCTTGATTTTTTTTCTTTAAGCCAGCAAGTGAACAGAAGAATAGCAGATGAAGGATGGCACTGGCATAGAGACCTCCTCCGTAGGGATCTGATTAAAGGGATAATATTTTAGGGACATACAGAGACATAACTTTGACTACATTATTCTTTCATCAGGCTTACATTCTTCCTTCAGGATAAACAAGCCACTTATCTACATATCTTGTTCCATCTGATACAGACATGCAGGAGGAAACATCATACACCTTATCTTCAAATTTTCTTTCATTTGATCTGACTCCTGTTTTTATATTGCTGTAGTACTCAGTGAAGGATTCCAGAGAGAGCTCTGCTTTGCCACAAAACACATTTCAGGCATCCACACTACCTCAAAGCATCCCAAAGTTCCTCAACTCTTGAGTGGCAGAGACCACCTTCCTGGATGAAAAGAACAACTCAGTTTCCTATACCGCATGCAGACTTTGCCCTTGCCAAGGGAGTTTCTGTTATGCTTTTATATTGTTAACGCTATGCCAGAAAGACAATGCATTTCTTCTAAGCCTTTGAATACCTTTTTTCAACTGCCAAATTGAACTACATTTGAACCATCAACTTAGAGTGGGATGTGTATTTTTTTACTAGCATAGCAACACTATCAGAATGTAGTCAAAAAAGATAAAAGTAATGAAGCCTACGCAGCATAGTGCAGTCCCTGATGAGTGAGGAGCAAGTGCAACTTACTGAAAAAAAAAACCAAAACAAAAACAGGGAGCAAAAAATGTACACACACATCTGTTTGCACACATAGATTTCACTGCCACATTTAGGAGGGTAAGCAATAGGAAATGCCTTAAGTTTCATTCTGCAAAAGAAATTGTCCAGTATGTTAAAAGGCTACAGACAACATGTGATCAAAAGAATAATTGACACAGCAAGAAGTCAAGTCTGGGAAAGTATACAGGATGCTGTTGGTTCTTCATTAAGGACGCAGTTTCTTTTCTTATAGTGCTGTTGGTCAATGCTTTAGTTCAGTTACTGCCTGATGGGAAATCAAACAGTCCTGATTTCAGAGTTAGAGAACAACAGAAGTTGGGTAGGAATCATAGAAAAGAGAAAAATCAAGTAAAAATTATACAGCTTGCTGATGTATTCAGTGTCCCACCATGGCCAGGTGCACCCAAAGGCACACCACACAGCCAACACTCGGTCCATCTCCTGACTATACGGGCAAAGTTGGAACAAAACTAGCACAGGAAGGATGTAATAGCTCAGGGCAGCAAGCAAGTTATGTAGATGAGTAAGAGAAGTATGCAGCTGAGTGAGGGTAGGTTTGCAGGTTCGGCAATGCAATTCTGAGTTAAAAGAGAAACCAAAGACAGAACCTCACAACTGCACAACTCAATAGATTTGAGTGAGCAGTTAATATGTAGTACTAAAGTGCCAGCAACATGGCTTAAGACGTTCTCACTGTAGCTATCTTCACTAGGATGCCAGAGTGAGAGAAAACATCTTCGTTTCAAACACAGAGTTCTTGCTGTGTTCGTATGTGCTGTAGCAGGGACTGGTGTATCAGGCAGAGTTACAACGCTGTTTTCCACCAGGGAAAGCAGCCCTCCACCTTTTTTATTTATATATATATATATATACACACACGCATTAACAAAAGACAAGAATGTATGGAATACTATTTTCTTATACTGTAGTGGCTCATGTTTTATAGATCTAAGAATCCGTATCAGAAGTGTCAAACCTTGCTGCTCTCAGGGTCCACGGGAAGAGTCCCGCTCACTTCGGCGGGGCCGGGGCTGCTCACCCTTCCCAGAGCAGAGCCACTGTTCGCTCCGCAGCTGCTCCTAGTAGTGGGGTACTCCGTGCTTCCTCCTCTGCCTTTCCATCCCCGCCCTGCTTCCCCCAGTGCTCCCCCAGCGGCTCCCAGCCGGTGCCAAGAGCCCTGCCCTCCGAGCTGGAGCTGTCACCAGCACCGTTTACCTGCTCTCCGTACCACGGGCAAGATGCACGGGCCCGGCGAGCGCGGGGACCGTAACACCGCGCACGGTGGTCGGGCTGCCCCCCGCTAGGGATGCCTCCGGGCGAGTGCTCAGACTGCTGCTGGCTGGCCCGTTCTGTCGGTTTGCACCGGCCCTGCCCCGGGTTTCGGGTCTGGCTGTGCGGGAGGGGAGAGGGTGATCCAGGGACGGGCGTCCGCAGCATCCTGCCCCCGGTACCTGCGGGGCTCCGCGGCGGCTCGGCAGCCAGCCCTAAGGGGCCGCGCAGCGCCGGCCGCCGAGCGGGCAGGGGCCGGGGAATGCCCGCAGCGTCGGGCAACGAGGCAGCGCAGCCGCCCCCTCCCCGGCGGTCCCGCTGCATCCCCCCTCCCGGGGGCCGCGGCGCATTCCTCGGCCCGGGAACCCCGGGAGCCCCGGTACCTCCCGTGGTCCCGGCGGATCTCCCCCGCGACGCGCCGAGCCGCGGGGCACTCGCTCCCCGCCGCGTTTGCCGCTGCCCGCCGCCGCCGTGCCCGGGGCGGGCGGGGCGGGCGGAGGCCGCCGGGGTTACCTTGCCTCCCGCCCCGCCGGGGTTACCTTGCCTCCCGCCCCGCCGAGGCAGAGCGCCGCGGCCGCCGCCAGGACGAGCCCCGCGCCGGGGACGCCGCGCACCATAGCGCGGGCGCTGCGCCGAGCCGTGCCGTGCCGAGCCGAGCGGAGCTTTGCGCTGCTGAGCCGCGCCGTGCCCCGAGCGGGCGCCGCTGACAGCGACCCCCCGAGCCCGGCCTCCCCGCCCCTCGCCCCCTCCCCCGGCCGCTCCCGGCCCCTGCCCTCCCCCGGGGGGTCACCTGCGGCGTGGAGCTCGGCGGGGCCCTGGCCGGGCGCTGCACGGGCTGCAGGGGGGTGGCGGGGCCCTGCCCGAGCCCCCCCGCCGCAGGCAGGGCCGGAGCGGGCTGCCCAGGGCTGTACCCGCTCCGGGCGCGGGGGCCGGGGGCAGCGCCAGCCCGCCAGGCAGCTGCTCGGGGGGCTTCTGCTGCTGGCGGGGGGCAGCTGGCACGGGCAGCCCACCCGGCCGGGGCTCCTGCCTCCCGCCGGGCCCCGCCGCCCCCCGTCAGTGGAGCGAATTATCGGAGGAATGGGAAATAGGAAAAGGGCTCTGGTCTTTCTAGCAGGAAAAACCACCCCAGTGTCATCCGAGCACGAAGCAAAGGGCAGGGAAGGAACATTCCCGGGCATTCTAGGAGCCCAAGGAGAAGGAGCTGCACATAAACTAGCAGCCAGGGTACGGCAGCCACTTCACCCTTTTGGAGAGCATGGGAGGACAGGGGACGCGCCTTGTTTCTGAGGCAGCTTTCTGGTTTCCGAAGTGAGACTCCCACCCACCCACCCCCAGCAGCAGCAGCAGCAGCAGCAGCAGCAGCAGCAGCAGCAGCAGTAGTAGTCACCCCACCAGCCTCAGCAACCAAAAATGATTCTGTCCTTGCAGGTGGTGGTAAACTTACATTGCTAGCTGCAATTCATTCTTCTATTCTGTAGGAAGAGTTGCTATTACCTGTTTTAAAAGTATTTGACAAAGTACTGTGGTTTTACACTTGGAGCTGCTTTTTGGGTGCTCAGGTGCCCCCTCACAGTAAGGAGCACAAGCAGCCCTCCAGCTGTCTGGCACGGGAGGGGAGTCTGCCAGACAGCAGGTTGTTTGTTACAGGGTTTCTTATACCTTTCCCCCAAAATTCTTGTGCTGGTCACTACTGGACAAGGCATGATGGGCTAGCCAGGCTGTTGGACATTGCTGGCACCCCAGCTCCTGAATTCCTCTTTCCCAAAGAGCAGAGATTAACCTGGTTTTCAGAGAGCAATGTAATCTATGGAAAAAAACCTGGATAATGCCTTCAGCTGGTATCCAGGTGGGTGCGTACATAAGCATGAAGTTGGAGGACTGGTGGCAAAGAAAACTTTTTTTTCTTTTTCTTCACAAATGCACCAATGTACTTTGTGTTTGGCTTTCCATATTGTCATGTCATTGTGTAAATTGGACATAACGTCTTGAATTTATACCTTGTAATGAGAGCGGGAGAGGCTGGGCACAGGCACCAAGGCAGCAGCCTTGCACTGAATGCATGCTGGCGCTGAGCTCACGTGTCAGCCAGGGCTGCTCACCTACTCTGGTGAGCAGTTTGATGTCCTGTCTATAGAAAATAATGCTTGACTCCCAAAGAGATGACACACACATCCATATATTCCTTGCAGTGCTTGTGAGATGAAGCTGCCTGTTACCTTGTATTATACAAACAGGGGACACCTGGAAAATGATTAGCCCAAGGCTGAGAGGGAACCAGGGGCAGGACTCTAATGGCTTGCTGCCCTCTTGGACCATGCTGCCACCCTGGAAATCTGCATTTGCTAATGTAGAACTAGCCCTTCGATGGAACGGCACGTATGGAGTATCTTGATAGCTTAATTGGGTTGTTTATACTTCTTGCACTGAAGGCAGAAGATGCAAATAATTCTTTGTGTGGCCAATTCTTATTTCAGCCTTCTCTTTTCAGGGCAGATTCTGTGTAAATGTTGTTCCAGGGCTATGACCTTGTCAGTTATTTACTGTGATTGTTCATGTTCACATTTACATTTTGCTCCTCCTGGGTAATATTTCTTGGAGTTACCTGTCAATTGAAAAAGTATATATCATAGAATATATAACCACATTGCATCTATTCTGAATAAATGCACAACCCAGGACACTTGGCATCTCTGGCAGGAGGGTTTTTTGAGAGTGAAGGGATTTTTCCAAGCAGAACACTTCTGCCTGAAGGGCAGCCTGGTCTCTGTAGCATAGCGCTGTGGTGCATTGCTTTTCTTAACACAGTTAAATCTCAGGGCGATATCACCATAAATGTATGTTAAGCTTTGAAAAATCCCTGAAACAAGAAATCCATTTTTTTTCCACGAGGCTCTGTGTGACAGAAGTAAATACAGAGATTCCATCTGCTGTTTCCTTATGTTAATGCACAGTTGTTGAGGACATAAGTCAAGAACTTGCTGGCAGAAAAGGGTATTCAAAAAGTGACTTTTTCTTCACTTGGACAGGGCTGGAATAGTAATATAAAAATATCTAAATGAAAGAGAGAGAACATGCCCAAGTCTAGCAATACAGCGCTCTTTTTTTTTTTTTTTTAAGGATCTTACATCCCTGTTATTTGGATTCCTTTCCAGGGGTCATCTGCGTGCAGGCACCCGTAATCCTTTCGAGCCAAAGAGGCTGCTGTGTGGACTATGTTGCTGTTCCAAGCTGTAGACCTTGAGCATGTAGCACAGACACAAATGTATGCTGATTTCTCATGTTGTGTTTGTTCTTGGCCTCACAAATTCTGTCAACGTGTCTTTGTTCCCTTATCTCCGCTAGCAGGACCTGTCCGCACAGCACTTCATCCCTATGGCTTAGCAGTGACATAGCATCTAGAATTAAGGATCAAACTTAACAGTAGTCTGCTCATAAGCATTTTCAGCTCAGCTTGGTGACCCTTTCAAACCAAAGTTCTTACGAAGATTATGTTTTGTATTCATGAGCTCCCTCTGTGAACAGGTAGTGGGACTTTGTATGGGCATGGACAACTTCCTGCACCACACAGCATGGAAGACCAGGTCTCAAAGGTGTCTTAACTGCCCACAGAAGGTAACAGCCATGAAGACAGGCTTGCAAGTGGTGCACTGAGCCTGCAAGCAGGGCTTCTAATGCCCCTTTCCAGGGAACACTTAGCTGGTGAGCTACCCTCCCCCAGTGTCTGGCCCAGCTGCCCATCAGACAGCTGTGCAAGGCAGCTGAAGGTAGGCCAGTGATAGGTTTACTGGAAGGCTCAAGAAAGGACAGAATGGCAAAAAGGACTTCACTTCCTGCTTACTCTTTATTCCCTATTTTACACTCTCTACAGCCCCACCTCTTGCACAGGTCCCCCACAGCCCAGACCAGGGTTGTACCCCATGCCTACCATGCATCAGGAAGGGGAGATGCAGGTGCAGCTGTGCACATCCCTGAGAAGGCAAGGCCAAGCTTCTTCCACAGTTGTTGAGATGTCTTTAAGAAAGTAAATGTCGGGTTCTCTGTGTTGAGCTTCCTGTTGAAAAATTCAAGGTTTCCATGCTCTTTTGGCAAGTTCTTCCAAGGGCTGGCCGATGTTACCTACTGTTGTGTGCCACTTTGAAGGCTCTTGAAAAGCTGAAGCAAGCACTATGTTTCAGTGGAACAGTGACATTTATGAAGTTAGTGGATAGGACTTTTGTGTGTGTAATGGCAGCACTTTCTTAACCAGTAGCCCTGGGCTGGGAAAGTAATTTCCAGGAAAAAAAAAGAAGTAGAAACTCACTGATTCTAGGCTGGCAGCAAAAATCTTTCATTGTGGGAAAGCTAAGCTTGAAACCACTAATAGCCGGTAATTTCTATCCACTCTCTCTCTCTCTTTCACACACAGATACATGGAAAGAGAACTTTCTGAATTAATTTCCTTAAATATGTGAGGCATCCCGGTACCAAAAGTAACCCTCCTCGCCCAGGGAGCCTATAGCGGAATGCCCCCCAGAAATGAATGCAGCTCTTAGCAGTTTCTGTTTTTCAAAACAGCTGGTGTGACCAAACTGAATCCATCTTTGAACAGGAGGAGGGCACTGGCAAGATACTTTCAGTAACAAGGCCTTAAATCTCGGTTTATTCTCTGTATGCCAGAGCTCTCATCTGCAAACTTTCTAGTTACACAACACAGCTTTTTACGCTTTCCCAGCCTTCTTTTACATAGAGGTTGATTAAGTCCATTCTGAGCTACGTTGTTACATCAGACGTGCCACAGTTACATCTGAGTGTCTCCCCAGTTTATAGAAATGAGTCAGGAAAGTAACGTACCCCTGCTAGAACACACACACTAAAAATTGCTTAGGTGGAACACTGTATGTATGTTTCACATAGATAAAATTTGTAAGTAAATAAAATATATAAGCAAAATACTAAGGCAGTCTTCAATATTCACATTTCTGGAGACCTAAATTCTAATTCCATAGTCGATATTTCATATAAAATTATTTTTTTCCTCAGTGGCTGTGAGAGGAGAACTGGATGCCTGAGCCTGATTACAGTCTGCCAGTAATAGAGCTATTTATATGTGGTTAGCACAGGTTTCTTTTTTAATGACATTTTTGTAGACTGAGTGACACCAAATAATAGAAATATGTAAGCAGAAAAACAGGGAATAAGCACAGGGAATTGGCACATGCTGTTGTCAGTGGTTAGAGAACAAGATCTCTGCTAAGGAAATATTTAGAAAAACATGTTTGTAGCTATAATAGTTGTAACTGGAAAGCACCACACACAGGCTCTCTGCTGTGCAGAGAGTGCCACCCTCTGCTTCTGCAGAGTATGGAGCTTTTCTCTCTTATCCGACTCCTTCTCCTACTAGTGCAAATCTCACACACACAGGGTGACTTACAAGAATACCCTGCTGTAGGTAACCCTGCAAATGGTCTGTCATTCCCTGTTAATTTGAATTGTTAGCTCAGCTCTTTAATTTGGCATTATATGCTTTTTTTTTTTTTCTTTTTGTGAGAGCAAAGATTAATAAATTTTCCTTCCCCTTCTAGGGGCAAGGCCCCGTGGGTTCCTGGAAAAGGCAATTCCTATTTAGGTCTGAGAGAGCTTACTTGAAGAGAAGGCGGCATAGCAGCTCCTGCATGCAGCCTAGTTGCAGGGTAAAAGAATGCTGTGGCTTGCTGTGGTTAAAGGACTCATGGTACCTTCTGATTTTTATATTTGAAGAATAAAAGAGTGCTCTGCAAAAGGAACTTGAATAGACTTTGGCATAAGCCATGGGCTCTTTCACTGCTGGAGACAGAGACTGCAGCTTACACAAACAAGTCTCCTGTGAATTTACAGGAACCCCTGCACTTAAAGGCCTCATTTGTGTCAGTGTTTGACAATTTTTCTGGCTTTTTAAACAACTGCTATGACATTCTCCTGTTGTGCTAAAACTTATGTTACTGATAACAGATATTTTTTGGTATGAAGGATTCTCTTTCTCATTCAGGCAGCCTGTTTAAGCCTGCTGCAGCTTTGTGGCATGCTTGGGCAGCAGTCTCTAAACAAGTGGTTATTCTTACAGCTGGGGGGCTTGGTGCCATGTTGCAAACTAGTAAGTAAAAAAGAGATACTTTGGAGCTTTACCCAAGCAATAAATTGGCCTAAAGAGACAGGATCAAGGTCAAGAAGCAAACATAGACAGATACTCCAACTGAACAGCTACATTAGTGACTCAACAGTTCTTAATTTGAGTTCTCTCTGAGAGGCCAAACTCCAACTTCTCACATTCTTAAAAGAAAGTCAAAGCAACAGATTGAACGAAGAGCAGGCATTCAAGTCTTCTTCACCATATTGTCCTTGACATCTTCCGTGGAAGAGTATCCAGCGAAGATCACTGCTAAAGAATGTGAAACACTGGTTCATACGCGCGAGTTCTGAGGGGTTCCTCTCAAATCTCAGCAGAGGCCCATTCGGTTGGCGTCCCTCTCACTCAGTGCTCCCGCACCCATACACACCTTACGTATGGTTTATAAGCACAATGCCAAACACGTGCATCCAGCCAAGAAGGTCAAACTTCAGTTCACGTTGGTGCTGAGCCACAGCCTGGCATTGCCCGCCTGTACAGGCACCTGGCTCAGGCAGTGGAACAGCAGGGGGCTGCTGTCCTCAGAATCCAAATATACTTCTCCAGACCCTTGTGCAGATCCCTTACTGAGACTGTTTGTGAATTTGTGAAGAGCAAAAGGTGTTTCAGTCAGTAGAGTCTCTAAGAAGACAGTGCTGAGGTGCATGCTATGTAGTCCTACTTGATCGAGGTCATTTAGTGTCTGATCATCAGGCTTGCTAGCCTCTCATGTCGTGCATTTGCACTTGAGAATAGCTCTCTTCCTGCATTAGTCTGTCATGTTCTCTTCCAAATCATGCCTTAAGGGCCACCTCTTTGTGCTGCGTGCAGGAAAACAGGTATGTCATTAGCAATATGCCAGGACCTCGTTAACAGGCGTGTCATTTAAACACTTCAGACTGGCTGATGCCTTGGGTTTAACTGACTTGTGGAACAGCCTCACGTCCTTCTAGAGAAACAGGTTCAGGTTCATATTAAGGGTAATTTGGACAGGTTGATAAAAGAGGAATACCTGGGAAAGCAGACTAAGTAAGTTTACCTGGCAGTTATATTTAGGGTAACAATATGATGTTAGAAGGCATTTTCATTATGAAAATAAAAACGTTCAGAGTATGCTGAGTTCAGAGTATCCTGTCACAGAGCCGTCTGGTTTCCCATGCCCGTTTACTAACCGGCGTTTTCATCCATGGAGACTCTAGCAAGGCTGGGAGTAAAACCTACCACCTGTAAACTCTCCAGCAACACTAAGTAATGGCAGTGTAACAAGATAAGCCGCTATACTAATGGAAAACAAAACAAAACAAAACAAAAAACCTAGAAAAGCAAAAACCACCCATGTAAGTGTAGAAGCAAACAGCTGTGTGAGGTACCAGTGTGGTGGCCCTCTGGGAGCCCGGAGTCAGAAACACACTGAAAAAAAAGTATTCTAAGGGCCGATTTATGAGGGAAAGGGCATCGGGAGCACTGGAAATTGGCACTAGCGGAACACGCCACTGAACCCCGCTGGCTATAACCCAGCAAACGGTGGCCTTGACGCAGGAACCTGAGTGACCCAGATAACGAGGGCTGCGAGGGGGGCACCGCCTTTACGCACAGATTTAGTTTTTAATTTACGCACAGGTTTCATTTTCCATTATGCAGGTCGGCCGGCGGCCCCGCCCGGCCCGGGACGCCCCCGGCCCCCGCGCAGCGGGCTCCCCTCATGGGCACAGGCCCCGCGCCGGCGTGACGGAGGCCTGGCCGGGCGGCGGCCCCGGCGCGGAGAGCGGCTCCTCCCCCCCGCGCCCGGAAGGGTCCGTCTGCAAAAGCCGCCGCTCACCCGCGGGCCGGGCGGCACCGGCTGCCTCTCGGCCCGCGTCAGCCCGTCGCGGCTGCCCGCCGAGGGGCGCGGGGCCGGGCGGGGCGGGGGGGCAGCGGCGGGCCCGATCCTCGGCGGCGGTGGCGGCGGCGCCCGGCCGGCGGGGGAGGGAGAACCGCGTTGCACCGCCGCGCCCTCCCCGCCCCTTCCCGGCGGAGGCAGCGCCACGTCTCGGGCAGGAGCCGGGCGCCAGGCGGGCGGCCCCAGGTCTGCGGGGGTCTGGCCGGGCAGGGGGCGGCGGGGCGGGCTGGGGAGTGGCCGGGCGCTGCTTCAGGGCGGGGGGCGCGGACGGGGCTGCCCACCCTTTCCGCGGCCTACCCGAGGTGCGGGGAGCCGCCCGGGCTGGCCCGCTGCGGCCCCGGGCCTGCTGGTGTCTCTGCCGGTGCTCCCCGGAGCCCTGGGCCGCGGCTGGCCGGGCGGCTTCTGGGCTGTGGCTGGGCGCCGTTGCCCTCCTGGTTGTTGGTGTTTTAGGTAAAATCGGTTGTTTTCCTACAGCTCCTTTCCTTGTGAGGCTGCTGCTGGGTTCCCGTGGTGTGTGTGTGTTTGTGCCTGTGCTCAGCTCAGAGGTACAGAGAGACTTTGACGGCAAGGTGCGCCAACCTGTAATGTCTGGGGATGGCTTGCACAGGGAAGGCCGTGGCTGGGTGTCGGCAGGGGTGCTGTGGCAGGGACCACAAGCCGTCCACAGGCTGGTCAGCTCCGCCGAGGTGCCAGCAGTCCCAGCCCTACTTGCCTTTTGTCTGCAATTCCTCTTTGTGGCTTGCAGTCTCTTCTGCCAGGAGTCTTGCTGTAAGCTTTATTATCCAAAAAAGCTTTTAAAATCAGTAAGAAATCACAGCGAAGGTATTAATCTTTCTGTTTGGTGGAGGTTTCTTTTTTAGAAATGTGCCCCAGGTTTCAGGTTCCCTGCACGGCCGAGCTGCTGGCAGCCTTGCGCTGCTCAGGAGGTGCCTGGTGCTGTTGGGTGGCCGGCCCTTTGGTACAGCAGTAGTCCCACAAGTTCTTTAGGGATGTGGAAGGGATATCACTCAAAATGTTTGCGTTCATATAAAAATGCAATGAAAATATTCCTGACTTGACATTCTCCCCGCAGCCCCCTCCTTTTTTTAATTGGGGATTTCTTTATCTACTACAGAAATCAAAACTGCGGTTTCTGTAGTAAAGAGGAGCCATAACGTTTTGTAGTCTGTTCATTCAGCTGTCGGTAGTTATTGGAACAAAATTTAAATACTTGAAGTGACAACAGCTTCTGCCAGATTGGCTGGGTCTGTAACCAAAGGTAGGATCTGAATGCCTGGAGAATCATTTGTAAACTCTGTCTGCTGTGTTTGGAAATCCTCTTCTTGACGCACCATAGGATAAGGCTGCATTAAACTGCAGCCCAGGCCACATTCTAACTGCCAACACATGCTGTAATTAGTAGCTCAGGCTCTGTACAGTGATGTGTGCTCATTGCTTTGCAGACAAGTAAATGGTAATGATGTCATTTAATTAAAAAAAAAATTAATTCTGAATTCCATACTGCATTCTAACTAAAGCTAGTGAAACTTAGATGGAGGTAGGTCCTTGAATTGGGAATATATGGTATGAAAGCCCAGGCTGTAATTTACAGAGCAAAATGTTTCTCTGAATTCTGGTTCACTTACTAAAGCAGAGGCCTAAGAGGCGTTTCCATAAAGGGGACAGTGATCTTAAATCAGTTGTCTTGCTGAATATTATCTTGTTGAATTATTACACTGGTGTATCAATGCTACTAAAAAAAAATGATAAAAAAAGCTCTTAAACAGATCACTCCCTATACACAAAAGCCAGATACTTGGTTGTGTTTCGTCTTCTCTGTTATTACCCCGTGTCCTGGTTCTGTGTGTCGAAGTTGGGCTGGTGGGTGATCTGTGAGCACTGCTTTCTTTTTAACTCATGTTTTCAAAGCCCTAAGAAATGTTTGTAAATTTGCTATGTTTTGTTTCTAGAGGATGCGGCTCTGTGGTGACAGCTTTGGCTGTGAGCTGTTTTCATGATCTCCTGGAATTATCAGCTGCCTGCTGCACACCAACAGCTGTAACACTCAGAACGGTGCTCCTGTGTAACATCTTGATGCTGTTGTTGCTGATGGAGAGAAACAGGACTTGGTAGTTCACCTGGTGGCAAATTATTCAGAAGAAAAACTTCCCAGGGATCTGGATTGTTTTTACCATGGACTCCTCGTCTGTCCAGCAGGACATTCAGTTGGAGAACAAAAGCAGCAATGTGGCCCCTAGCAGCTCTGGAGGACACTTGGATTGTAATGCCAAGTCAGAATTGCCGGATACAACAGATGAAATGAACAGTAAGTTATATCATATGCACCATATAATTTCCTAGTCTTACCCAGGCTTCTCTGCAACTATCTATTTTGTTGTTCAGGTGATGCTGAAGTACTTTTTTCCCAGAGGTCAGGAACTTCTTGTACAGCAGTTTAAAGCAAGTTTGGTGAAGGCTGTTGTTCTGTGTATGGGAAAACTGTCGTCTTTTGTTGTTTTTTTTTAAAACTTATTCTTTCAGAACAAAACCATGCTATTAGCTTAGGTACTATTGGCTGTCAGTGGAGTGTGTGTTGTTCAGGGTGTTACCCTCTCTTCTGATAGTGTTTCCAAGAGTGTATACCTGATATTTTCTGGAACTACAAGTTATTATGGAGTAAGCTCATGACTGGAGTACTTTATTCTAGCAAAAGAAGTTTTCCTAATAAATTAAATTACTTAGGCAAAACCCAAAATGTACTTTAAAAGTCTCTTTAAACTTCCATTTATGGAAGAGAGATGCTGGTATGTACTCCCCAGATTATCTCAAAATAACTTTTATATGTAGATGAGCTCTATAATAAAATAATCATGCAGCTGTTTACAAGACAGTTAAGAGGCTGATCTGAGTAGATTATAGAATTAAACTTAGCTTGGAAGGGGCCTTTGTGGGTCATTGAGTCCAACCTCATGCAGAGAGCACTGCACCTGAAGCTAGGTCAGGTTGCTCAGGGCCTTGTCCTGTTGAATTCTGTAAGTCTCCAGGGAGGGAGGTTCAATAGCCTCTCTACCTATTTAAGTGTTTAACTGCTTTCATTGTGAAAATCTTCTGAGGATATGTTGGTGTATAAGAATACGGTAGTAGATGGGTGGAGGAGGTGTATATGTTGCAGCTGCGTAGATACACTAAAGTACAGAGGTTCCTAACGTAAAAGGAGGTGATCACGTGATGGAAGTTGTTGGCCTTCCACCCTCCTCTTGTACCGCAGATTTGTCATCTTGTCACAGGCAAGAAAGCGGAGGCCTGAGACTTTATTTGCATTTCTTATGCTGCCCATTATCAGACTGGCAGAGTGTAGTTATATGATGATTCATTCATCTTTTATGAAGTTGGAGATCACACCTTCCTGTCTTCCCCTGGGTTGGATATCGTCCAAACAATTGAATTGTGACTTACAAATAAGTAGTGTGTCTTTCTACTGTTTTCAATCTAATTGCATCTCCTCCCGTACTGTTCTGAAAAGACCGCAGTTGTATTGACACTACTACAATTAAATTACTTTAGTTAAGGCATTGTTTAGAGTCCGAGTGGTTTGTGGCCTCAGGAAGTTGCTGGGAAACCATTCCTCCAGAATTTTGCTCCAGCATCTCTTTTGTATATGTATACCACTCGTGGTTGTGAGGATAAAAGTGTAAATAAAGTATAAACCTGGTGCAGTAATAGGTACGTTTCCTGAAAGATGGACAGAAACAGTATTTCTGAATGTGCAAAGTATCTTCTTACTTTGGCTTCCTGTGGCTATTTGTAGCACTGAAATCTATTTTAAGTTTGGTTTTTACAAACTTTTGGTCTTAAAATACCTTAAACTCTAATGACTGGTTAGCCATTAAAAAGGCTGCCCTGTCTTTGCTCCTCCTTTGCATCCTTGTTTGCCCCCATCCCTGCCTGCAAGTGTGTTTGTGACCACACGGTGAACTGAATCAGGCTAAAATGGCCTGAAAATGTTCTCTGCATGACAAATAAGATACTCAGAAGTGGTTTAATTCAAATCTTTAGAGAGCTGATGGGTTTTGGCAACCTAAGGCTGAAAACTTGATTTTTACCCACATTCGGTTTTCTCTGAGCTAGTTCATTGTACAAACATCTGTGCTGGGTGAAAGGAGGATGCACCACAGAGGTGGGAACAGATGGTTAGGGGTGGAAATTTGTCTTTTCCTCTTTAAATTACTCTGAAGTGAAATTTGACTGCACTTGAAAGGAAACCTCTTGCTTTCTTCAATAACAAAAGGGAAAACAATTAAGAAGTTCTACCTTCCTACCTGTGACTTTTTCCTATATGGCTTATTTAATTTCAGGGTGCACTTTAATGTTCTCCATATACATGAAAGATAATAGCTTTATTTTTTAATTGTTTTGCTTTCAGAAATTTGTAGTGATTCATTATATGAGAGGGGGTGTAATAGCAGTATATTAATGAGCTGGTCTAAATCAGTAAATAAAGTTCTATTGAATTGTTGTAATCAAGTTCCTGGCTACAGAATATTTCTGCATATGCATGGGAGGATCTGTTTCTCAGTTCTGGTTTGTTTGGTGTGCCCCGCACCCCTCCCCCCCCCCACCCCCCCCCCCCCCCCATCATCTTTGAGCAGACTTCAAAAATACCAAACTGCTTATTCAAGTCTGTAGCTCTGAGAGGAGGAAAAAGTAGAAAGATGAAGCTTGATTTTTCCAGTTGCAAATGCGTTGTGATTACAATTGTTAAATATTTTCAAATATCTTTAGGAAAAAATAATGAAACTTTCTATATTATTCCAATGAGTTCGTTACTCCAGTGATACGTGGTGCTGGAGTGAACAGAGAGACAGTGGCTATTTTAGTATCCTGCTCATTTGAGATCTATAATAATGCATTTAAACTTAAATACACAGTTTTGTTGCAACAGTAGTTTCATAAATATAAGTATTCCCCTGCTGAGTGACGTAGAAATATGTGAGAAAACCTCTGAAGTGTTAAACTGGTTTTGAGATGCGTTTTTTTTTTTTTTCCCTGATGGAAAAGAAAAATCCAGTATTAGTAAGCAGGGATTAGATTGGTATTAAAGTGGTTCTTGAGTTACCTTTTAATTGGTAGATTTATTATTTTGATACATGTGACCTTTGCTACTATATTTTTGATAAAGGCATCCTATTTGAAAAAATGTAACCTCTCTTTAAAATGGAGAAACTCTGCTTGGCCCAGGCTGGAAGTGGGGGTGACGGATGCTTTCTCCCCAGTGCCCAGCAGCATACCAAATAGCTGAATTATTCAGCATGGCCCGCAGTTGGTGAGTCTTATTTGTAGTAGGCTGCCACTCAGTGTGACACAGATCATGTTACTTATACTCAGTGTTTCATGCTTCTAAACCCAACAAGATTTAAAAAACCATGTGAGGTTTTGAAAGTATTTTATGATCACTTTTGAGGTCCTGCTTGAAGGCAACATAGTAAAGCAAATGAAAGATACTTATTCTGGTCTTTTTAAATGAAGAATCAAAAGTCCTTTATGAAGTTCCTCTTGCCAGTTGCTGCTGTTAGCAATTTTCATATTCTTACAGTCTAAAGGCAATAGTGGGTAGCATTGTATTTGGGTGGAGGTGTGAAGATAAATGGTGCGGCTTAAAGCAAGGCTCAGTGAAACTTTCTTTTCCAGCTACCGGTATTAACATCAACGAAGTGCCAAATGAAGTGGGAAGTCTGGAGATAAACAGTGAAGTGGATGCCTGCCAGAATGGGCCAGAGTCGCTCTTCCCTGACTCTCCTGTACCTTTTGACCCCACCAGCAGTGCACAGGGTCAAGAGTTGTCCCCAGGTGTGACTGGTTTCCATGACAGCCTAAGGAAGTCTCAGGGAACTAGTGCTGAGGGCATAGTTCTTAGAAAAGAAGCTTTGCAGTCTCTCAAAATAAGTCTTCCCATGCAAGAAACTGAATTGTGTAAGCATCTGTTTATGGTGGTGCCCCTGCTTTCTCTTGCTGCATAAAGCCTTTTACTCTGAGCCTGGCTCTAGAATCCTATAACATCATTTAAGCTTGGACTAAACTTCGTTTTTGCAGTAAGCTTTTACTTCAGAACTACAATTAATTTTCTTTCAGTAAATCACCCTCTGCTGCAGCTAAGGCATGTGCCTTACCATTTAAAAATTTTTCTTATGCTGGAGGGGACTCTATGCTTTCTGGGGCTGAAGCTATTCTAATCTTCTTGATTATTAGCAGTAACAGGTGACAAAAAAAGCAGGTGATTTTAAGCTAAGTAATGAAGGGGGTTATAGGAGAGCAATAAAAAGGAGAGAATGGGTAAGCTTTTATATTAAGGTGTCTAATGCTACAGGAGTTTTCTGAAATAATGTTTTTTTAAAATCCTTACTATGGGAAAGATTTGATGTGACTTAACAAAAAGAAAGGAAATGTCTCGAGGGAGCATCTTGCTCTGACCTGTAGGAAATGAGTGGACTGTGTAGGTCTTACTTAGTTTTATAATTTTAGTGCTGTCATGAGTGCAGGACAAGTGAGATTAAATGACAGCAATAGTTCTAGTCTTGCTGTGTAATCTCTGGTCATGTATATGTGGAGGAGCTACAGCATTTGCAAACTGAGTGACAGAAATATGCAGGCTTTATCAATGCTTACACAAGGATATATTAGAAGAGGGTATTCTGAGGTGCATGCCGATGGGCTTTCCTTGCATTCCTTGCTTAAGCATGAAGCATGTTGCTGATGGTAGAAGGGGCTTTTTCCTTTTGCATCAGATTTGCCTGTGTTGGAGCTTCCTGTTTGACTGTAAAGATACCTTTCGCTTACAGGCTCAGTGGAGTCTTCACTCCCATTAGAGAAAGAGGAACAAATAAGACTTCAAGCAAGAAGACGGCTAGAAGAACAGCTCAAACAATACAGAGTGAAGAGACATCAAGAAAGGGTAAGCGTCTTGTTGAGAAGCTTGAAAACTTTACCCTTTCTTTGCACTAAATTATTATTTTCTCTGCTCTAAATGTTCAGTAGTTTTCTCAAATGTGAGAAAACATTTTTTTCTTCTGGATGTGCAAAATTTGGTTCTCTGTTACTTCATTGGTAATGTACCGGTTTGTGCTGCTTAAAATGCAGGGGGTGGGGTTGTGGAGCCGGGGGGTTGATCAAACGCAAAACTTAAAGTAACCTAAATGTTTAATTTTTCCTATATTTTTCAGTTAGCTTTTGGAGTCTACCTTGATCATTTCAACATGCATGTACTGAGCCTTGATAGGGTTGATTGCTGATGTAATTTACCTTGTTTATAAAATGATGTGTATATTTAAATATTAATGTAAAAATGTAGACATATTAAGTTCTAAAGCAAAATAAGTCTTTGATGCTAGTCCAAATGTAAAGTTCTGGAATTTATCATTGACTCTTTGCTTCTTTTAGTCGAATCAGTCTATGTCCAAAACCCGACCCTCCAGCACCCTAGATCCTGAGCTGATGTTAAATCCAGAAATCTTGCCAAGAGCTAGCACTGTAGCAATGACAAAAGAATACTCCTTTTTGCGGACCAGTGTCCCCAGGGGACCAAAACTGGGTAGCTTGGGGCTTCCGGCATCCTCAAAAGAGAGAAGAAATTCAAAATCTAGGCCCAGCAAGATCCGGTCCTTGGCTGACTACAGAACTGAAGATTCAGGCTCTAGAAACACTATTGGGAATTTTGTGGCTACTGATTTATCTTGTGGGACTCTGAAGCAAAGCAGGAGCGGTCCAACATCAATTGTTTCTGAAATTAGTCTACCATCTGACCTAGATGATCGAATAGAAAATTCCTCCTTAGCAGGAGACAGCGTTTCAGAGATTGATGGGAGTGAAGTGGGAACGAGGCTGGATGGAAATGAGAGTGACAGCTCTAACTACAGCAGTGTGTCAGGGCTGTATAACAGCTTACAGAATGCAGAAGGCAAACAGGGTGTTCCGTATACAATAAACGGTCAGAAGATACATCCAGATGCAATGGGACAATTTCCTTCCATCAGCGAGGTGCTGCAGGCTGCAGCAGTGGAGCATCAAGCCCAAGAGCAAGAAGTTAATGGGGAAGTGCGGAGCAGGAGAGACAGTATTTCTAGCAGGTAAGAAAGATCACCCTACAGTGAGGCCGTTCCTAGGCATTACGGAATAAGCAGCCTATTACTCCTCCCTTCTACTAATTTTGCATCCAGTTTTAACTTAAATTCATTGTGATCAAATCTGTTTTTAACTTACAGATTCTAAAAGAAACTGAAAGGTCCCTTTGCTTGCATACCTCTTTACTTTAGAGAAAGATATTATTGCCACCGGCAGTGTGTTTTAAACATACTGCTAGCAGTTGTTTCTGTTTGTATTTACTTGTGAAGCAGACATTCGTTCACTGAATCCCTGATGTGGCATTGGTCTTTAAAGTCTGAAAGTGTGGAGTTAACAGACTCAGCAATACTTATTACTGTCCTTTTCCAGATCTATGCATGTACCTTTCAGACCTCAAATAGTGATGAAATGCCAAGGGTCTTGTCTATACTCCTCAGCCCTTTGGAATGAGATTTACTTAGTCTCACAAGCTTTTGTGTATGTGGTAGGTATTAGTGTGATTCGGTAAGCAAGTGGATGAGTGGTAAAGCCCTTAACAATGCAGCTGTGGTTTTTATCAGTTGTCTGTGGATGCATGTTTTATACATGCTAATTTTGAAATAACTTTTTTTCCACCTTTGGAATAGAGTGTAATGCCCCAAGGTGTTAAGCTAAAATCAATTGTCAAAAATTATTCTAGCTTAGTCTTAATTCTTAAGGTAATGAGAGATGAAAGATCTTTTTTTCTGGACTCCTTGGCTGTACATCAGGGAAGGAGCATGAGGAATCCCTTATATCAAATACCTGTTCTTCCTTCTTTTGTAGCATCTGTTGGTATTTCTCAGGCAGTTTCACATTAAAGCAGACAATTGCAGACAATAGTTGTAGAGGTTTTGTGCTCCCATTATGTCTGTTTGTCTGCTTATAATGGGATATGCAGATACAGAACATAATGAAGTCAACCATTACGCTTTGTAAAATAACAAATAAATGGGTGCCACAGTAGATTCTAGTTGCTGTAAGTATAGGAAACTAATGTATAAAAACCTTAGTGTGAACATAATTTCTGGATCCATCATAAAGCCAGAAAAAAACGTCCTAAATTCTAGGTCACACGTGGAGTCAGAGTACCTCTTCATTTCAGCCTCACTGTTTCACTAGATGAGTGTTGTATTCTAACCCTTCAGCTGTGTGTGCTGTCTCTGTCTCCAGTGTCTCTATGGGAAGCTCTATCGCAGGAACGCATGACGAAATGTTGCAGGTTCTGAAAGAGAAGATGCGACTCGAAGGGCAACTAGAAACACTCTCACTAGAAGCTAATCAGGTAGAAAATTCATTTGAATTTCTGTATTTAGCAAATTATAGTAATATGTTAATTTTCAAGAGTCTTCAATTCACTAGTCATTAAAACTGGGAATTGTGTTTTGTAAAGACCATTGTAGAATAAGGTACTTTACAAGGATGCTGTGGTGGGTTGACCCTGGCTGGAGGCCAGGTGCCCATCAAAGCTGCTCTATCACTCCCCACCTCAGCTGGATAGGGGAGAGAAAACACAACAAAAGGCTTGTAGGTCGAGACAAGGACAGGGAGAGATCACTCGCCAATTACTGTCATGGACAAAACAGTCTTGACTCAGGGAAATTAATTTATTACCAATCAAATCAGTGTAGGGTAATGAGAAATAAAACGAAATCTGCAAGCACCCCTCCTTTCTCCCCAGGCTCAGCTTCATTCCCGAGTTCTCGCCCTCCTCCCCGCCAGTAGCGCAGGGAAACTGGGAATGGGGCTGGGGTCAGTCCCTCATACGCTGTCTCTGCCGCTTCTCCCTCTGCAGGCAGAGGGTCCTCACACTGTGCCCTGCTCCAGGGTGGGGTCCCTCCCATGGGAGATGGTCCTCCATGAACTTCTCTGGCATGGGTCCCTCCCATGGGCACAACTCCCAGGCACAGCCTGCTCCAGCACAGACCCCCGCGGGGTCCCCACCTCGGGCTCCTCTCCATGGGGCCACAAGGTCCTGCCAGGAGCTCCTCCAGTGTGGGCTGCCCATGGGTCACAGCCCCCTGTGGGCACCCCGTGCCCCGGCGTGGGGTCCTCCCAGGGCTGCGGGTGGGGGTCTGCTCCCCCGTGGGCTCCGTGGGCTGGGGCACAGCCTGCCTCACTGTGGTCTTCCCCGCAGGCTGTGGGGGCATCTCTGCTCCGGCGCCTGGAGCCCCTCCTGCCCCCTGCCCTGCCCGGGTCTCTGCAGAGCCGCTCCTCTCGCGTATCCCCGCTCCTCTCCCCGCTGTTGTTCTCCCACGGGTGTTCCCCCTTCTCAAACACGCTCTCCCCGAGGTGCTGCCACCGTGGCTGCCGGGCTGGGCCGTGGCCAGCAGCGGGGCTGGCTGGGAGCCGGCTGGCGTGGGCTCTGTCGGACCTGGGGGAACCTTCTGGCAGCTTCGCACAGAAGCCACCCCTGTAGCCCCCCGGCTACCAAACCCTTGCCGTGCACACCCACAGCTGCTGAAGAGGATAAATAAAAAGTTAATGAACTCCTCAAAGTCTTTTTTTAAAAAAAAGTCTGGGTTTTTTTTTAATTAAAGTAAAATTGAGGGAGATGATAAATCCTGAGTAATGCTAGCGCTGTCTATATAGCTGTATTTCCACTTCGTATTGATTGATGGTATAACACACATAATAGAAAGTATTCTTCCTCAAAATGTGGAAATACATATCTTATTGAAAATCCTGACATGGTTACTGAATTATAATCCTATATGTTTTGTCTGTGCTTTCTTCTGTATTTTCTTTGATATTTGAAATACCTGCTAGGTCACTTTGAAAGAGTTTTTTACAAGCTAGTGGTCTTTGCCGTAGCAAAGCCATTTTGTTGGGCATCTTCTTTAGTCAGCCATTTAATGTATTTTTCTCTTAAGACTTGTGCATTTTGATATTTTTTTTTTTTTTCTGGATACTTTCAGGCTCTCAAAGAGAAGACTGAGCTACAAGCCCAACTTGCAGCTTTGAACATGAAGCTTCAGGCGCAGATGGAGCACAGCCAAAACAGCCAGCAGAAGCAGGAATCTCTGAGTTCCGAAGTGGCCACATTAAAGCAGTCTTGCTGGGATCTGGAACGAGCGATGGCTGACCTGCAAAATACATTGGAAGCAAAGAATGCTAGTTTGGCTTCTTCAAATAATGATTTGCAGTTAGCAGAGGAGCAGTACCAAAGACTCCTGCTGAAGGTTGAAGATATGCAAAAAAATGTTCTCACCAGGGACAGCACAGGTGGGATTACGTAAATATCAATCTTTAAGATTTGTTATGCCATAAATAATTTAATTTCAACATAATTCTGAAGTCCAGGAGGAAGAAGGAATTTTGTTTCCTTGATGTCATACTAATACAATGGTCTGAATTTTAAGATGATTGGTTTTTATTTTGTGTCACAGAAGTGCCGCTATTTACAAGCTGCCATTGCCAGCTTGGAGAGGGAGGCATAAATATTTAATCTAGTAACTGTTTGACAGTGGACTAATGTTTTTTAGAAAATTGTACAAATACTGGTTTGCAATGATGACTCTACGTGTCAGGATACCTGCTTCCTCTTTTTTAATTAGTTCATATTTTCTCCCTCTAAGGAGCTATGAATGTTTACAGAAATGATTTATTTAATTTTGCTTATGACCTGATACTTTGAATTCTGGCTCTTCCCCTCACTTTTGCATGAAAAGCCAATCTTTATGTAATTAGGCATATATGGCTTTTGTTCCAAAAGAAAGAAAAGGGGGGGGGGGAAAAAAGAAACAGCTACAAATATAGCAATAATCCTTGAAAAAAATGTGTGCATAAAAGTAGAACAATTAAGTGCGCTGTCTGAATTCTTTATTTTTCTAGTTCATGATCTACGACAGCAGTTGGCTTCCTTACAGAGCCAGCTTCAGAAGGTGCAGCTGGAACGGACCACGCTGACCAACAAGCTGAAGGCATCTGAAACGGAAATCACATCACTCCAAAACATGCGGCAGTGGTACCAGCAGCAGCTTGTGCTAGCGCAGGAGGCCCGTGTCAGGCTGCAGAGTGAGATGGCCAATATACAGGTATTATGATTTACTTGCCTATAGGGCTGAGAATCTGTTCTTTATGTTAGTTGTATCCAGGGGACATTGTTTATAAGCTCAGACAAGGGAGCCGGTCTCACTTGTGCATTCTTCAAGTGGAAAGCAGGAGTGAATGGTGTTTTGTTTTTCATCATGAGGTGTTAGTTCGCATTAATGCTGAGCCATAAATGTAATCAAAGCACTTGCCTTCTGTGGAGGAAGATCTGCAGTGCCATGAAAGTAGTAGCTGAGATAAGGGAGAGATAGATTCAATGTGATTGTTTTTTTTCCTGAAACTCTTAAATTTGTTGGCCAGATTTTGACTGTTGATATTAATCTGTGATTTATTTTTTTTTCCCTTCCTTTTAGGCTGGGCAAATGACCCAAGCAGGTATGTTGGAACATCTCAAACTAGAGAATGTGGCGCTGTCTCAGCAGCTGACCGAAACCCAGCACAGATCCATTAAAGAAAAGGAACGTATTGCAGCACAGCTGCAAAATATTGAGGTAAAGTTGTAGGTGATCTTCACAAATTATGTTGTGCCTAGGTTTTGTATTTAAGTTTTGCAAACTCAAGGCTATTCCAGCAAAGTAACATAAAATTCTTATGAATTGATTCAAATGCTGCATTATAAAAACAATAACTATTTCAGAGCAAATAAATTTGCATGACATGACAAGCAGTAAGAGGGAGCAAGGCCGTATGTCTCCCATTCCAAGGTGATAATTGCATTTTCAGCTTTGGTATTTGTTTTTCAAGGTGGATATGAATTTTCTCCCTTGCCTGTTTATGAACTTTTTCAAGAGAAAACTTAATTGGAAGTTAAACTAAGTCAGTAAAGTGCTGCTTAGGTGTGTGAAATTGCTCAGTACTCAGTTTGTCCTTCCTGCCCTCCATTAAGAATAGACGGGTGAAATCTGAAGTGCAGTATATTCACTTTCAAAGCACTTGGAACCTTAATTCCCATTGAATTTCAGTGACATTCCTGCTTCTAAGTCTGAAAGGGCAGTAAAGCAGCAGGTTAGTGGAAGCATCCCATTGCTGGTGTTACTAATAGCAGTTGTATAAATGACAGAAATTGCTGTTTCCTTGATTTAGGAAATCAGAATTGCTGATTCCTTTGTTTTAGAATTTTTCCAAAGAGCTTAATTTTAATAAAGATTTTTTCTTTATGTCTGTCTTCATCAAATTAGAAAGGATATGATTTAAGAGGAATTCAGATTGTCATAAATATACAGGACATTCACTGTTATTCTAAGGTGTCTGAAGTGTATGAATGGGTGGCTTCAGTAAAGACATACAGATGCATAAGGCAGGCATCAGAATTATTTTTGCTTGTGTCTTTTTCCCTGGAAATTTTCTAACTTATGTTTCCCCCTCCTCCTGCCCCTCCTCCTCCATGGAAATAGTAAAAGTTGATTCCTTGGTTTTTCTGTGCAGGCTGACATGTTAGATCAAGAAGCTGCCTTCATGCAGATACAGGAAGCTAAAACCATGGTGGAAGAAGACTTGCAGAGAAAACTAGAGGAGTTTGAGGATGAGAAAGAACAGCTTCAGAAAATGGCTGATTCTGCAGCAACATTGGAGCAAGAATTGGAACAGGTAGACTATTGTTAGGCAACTTCCCCAGGGTTTCAAGTGGCATACTTATTTGGCTGAAAAAACAATAGTAAATAGATACTGAGCTTTAAACTTTTTCTAGAACCTGAAAGATTGTTGCAAAAATGAAGTCCGTGTCAAAGTCGCTCTGTCCCAGGTGAAAAGGCTCCTTCTTTTTCACCCATCTCAGCAACAGTATTCTGAAACTTCAGAACTACTGCCTTATAGATGTTGGGGGGTTTTAGTGAATTCAGGGTGTGATTATTCTAAGTATAAACAAGAAGTGTAGATCCATGTTCAAAGCTGTTAGGCAGTCAGGATATCATTATATAACTTACAGCGTAATATATCTGCACTTTGCTACAAGAGTCTTGCTTTAACCTTGTAACATTACGAAGGCAGCAAGTCAAGGACTGGAATGAGATGAAGTATGTGGTAGCTCGGTATTATATTCCATGTAATTATATGGCATTATCATTAATAACACTGAATTTACCTGGTATAGCTAGTGTGGACGCATTTTTCAAATAAAAACGTAGAATACTGTGAATCTTAAGAATATTTTAGGTTTGTCATTCTAATCATTGCTTAGCCTGTAAAATTACAGATGCTGCAGAAGGCAATTAATGCTATTAATACAGCAAATAGAGGTGGCCAAGGAAAGTTAAGATATTTTCACCTTCTGCTGTTTTCTCCTAGAAACTAAAACACTAGTTAAAATATTTTGATGGGAGTGAATTTTTAAGGATAACTTTTGTTTTGTACGAATTTAATCTTAAAATACTTCTTCTCAGGTCAGGTTGACTTTGCATCAGCGAGATCTGCAGCTTGAATCTTTACAGCAAGAACACCTAGACCTAATGAAGCAATTCACTCTGACCCAAGAGACGTTGCACACTAAAGAGCAGTCCCTGGATGACCTGCAAACACAGTATGATGAACTGAAGGCCAGGTTAGAAGAGTTCCAAAGTGATGCTACTTCTAAAGATGACATGATCCAGTATTTGCAGAATGAGAAGATTGTCTTGGAAGTAGCTTTGCAGGCAGCAAAAGCAAGCAAAGAACAACTTGATGAGGGAACAGTGCGCCTTGGAGAAGATAGAGAAGTAGCATCAGAAGTCTTGGAACAACTCAGGCAAGAAATGGCAATCAAGTCAAGCCAGGTAATGAATCTCTAAAAGTATCTTCTTTAAAGTAGCTGTTGCAGGGAAGTATTGCCACAGGCCCATGACAGAGGCAATTACCATGAGGGGAGGTTGGTACACAAGTTCGTATACACGTGTAGTTGCAAGATTCAGCTAGTGGGAATATTTTAATCAATTCTGTCACTTTTCCCTGTTGGTGAACTATCTGACACTTTACATCCTGTTACATAATTGGTGAGCTCACAGCTTAATATCCCTTGGAATCTGTATGTGCTTATGCATTTGTGTGGGATGGAATGGGAAGCTGGGGTTAATTGATCTTGTTCTGTCTGTTTCCAAGAGCCACCATCTTTCAAAAATTTACCACTTTTAAAACACAATAATTTTGAGTAGATCACATGTTTGAAGTAATTTTTCAGCACGCTGCTTTTCTATAGCGTTGTGGCCCCAACATCTTCCTTATGCCATAATTTGGTCTTGTTTAATTGTGCCTTTCTTCTGGAAACAATATACCAGGGTTTGCTTTTGCATAGTGCTGTGTACCAGTTGAAGCTTTTTTCTAGTCACATTAGGCTTGTTGTTGTAGAGTAGTTCAGTATGTCCTTAATGTTTTTGTAGCTGCTGCTTTAATTTAAGGTGACTCTTCCTTTCACACTTTCATTTCATAGTCATGTATGCTGTCTGTCTTTTAAAGCATCCAAGCTCCATAAGAAGAGCTTTCTTACTGAATACTAGTAACGATGAGTTTGTGGTAATCTTTAGAGATTTCTTTTGAAGATAATAATGGGACTTGATAGTATTACCAATAGAAGTACTGATGAACTATGGAAGTATATTTAACATAAAGATTGGGTTTTTTCCTTCAAAGAACCAGCTGGTTTCTTCACTTGATCATGTATGTGTGAACAGGTGCCAGTGGGATACAAAATGTTTACACTAATGGCGTGTACTAAAACAATGGCAGGATAAGGGGACTTGATGCATTCCTGAGCGGGTTGACAAAGCTTGCTACATGGTGACCTGTGTGAATGTATTTCTGTATAAAATGTTGTGTTATGTAACAGAGCCATTGAGATCCTAGTCAGAAATGGGATCCTCATTAGGTTAAGCAATTGGTGCAGGCATAGCAAAAGATACTGTCACTGCTTGAAGTAACATAGAATATGACATTTGGCATGTACTGCCACTTGTTTGCTTTTTTTCCTTCTGGCAGGTAGAGAATCTGCAACAAGAAAATGCCAGCTTTAAAAAACAGGTTCAAAAAGTGAAGGAACAGTTTCTGCAGCAGAAGGTAAGCAAAAGCAGACTATTTCAAAGAAATAAACCCAAGGAATATACTTTTTTCGTTTACAGTGAAGGCATGTACTTCTGAGGGGTTTGTGAGGACACGAATCAATTTTCTGTATCAAAGAACTTTGACATAATTATATAGTTTCTATATTTTGTACAGTTGATTTTTTATCTGTAACTAATGTAAAAGCAGATCCGCCAACAAATTCATGCTTTCATTGGACTTCAAGGAGTTTGGCAAATGATCCACCGTATAAAATCTCTCTCTGGTTTGTTGATTAGATGTGCTGTTGCAAAAGCACTCGTGAAAATTTTCAAGTGTTGTCATTTTCCTGCAGCTTTGCAAAGTGGTAGTTGCTTCAGTAATTAGATTGAAAATAAGCGCTTTGTTGCAAATTTTATACTGAATTACAGTTCTGAAACATTAACTTGAAATTGATATGCCATCAGTGTTGCATATATTGCCTTATGTATAGGGTGGCACCATTAATTTGCTGCTTGATTGCTTATTAACCTGATGCCAAAGGTGGTTTTAGCTTGTTAGGTTTAAGTTTGGGAAGGCTGTTTGAACTGTCAGCCATGGTTAAGCCCTCTTGTCATGGCAAAAGTTATTAACTGTGCATGGAATGGTTAACTTCTTACATTTAGTTTGGTTAAAAAAAAGGCACATAATTAGTGCAGTTCCATAAAGAATGTGACAAGTATCTCATACTGCTATAAATGCTCTTACTCAAGAATGTCTTTTAATGAACTGCTGATACATAGTGGTATTTGATGTCTGAGTTTATATAAAAATCTTTGAATCGGAGTAAATACGTTACAGAATATGATGCTGGTTTGTATTCTTTGACATGTGACATGCCCCCCTCCCCTCCCCCCCAAATCAAATAATATCAGTAAATATTTTATCATAAATTACTCTTACGCTTAGAAAGTTGTAACAGAGTTGACGTTGTCCTCTTGAAACTCTTGTGTCCAAGGTAATGGTGGAAGCTTATCGAAGAGATGCAAGTTCTAAGGACCAGCTGATTAGCGAACTGAAAGCTACAAAAAAGCGGCTGGACTCAGAAGTGAAAGAGATAAAACGAGAGCTACTGAAAATTCAAGCTGAAAAACAGTCACTTGAATCTGAACATTCAAAACTACAGAAGGAGGTATCTCGGGTTCAGCAGCAGATGGTGGAAATAGAAAATCATCTTCAGTCAGTGCAGAAAGAACGAGACGATATGGAAACACGTCTACAGGTACGGAAGGTGTTAAGCTTTGGGCTTTTAGTGTGCTACATCCAGGATGCATTGCTATTTCTATTAACTTCGGAAATAAACAGAATGACCACCTGCAAATCAAGGTTCTTGGTTACATATTTAATATTGTCTATAGATTTGAGCATATACCTACCAAAATTCTGTAAATACATCGCCGCTTATTAGTGTCTCAAAGTAAGTGGGAAGAAGCACACTACAGAAGCGCTAGAGGTGTGATGTCGAAGCAGTTTCCATGGTCCCAAAGCAAACTCCATCTGAGAACAAAGACTAAGCTAGAACTCCAGTCATACATGTTATGGTGGTGGGCACAGAGGGAAGAATTAAAGAAGGGAAACAGAAAGGAGGTGGAGAACGTTGGAACAGTTTATTTTTAGAGATGGAAGTTATTTTGAAATTTTATGCTTATTCTTTTATAATCCAACATGCAGCAAACGTGCTTTTGTTCTTACACTCATGGGTGCTTTTTCCCTTCCTATTAAGTCCTTGCAGTTCGATAAGGAACAAATGGCATCTCTTGCTGAGGCAAATCAGGCACTAAAACAACAAGTAGAACAAATGCAAGAAGAAGCAAAAACGTAAGTGTTCTTTTAGCACAAGCAAAGAACTACAGCATTTGGTTTTCATATTAATCTTTTTAGCAATATTTTCCTATTCCCTAGTCTTTTCTTTGGGAAATTTAAGTAGTCAGTGTCATAACCATGGCAAAGTGTTGGTCACATGCTACACAGGAATTGCAGCCTTTTCTGTGATTCATTTATGCTTGTAACCAACAGTCTCTGCCATATAACATACATACTGGAGCTAATCCTAATTACCATTCACTGAATTTTAGCCTTCAGTGGCTAGAATGCTGGCTTTAATGAGAACCTGGGGTTTGGGGTATTTTTTCCCCACTGATGGTCACAGGGTTTTTATTTTACCTGACATATCCACTAAAGTTCTCGGGTTAGATTGGATACTTACTCTAAATTCTGTGTTGTTTTAGAGAAACTAGTATATCTTCTTTCATGCTAGAGTTTTAGTAATTCTGACAAAGACCTCTTAATTACCCTATTTTCTTAGAATGTTATCAAGTCTTCAAGAGGGCCTCAAGAGAGTCATACAGAGGGCCAAATTGTACCTTACCAACTGATGGCTTTCTCTGATGAGATGGGTGTCTCTGGGACAAGGAGAGAGAAGTGGATGTTGTGTTTTCTGGGGCAGTGTGAAAAATTAATCTTTTAGCCATGTGTTCAGACAGTTTTTGGGTTTACCTGATGTTTTCTTTTTTTTTCACTCCAGGGCCATTACTGAGCAGAAACAGAAAATGAAGCGACTAGGGTCAGATCTGACAAGTGCTCAGAAAGAGATGAAAGCAAAACATAAAGCCTATGAGAATGCAGTTGGCATTCTTAGTCGTCGGCTACAGGAATCTCTCGCTGCAAAGGAATCTGCTGAAGCAGAGTTGAGCAAACTAAAAGCACAAATCACTGATGGTGGAAATGACCAGATTGCTCAGGTATGCAGATGTCTTTTAACGCTGTTCGTACAAGGGCAGAGCTATCTTGTTATTAATATAAGTCTTGAAATACTATTTTACACTGAAGTGATCAAAATATTCAGAACATAAAGCTAGATAAGAACATGTTGTCAGTGTTCTGAGCAGAGAGAAGTTCCTTTTGCAAAAAGGCAAACCAGACTTCCGTTTGGTTGGTGGCTTTTTTTGGTTTTATTTCACTTGCATCTTTCAGGTCACCAGTTGTAATCCAAGGTCAAGAGGATGATCAGCCTTTATGCTAAATTTTCTGATTAATTGTTATTGTTGGTTTGGTTTTTTGTTTGGTTTTGGGGTTTTTGTTGTTTTTTTTTTTTTTTAAAGGCTCAGCATCTGAAGATTTTCCAAAATTCAAACTCTTACTGCATTTTTCTCATTGACAGTTCTTCAGGGTAGCCATAACTTACTCATACATGTTATGCCTGTGATAAGAAAATTAATTTACTAGGGGAAGCTCCAATTCTTTGGACCAATGGAGCAAGGTATCAAATATACTAACAGCAGTAGCTGCATGCAAGGGTGGAAAGCACCTCATTTAATACTTTCTAGAGAAGTAGTTGTTTTTAAAAAAAACAACAAAATTACTTCTGTAAGATGGGTGATATATTAATCACACTCGTGATCCCTTTGTCTTTAGGAAAGGATTCAAGCTCTGGAGACGGAATTGCAAGCCGTTAGCAGCAGTAAGTTGATGCTGGAAAAAGAGTTGCAAGAAGTGATTTCACTTACCAGCCAGGAGCTTGAAGAATACAAAGAGAAAGTGCTGGAACTTGAGGATGAGGTGATTGCTTGAATTTGCATGGTAGATCGGAAGGTGACAGTTATAAGTGCCCAAGAGGCAGGGAGAAATTTTAGTACCATAATTTTATTCCAGCAGTGCAGGAAATCAGAATCTTACATAGGAAATGTAATGTCAGTGACACTTGCTAATTTTGCTGCTCAGTGCCAGTTCTTCATGGTTTCATGAATCATTGTCATATAGGGGGAGAGAAAAGTAATTCCTGTGTTAGATTCCACACTGTCACGAGACAGTGAGAATGTTTGAGTCATTACCTTCTGAAAGTTTTTGGAGTCATGGGTGCTCAGTGATTTTTTTGAGGGCAGAATGCTGGTGTTCAGTTGTAGAGTTGCACAAAAAAATTACATGTATCAGCTACTCTTGATCTGCACGTGAACAGTACTCCTGGATTCTGCTTTCTAACAAGCATTTTAGTCTTCCAAAAGGAAAAAGTACCCAACTGAACCAATTTTAGAATGTTCATTTAAAAAAGAAAAGAAAGAAATCACACTCTGGGAAAGCAAGACCTTTAATGAGTTTAGCTCACAGCTTTTTTTGTGGTAGTAAGATGGAGTTGTTTGGGTTTGATTTTGTTTGATTTGGTTTTTTTCTTCGGCTATAGCTTCAGGAATCTAGAGGCTTCAGGAAGAAGATAAAACGTTTAGAAGAAATTAATAAGAAGTTGGCGCTTGAACTGGAGCATGAACGTGGAAAACTTACAGGTCTTAGTCAGTCCAATGCTGCTTTGCGGGAGCACAACAATATCCTCGAAACAGCATTAGCAAAAAGAGAGGCAGATTTGGTACAACTGAATCTACAGGTATTTGACCTTTTGATAGAATATTTTCAGAAAGGAATTAGCTCATATTTCTGATAACAGGATGTACGCATCTTCCTCATGATAGAAAGTTGGTGCATTTTCTCCAGAACCAGGTCTCCCATGTGTTGTGTAACAGCAGTAATATAGGGGGCTAAACAAGAGACTAGAAATGAGACTTTGCTCTAAACAGAGCTCACTCTTTTGGAAAAACACAAATCACACTAAAATATTTGCAGTAGTGAAAGTGTGGCTCACTGAAGTTGGTTGGAACATGCAGACTGTTACATATGGATTCATTGAGATGAAAGATTTTTATGCCAGTAGTAATATGTTCATGGGAATATAAGCAATGAGCTACCATTTAACTGCAGCTACTTGGCTACCGTGAGGAAGGAGTTACCGGTGAACAGCAGAGGGAAGTTTTGCAATCCCTGCATAGGCTTGTGTTTGTATTTCCTCTGCTGGCAATTCTGGTCTTCCAGTGAGCCCGCACAAAATATGTGTTTTTGTGTGATGTGATACAGGTACAGGCAGTCCTGAAGCGGAAAGAGGAAGAGGATCAGCAAATGCAACAACTTATTCAAGCTTTACAGGCTTCCTTAGAGAAAGAAAAGTCAAAAGTTAAAGACCTGAAGAAGCAGGTAATGTCTCATCTTTTGTTTTATTTTCTTAAAAGGGGATTTAAATATAAGTATTTGAAAAGTAACTTGAAACAAAATCTATGCTTTATAACATTCTGCTTCCTGCAGGGTGTCTGTCATGATGGCCAGTAGCTGAAAGATCAGTTGATGTCTGTCTCTTCTGTTGTTCCCGGTGTTAAGCATACTCATTGACTACCAGGAACATCTCATTATGACTTGTAATGCATGGGACACATCCTGAAGTGATAACACTTCATCCAGAAATTCACAATGAAGAAGCAGTCTGGCAAACATACTTCTTCCGTTATATATAGTTACTAGCTGCCATTGGCATTAATAAGGATCACAACACTAATAACACCTCTTTTTGTCTAAAAAAATTAACAGTTGCAGAACCCCCTTCTTGATTTCTTTTGTACCCCTTTAGTCTAGTTCCCTTTATGATTCACCTACAGTGATGAAACAAAGAAAAATTGCTTTTTTTTTTTCTTGTAGGAAGCAGCAGCCAAAGCAGATGCAGCACATAACCGCCGTCATTACAGAGCTGCTGTGCTTGAGCTCAGTGAAATCAAGAAAGAACTACATGCCAAAGAACTGCTTGTGCAAGCCCTTCGGGCTGAAGTGGACAAACTGCAGTAAGTAAATGTCCAAGTTCTTAGAGAATAGTAAATAAAACAAATAATCTGAAAAAGGCATACATTAGTGAATTTTTGGTTTTGTCAGTCTGGAATGGATTATGTTCATGCTCAGCTGGAGTACATTTCAACATAAGATGCATGTTAGGATTCTAGGTGAATACTTGCAATTTTCTGTCTCTTCAAAATTGAGATCTGAAGTGCCCTGTGTTTAGGTTTCACCATCTGCTCTTTTTACCATTTCAACATAGATTTCTACTACTTCATGTTACTAGTAAAGATTAACACTTCATATATATACTATTATTCTTCTCTCTTTCACATCCCTGGGGAGCTACATAGAGAATGATTTTTGATTGTTGAATATATTCCATGACACATTCAAATTTAAATTTATTTTCTTGTATAGAAGATAATTTCTTGTAGTTTAAGAAAATCAGATGTACATGAGCATGGATATAAGGTTAACCCTGTTCCTCCTAAAAGAAAAGCAAAATTGCGAACAGGTTTTTTGATTTGGTGTGTTGATATCTTTGGGTTGTTTTTTTTTTACTACATAATCTATTGTTTGTAACTGGACTATTACCAGTGCTCAAGGAATTTTACACACCCCCCCCCAATATTTAATGATCTATTCATGCATCTGTTTCCTATAAAATCTTCTTGTGATTTAACTCTTGCTGTGAATGTGTTGGCAGAGCCTTCAGTAAAAGCTATAACAAACCAGGTTCCATGCACTGTCCTGTCGTTTATGGTTACACAGCTAACCCAGTGAGGTACTTCTTTTAAAGGACAGATTGAGTAACTGCTGTGTCTGTTAATTCTGCTGTGCAGGGTAGAAGATGAAAAACATTCCCAGGAGGTATCACAGTTTCAGGAAGAACTGGCAGAAGCCAGGTCTCAGCTCCAGCTTCTGCAGAAGCAGCTGGATGACAAGCTTAGTGAACAGCCTGTAGTAAGCCAAGAGGTAAAACCTGCACATTTACTGTGTTCATCCTTATTTGTGATGCATGGTTTGACTTCATTTGTCTTTAATTCAGCATTTTTTGATGAAGTTTTGCTAGGTTTTCTTAGAACCAGGAAAGGTTCATGAGACAGTAATATATTTCTGATTTTGTGGCTGATTGCAGCTATATATAATTCTAAAGACACTTTCCCCCTTCAACGTGGTAGGTGGAAGACCTCAAGTGGGAAGTAGAACGAAGAGAAAGAGAAATTGAAACGCTTAAGCAGCAGCTGGATATGAGTGAACAGCGCAGTCACAAGGAGTTAGAAGGCATGCAAGTTGTCTTGCAGGTATTTAATCTAGTCAGTGGATGTTCTGATGGATAATGGTTATTGCTGTAGGGGGGTAATTAAAACAATATTTATATTGTTAGAAGCATAGTTATACTTTCTGATACTTTAAAAAATACATTTTTATTCATAAAAACTTATTCACAATATGTTCTGCAGTGTCTCTACTTTTCTCAGTTTTACTTTGACTGTGGTGTTAGTGCCTTATTTCCTTGATCTTATGACATTAAAATAGGCTTCTGCCTTTTTTTTTTAAAATAATTTCTGTTTTCCATCAGGGCAAATTGGTTTCAAATAACAGTGTTTCTATTGTTTCTTTTTCTAATTTCTGCTGGAAATGGAAAAAAATGATAAAAACATTAGTTGGCTGGAACTCTTGTACGGTTTCCTTGTTTCATGGTGATTCTCTTCTTTTCCCATTTAGAATATCAAGACTGAGTTGGAAATGGTGAGGGAAGACCTGTCAGTGACTCAGAAGGATAAGTTTATGCTGCAAGCTAAAGTGACTGAACTGAAGAACAGCATGAAGTCGCTGCTGCAGCAGAACCAGCAACTGAAGTTGGACTTGAAGCACGGCAAGATGAAGAAGGTATTTAAATAGGAAGAATGCATGTTGTACGGTACTGGAAAATACTCCAATAATGCTCTAAAATTGAAGTACCAGAAAACACTGCTGCAGTAAACCTGGTGAAAACTCTGAACTGAAATGCCTGCTTGTGATACAGACTTGCTGATGTTCTGGTATTTAAATGATAAATATAGGAAGATTTGCAGGTAAAAGTAACTGCACTGATCTTAACTTCCCACCTTTTACTTCAGAAATCTTTGTGTTTAGCGTATTCTCTTACATTTACACTTTGACATAATAAAGCAAGAAAGGTAGCACTTAAATAATGAATCATGGGTGAATACAGAGTTAATATCTTCTTATAGTTTAATACCTTCTTAATGTTCATGTGTCTGTTCTCTCCATACTGTCTAGTTTTTCATCCTTCCACAGTTCCAAAGGGTAACTATTAGTGGTTTGAATTTTCTGATTTGCTGCTATTACATAGAAAATTAAGCAATAGTAGATCTTTTGCTTTTTCCCTCCCTGAAGTAATTCTGTCACTTAGTGAGACAGATATGGAAGCCTCCATTTCATTCTTTCAAACGTTGGCCCTGATACCTCATCCAACAGGTTCCAGAATTTCCAAAAGTATTCCTTTGATTGTACTTAACTGATACTTTTTTTCCCTGAACTGTTCCCTTAACTATACTGAAAGAATTTTATTAAAATTTGTTGTGAAAATCCACGTAATTTGCTTTAAATCATTCCTGGTTTATTTCTTTAGTAGAGAGTTCTTGCGTAGATCCTTCTAGATGCTGTTTGTTTACTAAACAGCATGGCTAGCAGATGACATGAGGTTAGGAACTTTTGTTTGTGATCCATGAGACTTAACAAGAATGTGCTTCTGATTCTGGCTCTCTAATGCATATATGTACCAGTAGTATGATGTGAGATACTTTCTATGTGGTGAAAATTACACTGATGAAATAACTTAATTGAATTTCTGGCTCTTTTTTTTTTTTTTTTTTTTTCTCCTTTAACCAGAGGAAGGAACTGAAAGGAGAGAATAACTCTTCAAATCCTGTGACTCCAGTCAAGATTCCTGATTGTCCAGTGCCTGCTGCCTTGCTGGAAGAACTGTTGAAACCATCGACAGCTGTGAGCAAGGAGCCTTTAAAAAATCTGAACAGCTGTCTCCAGCAATTAAAGTATGACCTGTTATTTTCAACCATATCAAATAATGCTAAAAATGTTTCCAAGAAACCAGCTGCCAGCTTAAGGAAAAAAGGATTTGTGAAATGAATTCTTTTCCTCTTATTGGGACTATATTTAGGAAAGTAGGATGCTCTGTCATTTTAAGTGCTTGCTTATATGGTAATGAAATAGGGAAAGAAGCCTTTAAGATAAACTAGGCAAAATGTCCATCCTAAGTCACACACAGGAGAACAAACCAGAAACATCTATTTCTAGTTGTTCTTGCTGGTGGAGAAGCTGGTGTTTCTCTCTTCACAGCATCAGAAAGGCTGCTCATGATTGGAGCCCAGGCAGTGTGTTAATAAGAACTCTCCACAGAGGAAGTTCTTTCTGCCAAAAATAGATTTTCAGATTTGCCCTTAAAGGTTGCACATGAGATTCTTAGCAGGAAAGCCACAACTTCAGGAAGATGGGGAACTCTGGTTATTGGGAGAACTGAGCTGCTATTAGCACCTCAGTTGATGTTTGAGGGGGAGTGAGCCTGGCCTGTTCTGTGATCCTGTACTACCAGGCTGGTCACTTTGTTAAGCTGGTGTCTGACTAAAGTCATAATGTGTTTATCTAGTTATTTTTCTTTGCTGTTTTCCTCGTCTCTAACTCCCATGTTGTCTTTTATACCTGCTTGTGTACCACATCCATCAGGTTGCAGTCACTCAGTGCCTTTACTGAGGAAACAGTGCTGCATCATCCCTGGCAATAAGTATGTGCAGCAAAGGAGTTTCTGCATTGTTGCCCCTTATTTTTGAGTTAAGCATATTGTGTTTGTTTTGCTCTTAAAGACAGTTCCTAAGGTTCCTGCAGACTTCTTTCTTTTGTATACAGCTATAGCTTAGATAGTCTTGGAGCATCAAGGATCAGAAAAGTAATTCTCTCATCTTGCATTTAGCAGTTAGCTTTCTGCTTGTTAATTTTTGCTTTTTTGTTCTCAATACTTTCAAAAGGCAAGAGATGGACAGCCTTCAACGTCAGATGGAGGAACACACCATTACAGTACATGAATCAATGTCTTCGTGGACTCGGATTGAAGGACAGCTAATGGACCTTACTTATGCCAGCCCTACAACCGCATCAGAGCAGCAGGAGATTCCTACTGTAGATGAAAAGAAACAGAATTACAGTGTTAGTGACAAGGAAGCTTTGACACTATAACCTCCTTACCAGTTGTCTTTCTTCCTATTGCTTTAAGTATGTAAACAAATCTTTATCAAAATTATTTATTTATTTCATTTTTTAAAATGGTGTTCAGAATTGTGCTTTTGCCTGTAGAAGCAAAGGGCATGGTTTTGAGAAACTGGTGTAATATTAAATGAGGAACATGTTGTTCCAAGGGTTGGTTTGAAACGTTACCATAATGATTCTGTCATGTTGGGGGCTGCCAAGTGGTAAATCTAGCTCATTTGGGGGTTTAGTAAGAGATTCAGATGAAGGTTTAAAATGAGATCAAAAAGAGCATCTGGTTCCAGGTCTGTATTTGTTCAATCTGATTGAGTTTGTTAAGGAATGACTGTTTATTATGTAACATCTGGATTGTGGTGTGGTGAGTTGGGGTTTTTTTTGGGGGTGTTTTTTTTTTTTTTTTAAATGGGTGGGGGCGAAGGTGTTTTCTACCATCTTGGGTTGTATCCAAATCGCAGGGAAAAGTTCTGCTCATGTTCAGCCATTAGCAGTGGTTGAGAACTGGATATTCTGAGCATTCTTTCTCCTCCCTCCTATAATCTCTTATTCTTGAAGTTCAGATTACAAATACCTGTATTTAAAGAGGAAAATTTCATTTGAAGCCATTGCTTGTTATGAAGGTGACCTCTAACCTATAGCAAAAGAAACAAGACTGTAAAGACGAGCAATGAAGAGCAGTATGTATCTTTGGCAGACTTGCCTGGATGTTTTGTGAAGTATCAGTTTTTCTCTTACAGTCGCAAGCCAGTAGGGAGCTTTGCTTCACTGCACAAACACTTCTTGCACCTTTTTAGGTCAACTTTTGAAGTAGACACCCTTGAAAAAGGTATGTGTGTAAAATAAATATATATATATATGAAAAAAATCATAATTTTCTGACTTTGAATATCTGTTTTAATATGCTTATATACTGTAAGCTAAGGCTGACATGAGGGTTTTTTTGTTACTGTCATTGTTTTAACGTTACATTTAAGTTTGCTGGTTTTTGACATACTGTACAAGTGGCTTAGGGAAATCATCCCCTAAAGCCAGAGCTTTTAGAAATGTAATTATTTTTACTTTAAAAGACAAAGTATAATGCCTATAAAATTATTATTATTATTTTTATTAGCTTTATCTTCTCCTACATACTTCCCCTACTTTTTGTACCCCCTATTACAAGGTGTCCACCATGAATGGAAATGTTGGTACTGTGGCAGCCCCTCTGCAGAGCACCTTGACCAGATTACTATTAAAGCAGCCCACTTTAGATTCCTTCACCTTTGGTCTCATTGCTCCATGTGGCTTGTAGTGCAGTGATAAGCCCGCCTTCTCCTCATGCAAAGATTCAGCGTGGAGGTACTGCTTCACCTAATGTGCTAAGTGCTAAAGCGCAAATCAAAATGTATGTGATATTATTTAGAAGATTTAGTGGCAACTCCTGTATTAGCATGTTTTTGTCTTTAAAACACAAAGCAGGTCAATTATATCTGCTATTGTTTGGCAATTTTAAAAAATCTACTAAGTACAGGTAGATTTAAGTGGCTGGGGAAAAAACCAAAAATACTAGTTTGTGTATTTTTCCAAAGAGACTGTTGCTGCTTTTGGATGGGTTTGGTTGTTGGGGGGTGGGGGGGATTATTGCAGTTTTCTTAGCAGCAAGGCAAAAAATAAGCAAATAAACAAAAAAACCCAAACCCACCCACATTTTATCCTAAGTCTGATTTATCATAATTGCCAATTCAAGCCTTAGTCTAGTTGGACACTTTGCATTTAGTCTCTATACTGACTGATTTCATGCTCCTCAGCTACTGGATTTTAACTTACATTTTATTTGGATCAAAGTCAAGTGATGCCAAAAGTCAAGGTTTTGAAATCTGTGAAGGAAGAAATGTGTCAGCGTTGCACTAGGTGCTGGTGTCCATCATACAGAATGACCAAACAATTCAAAGAGAAGTCAAAAGCTTTACAGACTACCTTAGACACGTTAATGTCTGCATACTCCCGCAGTCTACTTTGCAGAGTAAATTGTACTGATTATCTTGCTGCTGTCATGTTCTTGAACTAGCCTGTATGTTAAGTTCAAAGAAGAAAAAAATATGCAGTATTGTTAAAGAACAAAATTAAAACTACGTAATGAATAATGTATTTAGTACAAAAAATCCTGAACATTTGATAACTTTTTAAATGAAGTAACACTTGTGCAGTGTTAATGTTGCTGTTCATTTTAGTAAATACATTGCCTACAGTTAAGAATCCATTATGTTTTAATCTCTTAAATTTGGCAGTGTTGTATAGATAAAGGTTTTATCTAGTATCAAAGAAGCCAGAGTTGTTAGAAACCTTCATAGTTCTTCAGAATGTGTGCTCTCCTCTTCTTTTGTATCAATAGTTATACTTCATTCCGTTTTCAGTGCAGTGCTGCATTTTCTCACTGGCTCCTTAAAAAGACATCTGAGCTTGTACAGTGAAGTAGCTTTAGATGCACATTTCTCCTTTTTGAAGAAGAGGGAGCTGTTGTGAAGTGCTCGGATTACATTTCCCCATAGACCCACCTGTCTCTTTCTGAAAGTACCTGGGCCCTAGGTGTTTTCATGGTATATTCACCATGTGTTTTTTCTATAAGCAGAAGCACCTGCCATTTACTTTAAGGAAGGACAGACGGTGAGACTTGAGGGTCTAAATAAGTCAATTCAGCTGTGCAAGTCACTGAGGAAGCCTAGAAGGAGCATGCAGCATGTGATGAAAACAAAGTGGTTGTTTTTTTTTTTTTTTTTTTTTAAAGCTCATCAGCTACACTTCTTAATTATCAAGAGAAATCGTTGCTGGTTTATTAAACAGCTTCACCCTGAGGCTGAGCATGCTCACTCTATCAAGCTTCAGGTCTCTCCTGTCCAGGCAAAAAACCAAATGAGCTGTAGGAATGAAAACTGCCTCCCTTTGCCTGTCACAGCACTGCCAAATACATCTGAGGAAAATCTAAAGAATAATCTCTTAAAATATTTTTATTTTCTTTTCCTTTTTCAAGCACTGCAACAGAATGTATTTTCTATGTCTGTTTCTTCAGTGGTTGCTACCTACTAAACCAAGTCTTGTTGATGAAGGAGAAATGTCATTCTAATGTGAGAATGTTTCCCAAGCGATGGAAGCTGGTAAATGCTGCAGCATTACTGTTACAGATGCTGCTGGGGTTTTTTGAGGACTCTTGAATAATTGTGCATTTAAAAAAAACCGCAAAAAAACCCCAACAAAAGCAACCAAAAATGCAACAAAAACCAGCAAACCCTACAGTGGAAAAAAAAACCACGTTATTGAGTCTCTGGTGTTGATGAACATTGCATAATGCTCCATTCTGTTGTCTTCCAGATTTCTTGGAAATACTTGTGCACTGTATTGGGATCAGCTGAGCCCTTTATCTACTTATGCAATGGGAGAATCTGGTCCCATACTGTTTATTCAGGCAATATCCTAGCTGAAATCTGTGGAAATTTCACATATGTAAAAAGTAGAGTAATATCCAGAATGAAAAGTTCTAGTGCTCATATTTTCACAGATATTCTCTTTTAGGGGAGTGAACTGCAGTGGCATAAGTGTGTTAGTGTTAGCTATGACAACATTAAAGGTGTGCTGGGGACAGATAGTAGATAGTATTATTAATACCAATTTAACTTAAAGATGACATTCAGTCCTGGTGATGCAAAAGCTCGTGATTATACATTTTATTAACTTTGCCAGGGAAGTGTGAATAGTTGCATGTGACTTACTGTGACCGGAGCCTTTAAATATTTTCATGTGAAAGCAATTACAGTCCAAAGTAATTACTAATGCTCATCAGCTGGCATCTGATCACTCTTGTCTCCTAATAATATGTAACACTTCAGTCATGGGCAGTAGGGCAGCCTAATTTCCAGTACAGATGCACAGATTTCTAGGGGAGGGAAGGATGTTCTGGATATTATGAATGAAATCTTGTTATGTTTTCCACATGACATTCAGTAATGTCTGCTTAGGTGGTACTTGTAAAGATAGAAGTTAATAATTTAATGTTCTTGAGTGGATAACCCAGGGGATGGAGGGGTTACGCTATGTACAATTAATGTTTATGATCATACAAAGCATGTTGATTATAAAAATAATGTGCATAGGGATTACTTTAAAAGTTTTGTGCAATAAACTATTTTTGGTAAAGGGCTCAGTCTTGTTTCTGCTTTCAAAAAGAAATTGCTATAACTTTCTCTTGAGTTTTGAACGTGCTGTGTAGCCACCTTCAAGGAAAAAAAAACTCACTTTTTTGGAAAGACTATGTTATTGTATATTGATTTTTCACACATCTAAAATTGATTGTGCTTGTGTTTCCGTTATGCTTTTTCTCAAGTTTGGTGGACAGGTCCGGAACAGCATAATGAGTGTCTCAATGCCAGCCCCTGCAGCCCGAGCGCACAGAGTGGGACGATGCAGATAGGTCACCTGGATTCCGAATTAGCCAGCTGCGGTGATGAGGAGACATCACTGTCCCCTGCTTGTCACACTGAACAGGGTGAGTGAAGGGCCGCTGCCAGCTCCCCCGGGGGCCGCCGTTTTGTCTCATCATGTGAAGCAGCTGGCGGCGCAGGTGTGTTGCTCCCGGGAGGCAGGGCACTCGTACCCCAGGGGCGGGCTGGCCTGCAGCTGGGAGCGGGCCCTAGCGCCCTGGGGGCTGCCTCCTGCCTGTCTCCCTTCTCTGCCAGCTCGGCCAAGGGCGCTGTGGTGTTCTGAGATTAACGCTTGGAGTGAGCCTTCCTTCGTGCAGGGCTTGTGCGACTTCCCCCGGCTGTGGGGGGCGGCAAGATCCCGCCTGCCTCGTCCCGGTGGCGGCAAAACGGGCGCCGCCGCTGCGGCGGAGTTACCGCGCTGCGGCAGCAAAGCTCTGCCTGGCTGGCGGGCCCAGGCGCCTTCCTCGCCGCCGCGGCAGCCCGCCGGCAGCGGGGAGCGGTACCCGGGGGCTAACGGCAAGCCGCTAGGGGGCGCCGAGTGGGCGGCCCTTCGCGCGCCACCGTCCCCTCCCGCCGGGCGCCAGCAGCGGCCCCCCCTTCCCGCCAGAGAGCGCCGCGCGCGGGGCGGTGCCATCCCGTCAGGCAGCGGGGCGGGGCTGCCGCGCCCGCCCGTCAGGCGGCGGCGGGGCGGAGGGACGGAAGCCGGGAGGCCGCTGAGGTACCGTCCCTGCAGGGCGGGCGGGGAGTGCCGGCGTGCGGGACGCGGGCCGGGGCATGGAGCGGTGGGTAGGGGCCGCCGGGGGCTGGGGCTCCCTGTGGGAAGCCGGCTGCGGCCGCTGGCTGGGCTGGGAGCTCTTGGCCGCCTGCGCGGTCATCGGCGCCGTGGGCTGGCTGCTGCGGCTGCTGGAGAGGAGGCCGGGCGGCCGCGAGGCGCCGGCCGCCATCTCCTCCCCGGCCCCGCACTCCTCCTCGGCCCCGCACTCCTCCTCGCCGCCGCTCTCTGCAGGGAGCCGGCGCCGCCGTGGGAGCCGCTCAGGTGAGAGACGCGGGGGGCGGCGGGGGGCTGCCTCTGGCCCTGCGGGGGGCCCAGCGGGCAGCGGGCCCCGCCCGGCGAGGCCTGCGGCCGCTCGGCCTCCCGCCCCTCCTGCCGCCGCGGCCCGGGCATCTCCCGCGGGCGGAGCTCGGGCCCGGGCCCCGCCACCCCGGGCCCCTTTGTCATGGGCGGCCCCGCGCCCTGCCGCCGGCCGCCCCTCCCCCGCACCCTGCCGGGGCCCGCTCCCGCGGCTGCGAACGCGCTGTCACCCCGTTCCTGAGGGATCGGCCTGGTTTCCCCCGCTCCTGCCGCGGCTTTCCTGTAGGTTTTTCCGGGTCCGCCTTGCTGGTCCTTCAGCCGCGCAGTCCCTAGCCGTTGGCTAGTCTGGCAACAGGCAGCACAGAGCACCCGATGGCATAGCCACGGCGGCGCTGCCACGGGCAGATCCTGGCAGTCGGGGCACAACCAAAGGCGAGATGCTCTCTCACTTAATTCCTCTCTCTCGAAAAAAAAAACCAAAACAACAAAAAGAAGTCTCTTCTCTTACATCACATATTTATTGGAGGATTTAATGAGTAGTGGAATAAAATAACATCACGGTCCTTAAAAGTCAGTTGTTCGTTCTCTTGTGGTGGTAGTCTTAATTTTTTTGGAAACAGATTCTGCTGTTTCATGCTGATGTGTAAGACAAGGGAAAATGCATCTCTTACCTGTTCTTCTAGATGTTGATTTGGAAGAAGTCTCGAATGTGTAGTTGTGAAAGCACTTACTGATGTTTATAAAGCCACTAAAGAAGGTAACTTGTTAGACCTTGTGTGCTGAACTAGAAGAGGTAACTGCATCAGTGGTGGCTGTGCTCTGCATCACTTGAAGTTACATAAAATGCATTTTAAGGTTCAAATAACCAGTTTCTGCACCTGCATGCAGCACATGATTGAAGGACTATCTTAAGACTGGCAGTTGCTCTTTGTCAGGTTTGCAAGCCCTGCCTTTTGTTTTGGACAGATCAGGATAGGTGATGTGGTTAAAAATTAATAAATTTTTATTATCTGTGTCAGCTGAAAACTTGATGTCAGAACACACACATGTTTTGTGAAAATTCTATGTTGTTATTCCAACATTTTCCCTGTTTCTACAGCAAGGTTATTGTAGAAAACTCTCGGCGATAACAGTAGCTCCTAAATCAAAGATTGATTTCTTCACTGTTGGTCTGCTTTGTCATTTCAGGTATTGATTTAGTTGTGTCTGAGTTACAACGGACACATGAAATAAGTGCTTTTTCTTACATAGATGAGGAAGAAAATCTTAGGTGCTAAGTTCTATCAAAACATGATACCAGAGAAAGCACACCGTCCCGACATTTTTGACTTGACCACAAGCTAAGAAGAAAGATTCTGTGTGTGCCTGCATATTCTTATGTATGTGAATTACACATATGTAAGGGTCTGCTCTTCAGCAGAATGATGGTGCTGGTTCTGAACCCTAAAAACAGGAGCATGTCCTGAGTTAATTCTTTAAGGCGTTACGTTATGTTGACTCTTGAAGTGTTTTCAGTGGGTTGTTTCTGCAATAAACTCCCTTGCCTCTGATTTTTTTCATCTTTGTTATGTTTTTTTAGTTAAGCAGTCTCAAAGAAAATCCTTACAATAGCAAATTTTGATATTTTTATAATTGACCTCAGGGCCACATTTTATCCCTTGATTACAACATGCTGGCACCAAATCTATTTAAAAAAAACAGAGGATTAAGAACCCAAAATACATGAGGAGATCTTTCACATCTCTCTCTGTGGTCTTGTGAGCAAGTCAGATAGTCGTAACAGTGAGGTTGCTTGGAGGTTCAGGAATCATAAGGGAACTAGAATACTCTGGGGAGGTAGCTCAGCAGCATCAGCTGTGATTTTACTGCAGGGGTTTTTTGTTTTTTTAAGCTGCAATACTCTGCATTTCCCATCATTTCAGTAAGGTTCCTGTTAATATTCGTGAAATATTCAGTGACTGAGGTATGTTCTCTAACCACAAGATGTTTAAAATCGGACAGTCATAAAAAAGAAACAACTCTCAAAGGAAGCAGCCCTCCAAGAAAACAAACCTCCAACTCATGTAACTGTCAAGTTGTAATAATGTTTGAAAACCTACTTGAAGCTTGGCATTAACATATTTTTCCATAGTATTAGAAATGTAATATTTTTGAAGTTAGATTCTAATGAAGATTTTACTTGGCTATATTGACTGTTGCTCAAAGTTATTAAAACTGCTCTTTTACTACTGTATAATAATGTTTAAAACTGCTGTGTGTGTTTGGGTTTTTTTAATATGTGAAAAATTTAGTTCTTTACCAGCTTGATCCTTGCATAATTTAAAAGGCAAAATTGTCGTGTCTATTTTGTTGATGTATTTTAGCAATACATGTGGAAAAATAAAGGATTTTGACTATTTGTGAGGCTATGATGAAGATGCAATTTTGGAATTATTTCTGAGTTTGTACACTGAGACAAAATGAGTAATTAGGATTCAGTACTTGGAACGCTGCATCCCTGCTGTGTTAAGGTGCAGCCATTCACTGTCCAAGCCTCACATTAGTGTCTGAGACCAAGGTTCTTGCCCATCAGAGTGGGTGTTCTGACGTGTTAATGACTGCTCGCACACCCTGCTCATAAAGCAGGAGAGCTTATAAATTATGGTCATTCCTCATAACTGCCAGTGCATCCACAAATGGTCTTCTGAGGAAATTTGACTTAAAATTACAGGTGATAATGACTTCCTACCTGGGAGATTGCTTCCTACCTAACGGAGTAAGATTAGGAGTTGTGTTATTCCAAATCTAACATGATTAAAAAAATAGAAATCGGTTCATGTGGAAAAGCTGCAAATGTGTGTTCTGGTAGTCTTAAGTCTCATAAACTGAGGCTGAAACCTGGAATTGAAAATAAAGTACTAAAAATGCCATATAAGCCTATCCAAACCAGTATAACCCAGAAAAGGGCTGGTGATGAAGGAAGGGTCAGTTTAAGGAGGGGGTGAAAGCAGGCTGAAGGAATGTGACAGCCTAGTCGTTCCTGGCCTGAGGCTGTTCTTTCAAACTGGTGTACAGCAGGAAAAAGTCACAGCCTTTGTGGAGACACATGGATGCAGTATCTGATGAAATAACGTTAAAGCTTCCTATGTTCTTGAGCTGCCCAAATCCTGTATTTTTCAGTTGTGTTTTTCACAGTAAGAAATTTTGTGTTGGCATGGCATTGGTTTTAGTATCTTCTTGCTGACCAGTGCACAAGCTGTTAGTGTGTGGATTAGGTGACCTGGGGGACTTCTGGTATCATACCAGGGAGAAGGATTTTCCTTTGAAAATGGAGAAATACTTCTAGCTCCCACTTGTTGTGGGAGAGGGAACTGTGAAAAGATAGCTGTTCTCGTCTTCTGGTGTTTGCTCTCAAAATGGGGGCTGGGAAACAACATGTTGTGTAAATAGTTCCAGCTTTGTATCATAGCCAGAGGTAGACTCCCATGGTTGCTGCATCATACTTGCGCCTTATACTTTTGTCAGGTAGAAGTTCTTATGGAAATAATAGAAAGAGTGCTGTGCTTTTAGCTGTAGGTGTTGCCTAACTGGAATCTCTTACTGGGGCTACCTAGTCATCATGTTCTTGTATTCCGTGATGTGGACAGATCGTGCCTTTCTTGGCAGGAATCAAGTATTTCTCAGGCTGTCATACATTTTCATGCATAAATATTCTGGGGTGATTTTTGACTTTAAAAGAAATTTGTAAAGGACAAATGAGAATAAAATGTAAACTGTACATATCTTTCAAGTAGTTGTGAGAGAAGGAAAGTAACTCTTGGTGTAAGCCTCACAGTTTAAAAATGTTTTTAATGTGTTGGTTTGAAAAGTATTTTGTCTTCTCTGCAACTGCAATAATCTATTCAGAATCAGAGAAATTGTTATGAGACACTTTTTTCCTTGTTTTTAACACAGTTTTTAAATAGCAGAAAAAAGTAGTGTTGTTCTTTACAGTTTTTCTCTCTGTCTTTAACCTTTCCTATAGGTGAAATAACAATGGATGCAATATTATCCCGATTGAAGCAGCTCACCCCTGATGAGCTTAGAGAAGAAATTGTAAGAGCAGGACTGAAATGTGGGCCTATTACCTCAACCACTAGGTTTATTTTTGAAAAAAAGTTGGCTCAGTCATTGTTGGAGCAGCAAGGAGCGTTGGAGGAAAAAGGATCTGCTGCATCAGAGCAGGCTTCTGGAAATGTCCCATCTGATAGCAGCCAGACAGAAGCACAAACGGGTTTGAAAACTGTGGCAGTGAATCACAACGGTCATGGAAGCGTTTCCGAAGATGTAGACTTTGGGTACTGTGTAGGTCTGAACCCTCCAGAAGAAGACTCTGTGATGCACACAAACTGTTCAGCTCCGGTCTCTGGAGCAGGATGTGTTGATTCACAAATTAGTACTCGGAGCCTGTCCAAAGATCCTCCACTGTTCTATGGTGTTTGTCTGGTTTATGATGACATATTGGCAAGGAATGGTAAATATTAATTTCCTTTATTTCCAATGATGAACATTTTACAATCATGTCTAAATGGGTCTTCTGAGGTGTAGAAACAGTTAAAGACATTCCAGGTGTTCTGCAATAATAGTTGATAGACATGAGGATCCCCTGCTCCGTGTAGCTCAGCTGGAGAAAATTATTTCCTACTGCTACTCTCATAGACAATCCTGTGCCTTTAATCCCTCTCATGAAATAAAAGTAATCCTACAAATAAACAACCGAAGACCTATTTATACTGTCATCAGTTGAAGCTTAAATGATCTTTTCTAACGGATTTTGTACTGTCTTTTCTATCTTCATGTCAAATGCTATCTAGAGGCATCAGTCATTCTTCACATATTGATGAGTACTGCAATAAGGAATTATTAAATTACCTAGTGTCAGTATTACAGTAGTGCATAAAGGATCTTTTACTCTGAGGCAGTGGTAAATATTCTTTCTGATAAAAAGTATATTCAGATATCTTAATTTGAACAAGTTAACATTAATGCAAAAGGAGAGGAAGGAGAAGGATTTGATTAATATCTAAGGTTCTGTGTGGAGGTCTTAAATGTTGTGACAGTGGATCACTTACACAGTTGACTGTGGGCGGTAGAACATGGAGAGTAATGCAGGGTGAATAAGCTCTGAGTTTGCATTTCAGTCGGGATGTTAAACACGTGCTTGTTGGAGCTGGCCCATCTGTTCAAAAGGGACATTCAGATACTGATGGGTACAAACAGCCAAACACTGTACACACGTACCACCTGATGTTAGCTGGAGTGTGTAAAATTCTTCTATCAGAGAGAGAAATTTTAGAAGGAGTTTTGATTCTTTTGCCATGTTTGGTAGAGAAACAGTTTGTTGAGGCCAAAGCTGAAAGAATTTTGTAGTCTGTTTCTAGGACCAAATCTGAGATTGTTGGAATAGCTTAACTTTGATTGTACTTTGTTGCAGAGAGAATACATGTTTATGAAGATAAAAAGGAAGCTCTCCAAGCGGTTAAGATGATTAAGGGTTCCCGTTTCAAAGCTTTTTCAAACAGAGAGGATGCTGAGAAATTTGCTAAAGGAATCTGTGATTATTTCCCATCTCCAAGCAAGTCCTCTTTATGTTTGTCTCCAGTGAAAATGGGACCGTTTAACAGAGGTAAGTGAGGGTGGTCGTCTGTGTACAGTAGATGCGATATACGGTCTGTTAACTTTTTCTGAGAGAAGCAGCAACAACTTAATAATTAACACACTAGTAACAGCAAAAAATTGCAAGGGTGAAGCATCTTAATAAATGAAGTCCCTTTAGAGTGGTGGTGTTTAAGATAAGCTGTGAACAAATGTTAGATCATAGCTCTAGAGCTTACTCACCACATAAAATTGCTGTATAAATAGATAGGACAACCAATACTTAATTATATTTTTTCTGTGAAATAAGTTAGAAACAGGCAATAAAAAGCATATCTTAATTTTTTTAATTCAGATCTGGTTCTGTTTCTGTATAAAATGATACTGTCACTGGAGAAGTCATCCTTAAAGTTAATTGGTGTGCTTTTCCAAGAAAGGAGCACCAAAGTCTAGATACAGAAATAAAAAAGAGAAGTAAAGTATGTTGGAGCCCTGCTATTTTCTTTGTAAAGAACTTCCACAGAAGTAAGTCAGAGCCCCAGCAACCTATGGAAAGACTGCTTTTTGTGTTTTAAAGCATAAGGTTTGGCCTTCAGTGTATGGTTTCTATGGGCTGTGTTACGATGAACTGGTTACTTTTAAAAGCAGTTGTCATTGTTCTGGTTTGCATGAATTCTACACAAAAAGATGTTGCTATTCTTCTAAAACTGAATTGTTGGTAATGGCCTGCATAGATGTGTTGCTTAGTAGTCCATGATTATATTTGGTAGGATTTGATTTTACTCATGGACTTCAGGTTTTTCAGGTTTAGTAAGACGCTGATAAAATTGTACAGTATATTAAAACTGCACTTAATTGTTAAGTCAGTTCGTGAGTTCAGAAGTAAAATGGTAAACACTGATCATATTTCACAGTGTTCCCAGTAGCTAAAAGGACTCAGTAGTCATAGAACTGCAAAAGCAATTTTAATATTCAGAAAATTCTTATTTCTTGTTGAATTTTGCTTTTAAGTTTGGATGGAAGCAAGTTGGTAACTAAAATTCACTAGTCCTTACTGAAGTCTGAAACAGTTTTACAAGATGATTAAGTTATATTCTCCTCCCTCCCTATTACTAACTACTAGTATTTTTAAATGTCTTGTCATTTGCCTCAATATTTTTTTTCCTCTGTACATTAAAGAGCCCAAAGTTAATACATATTTTACATTAAAAGCTTATTTTTTTGTCTGGGCATGAAAATAGTGATCACTGAAGAAGAATGTATCTAGAAACATGTTACTTGTGTTTTGATAGATGGCTTATGCTCCCCCGAGACTGAAACTGCTAACAAGGAGAGAGCCAACAGTTACAAAAGTCCACGTACTCAAGATCTTACTGCTAAACTTCGGAAAGCTGTCGAGAAAGGAGATATAGCAACGTTTTCAGAACTTATTTGGAGTAACCCGCGCTATCTGATTGGGTCGGGAGACAATCCAACAGTTGTACAGGTAAAAAAACTAAAATGGAAAACCCCAATTTCTGATTTAGTGACTCAGCTTTGAGGCCTGACAAGCAGAACTGGAAGGAATGTTGTTTCCTACTCTTCCTTTGGGATACCTTGTCTCCCCTAGTGCAAAGTTTCTGACTGTTCATTGATAGTAGGTGAAAGCTAAGAGAAACACGGCAGTTATCTGTCTTGGGTAAGTCACCCATCATAACTGAGAGCTGGCTTTGCCTCAGAAGAGCTAAAGACACTAAGTATGCAGTTCTTTAGGGGAAGAATAGTTTTATCCAGTAGTGAAAGAATACTCTTGTCTTCATGCAGTATTGATCTCCTCCAATAAACAGAATAATTGTAAGGAACGGGGTAGTGCCTAGGCTGTAACGAGGTGTTCCTACAGCACTGCCTACCTAAGCACCACCGTTCCACTTCAAAACGTGCTCTGCATCTGCAATCCACCTGTAAGGTATTGGTCTGTAGACGCTGGCGATCTTACTTTGACAAATGACTTCTATCAGACCAGCTTTGTGAAGTTGTTGGAATTTTGTATGCAGTATGTTACAGCAAACTGGATTTCATGTATACACACCCATTTTCCTGCTGTTTTTGTACATTGAACTTCTGATCTCCTTTTATTCTGCGCTATTTTAATATAGCTTCTTTGCCACATTTTTTTCCCAAGATGTGAAAAAAAGGACTATAGCTGAGTGTAAAAATAATTTTGTTAATTGTAAGAATAATGGAGGTATAAAAATGCATGTCTTTACGATATCATATAATTCACTGTTATGTGAATAGTTCTGAACATAGTTTTGTAAATATCTTTTCCTGATAAAATATTAAGAAACAAAAATGTAAAGACTCATTGTGGGAACCTTTGTATTTTCACTGTTAAATCAGTTAAGCGTATGGGTGTAAGTAGATTTCAGTTCATTCTAATGTTTGTCTTTTTCTTTTTTTTTTTTCCAGGAAGGGTGTCGGTACAATGTCATGCATGTTGCTGCCAAGGAGAATCAACCTGGTATCTGCCAGTTATTACTGGACACTTTGGAAAATCCTGAATTTATGCGACTTATGTATCCAGATGATAATGACACTATGTTGAAGAATCGCATCCACTATATTGTTGACCTTTACCTTAATACACCAGATAAAATGGTAAGATTTGAATATTTGCCAGTTTATTATTATTACGGAAACAACTGGAAGGTGTTAAGGATGCGTAAGGGAGAAGAAAAGAGAATAGAAGGGGACATTTAATTTATGAGTTTTGTGGGTCTCAAAATAAAATACGTGGGATTGACTTTATCATGATTCCAAGTGCATGTGAATTTCTCCCTTTTTCCCCTCTGCAGGGATTTGATACTCCACTGCATTTTGCCTGCAAGTTTGGGAATTTGGACGTTGTTAATGTGCTTACCTCACACCCCGCTATTGTAAAAAATCCAAGAAACAAGTATGATCAAACTCCAGCAGAAGTAAGTCTCTCCATGTCCACAACAACCCCCCAAATGTTATGCCTAATCAATATTTTTCAAGTTCAAACATACTGCCTGTTGTTGATAGAAGGCTTGTAGTAAGACACTAGTGTCATCATTAGACTGTAAATCTTTGATTAACATAAAATATTTTTAATGTTAATCTGGAGAGAAGTTCTAGATTTTATGATTCACTGCCTTTTCTTGACAGCATCCATTTTATGGATGTGGATATATATTAGTGGTTTGTTCTGCTGCACATTAGAAGTACTGGGTAGGGGCCAGTAACGGGACTATTCAAAAAGAACACACATTGTAATTGATTTGAGATTGATGTCTTATGCTTTTTTAACAAACAAATTATATTAACAGGTCGTTTGTGAAAGAAGCAAGAATAAATCTGCAGAATTGAAAGAAAAGCTAAGAGAATACTTGAAAGGTCTGTATTCAGTGTGTTGTACTGTATCAGGCCTGTATTTTGCTCTTGGCTGTCTTCTGTTTGCTTTCTGTAGCGTGCTGTGAAAACCAAAGAGGAGCTCTAAAACTGACAAGGGACCTAAAACTTTTTGTCTTGTAAACTACGTGGCCAGAGCCCTTCCTGTGTGGTCACGAGGTTATCCTCATGGCTCTGTGGTGTAGGCACGGCCCTTATTTTGTTCTGCCAGCCTGAAGCAGAAAGTTCAATCTAAAAGCAAACAAAAGACCTTTACAGAGCACGAGATTTATTTGCCCACGCTGGGGAGTTGTGTAATTTCTGTGACACAGAACTTCCGCTGTTTTGTCATGTGTGGGTTTAGGCATTTGCAAAAGCAGGTTTTGAAATTTGTTGAAGACCCTTAGCGAAGGAATATATGGATCACTGCAGGTATTTTTGTATTTGAGAGGGAAGGGAGATGTACTAAAATACAGTCTGTAAGCAAGCAAGCAATATTGAAACAGTGAGTTTGAATTACAAGTAGTTTTATTCATGAATAAAAGTCAGATGCTTAAGTGCACGGTGTATTGATATTCTAGGAAGAAGCAGCAGGCTAATGTAGCAAAGTTCTTAAGAAAGTTTTGTATTATTTATTTTAGGTCGATACTATGTACCACTGTTGAGAGCAGAGGACAATTCCTCAGCTCCTGTAATAGGTGCGCCGTGGTCGCCCGATCAGATAGATGACAGCCCCCAGAGAACTTTACCTAAATACACTGGCAGCCCCAAAGACCCAGTGTTGTCAATAAGAGCTTTCGCAGGCCCCATGAGCCCCTCAAAGGTAAGGAGAGAGCTTTGTGCGACTCTTAATGCCTATTTTTATCCTTTTTATTAATGAAGAACCACCCATGGTTCATTGTGTGGTGTAGTTTGGTCCTGTTACAGATTTTGGAGCCCTTTTTCTTGAAGAGGTGGATCTTCCTATAGAGGAGGAGACACACAGAAACGTGTAAATATATTTTATTGCTGAAAACAGAAACCTCTGGTATTAAAAAGAAAGTTGTTTTCTTTTTCCTATTGGAATCTATTCAAAGAGCACTCTTTGACAGACCTTTCATTGTCTTACAGATAATTGCTCTAACTTGCTAATCTGAAACAAAGGCTTTCCATGTGGCTACGAAATGGGTTAAAAAAATTCTTAACTATGTCTTTATCTCATTTCTAGAAATTGACATTGGATGTTAGAAGAGTTTATCACCTCTGTTTGTTGAATTAACATTAATATGTTTTTCTAAATGGGAAAACTGATGACCAGGTAGTAGGTGTTGGGGTGGTTTTGGAAAAGTATTGATTCTGTAGTAGAAAAGCAAAACCTTCCATTTTTAGAAAGGATACTTAGATACCAGTTAAATCCATTATGAACTTACAGGCATTCTTTGACTCCTTTGTTTAATATGAACATGCGGGAAGTATGACAGCTTTAGAAAAGGTGAATAAATGCAGTTGAGGACTTCCGATCGACTGATGCTTGAATTCTTCAGGACTGAGTTTTACCAAATTGCTTAATGCTTTTTCTTCTAAATGAGCTTGTTTGTCAATTCTCTGTTCACCTGACAGAAGTGTAAATAAATTTTATGCTCTGAAAAATTTTACTTAGGATGCAGACAGTGCATGATTTTGATTGCTGACAGATACTTTTAATGTCTGAATGTAATTCTTAGTCATTATTGCTGATTCTTGTCATAGAGAGTTTGGGAGTTTGCAAAAATCCATTAGTTGACTCCCTTTAGGAGGTCAAATTCAAACTTGGAAATAGCCAGAAAAAAAATTTCTAATAATGGTAGTAAGCCTGTGGAATTAAATATATACATATAAAAATAATACCTTTGCATCCTAGAAACCAGTGACCATGGCAAAATTACAAGACATACTTCTGTTTTCTGCTGTACACAAATTAAAATCAGGCAGCATTGGTATCTGTACAGTTTACTTTAAGATGGCTTTACGTTATGGTATTACTCTTTTAATAAGTAGTTATGAGATCAAAGTAACCAGTAATACTGGGAGGAGTAACTTTAGATCCAAGATGAGATTTTTCATAGCTAGAGTTGAGCAATACTTGTGGCAAAACTTCAGTTGTTTAGATGAGGATGGCACACAGCTGTATGTCTTCTAGGCCTATAGGCAGACATTTAGCCAGCACTGAGTTAACTTCATATTCTGTGGGGGTAGGTTTTTTTAATTATTTGGTTTTTTTTAAAGGCTAAAGAATTTCGCAGGCTTTGGAAGACTCCACCTCGAGAGAGAGCTGGCTTCTTTCATAATGTCAAGAAATCTGATCTGGAGAGGGGTGTCGAAAGAGTTGGAAGGTATCTAAAAGAGTATCAGTATGAAAAATTAGCAACAGTGCAATTGCAAAGACAAATTGCAGTGCAAAAGACTTGTGCTGAGAGTACAGTTGTTGCTTACCGATCAGTATCTTGGGGCAAAAGTTACTGGCAGAAATACTTTATGAAGTATATTGTAGTTGGATTTTAACTGTGTTTTTGTGTAAACCAAATGGCTACAATGTGAGACCTAGCTTTATTTCCAAAGCTGAGAAAGCTATTTTAACTGTTACTGATGGTGGGTATAGATAGCTTTTCTCAAACATGGACTTGTAAAATGATGCATAGCCTACTTTCGCTGTCAAATCGAGAGGTTGTCAAAAAGTGCAGAACAAAAAGATCCTAATACCAGTGTGCTGGTCTGTGAAGCTGTGTGTTGTGGTATGTGTCCTTGCTGTTAAAATACCGTGTATCAGCAAGACACAGAAAAAACATACTTTCTTAAAAGCAGATTAGAGTTCTTCCTTTAAAAGAACTGCTCATGTCTTCCTACCTTCTCCCATTCCCACACAGAAAAAGCTACCGAATGGAGAATCGGTCACATTACGCCTGCATCAGTGGGGGTTCATCTCCAGCTGATGTTTAGATAGTCAGCTTGAAAATAGCAATACGTGTGGTGTTAAGTGTAAGAATAGTAGATTAAATTTGAGCAATGTTCTAGAAGGAACCAGATGATACTGTGTTTGCTAAGGATGTGTACATGGCTTTTGTAGACTGTTGATTGTTGCGAAATTGTGTTGCCTAGTTGCACGTTTGTACTCCTATTAATAGCCGATAATATGTGTTCAGAAAAGTTATTGTCAAACTAATAATTATGTCTTCACAAATGATTCGTTTTATTTTATTTATTGCAGGGAGTTAGCTCATGAACTGGGGTTCCCGTGGGTTGAATACTGGGAATTTCTGGGCTGTTTTGTTGATCTGTCTTCCCAGGAGGGGTTGCGAAAATTAGAAGAGTACCTGAGTCATCGGGAAATGAGCGAAAAGGCTCAGCAAGAAACAGGGGAAAATGAAACCTGCAATAGATATAAAACTCCACATCCTTCTGGTAAGAAAAGGGCAAATGCTATAAACAACAGGTTGTACCTAGGGAGAAGAGGGAGCAAAAAAGCATGGTGCCCAGGGGAAGTAGTATTTCCCTGTTGTGGTTGCTGTTATTAATGTTATCCAAACAGCCTGATTGTGCTATTGAAAAAGTAGCTAACAACACTGCGAATGCAGGAGGATTAGAACAGACCTCGTTAGATGTTCTTTATCTTTCATACAAAGTACTTCATTTGACTGTAGCCCCTAGATGAAATTTCTGTAAGGAAGCCTCTATCTTCAGTATGTCTTTACTCAGAGCACTTGGGAATTTGTCTCGAGTATAGAATTTTGTAATCCACAAATATGGAATAAATAACTTGTTAAAATAAAAGAGTAATTCTTTATAGCTGAGGGTGAAAGACACACTGAACAAAATCCAGGAAAGCTTTTGTACCTTTTTAGGCCACTGCTTGCCATGTGTTTATGGAAGGCACACGCTAGTCCCCAATCTTTGTGCTCCTTCTCTCCTGTGCGATTCTGGATCTGAAGGGGCTCTGGTTCCGGGATAAACCTGGCCTGCCAGGACCCTGAAGGATAGTCGTCGGGCTCGTCGTCAGCCTTTGTGCTTTGAATGAGATACAAACTTAAGCTGTTCTGGATTAGTACCATTTTCCTGCTCTATTCTGCTTCATCATGACTTTGTCCTTTGTTGCTGGTGAAGGACTGAGGTGGGGAGTGTAGGAAATACAGTTCTCAAATGGATATAAAAGGTTATTTGCAAAAAAGGTAGAGCCGTAATGCTGTCATTTTGCATTTGTAGCTTTAGTTAGGTTAGTTCATGCTGTTGTGTAAAAAATGTAGAAAGGGCTTCAAGAAATAGCGTAAAGCATCCTACTTTATTTGATTGGTGTTCTGTTGAAAGTCTTTTTATGTGTTGCTCTTCTTAAAATTGTTTACAGGCAAGAGTAAAAAGTGCTGCAATTCTATTTCTGTTGGCGCATTTTTGGATGAGGAGGATGATGACATGAGCTTAGAAGAAATTAAAAACAGACAAAATGCAGCACGGAATATCAGCCAACCTATTGTGTCCAAAGAACCCAGCATTGACGCGATCGGAGATGCTGAGTGCGATATCTTGTCGATGGAGCATACAGCAAACATCATAGAGACGTCGGACCACCCCAGGCACTACGAAAAGGCAGCTTCTTCCAGCAAAAATGGATTTTGTAATCCTGTGTCCAGTGAAAGGGTAATTAGTGACAGAACGAATTTGCATGATGGAGATGAATGCTGTGTGTTACCTGTTTGCAATTTAATGTCAGAATTTCAAAGCCTGTCGTTCCAAGAACAAGAGGGTGCTGGAGAAGCCAATAAAATGGCTGAAAAAACTGAGCACAAGAGAATTCTGGCTGAAGGAATGAGTCAGGTGAGAATGCCCAAGGACCGTCTGGATAAGACCTGCTATGCAGTTTCTCCGGCAAGTTCTGAGCCAAGTGTTACAGGTGAACCTGGAGAGACCAAGCTAAGGACAGAACACAGAATACCACTAGAGGAGAGACTGTCCGTGGAATCTGGAATTCGGACTAACGAGGCACAACAACGTCAAGAACTTTCTTCCCAGAAATTTATTTTGAAGGTTTCATCCACAAATGACAACCCTAAGCAGTCATTCCTGCTCGGGTAAGAATTGTCTGCCTTAACATTTATTTGCCTTTTGGTTTCTGTATGCAAAACACAGTGTTTTTTATATCATTAACAGCAAGGTTGAGATGATGGGATACTAAGCAACACTAGGTGCGCTCAGCCTTGAATGATCATCTTAAATGCTTCATTGCTTGTACAGTAGCTTGTACAGTTCTCTTGCAACTAGGTAACTGAATACATTCTCTAAAACAGGAGAAGTCTTTGTTACCAAACAGTTTCAGTTAACTTTGCTGTTTGCTGTTCATCCGACAGGCTCGTGACTTCGGGATGAGCCTGATTTAGAGTAACAAAGTGTTTACTACACTCTTGGGATATCCTCAGATTAAATTTTCAAAACTTCTATTTTATGAGACTGCTGTCTAATAATGGAGAGTCATTTATGTGTGGGCCTGCAGGAAAAAGTTCATAGAGAAACTGCTTATGGAGGAGCACAGGCAATTTGTTTGCTTATATCAAAAATAAATGTTTTGGGTTTGGGATGTTTTTATGGCCTGAACAAATCCATAGTTCTCTTTATATTCTAGGGAGTGGCCGTCGAAGCTGGACAGCGATGTCTTCGCAGCCATAGAAGCAGTAGAGATCGATCCACAGAAATACCCAACCATTTTCAAATGGAAACAAGCAGTGGAGTTGTACTCCTCCTCTGACAGGCAAAGGTATTTCCGCAAATTCAGTCGAATGAGTTGAAATAAAATCTTCAGCGGGTCAGCTGCAGAACGTTGCTCACAAAACCCTTGTTTTAAATATTCAACTCTATTAGCTATTCATGGTGCCAAGGCTTGCTCGGTCAGGCCCCGTATGCTGGCAGTGCTACCTCTGCCACAGGCAAAGTGACACCCGAGAGTGCTCCGTGTGTCAGGTTTTGACTGCAAAAGTGAGATCTAACAGTAGATACCAGTAAGTCTCTCAAGAGACAGTTATTTTCAAAAGCTTTTCAATAAGCTGTGTGAGTGCATGTCTTTCATAGTTGGGGGTGGGGTGGGGTTTTTTTACCTATTTTTAAAACCCTTGTAAAATATCTTCAGTTTATAGCATGTTTTCTGTGGTGGCTCATCTTAAGAAATTGCCTCACTTATAAAAGAAAGAACTGATGCTAGAATCAGCCTTTGGTTATTCTGCATTCTTTATTGTCTTAGTTGTCTTGTTCAAGATAAAATTTAGAGAAAAAGGAAAGTTTTTTACAGAAAAGTGTTTTTAATTTAACAAAGGAAATATTTTGCTTTTGAATAAATTTTAGATACTATTTCTCATTGACTTAAGAAAAGCCTGACACTTAATATACAGAAAAACGGTATTACTGCTGTGGCACCCGAACACCGATACTATTTTTAAAAGGCAAGGGGAAGTCGCACTCAGCCACAGCAGCAGCTGCACGCGGACCCAGATCAGGTCAGCTTCGGCCGCGATGCCCTTTTCTAAAGGGGGCGGTGGACTAAAATTGCCCCGTTGCTTCACAAGCGCCCCTTCTTTTCTTAACGGTTATTTTGGAGCAAATGACATCTTACTGACAAGGTAGCATGTCTGCATGTAACACCGTGCGCTGTCGCTGGTTCTTCTTGGACCCGTCTCTTATCAGTTAAGATTTTTCCCTGCTGGTGCATTATTTCTGAGGTCCACCAGCGGTACTGAGCAAAAGCACTGCTCTCCTTATTGCAGCTTTCTTATCAAAACACAAAACGGCTTCTCGTTTCTTTCAGTTGGCCAAGTCCAGCACTGAAGGCAACATTTAAGTCCCAAACCATCGCTGCTGGACTTCCACATGCTTCAGGAAGAAACAGCCCCGTACCAGGAAGTCCAGGAAAATACAGCAGTGCCGCCTCGTTCTCTGCAGACCCTGGGAGTCCCGGGCGCTACAGTCCGGCTTGTGTCAACCACAGGCTGTTAAAACTGCGCCATTTTTCAGAGCCTCCTGCCCACTGAAATACAATTCATCTTCCTGGAACTTCAATTATATTTTCATTGTTAGAGTGGAGGAAAAAACGACAATGTTACTAAAGTGACATGAGGTTCGTATTTGGCTATTTATTTTTCCTCAATTGAGGACAACTGTATGTTAAAAAAAAAAAAAAAAGAATATATGTCTTTATGCCATATTCAGGATAGATTACTGGTGATATGCAAGAAGTTAGTGACAGTCAGTGCAGTTGTCCAGTAGCTATGAATTAACCCTTGTTGCCAGTAAGGCAGCCTTTCCCTAGAAATGGAGGTATTTACTGTCACCAGTTGTCATTATCGTGATGAACCTGTTAGCCCTCAATTGTGTTTCTTCTGCTTGGACAGTCTGGAGGGAGCACCGCACCAGCGCAGGGAAATCCTACGGAGGGAGCTGAGGGCAAGAAGTAAAATGTTCTTCCACTTGCAGGGGGAATGCTCAAGGTGAAAAGCCTAAAACAAAGCCTGGGCGAGGAGGTGACCCATTTCCAGTGCTGAGTGCGAGTGTGAAAACCTGTGTGTAAACAAGGGCAGTGGTCAGAGCCAGCAGGGCGGGCAGACAGTGGAATACACACACACACACACACACACACACACACACGCAGTTACATACATGTGTGTACATATGCATGTATTTACACAGAAATCCTTCAGTCTTTGCTTGTTCTGAGGATGTTAAAAATGCCGTGATATACTGAGTGCTTTAGTAAAGGGGCACTATAGAAATGACTAGTATTCCTTTAAATGTTAGTTTGAAGATTAAAAAATATGTAAAAATTAGCTGGTCTTTTTCCCACAGAAGCTTTTAACATTAGCAGATTTTGATAGTTATTACACAGAAGCACATCAGCAATAATTTCAGTGAATTTACCAGCAAGATACCTTAACGGTCCTTTGTAATATCTTAGTGGTAGTGACCCATGATGTGGGTCCTTATTTCCTGGCTGTAAAGAGAGAGAGGAATAAGGACTAAAAATATTTTTATTGAAATCTAAGCTTTTACTATGTCTCTAGTCTTGATGTGGTAATGAGTTTTTGTTACAGCAGTCAATAATTTTATTCTTTAGCCTTCTGTAAGAATGACTTGTTTCGACAGCACGATGCTGAGAGTGAGGAACTCGTTTCAAAACTCAGAGTTTTCCATGGCAAGCATTGCTTGCAAGGCGGCTGCCAGAAACAGAGGTGCTCGGGTGTTGATAGCTCTTTAGTAAAAAAAAAAAAATAAAAAAATAATGAAACAAAACAAAACAAAAAATAAAAAAAGAAAAACCATCAATGGTTACAAGGTAAATCTGAGGAGAAAATGAGAATGTGCCGAGGCTGTGCTGGTAAGAAGGGCTGGGTTTGCAGTCGGGGCTGGCACATGGTACGCGAGGGAGCCCGCAGCCGCCCTGGGTGCCGCTGGGGCAGTGGGGCAGGCGGCCCGTTCCCAGCGCTGATGGCCTGATGGCCGTTGCATGCTGCAGTGACTCTCCTACGCAAACTGCACACCATTCAGTAGGTTCCTGATTTGGTACAAAGCGAAAAAACTGCACTTAATGCTTTTGCAGGCTTAATAGTGCCTTTTGTAACATAATTTTTTAATTAGATTTTTGTTCTTTTCAAAGTTTTTTAGAAAAAAAAAAAGTGGCATCCACTTACTAAGGGCACATAAAATACAGTTTTTCTCTAGGCTTTCTGAACGGAATGTATTTTCATGTGTGTCTCTCTCTCTCTCTCTAAGTTTGATTATTTGGTGTGATAGCTCTCCGCTGTGGGAGAGCATTCCTATTTTAGAAATTATTTTTAAAAAAGGCTTACTTAGCTCTTTATAATTAAGCCTATTTCCAATGAGCTGGACATTAGAAAGAGCTCCTTTACACAAATGACTGTCATTCAGTGATATTCCAGACAACTGGCTTGGGGTGCGGGGGAGGGGGGTGTCATTCTTTAAGAGAAAAACAACCAGCCCAACCATAACTGCTGTGTTACCAAGTGTATGGGCTTTTTTGTAAGGGTTTTATTTGGTCGAGGGTTTTTGATGCAGCAGGTGCTGTAGTCTCGAACAACTTTTTTAGCTCCCAAATTCCTACAGTTTTACTTTAAAGGGTTCGTGGTTTTTTTCCTTTGGTTTTGGGGATATTTTTTTTTAGTTTAGTTTTGTGATTTTTAATAATTTAATGTAAATTGTATTTTTGTCATTCTGGAGAAATCAGTCCTATGATGAATAATTGCCTAATACCATGTTCAAGCCAAATCTGTGTGGTAGGGAAGTTGCTGTGCATGCAGCTGCCGTTTTCCACCTGGGTCCCTGAGCTGTCACACGGCACCTTTGCCCTTTTGATTGAAGTTTGTTACAGAGCCGGGAGCCTGATATTAGCACTCTAGTACTTTGTCCTTTTTTACCTTTATTATGCTTTGCTTTCTTTTTTTAATATTTAAATGTATAATACTGGTATGTACATGGACAGACACACACAACCCCACCCCTCCACCCCCCCAGCACCACCACCAGGCCCTTGCCTTTCACTTTGTAATTTGGTTTTGGTTTGGTCAAGGAATTTATTTTTAACTGTGTTATATAACGTGCATTAGTCCAGCTGTATTGCATCCTAACAATAGATTTACTTCAGCTATTAAAAAACCCCCAGCAATTTATGTAGCGATTTGATTGTTCATGACTGCAAAGAAAGCTCTTCCATGCCAAGCGTGTGGAGAAACTAAATCACATTGATATTGCCTGAATTGTGTTTTCCTGGCCAAAAGCTCACTTACAAAGGTGCAGGAGGTTAGTTGCGTTGGGGTTTTTTTAATTAGCTAAGTGTCATGTTAAAAATACAGAGTTACCCTGCTTTCTATTAAAAAATAAATTAGTAGCTAGAAGTGGCACACTGGTTAGCGTATAGGCGTGGTGCTAAGTAGCTGGGTTGACACCATGACTCTAATTTGTCAAATCACTAATTTGCCCAGGCCTTACTGACAGAAATGCAGCGTGTGTGTGCGTGCACAGTAATTATGCCACTGAAGAATAGTCTCAATATGTCTGAGAGGGGAAGTCACAATACTGTAGAAGTTATGTATGTACTTAATTTTACATTTCATACTTCCCTCCTACAACTGAAGTGTCACTGAAAGTGTTGTTAATGTCTGTACATGTGCAAAGAGGTGTCGTGTCCCCTCCGGCTACCCACTGATAAACTACCTGCTGGGGGGTGGGGAGTAGAGGGCTGTGTATGTGAGCAGATATGTGTATGCACACACACAAATAAAAATGCACAGAATTTTCATCTTACTATCTTTGGCGCGGCTGTTGCACGTGGTGGTAAGTGACACAGGCCTGTAACTCCTCTCTTGTACGCGTTTTCTGTAGATGCTGCTGAACTCTGAGCTGGCTACTACCTCACATTTACATTTCAGATACTTGGGAGCTGAAAGGACAAAGCTGGTAAAGGTCCGGTGGGCTGCCAAGGCTGCCCCGCTGGCAGAAACCCAAGTCCCTGGGCCAGCACTTCAGCTGTATGTTCTATAGGTGACAGTCACACAACTGAAGAGACAAGAAAGAGCAACCAGTTATTTTATTCAAAACTTTTAAAAAGTTAATAGACAAAAACTGGTAAATTACTCTCATTGTGTCAATGAGAGAGACATCACAATGGTTTCCTCTTGCCCCCCCCAACTTGCACTAGACAAGGATCATGTTTTGTTCCCCTACTCACCCCGGTTCCCTTGAAATCATCCTGATGTAGCAGTTCGGTATTGAACTGTGTCACTAGGTTGTGTGCCACAGTTGTGCTTCATCCAGCTCTGACAGGAGCAAGTTTAGGGTCTCATCAGCGTTCTTGGCGGTGAGAGAACCTAACACGTTACTTACACTTGCTATCCTACACAGTATGTGCTCTATCACCAAGGCACACTATGCATACAGGGTGACATTTTTCAGCGTTCCAGGTATGACGTGAGGCAGCTAGGTTACGCCGCCGGTTCAGGGGCCCAGCAGGCACCCTAAGGTGAAATGCACACGGGTCCTCCCTGGTTCCTGGCCACCCGCTTTTTCCCTAGCACCAGTCCAGCAGTGTCAGAGCTGTGCAAAGGAGCCACCTGAGGTGTCCTGCCTGACACCTGCACTATGCACCTGGCCTGGACAAGCCACCCCACCAGGATTTTTTTCACCATTCAGGCACCAGTAGGTTTAAGCAGCAGTTTGCCCCAACACCACAGAAGCTCTGACACAAAGTACCACTACATTGAACTCAGTGGCTAAAAGCAAGGTATCAGCAAGTACAGATCACTGGGAGAAAGCACTCCAAAACCGTCAGTCAGTCAGGGACTGGCAGCACTTTCAGAAGATCGCTGCTTTCCTTTCCTTCTGTCTTACTGCTACAAACACCTCCCTACATCCTGGTACAGACCACATTTTAGTTAAAGGCTTTATGAGACCGAATAACGTTGTTCAGAACAGCTTAAAAGTACTTCCTGAGGATGGAGGAACACTTAATAGAAGCAGCAGTTAATTCTAGCACCACAGCTCTGAGGCAAATGGGTTTTGACCCTCTTTGCTTTATGCTGGCAACCTCCTGTCAAGAGTTTACATGTGCTTTTGGGGGCAGAGGGGAACAACGACACAACATAAACACACCCTCAACAGCTGACAAAAACTGAAGCCTTATCCCTTTGTCCTTTGAACGGCAGAACGCCCTGTTCGTCACTCCTTCTGCAGGAGCTGAAACAAGCTGTCTCGCCTTCAGTTTTAGCCGCAGTGTGACACGAGGCTGTTCCGTCCAGTTCCCACACCAATTGCTTTCCTGCACAAGAAAAACATCCACAGGCGCAAGCTTTGGTTACAGAAATTCACGGTGGGGTGGGGGGACAGTCAGTGCTCTTGCAACAGCTGAGCAAACATTCAATCTCTTTGTATTCCACAGCTCAGCTTTGAGTTTTGGGGAATACTTGAGAACTGGACAGCTTCAGGCTTACAAAGATTTCTTCTTTTCTGGACTGAAAGGCAGATATGAATACGTATGAAGGAGGCAAGGGGCTAAAGGACATTTTAAGACAGGATCACACCCCAACATAACAGATAAAAATCTAGTGGTACCATAGCTGAATGTACTAGTGCAAAGAGACTAGAGGCAGCTCCTGGACAGCCGTCAGTTTTGCTCATTCAGGTGCGTGTGATTTTATCTGGAGGCATGAAACCTGTGTCACCCAGTGTTCGAAGTGCCACTCTTCCATTCGGACGTATCACCAAGTGAGTTATACTGCCATTGTTAAGGGACATTCGCAGCCAGCCTTCCGGGGGGAACTGCAATGCTCTATTGAAAAAACCCACAAACATATTATTCATTCATGAACAGTTATATTAAAATGAGCTCACAGCATCACCACCTGTTGCACATAAGGGGAAGGAAAGAAAGAAAAAAATGAGATTGTCGGTCATTCTGCAGCTTGCATGCAAATGCTCCACAGTCAGCCTTGGAAAAAATATTCCCTTGTGCAACTGATACGAAAACAACAGGGCTGGACGCGACCAGTGCCAGCAGCGCCCTTGCATAAGCAGAGTCCAGCAGATGGGTATGATTATTGTAGCCAGGATTAATTCAGATCAACAGAAGGTAGAAGCTATAACATAGTCAGGTTGCTGGGAGCGCTCTGAGCAACTTTGTAATAAACAGGACCATAGACAGCATAGGTTTAAGTCAGTCACAGACACTGCAGCAACGCACACCCGCGTGCCGTTCCTGACAGGTAGGGAAGGGCTCACCGCCCCAGTGGCTGCCTCCACGCGCCAGTGGCGCAGGGGCAAACAGCACCTTTTATGCACTACTTCGGCCTTATCAACACGGGTAGGTACAGAACAGCAGCAGAGACAAGGATTCATTCTAGCTGTTCACATCGCCTATGGAAGAAATTTACCGCAGCTACCTTCCATCAGCTGTGTTGTTTCCCAGAAGTGGTGAGAAAAAGCGCCTTGTGCTTTTTTTGTAGAAATACAGTATCGTAGCTAGTCTCCAGCTATTCTAAAATTCCTAAATGAACAGCCTCAGGAGCTCAACCAATTGTAGTAAACAGCTGTAAAAAAATCATTGTGTTGTCTCAAACATCTTTTGCCTCAGATACTGAGGAATAACTCCTTTTTGGCTCTTAAAAGAGACTTTTAAAAAGGCTAAGAAATGAAATAACAGCTACAGTCAAGCTCTAGATTCAAAGGGAATGCTACACGGACTGTGTTCAATTGTGCTATCAGACAGCCTGGAATAGAAGGCACAGAAGTGAAGTTAAAAAGAAGAGGGAAGAAACTGCAAAGAGAAAAAACTTATTTCAGAAAAAAAGTATTTCAGGAAAAGCGTAGGCCAGCAGCAAGATGATCTTTTTTGGCACAGAAAAGAGTATTCTTTTTACCTGATCAATAACTTTAAGTATAGCAATTGTGAAGAGCTCTAAAGCAGTCCACTGAGCAGACAGGCTAGCATTTAACTAGCTCAGCTAAATAAAGCCAACTGAAATTGTTGTAGGTATTGATCAGATTAAAGTTTAATCACATCTGTCCTGCTCAAGACAAATTATCTTACAGACAGTGCTTTGTTGATAGGGAAGAGGAATAAAGCAGACTCGGCTGACTAGATACAGAGACAGGCAAAGATCCTGAACTATTTTCTCCTTTGTGAACAACCTTGATGTTAGCGGAAAGATCCGCTCTCCCCTTAATCCAATACTGGATGTATTAGTGTGTTTTTGCAGTAACAACTTGAACATAATATAAAAATTTCCGTTAGTAAAGAATTCCCTAAACTAAATCAATCTTTCATTATGTAAGATCAAATTCATATTACCTCAAAAAGACGCATCCAGTCAGATGCTCTATTTGTTGCCTTTTCCAACAGCCTACACAGGCATTGTCCTCGGCTTTATGGGAAGCACAAGCATATGGTATTAAAGAGACTATTCAGACATACAAAAAGGTTTTGAGTCTCACCGATTCAGCCATTTTCACTTTGGAACTAGAATCAAAAGTGTTCTAATTCTCAAATGTGTCCTGTACCTGCAAATTAATCCTGTGCTGAAGCTGCAGAACCAGCTGCTCACAATACAGGCACCGATCTCCAGCTGCTTCAAACCAGCCAAATCACATCTTCTAGCTCAGCAGTGCCATAACCCAACACAATTTCAGTAAAACTATGACCTCTTAAACACCACCAATTGACATGCAGCCCAACACATACCTACACACAATATAGCGGATCACGTTGGCATGGCAGACAAAGATCTCATAGCTGTCTTCTTCCTGCTTTGCGTCAGCTCTATGAATGAAGTTTCGAAAAGCAGCCTCAATTCGAGCTCCATCTTCGTAGTACTGCTAACAGCACAGAGTTCAGAATTAAATACAGCTCAGAGCAACACGTGCCACTGCCTGCCTTTGCAGATGGGCTGCCACCTTCTACAGAGTTCTTCTTTACAGAGATGCACACCTGAGGCTGAACTAATACTTAGTGACTGTCAAGTTATTTTAACTGTCCTGTACACTTACTGGGGAGGAGAAAAATATGCAGTTATCTAAGGTGTGTGATAAAAAGCATCAGGTACAGACACTGCAAGTTATTACTACTGTCAACATGAAGTATACTTAAAAAAAAAACCCAAAACATAATAACTGAAGGAAAAAATACAAAATATCTTAAAGTAAAGTTACCACAGCTTCTGGTTTCCAGTGAGAGACCGGAGGGTCTGGTTCTATGGGTGCTCCCTCTCTCAGCAGATCAGTACTAATTTTTTTGACTCCTGAAATATTAAATACACATTCAGAAAGGACTTATTACTTCACATGCCACTGCAAACAGGCTCACAACTCTACGATTAATACATTTTTCATATTCTATCTTCAAGGAAGTCTTCCTCTCCACCCTAAAGACCATTTTAGTCTACACACATCCTATCAAGGGGTGTGAATCTCTCCAACACAGCTATTCTGTCATCAGCAAAACAAAGTTTATTCCAACTGAGAACAGCCAAACCAGCTTGGCAAAGCAAGTTGAGTCTTCCCAGCCTGCTGCACTTTGCAGAAACGCATTAGCAAGGATGTTAATCTAAAGATGTGTGTCAGTTAACGCTTACTGCTAATTAATGTTAATGCTACACTTTTGATATTTAATATTTATTATTATTTAGGGCGGGGGGGTTGGTTTGTTTGGGTTTTTTTTTTTTTGTTTTGCTGGTTTTGGGAGTTTTTTTTAAGCAGCACATTTAAGAAAACAAACACAGAATGATAAGAGAACTGACATTCAGCCAGTCATACCTGAACATCTACTAAAATACCAGACAGAATTATGTATAGTCAAATACCTTTAGTTCAGATTCTGGTATGTCTGAACAGCAGGAGAAAAAAAAACAAAATGAAAACCAACCAGTAAAACAAAACAAGACAACCAAAAAACCACAACCACCCAAACCCCCTTATAAACAAAGCCCTCACGTTAAAAAAATCCCTACACCTTTTTGAGTGTGCTACATCTTCCCCTGCACACAGGACAGCGCAGCACACAGGAAGGGCCAGTTAACTAGCCCAGCAAGAAGCATCACCACCAGAACTGGTGTTTACGACACCCTTCTCTCCTGTGCTGCTGCCCACAGAGGCTGAGGACTGAGCCAATCCTGACGACCTGTGACAGACTGCTTTACAAAAGGTGTAAAGTGAAGAGCAACCAGCAGAGCTCCCCTACACAGCAGCACATGCAGGTAGCAGCTAGTCACTCAGAGGGGCAGGCCCCTCTGTATTTTTAAAGATGAACTGGAAACAAGCAGAATTAGGGTTGTTAGTTTCACACAGGGCTGGAGGTTGGCTAAATAACATCTTGACTTTAAGGACAAAATTAAATTTTTACTGGAAGCAGTTTTAAGGATCAGAAGACAATGCAAAATTAAGGGAAGTCACTCACCTGGGAGATGTTTGCTTATAATTTCAGTTGTTTCAGTTGCTCTAGTCATGGAGGAGTGGATAATCTGATCAAATTTTAATCCCAAGCTTGCCAGTCTGCGTCCAGTCAGTTCAGCCTGCTCTCGACCTTAAAAACAATACTCATTATATAAATTGGTGACACTCACATAAGCGCCTCACACAAACTACCAGAAAAGTTGTGCAGTAGACATAAAAGGTCTCATCAATGTCAGGTTTTCTTCTTTTCAAAAAGTAATTGGAAAAATTTTTCACCATTCATTTACTTACTCAGACCAAATTTATTGGCTGGACAATTTCTAGTTGTATTTCCATAAGCAGGAAAAACTCGGTTTGTTGTTTGGTTTTTTAATTAAAACCCCCCACCCAAATACACATCAAAACTTTATTCAGAGACTTTCACTAAAGTATTCAGTATCCCTGCTAGCCCCATCCCAAGGGGGTCATTTCCAGTTAAGAGAGAGCACTGACCCAAGCCAGCTGCCACCGCTGTTCAGGACAGTGCTGAACAGATCCACTCAGACCTGACGGTGCATTTTTCATCAAGGCCACACTGGCTTGGAAAGTTCAGAACCACAGCATGTGGGTATCCTAGGGAAGGCTTTACTCCATCTTTCAGGTAGGTAGGTGAAAAGACAACAGTCAGTAATTGACCCAAGGCACAGGATGAGACAGGATTAAGACTATACCTTGTTACCAGTTTAAAATAGCACCTTAGTCCTGAAATTAGCATTTCACTCCTGTTTGCACACTGGTGCTTAGGACTGGGGGGGAGGAATGTGTTTACACTAAACATTTGGCACCAGATTTCCAAAGCATCAAGCAGCACAGTGCAATAATAATTCTTAACCCCTAGAAACTGTTAGCGTACGTCTCAAGAAAGTGTCTGATTAAGCAGGACTGATGAGCAGTATTCCCAGAAACGGTGCTTATTAGCAAGAGTGAGATATATTTTATGAATTAACACTCCAACTGAAAAGAAAGTCCAAGGTACTTTTTTCCCCCTTTATAAATCAGCAAACTAACAGAAACCTTTTAAGAGAAAGCTATCCCAAAGTCAGTTATGGAGCTAAGTTTACAAGCCTTAGCCCTGCGGAATTATGTCAGCCGGCATGAAAATCTGCTCAAGCAACCTTAAGATAACTGGAATTTTCCTTTGCAAAGCTCCTTTACAACTGAGTGTGTTTAGAACTCTATAAAGCACATTTTAAGGTTTGGATTTAGAGGATCAAAAATGGAAAAAACAAACTTATTCACGACATCTTTCTGCCACAAAGGATCCAGAAAGTGGATTAAATTTTGGCAGTGAGACCCAGAGCAGAGATTAATTACTGACCCATACTCATCAGGATGGCAGCATGTGAAAAGTAATTTTCCCAAAATGCAAAGTACAATGCTTCTAGTAATACGTACCAAGTGGGGTCAGAGTTCTGTCTTTATCAGCCCGGCCATCCAGATTATACTGAGAATGACGGATAAGGAATATGTGCCTGGTGGCTTTTGCCTTGCAGTGATCTAAGCGCGAGGCAAGTTCTTCTTCCCCAGTTTCCTCATTTTTCTTTTTCAGATTGATAAGAGCCAGTGGTTCACGTCTAAACAAACACAATTAAAATGTCGGTTTTAGATAGGTGAAACTAAAAGGCAGAGGAATTTTACAGATGGGTAGTCTTGCCTTATTTCTGGATATAGGTGAAGTACTAAAATTGACTATTTAGCCATCTATATCGCAAAACTGATTCAAATCATTGTGCTAGAGCTATAAATAAAAGCCTGCATTAAAAAAAAGTTAAAAGGTGTAACTGCCACAAATAAATTTGCTGTTTAGCAACAGCTATCTCTCAGTTGATTCTTGGAAGAAAAGAAGAAAGCAACAAACGCAACAGAAAAAGTTAAATCCTAATACACAGAGATGGTGTACACTAAAACATAGAAAGCTACTGTCTGTCCATCTGTCTGGACAAGATTATAAACACTAGCACACTTTATACTCAAATTCCTTTGATTCAGTAGTTGTTCTTGGGATTTTCACTGATTTTCAAGCATATGGGATTTCATGATTTCCAGGTATAAGGGTAGGTTTTTGATGAGAAAAATCTAACCATGAATGATACCCAGGAAAAGAGGAACAGGTTTTGACCGATCACAAAGGAAAGAAAATGTTCTATATCTAAAAGGCCCTGTGACAACACCTATAAAATTTGCACTTTATCAATCATGTTTACATCAAATAATTAAAACACACTCCCCCCATCCAACAATATCTTAAGAAAGGCTCCAACTTTCTTCAGCGCACATTGAGAATTATTCTGTGCTTTAAACTAGGTCATATCAGGTCTCACCAGTAACATTTTTTTATCTTTCAGATTTATTTTTATCCTTTCATCTTTGCTACCACTCTCCCCACATGCCACTTTAATCTTTCTTCCACTTTGTCACACTGCACACCAGTATCCCTTTCCTGCATACCACAACCGTTCCTCTTGCACATCACCCAGACAGTTGACCCGGTTCCTCAAAACAACACCTGTCACAGTGGATCTTCCTCTCCCTCCCCAGTGTCACAGATTAGTGCTACAGACTTCCCGCTGCTGACACCAGCACTGCACTGTCATCATCCACCCTGTCCAAACCTTCCACAGATCAGTCTTCTGGTCCTCTCTCTGCACTGATCCTCTACCCCATTAATACAAATCCTTTTGCTACAGTCTCTCCTCCTCAGAACTTTTCCCTTGTTCTCCTACCTAAAGAACAGTCAATTTATTTAATTCATACCAGACCTCACTTCTTCCATTATTATAATTAAACTTTTTTTTTTTTTTTTACATAGATTTTTTTTTAAACCAAGAGTGTAATTTTTGTTCAGTTTGAGACGAGGTCATCTGGTCATAGAAAACCACTGCTTCACATACCTATTCCTACAGTTCACAAGAAGACTGGCTTTACAAAGCCCTGCATCCATCTTGCCTTAGTAAAGACATGATTTCCATTAAACACTGAGGCTCAACACATTCCTTAAGCTCTTAACAAGGTTCAGCAAGACAACTGATTTGAAGAATCAGTCAGCAATATAGAGGCGAGTGGAGGTTATTGTTATTCAGCAGCGCTGGGTGCATGGGGATCGCTCCACCAAAGTCATGCACACCGAGGGGACTTTTCAGTCCCCCCTTTATACAAGCTACTCATACCTATTCATTAGTTTTCCAAGAAATTGTTTACATATTCATTACAATTCTGAGAATTCATTTACACATCTCGTGCCTGTGCAGTGTCCTTGAGGAGTTGTCTCTGTGCAGACTCTATTCCTTAGCGGCCATGTTTAAAGTCTCCATCTTCACCACGTTGCATGTACAACAGGAATCTAAGACAAAATGTCCCTTCTAAAGATAACCAACCCAAGGACTTAGCAGTCTGTACATCTGTCATGTGGCAATAAGGGTCCTTGGACATTGATTTAAAGAATCAATCACCAATATTTGAGTGAGCGGAGGTTATCTTTATTCGGCAGCGCTGGGTGCATGGGGGATCGCTCCACCAAAGTCATGCACACCAAGGGAACCTTTCAGCCCCCTCTTTATACAAGTCACTCATGTCTATTCATTAACTCATTAACATATCTCACACCTGGACAATTAGCATATTCCCATTCAAGGACCTGGTATATCTTCAAGTTAACAACATTAACATATCTCCTGCCTGGACAATTTGCACACTCCCTATGTCATCCATTCAAGGATTTAGTACATCCTCAAGTCAACAATAAGGGTCTCCTCAGATAAACATGAGCACACCGTTCTTTAAATAAATCATATATGGCCCCCCTTTTCTAACAACTATTGTAAATTCTTTTACAACTATAAAAAATCACTATGCCCTATGATCATTCTTTGACAGCACCAAACAAAACGTTGAAGTAATACACATATTAGTATTCCTAAAACTATTACAATAAGTATTATAACAAAAGCATGTTTAACCATCATGTAAAATCTGAAACCTGTTCCATATCTTATGGATATCTGTTTCAATTTGATTACTTTGGTCTATGTATACATCCAGTAATCATTCCACCCATCAGATTGCGAACAAGTGTTTTGCCCTGGGTTTCCAGGACATGCTCCCCCTGTCTTGCTTTGAGCTTTCCAACGACAGTTATTATCACTTTTCATAAATATTGTGGTGGTTAGGCTTAATATTTGTAAATCAAATCTGGGACCCAAGTCATATGTTTTATCATCAAATAAGCAACATCTTCCACCATTGTCTGGCTTTTTCCAAAAGTCTGGCCAGGTAGGCCATTTGTCATCAAGATAATTCCAGTTTTGAGAGGCCATCCCGTACAGGGGTGTTGCCAGGCTTCCTTTAGGAAGAGAGGTACATATCCAGCATTCCTTAGCTTTGGTAGCATTAACAATCATTTGCAATATTTGAAGACAGGTATTGTTTACCCACGCTTCAGTTTCTTAGATTCCTGTTGTACATGCAACATGGCGAAGATGGAGACTTTAAACATGGCCGCTAAGGAATAGAGTCTGCACAGAGACAACTCCTCAAGGACACTGCCCAGGCACGAGATATGTAAATGAATTCTCAGAATTGTAATGAATATGTAAACAATTTCTTGGAAAACTAATGAATAGGTATGAGTAGCTTGTATAAAGGGGGGACTGAAAAGTCCCCTCGGTGTGCATGACTTTGGTGGAGCGATCCCCCATGCACCCAGCGCTGCCGAATAACGATAACCTCCGCTCGCCTCTATATTGCTGACTGATTCTTCAAATCACATTAAAATTTAAGCAATAGTCTAATAACAAGAAGTTCCATTGCTCTTTCACAGGATACTTCTTTTGATTCAATAAAAACTATACTGCTGGAAAGACACATTAGGAAAACAGAAAAAACACCTGAAAACTTAAAGTACATTTGTCAAGTAACATAGGGATTAATTCGTCCTATGGCAGAAACACACAAGAAACACCTGAGTGCAAGTCCTGCTCTCTCCCCTCCAGCACCTCTGAAGTTACCTGATGGTAACACATACTTGGAAAAGCAACAGATGCTTTAACAAGTCATGAGAAGTTAATCAAGCTTAACAATATTTTTAGCATAAGCTAGTTTTAGAAAGTTTAAGAGCAGGAAAACTTTTAATACTGCTAAGACTAAGTAGGTTCGTTTAGGCCACTGGAACTCATAAGCTGACAACTGCAGTTTTCTGCATTCTCTTACCAAAAAAAAACAACCCACCCAAGACCATAGCTGGTCAGAACTTGCCAAAAAGCAATAGCAATGTCAGGGACCATCTTTAAACCAAATTAAAACAAAAGTATCACTTAATCCATGACAGTGCCCTTTTCACCTTTTTTCCAGGAAGCCCTGCAGTCACTGAAATGTAGTCAGCCTGACAAATGTCTTAATTATTGCAACATACTTCAAAATCCAGATATTTCTAATAAACCTATCTGCAAGCACCACTCAGAAAATATAGGAAATTACCTGAAGCCCAGAAATTTTGTCAATAATTCAGAGCTTGGTTTTTTTCCCCCTCCCACACCAAGCTTCCCAGTTAACAGAAGCTTAGTTAAGAACAGCTTTCAGGTAAAGTATTTTACATGAATGAACCTATACCTAGCCTTCTCCAAGAACTGAGCTGTACAATTCCTGTGCAATTGGCATAGACCAATTCAGCATCCTAGGTGTAACATCATATCAGACCAACAGGGAGTCTGAAAACAAGACACTTGCATTCTTTTGTTTCAAACTTGAAAAGCCACCGGTTGTTAAGAATACTGCAATATCTGGTTATTCGCTTGACTTTGTAAATCATTCCCTGCCCCCAAAGAGAAGCAGTCAGACACTCTGTGTATAAGCCATTTAACAACTTTACATGTTACAGGTTTTTGCCAACGTCATCCGAAAATCAAAATTAAGATTTCAATGAAGTGTAGCCAAAGCCATATCACACCAAATGGCAGACACTAAGCACTAACTGATCTGTGATAATACACTTCTACTGTTTGCACACTATGATGAACAGTGGTATTAACTGCTATTAGCTATATTTGTTCAGGCAATTGTGACAGCTACATCCGTTACAGTACAACCCCTACTTCCTGGTTTGGAAAAAAAAAAAGTTACAGGAGTCCAAAAGTACTTTACAATCCCTGAAGAAAATCTACCTTTCAGCAGAACCAGACAGGGAAGGATCAACAAAGTTAAGCCTGTTAAAAAAATAGCTTTAGTACTTCCCTCAATATAACTGTGTACCCAGATGTAAACTTGTTTAATTAAAAGTTACGTTTTTATGATCTGAGCGTACATAGCCCTGTTTATATGAGCATTTGATTCTGTAGCAGCATCGCAAAAATCAAAACGGGATGCATCATACAACAGAAATCTGTTGGCGCTTAAGTTTGGATTTACTGTGATTAAACCAGAGCCTGACATAAATCTCCCTGGGGAGGTAATTCTACCAGACGGAAGCTAAATGAGCCAAAGCTCAATACAGATATTTGCACATTCTAATTAATCAGAAAAAAAATGTAGTTAACCCTTCGGGGAACGCGTTTCAACACTATGAAGAACACAGCTAAGTTAGGTGCAAAGCAACGTTGCCTTCACAAGGATTGAACAGCAGTAACGCGCAGTTTCACGGCGCAGGCCTACCACCCGCCTCGCACGTGTATTTGAAACACGGGAAAAGCCCGAGGGCACCGTCATCAAAGAGCAAAATCCCGGTGCGGACGCAGCGCCGTGCCAAGGCCCCGGCAGACCCGCTCCGCCCGCAGCTCCCACACGCGGGGGCTGCTCTGCAGGGGGCACGGAGCGCCTGCAGCGGCGGCCCCCCCCCCAGCGGCCAGGCGCCACAGAATTCCAGCAGTTTTCAAGGATTTTCAAGACTATTCAAGAATTTCAACCCTATTCTGCTTTGAGCGCTTTAGCACCTACAGTTTTACCTGGAAGTGTCTCCCGACCGGACGCCGGGGGGCGGGGCTGCCCGGCCGCCTCAGGGCCGCCCCCGGGCCGTTCCCGCCCAGCCCGGGCTCCCCCACCCCCCTTCCCAGTCCCTTCCCGCCCAGCCCGGGCCCCCCTCCCCCGGCCACCCCGGCCACTCCGCCCCCCTCCTCCCGCCCAGCCCGGGCACCCCCCCGGGCACTCGCCGCCCCACACGCGGCTCCGGCGGGGAGAGGCTCTAAGGGGCCCTCCCCGAGACCCCCGGGAGCGGGGTCCCCACCCCTGCGGGCGAGGGAGGCCCCGGCGCACCGACCTGTCCCAGTTGCTGTCCCAGTAGCTGCCGGTACCGGCGGGTCTCTCGATCCAGCCGGGGGCCGGCGGGCAGGAGGCGGCGGCGGGCGGCAGCAGCAGCAAACCCGGCGGCGCCGCGGAGGCGGGTGTAACGGCGGTGGCGGCGGCGGCGCTCCCTGGCCGCGGCTCGGCGTCCCCGCCGCGGCCCGGCTGCTTGCCCACGACGACTGCGGAGAAGAGGACGGAGCCGCCGGCCAGCCCGCAAGCGGCCAGCGCCAAGGCGCGGCGGAACGACATGGCGCGGGCGGCGGGCCGCGTGCCCCCTCAGCCCCGGCGCCGCCCGTCGAGCGCCGCGCAGCGCGCGTCCCGCCCCGCCCCGGACGGAGCGCGGCGCGGGGCAAGATTCCTCCGCGAAGGCGCCCGGGGGGGCTGGGGCCTGCGGCCCTCGCGGGGGCAGTGACCCCTCCCCACCCCCCCTCAGCCGGGGCACTCGAGCCCGCCGCACGCCGGGCCTCGGGCGTAGTTAGCGCGGAGCCCTGAGTTGGCTCACGCAGGGACCCGTCTCAGAGCCAGCGCTGGCTTCCCGGCAGCGGGAAGCGGCAGCCTGGGCTGGGGAAGGGCAGGTGGCCCGCGGGGCCGGCTAGCGGGGGGCGCCCCCCGCTGCCCTGCACCGGGACCCCGCCCGCGGGAGCGGGAGCGCGGGGGGGCGCCGCCAGCGGGGGGGGGGGGGCGGTGCGCTGGGCCCCGGTCAGCCGCGGTGCTGCCCTCGGCCTCGCAGCTGGGGCCCTGGGAAGAAGCGGGATGGAGCCCCTGTTTGCTGAGCTGACACCCAGAATTCAGCAGCTGTTTCTACCTGTGCCTTGCAGAAATGCTGCTGAATGTGGGTCTGGGGGTGCCGGCAGGCCTTACAGATGCCATTATTCAACCTTTGCATATTGAATTATACACCCTTATCACTCCTGTCCACCTGTTGGAGCCTCGCCCCCACACCCACGCTCCCCACACCACAAGCTGCACTGTGTGCGTTACGCCCCTACCACTCCAGCTGGATAAGGCCCAGCTGGGTTCCAGCTGCTGTGAGCAACTCTGGCACACCTGGCAGGAAAGCCTGTCCCTGCCGAAGCACAGGGAGCTGATCCTGTTCTGTGTCGCCGTGCTGCTAACAGGCTCCTGCAGCTGCAGGACCCACAGCAGGACCACAAGGACGCTGTGCCTGCCCAAAAGACGATGAGCTTTCTGCTAAAGGACTTCAACCGCATCCCAGCCTTCCCAGCTGAGTGGCTTTCCGCTGCCCACCGCTCCGTGTCTCCGTCTCACACACGTGTGGCACAGGCGACAAAGACACATTGCACAGGTCCTTGGGCTCTGGGACATCTGACAGATCAGCAGTGGCTGCCAGGGGTCAGACAAGTGAAACAGGGACCCTGGTGAAAATATGCTACAGACTAGAGGTTTTTTTCTTCCTCCTTTATCCTTCTTACCCGCCTTAATCTCTATATTTAAGGTCTTCCACTGTTTCTTCTTAGATAGCTTTGAAATTTTAATTTGATTATTTTTCTTTAGTTTATCTCAGGAGTATTATCCCTTATCATAGAGGCAAGCCTGTGTATTTATACTGTGTATGTTCTTTCTTATCAAGAGCCCAGAAGCAAAAAGTCTTCTTTTCAAAACTTCCCATCCACTTGTAGCACGGTTCTTTCCTCCCATTCTCAGACACCTAGCTTCCTGCAAGTGACTTGTACATATTTTTCCCCCATAATGCCTTTTCTCTTTTATCCCTCGTAACACTCATTCTCCATTAACTGTCCCACTTGTACCCTACCTCTCCCCCTCCAGCCTGCCCTCTAACCCGAACCCCAGCTGCCGTATTTGACCTCCAACAACTCACAAAGGAACAAACTGCACCCGATACCATCAGTCACCTGGGGTCAGGCTGGAGCTGTGTGGGACTGATACTACAATTCCTGATAAATCTCTCAATGGCTTGAACTGAATTCTAAAATCAGATGGTTCAGTTTGAAATGCCAGTGCAATTCAAGGTGCATCAATTGCACAAATAATCTGACCCTTGAAGTCAAAATCCCAGTAAAGACTCAGGCAAGTTTCCTGAGTGAGTGACAGTGGCATCAACTTACACCAGGGCTGAACTCAGCTCACCGCTAAAAAAGTTTGAGGCTGTTGTTAAGCAACAGTCAAAACTGCTTCCTCAGCAAAAATGTATCACTGAACATCTGCGCAACCTCATTGCACTAGAAAATGAAAATGGATAATATTGATTGTTTGCCTCAGTGCTGCATTTTGGATGTCATTCTTCGGCAGCAACACTTCACCATCAGAAATTTCCTGTGCATATGCTCACATTCTGTTGTTTATTTTTGCTTGGTTTAGGTACTAATGCATTTATGCAATTTATGTGCAAAAGTCTTTTGGGATTATCTTAGCTTTTACTCAGTCAGTCCAAAAATGTTATTTTTAATTAGATTATGTTTACCATTTTGTAAAACTTGCAATACAATTAGGTTTAAAAAAAATCTCTTAAACCAATTTTTTGAAAGTTACGACTAGCTTGAATATACACTCCTGCATTACATTAATTACTACTTAACTTCTCAGTCTTTGGGGGTTTTATATATATTTATATTGCTGCTACTGTAATCCAGTTTTATTGTGTTTTATTTCATCTGTGAGCAGAAAATCCATCTAAGAGGATAACAACCTACTGATGGTACCCACTAATGGAATTATTCTGCTAGCTAAAACAGAAATGCTTGTGCTACCGATGCGATAGGTCCAACACTCAGGGATGATTCCCAGGGAGTTATCCCATTTCTGTGGTTAGATGCAGAAATACCTTCAAGCAAGGTGCCCAAGGTTAAAGTGGCCTCTGCACTATGTTGTGACCAGAACAAAGCAAACCAGAAATTAGAAATCCAGTACGGTTGACTGAAGAGTCAGTACAGACGCGGCCTGACAAATGGTGTTGACTTTCCTCTGGCAGGCAGAAAAACCTAGTGGCAGCAGCAGGAGCAATGGCAGCCCTTCAGGGTTAACTTCACCCCAGCAGGAATACGAAGAACTGTTTTCTCTGTGGGACCTGGATCACTACAGGGATGAGTCAGTGTCTGGATGTTACATTAGCTACAGGGAGAGCAAGGGCAAGTCTACAATTGGCAAGGAAAATTTATGAACTTGCAGGCACTTTTTTAAAAATAAAACAATTAGAGTAATAAAAGGACAATTGAAACGACGAAAATGTGGGTTTGAAAAGCCTTTTCCATGACCCCAAGTGCATTTACTCACCATGTATCATCTTCCCAATATAAAATAAAAAAAAACCCCAACAACCTGAAAATTTATTCTCGAAGGAGACAAAGAAAGAGAGAGAGAAAAAGGAAACATTATGCCATTTGATCCAAATGTATTCAGACATATACTGCGGACTTACTGCTGGCCTTCTTAAAGGAAATACTGATGTCATCCTGGCCTGCTTCAGACCCAGCAAAATTTGAATGATACACTAGTTTAAACTTTTGGGTTACAAAATGATGCTACTTAAGCTTACTTAATACTTTTTTGTTTAATAAACCAAGAAAGAATAATGCTTTTAGGCAACTTTAATTTGTATAACTTGACCAGTTAAAAAAAAAAGATTCTGAAGCAGATACTGGCTTCCTGACCACATCTGACTGCATCGCTGAAGGGTAAGCACAACCACGCAAGTACTGTGTTGGTTAAATAATAGCACAAAATTTAGGGAGATTTTAGCATGAAAGAAAGTCTATGTATATATATGTTTGCAGTGATTCAGGCCTTGAATTTAATCTAGGTGTGATGAATCACCCACTAGAGGATCCTTCAGATCTCTTTTGACCATAAACAAAAAAAGAGAGAAGTTCATTTAGGATGAAAGACTTGCCCTCTTCCCCAAACACACTCTCTAAGAGTATATTAGAAACTAGGCTTCACCTTATCTAAAGCACAGAAAGTCTTCATATCACAAAAGATTGATTTCTCAATTTTACACTCACAGTCACCAACTTTCTAAATGAAGTAGATTGAAATGTCTTTAGTAACACTGGTAAATGAAGTATTTCAGAAATAGCTGTAAGGAACTGCTCTTCTTTCCCATGACTGAGTGTCTTAGCTTACTCCTTTGGTAAGGAGCAAGTCTCTTTAGTACACTGTGACTAAAGTCTCATTAGCGCTAAGAATTTTTTTAAAATCTCCTTGCAAGGTCTTGTACTTACTAAATTGTCCCAAAATGGTTGAGACTGCAATGACAGGATAGCTCTACAAGTCTTGTCTTCTGCATATTGGTGTTATGAAGCCTTGCCTCTGATAGAAAGCACAAGAAATGAGCTGCTGCAGAGGGCAACAAGAAAAACGTCTAGAAAGCTCCTTCAGGGGTGGAGGGTTACTGCCCCATCTTCAGTAGCTCTTGAATCACGTGAGTGCATGCCCTGAATGGTACAGGGCATTGGAAATTTATGAAAATGGATGTCACCCCATCACATATAGAGTATTGTGTTTTCAGATTTAGGTGTCTAACAATTTATTATCAACAAGTCCTCAGTATCACAGCTTTTAGTCATTTAGAACCAGAGGGTTTTACTGTACCAAACACAAACATTCGGAATTACAAATCAAAAAACACACCAAAAATACATTTGTGAAAGACCTAAAAAAAAAGTAATTTCTGAACTGGTAAACTAGTTTTATTAACACAGTCGCTAGCCCTTTCATTAAGTAAACACATCCATTTCTGCCCCTGAGGTCATACTCATGAAACTAAGGGTTTATAACAGCCATACTAACACTACATTATCTAATGTAACGCTCTAATAAATACTGATGTATCACGCCAGAAGGGTTTAATGTGAAACAGATGGTCTAAGGAATGGAAACATAAGCAAAGTATTTTACTGTAATCACTACCGAGGAAACAAAAGGGGATTTGATATTATTGCCTCAAGGACCTCACCCTCCCCCCAAAAAAGTTTTTGTCTTAAATAATGGTAAACTTGTTATTTTGCTAGGGAAGCACAGGTGCTGCTAATAGCTCACAACAATGAAACAGAATTCAGGCATTCTTGTTGCTTTTGCAAAGTTCAGCTGATCTGTCTTTACACCATTTTCTTTACTTTTTTTTGGTCTGTTTTAGAAAGGGAAATAAATTTGTAGTCGTTATGGACTTGACAGTGTTGGCGGCTGTTGCATTTGATACTAACAGTCACTACTAAGAGCTTAATACCTAGGCACTGCAGTCTATGCCCTAAACCCAGCTATGCTTTTAGGTGCACTGGCAAACCATTGAAAGACCTGATCTGCAAAATTCACTTAGCAGGAAGGAGAACACTCTGCTTGCAAATCATTTGAAGTACTGTGACCGACATAATTACACAGTTCAGGAGAATTCTAGTTTTAACGTTCCATTTAATGCTTTACAATAAATATAAAAGCAAAATTCTAGCTCACCCAAAATATCCTTTCCTATCTCTCTGTCAGGAGCTATTTCAGGTATTCCCTGCTTCAGAAAAATCACCCTAGGGATAGAGCTTGGCACAGGCTGTCTAAACCCTGCTGTTCCTTTTTTTGGAAACAAGCATTTAAATGCAGTTTTTCCACATACAAGCTGCATTGAGGCTGTGCAGGCAAAACCCTAGGATGAAATAGTTTTTGGGGAAGTGATGCTAACTACAAGTCTGGAGAACCTGCAAGATAGTCAGCCACGTATGTGACATTCTTTGGTGGCGATGCAGCAGAAATAGGAGCTGCAGCTCCAATTTAGCTAGACGAGCTTTCCGAGCACCACTCCCGTTTCAGTGAGACTAAGGCCCAGACCAAGCAAAGCACTTGCTTAGACTGCACCTACTTTTAAATAAAGGAATCATCTTTCTAAGACAGTGGACCTTGTCAGTATTGCGCCAGTGTTTAGAAGCCCCGCTTTTTTCAGGAGAAACAATAAGCTTGACACTTCTCTCAGATTTGGAGGGGTTTGGAGAGGGATCATTTTTCTATTTCAAGCTTTTCTCTGCAATGCTGAAGACATTTTTTCCCTGACCTTTAGTGAAAAACTCAGAAACTCCCGTAGTCAAGTATTTACTTGAGACTTCAGGAGCTTGGGCCCTTAAAAATCCCAAGCATTGTGAGATCAGTCCAAATAGCTTGAGAAGTAAGAGAAAAGTTAATGGGACATTCAACTGTTAAAACACAGATGTGTGTTTAAGTGTCTTACTACACATTAGTCACACTATCTAGTAAACTTAGTATAAAGCCAGGAGCTAAGAATTCTTTAGTATTAATTGCTATTCTCTTGACTTACTGTGTGACAAACACTTCAGTAAGAAATGGCCTGAGAGCATTGTCCTGGGTGCTCTACAGAGACTGGGTGAACACAGGCTCCTTTCAGACCCTACATGGATAAATTTCATATTGCGTTCGCTGGGTTTATGCCTCTAGGGAGAATACCAGTGGAAATATCGATTTGTCCCGGTGACAGTATTTCTCAAGAAAAAAGGGATGTAACGTACATGACTGATGAGACACAGAATCAGCCTTGCCTCTGCTGACAGAGATGATGAGCAGAACATCAGACTGGGCAGTGCTGTCCCCTGCCAGCATGGTCGAGAGCTACTGCTTCCAAGTAAGAGGAGTTAGTACAGTTTTCTATGTCTGTTCAGGGTTCACATTCACCTGAACACAAAATGTTCAGGACTGAGGAAACAGAGTCTAATCTCAGTTACAACAATCAACACCTGGATCCTGTGGAAGTATTCCAAACTTCCATTGGTGTAACTGGGCCCTGTCCTACAGCATAACACACACACTCCCACAGCCTGAATTTCCTAGGTGGGAGCAGCACATAATGATGTTACTTCACCTGAATATTTTTTTTTCCCTTCAGTCAACAAGTAGAAAATCACAGACAGCATCTTCTCATATTATGATACCCATTACCACACGTATCATCTTTCTGTTTCATTCCCAACACTAATAAGCACGGGACCTAATTATCCTAATTTATAAATAACTTTCTTCATTCTGTCTCTGTGCAACAATGCTTTGGCAGGCATCCTCAGCCGAAGATTTGAAATTATGTCCCTGCCAAAAACTATTGCTGCTGCTGAATCACAGCACACACAGTTGAAAGGCAGTGGTTGCTTTTATAAATATCTGTGCACATACATACATATATAGATGTATGTGTGTGTGCATGTGTGTACAGCAACTTGGAAACACACATAAATCAGGCAAAATGGCATGGTGGCTTTCTCTATTCCAAATGATGTTACTGAGCTCATTCATATTTCTGCTAATGTATTCATGCATTTCCTAGGGAAATTTTAAGGACCCTTGGGCGAATATCAGTTTTCTCTATTGAACTAGTCTGACCACCACATTAGCTTAAGCTACCAAAGCCACCAGTAGTAGGACTCAAGTGATGATTTTATTCTTGAGCATGGAATTAGGCAGTTGTGGAGTGTCCAAGGAACTAGGCTTCAAAATCAACTAACGTCAACCCAGACTAAAGAGAGCACTGCTTTCGCATCCCAATGCAGAGGATGGCTAGTGGCAGCAGCAGAATTAATGCTCTGCTAAAGGATACCTTTGTTGCATTTCTTTTGGTTTTCACAACATCCTGCGGCAATTTAATCTCTGCTTTCTTGAAAGAGTTCTGCCTTGTGTTTTCATTATGCTTTTTGGTAATTTAATGTAGCACTTACTGTTTCATGGCCTGTGGGAAACAGAGATGCTCCTTTCTCATTTGCTTCCTCCACGGCATTAATTTTGTCATTTATCAGCTTTAAACCAAGTGGGTTCAAGAGAGGGTTCTTGATGGGAGATGCTCCAGAGAGAAACTCTGAACAGAATTGCTTTTCTGTCCTAACTGATTTGCCACTAGTGCTTTATTGTTATAACCTGGTGTGATTTATCAGTGATTTTGCTTCAATAGGAAGGAATGCATGAAAATGACTTAGCTGAATCAAACTACAGGTTCATTAGCTAAAATAATTGTTGCTATTAGTAGGAATTTATGCAGAACTCTTTTTAAATTACTAGCAAAACCCAGATTCAGCAGCCATTGCTGTAGCAATAGCTGAAATACACAGTATACATTTTATACAAGTTTTTCGAATCTGTTTCAGATCTTCTATAACATTTTACAGCCACAAAATGAAAAGTAATAAGCAATTTACTGCTGCTCCAGATTGAATTTATGTTTTGTAATTAATTTAATATGTCATATAAAACATAACTTTGAACGGTAAACTGGCCTGGAAAAGAAAATTACAGATGTTTTCTTCTTGCTAACTTCAACAACTTGGGGAGGGGGATTACATTTACAATGCTTCACTGTGGCTTTTTTACAGTGCATTTGATAGACACATGGCATTGAAAGACTGGTTGCTGCCTAAAATTAAAAAATACATTTTATACTAGAAGTGTCCCTCCAAGATAAGTGCAGAGGAATGTGGAATTACCAAAACCTAGTGGTTATCTTGTGGAGACAGAGACCCATCTGAACTTTCCCCTGCCAGCCTGCTTTCAGTACCCAGCCAAGGCTATGAAGATTTATGTTATTACTCTGCCTTATGTAGCCCTGCCTACATTACAACCTTCTGTCTTTCTGCAAAATAATGACAGAAATCCATCTAAGGCAGGAAGAAGAGATCTTCTATGTACTTAACAGCATGCTGCCTGCCCCAGCCAATCAATCCTTCATGCTGATAGAAACAGGAGGAAATTTTTCTTGCCAGCAATAAACCCAGCTGCCCCTTCCTGTCTTTTGACACTGCCTATTCCCTTTCATGTCAGCCAAAGATACTTCTTTTCCCTTTTTCACTACCTCTGTTTCCTCTTTGACTTGAGCTAGGGACTGTAAGAATGCCCTCTGAAGTCCCACACCTCTGCCACAAGGCATGGTGTCCATATGGTCATCATATAGCCTCTACTAAGCAATGCCCTGTTGCCAACAGATTTCAGATCTGGTGCCAAGGAACAGCCACATGACTCAACGCTGGAAGTCACTTAGCAATTTAAATCCAGAGGATCTCAACTTCTATGTTATACTGGAATACCATCTACCAAGTGTGACACTGTGACCTTGGGAATGGCACACAGTAAGTCAGTGACACAGCTGGAAACAGAAACCGTGTCACTGCTTCCCAGGTCTGTGCCTCACCCTGACTGGGTGGCAGGTAACACATCCTGATTGCCCAAGAGAAGACCACAGAAGAGCTCTCTGCTTAAAACTGCTATGTTTGAGCTAGGAGGGAGCACAGACACACTGTACCTAGAAAGACACTTCACGGGTCTCTGCCTGAGGCAGGCAAAGCATTTCTGGGTGCACAGGTTGTGTTATGACTCCATCCAACAGCAGGGTGCTCAGATTCCTTCTGCTGATCAATCTCCGTGGGTATAAATAAAAATAAACCAAAACCAAGGACAGTGCACGCCAAGTCTCTTGTACCCAAAAAGGACTCTCTCCATCATTTGTGACACAGTGCTGACATGCAATTCTGCAGCATCCAGGGCTTTAGATGTATATGAAGATCGTCTGTATAGATATCTCTAGAATTTGTGTAGATATAATTAAAGAAAAAAATATTTTCAAAAGTAAATTAAAATGCTCATAAAGAATATTATAAATTCTGTAAAAAATGTGGGAGAAGTACACTGAATTACTATGGTATATTTACTTATGAAGGTTTTACAGGTTTTGAAAAAATTATCTATTCTGTGCTTCAATATAGGTGGTAAAAAATATATTTATTTTGCCATTACAGTTAAACAAACTCATGCAACCTCTGTTTACACATGGACACATCTAATCTTCCTATCCCTTAAAGCAGAATGTGCTTGCCTGTGTTAAAAATCCCAGTGATTATTAATTTCTAACTCTTTCCTGCCCCTTTATTAGAAAGGCAGTAGTGAGTAAAAGACCATACTAACAAAGAAATTATTTTGTGCACTAATAGACAACATTATTCCTTCTTTGATAATCTTCACGTACTATGAATACACTATTGTAGATAGACACATATTTCTGCAAAACATTAAAACAGACACAAAAAAGACAGGAATTAATAACAGTTTTCTCATGGCAACGTAGCACCATTAGTCCTTGCTCTTAAGAAAAAATGTAAAAGGCTGTATTTCTTCAGCAGCCCACAACAAGTCAATGGCTGCAAAACTCAGCTCTCGCTGTGTTCTCTGCCACAACAGCACATTGCAGTGTCCCCCCTTTTGGAGGTCACTCCCAACCTACAGCTATTTATTTTACTGTATTTCTGCTCAGTAATTTTAGTTACCATTATATATATGCACAACTATTCCAATAAGCAGGCAGGGAACAGTGGAGTTGCTTAAGGCAATGAAGCATATGGTCTCTTGGAATGAGGATTGTGCTGTACGGGTATTATGCAGAGGGTTTGGATTATAAGGAAGTATGCAGGATGTCAAGGGAATGATCAAGGCAGAAATGTCTTGCATATATTTACTAAAACAGCTTTCCAAAGTCAGTGTGTAAGACCAAGACTACTGTCAGCAACACCCATCACACAAACACCCAAAAAACTTCTCCGCAAGAACGTGACCTGGAGTGATGCTTTCATTTGAAGTTAAATATGCCCTAAATCTGCCCCACTGATCCTGGATACCTATGGGATGCATCTGCTTGGCTCCAGCTACACAGTTGATCGCAGAATGATAGGGTTCAAGCCTCTCACAAACACAACACATCTGTGAGGTCAGGAAGTTGCATCCCCATCTTACATGGAGTGAAGAGGCATGGAAAGACGTACAAGTCATCAGTAATTTGTATGGAGCCAGGAACTCCTGCCAGAATGCCTGGAGCCCATTCCTGTGCCTGAAGTGTAGACCCGGTTTCCAGCTGAACATCTAACTGGTACATCTCTTACTGACTAACACTGGGAAACTGCCAGCAAGATAGCAGTGCAAAGCATGTGCATTTTGATAGAGAAGATTGTGGCCAACAACAGAGCAGTTTGTCTGTATTATGTCTTAGTGGGTCTGAAAAATTAGTCATGACCAAGTACCACCTAACTACTTACTTCTCTGTTTTTATGTCTGTTATTGTAGATACCTGCCAATGAGACAATAAGGGCTGATCCCAAGGCCAGATGGATTCATAACATTCAGGCTGCAAAAACAGGATCATGCTGTTACTAAATTTACTGAGACTCTGCAGTTTCTACAAGGTGAGTTTTTTCCATGAAAAAGTAGCATTGGTTTGTATTTATTAAAAAAACAAACAAACAAACAACAAAAACCCTTCCACCATCTGTTCAAATGACTGTACAAGAGAGAAAGCTGACAGTAAAGCTGTACTGTGCTTAACCACCTGCGCCCAGGACTAGAACCAGACTATAATGCCATTTTATGAGCTTCCACAGTCATCCCTGATCCAAAGATCCCCACGTGTTCTGCACCTACGGAACTGAAAGAGGCTTTCAACACGTATGCTCCATGGCAGGGAGGTGTGCTTTGCAACTGGCACACACAGGAGCCATCCAACTCATATCCACTGAAGCAGTGAATGCAGTAAGAAACCACTGCCCAGGAGCCACTTACCTGCACACCGTGTGCAAGGACAAGCCAGAGGGCAGAAGAGCACCACGTTGCTGCTTCACTAATAAACCCAAATTCCCTCTTGCTGCCTGCCACATGAAGACCATTTATGTAAGTTCTCTGTAGTAGAGACAGAAGCTTCATTAGAAATAGAGTTGGCCCAAAAATGGGATGTGTTCATGAAATTCCACTTTCCCCTTTGTTCCCTGTTGTGGGAAAAAAGATTACAAGTACTTGATTTGCTCCAGGTTAGAGGCTTGAAGTCCTAATGTCAATGAACTATAGCAGTGAGCTAATTCCTGTGGGTACCGCTCCCAATGGCACATTAAGTCTAACAAAGCATCATTAAAGGAAAAACTACCATTCATGAACTTAATGTGTTGTTGTGCCACTCTGAAAACAGGAATTCTCATTTTAGGTGTGCATCTCAAGTATTCAAGGTTTGTGATTTTGGTGTTGAAAGCCCTACAATGAGTCCTCGTTGCTGACTGTGTGTGATGACATGTTTTATTGAACCCAAACTCATGGGCATGCTTTGGCTCCAAAACAACACTGCTAACTAAACAACAATTCTTAATTAGTATGGAAGGCTACTTTTTCCCTCAAAGTGTTCCAGACATTGCCCTCCCTCCAGTTATTCAGACATATCCTCCCCATCATTTCTTTCAGTTACCACTGAGTTTAGTGGGAGGTTTTCACACACGCAGACAATGTTCAAATACATCCTTGAAAACCCTGTTCTTACTCCATCTTGAAGAAACAGATGGATAGTACAAGCGTGCATGGAGGTTAGGAGTTTAAAGGTGTGAAATAAACTTCAGGAGGTAGTATATGGTCCCCATGGTTTTTACATGGCAGATGCTTTACAAAGTCTGCTGAAAAGGTTTTTTGAATTACTTGTATTTGTAAAACTGTCTTATTTCAGAAAAGGGATAGTTTTTAAAATACAAGACTTAACTGTGGTACCCCTATTATTGTAAAATGCAACTAAACTAGAAAAGCTCATGAACTGGCAGAATCTGCCGCATAAATTAAGCTGTGCGCTTCTGCCATATAATCTGATCAAACTGGCCTATGCCCACAAATGCAGAAATTACTTTGATTAACAGTCATAGTTAGATAGACAGAGTCGATAGACAGAATATCATAGAGTCGATAGACAGAATATCTTAACGCAGTCTAGAAATATTGGTAAAACTCAGCATTGCCCACAGTGCTCACATAGCCTTGTATGCTGTCCATCTCAGGCCAGATATATTCCAGATCTAATGCCATATGGATAGGCTATGTTAGTGCTTTAAGTTCCTTGCTAATAAATGGCAAAATTACTGTCTGAAAAATCCACACAAGGGATGCATGTGTAAAAGGTGAACAGGATGGCAATACAGCATGAAATAATTTGTAAGGGAAAGGAAACATGAATAATCTTCCTTACAGTCAGAAGATGAGAGTCTCTTCCACAGAAGTCACTCTTCTCTCTCTAGATAAGATCCACTGTCTGAAGCTCTGCAGAATTCCCTGTTCCATATCTACCTAGAGTCATTATTGCATCCCTGTTGGCAGAAAGAAAACCCAACACTTGAGGGGAAGGAGTTAGTGTGACCATTAAAAGAACTGGTGAAATACCATCAACGCCAGTGAGGCTGAAGGGTTCTTGTCACAGCCAAGAGCTAGTTTTCTTAAGGACACTTGTTCAAGGCAATTTCTGATGGTTCTTCTGAGGTCTCAGCTTCCCCTGAAAGACAGCCCATCCCTTCCTCCTGCACCTCTCCTTTATCCTTTATAGTTCTCAGCAATGGGGTGCTCTCAGGCATCCCTCAATCTCTTATATATTCCTCACTTTATCCAAGCTTCCATCACTGCTTTCCCTTCTCTCTGAATATCCCTTATAATGGGGGGCCACCTACCAGTCTTCCATGGCCTGGGACATAACCAATGGCAGAAACACTGTTTCCAGTCTATTTTATTTGCTTGTGTTTTAGTAAGTATTTTTGGCTCTGGATTTTGCTGCTAATACAACCATTTTTTTTTCTATCAACACAGATCAGTTCCATTTAAAATACACCAGATAGGGACACCTGTAACTAGTTTTACGTGAAGATATGTACACAGTTATGTACAGATTATATACATATAGGCATTATATATACACATATATATATATACACATATATATAAGGCACTGTAAAATGTACCATCACTTCTCTAGGACTGTTTTTAATCCATAAAAGTAGATCATATTTCTTCATATAATTTGAAATGTCTAACCAAGACACTTTAAAAATGTTTCAGGGTTACAGACATATCAGCTGTGAAATAAGCCTTACTTTAAAATTCAAGTTACTGTGACAAGATGAACAAAACCTATTTTGACAGTAATTCTTATCTATTTATTATATAACTGCTTCTCTCTGAAAAGATATTCACCTGGATAAATAGTTTCCTTTGTCTCTCCTTATTATGTTCCAAAATGTGAACTGAAACTTGTCCTGCAGAATAAAACCTAAAAATAATGGAGAAATTAATACAAACTTGGATAATTTATCCATTACTTAGGGACAGAAAAGCCAAGATTGCTGTAAGCCAAGATGTCTTCAAATAAAATGTACTAAAACAGGTAATAAGCTTATATAATTCTGTTTGATGTAGCCAACATCAATGAAGCCTGGTGATTATGTTTTTGGCCATTTTATATATAAGGTAATCTCTGCCATGTGAAGACACGACAGCACAGAAATATCACTGGCATTTATAATGAACATGCTTGAGTGGATTGTTGCTTAATGTAATTAGCCTATATATGCAAATTATGGCATCAGAAACCTTGCAGCAGCTGCTGTTAGGAGGGCTTGGTAACCGTGTGCGTCATAAGCCAGTCTTACAGATCAAATGGACATATTTTCAGAATAGATAGAGACAGATAAGTGAAGAGAGATTAAAAATCATACATCTTTGGGATATATAAATCCAGATATCCTGAATAAAACATTGCAACAACTACCAATATAACATTTTTTCCATAGTTATTCTGTAGCAATGATTCACAATTGTGCTGGACCGCAGGATCCCTATTAACTCCACAATTTTAATAAAAAACAGTATAGAAAACTTCATTTAGTGTTGATCCATTGGTCACAACAATGAGACATTCTTTTACAGACTCAGCGTATTTTCTACTCTACCATAAGCACCTTGAAAATGAGACTTGACCTGCAATCACTTCTTTTAGTGTTTTGTTACTTGCAGATTTTGCACTGGAATTGGTCTTTCCAGTCCTACTGTTTCAGTTCACGTTTTGCAAATGGAAGTGAAAAAGGGCAGCGCGCCACGAACCATGTCAGCAAAAGAATGCACCTGAGCCATAACTCATCGGGGTGAACCAGACACTTGAAAATACTGAAGTAACTCAAAGGTTTAAAAAATATATATGTATTACGAGAGCCACAAAAAAGGTTACAGACAGAGCTCCACAAAGCCTGCACAGATACATTCCAACAATTCAAGGTGGCAGAACAGGTGAAATACAGACCATAAAAACGGTTCAACATTAACTTTCCAGACTGTCAGAGACAGCAACCTTGACCCCATCTTTCCCCCCCACAAAAAAAATATTGAATATATATCTATATATCTATATATCTCTAGTCTGGACCATAGATATAGTCCAAAGAAAACCACATTGCAATTTCCACATTAGGCTTATAGGAAAATAGGCATCATCTGAGGAACATCCATTATAACACCCATGAGGTGATTATCTTAGGCCAAGGTGAGATAACATTATGCTTGGTTAGCAATTTTAGAACAGCAACACAACACAGTTCATTTGCTGCACATGGCTACTAACACATAGCTCTGTGCAACCCTTACAGCTGACTTTAACCAAACTAAGTAATTACATGTGTTTTGTTTTCTTTAATATAAAAAGAAAATGCTAATGTAAGATATTAGGGCAGTTCCTGCTATGACCTTTCTTAAAAATTCAACACTTGAAGACTTCTTTAATGTACTTGCTTACAGACGCATTTTGAGACTGTATTAACGACCTTCAGGAAAATATGCCACCCTGCCTGAGGCTTTTTCCCTTGTTCACTTCAGGTTATGTCTGCATCCAGTTCTGACATACGGGGCCAAATGCTGGTTGTATAACAGTGCAGTATTTGGCCCAGAGTTTCAAAGTCTTTGCTATTCAGACTTTCCTATGAGGTCAACGAACAAAGTAGTAAAAAAAGAAAACATTAAGGCTTCAAGTAAAAATATTTTCTCTCGCTCCCACCCATGTAGTAAGGTACATTTAACTTCCTAATACTCAATATATTATACAATTAAAGATACAGAGATCCAACTTTTCAAGGCAGATTTACTACAATGAAAACCTGGACACTAAATGGGAGTGTATGAACAGGGAACAAATGGCTAATTAAATGCAATATGCAATGAACATTGATGCAAAACCTAAACAAAAACTATTGCTGTTTTTTAAATAAGTAATACAATCCACAGCTAAAAATAAAAACATGTTGAAAAAATTTAAGACTCCTGAAACATGAAATAAACATGACAAAAGTAAAGAAGCTACTTTACAAGATGTGTTAACTTGTGCTGGATTTTCGTGGCTGATCTCCACCTCCTGTAAATTAGCATCACTTAAATGAGCTTTGATGGAGCCACAACAGTTTACACCAGCTGAAGATTTGGCCTGCAGCATCTTTAAAAACTGAGACTACCTGGGCAGAAGAACCTTACTGCTAATCTGTATACTGTTTGAAGAACTATACTTCAATATGGGCTGGATTCTGCTCCAAAATTAGATTTAATAAAGAGGTCCCCAGTCCTGCAACAGGAGCTATGGAAACAGACACTTACATTTATGAGAAAATAGCTGCGGGTTCAGTGCCTTGGATGGAAATGAGGCTGGACTTGCTGCATGCAATCTCCGGCTAACAGTTCTGCTTAGATTATTCTTTCGGAAGATTTGAATAATTTACTCCAGGCTACGTGCACTGAATTATATGCAAACCTCAAAAGGAAAAAAAAAAAACAACCCCACACAACTTTGGTACCATTGTAAACCTATTAACAAGTCAAACATCTCTCAACTGTGGGCAAAACTACTCACAAAATACATAATCCTTATATATGAACCTGTAACGACACAGTGCATTCATTCCTTCCTCCTTTACCCCTTGTGAACTATGTCAAAATAACCCTGGATATTAGTGCTTTATACACACAATACTGTGTTTAGTCTTACTGAGAAATTCTCTCATGAACTAATGTAGTTAACTTCAAAGGCTCTTTGGCCCTTCAAGTTCCTCAGTTGCTTTTTTGTTTATAAATGCAGGAAAAAGAACAATCAAAGTGGAGCACCACTGGGATGCAAATCTCAGCTATTACACTGGTGCAAATTTTCAGCCTTGCTTGCATGAATTTCATGTACGTATTCAAAGACATGACAAAATGTGCCCTTGTCTCGCTCCCTAGCCCAAATTCAGTGTATCACGTGTTCCATCTTTTTCAGGGCTTCCATATGGCATACATGATACTTTAAAAACAAGTAAATCTTGTGATACTCTATGCACCAGAGTGAATTCCAGTCCTTGAGGAAGTACTGCATCTTCCTGAGGAGTTAACGTCAGGGTAGAGTTGCAGGTTAATAACAGTTAAAGATGGAAGAAATCTGTAAGGCCATCTGGTCTAGCCCCTTGCCCCTGCAGGCTCACCTCTTACAGAACTTTTTTTTTAATGACTTGTCCAAATATAGTCTGGCTGTTCTAAACAGTCTCCAATACTCTGCCTTGGAAGACTATTCCACTGCCCCTTCCCCTCCATCTTTTCTGCCCCCTTCTAAATGCAGACCATTGGTTATCAGTGACAACCTTTTGATTTACCTTTGGTTTTACATCTTTAAAGTAAAGTATTTGTAAAGTCACGATACTCAATTTCCACTTCATTGCTTAGCCAGTGTCATGGTTTTAGCCCTTTAAATCTTTTCATCAGCCAGTCTGTCCAGTCTTTCAATATATATTGCTCCATCTGTACCTGATCCAGTTTGTCAGTACCTTTCTAGTACCATGGTGCCTCCAACTAAGGACAATATTCTACATGACAGTGAGCAAATCGCATAGAAAGACTAGTGCTTCTCTGCTCTGCGATGTCCCTACAGTAGGCATTTAAGATACCACCAAGATACCACACTGATTTCTAGTTCACTCTCTCATAACTCTGGCCTATTGCAGCTGCATTGCTTTCCAGGTTTCTCCCTTCAGGCGACACTGAGCATTACACAGAGAGATGATTAACTTTCTTATGTTCTCTTCAACCTTTTTCTCCAAAAAATTCTGTGATATACAAGGGACACAATAAGCATGTATTGCAGCAGATGTTAAGATCTACCAAATCAAAAGATAAATTTTAACCAGGCAAAACTGAGGTCAATATTTGCCTTCCAGAATAATTAATATCAACATACATGAAAATAAGTAAGATGCTATCAACACATTCTGAATTGCTACTAAATATCTGGAGAGCTCTCCATTATAGTCAAAGACTGAAAAGGATTCAATCTCTTGAAACAAATATCCTGAAAAATGTTTAATTTAGTTCTCTAGTCAAAACTATTCACCAGGAAAACCAGGTGGGAAGCCGAGGTTTTGTATGCTGACTGGCTCAGTGATAAATAATCATTTTTAGTGACTTTGGCAACAATTTCTCAGGATATTCTTAATAGCACACATGATCTGGCTAGTTAGCATTGGTCCAGATCTCAGTACTTTTGACTTCTGAGGTGGTAACTGCGTGGGAAGGAAAAGAATCCTTATGGAATGGAGAAAAAAACCCATTCCATTTGTCCCCAAATTAGCTTTGCCAGAGTTCTCATATTTGTGACAAAAGTAATGCACCCCCCCTTTCTTGTTTTTTATGGTAAAGCTGTCTTTAAGTCCAACAAAGTAAATGTAGTTTTCTGGAGACAGGAAAAAGAAACCTCAGAGTGTTGAGCAGATTTGATTGATACTATTTTAAAAAGTTGCTCCCTAGGGGAAAAAACCCCAAATGGAAAATCCTTTGTCTAACAGTATTGAAGACCAGAGGGAATGTGCTAGTAATTAGGCAGACAGAAAATTTATATCCTTTAGATGTATGCTTGGCTCAGTTACACACACTGTAAGTTCAACAGATCGTGATAACCTTGCTGCAGGATTACACAGACGGCACCAGGACAAGGCAGTAAACCATGTTATTGCCTAAATCCAACAGGTAAGGAGGGTGCAAGGAAAGCAGCTGATGGCTGTTTAAAATATGTTCCCATCCAAACATCTCTTTTCTTATCTGCTTGGTTTTGTTTCCGAGTCAGAGAAGCCTTTAAAAACCAGATGGAGCAAGAGGTCAGAGTGGAAGATCCTTACTGGTGTTGTGGTCCTTTTCCATGAGAGACAAACACGCGCACACGCACACACACAATTTCACACACAGGGAGGCAAATGGCAGACAGTGAGAAGCTGTTGCTATCCTTTCTCCTGCTCCCATCCAGGACCAGGGAGCAGGGAGGCTTTTAAAGATGCCGCGGCATTCGCAGCCCAAGTGCCCTTGCCTTGCTCCTTCCCAGGAGGAGGAACCCAACCTGCAACACCCCAGGGGACACAGAGCAGTTCTCACTCACGCAGACTGCCCAGCACAGGAAGCCTGCTTTCCATGTCGGTAGGAAAACAGCAGCCAGGCCTCTGATTCCTGCCGGACACGTTGCTGGACAGAAGAACTGGGAAGGGGAAAAACTAAATGATCCTGGACTGACCATACTTTTTCACAGCACAACTGGTACAAAACAGGTTTGTTGGACAGACACACGCACAATGGCTTTAGCGCTCTCTTGCATGAAAGAAATCCGCTCTGTGGTTATGGTGTTAGGTCATAGCCAGTTCCTGCCTGTTTCTTCAGGAAGAGTCTGATGGACTGTACAATTTTATTCCCTCAAGAATAAGGCTGCAGCTGGTTTTTGGCCAAAAGATGAAAACAGAACAAACCCAAAACAAGAAAAGGAGAGTGGCCGGCTGCTGCTGCTCCTTCTTTGTTGTTATTTGAGTCTTCACAGTGCTCCTAGCTTCATGGCTGGCTGAGTGGATGGCTCTTTATTTTTAATTAATTGTATTTTACACTGAAATTTCATAGGTTGTTCCACCAACTCCAGACACCTTCTTAACACTTGAGTGTCTAGCAGGGCTGACAGGTGTCCCCTGGGAACTTGATGTTGAACCCAACCTGGATATTCCTTTTGGCTGTCCATTTATTTTACTGTGAGGTGTCTTCAACTGCATGTCATCCCTGCATCAAAAGAAATACCAGAAGATGCATTGTTAGTAACTAAAGTGTGATAGCAGAATGGCTTCATTCAGGACAAACAATTACCCCTGTTACCCTGAGTCCCAGTGTTGCAAAATATTCAAGCATGGGAGCAACCTCACTGAAGCCAATACATTTGAGGAAAAGCCACTGAAATGAGAGAATTCATTTGGCTATTAGGTCAGTGGATCAGACCCCAGTAATATCTGTTCATTTAATTACTTGTTTAAATGCTTTGTTGAACAAAACTAATTGCATAAGCATTTGTAGGACACAGGAGGGTTTAATTGTGACCACTGTTGACCTTAAGCCAAACTGTGTCTTACTATCAGAAATAATACTCAGAAAAAACACTGCCCAGTTAAATATCCAGTTAAAAAAAATTACGTTGCTCATCTCTAAAAGACGTAAGGGAGGTGAAGCGCAAGACTTCTTTATGACAGAAGACACAAACTGAATCAAGTCAGAAAGCACTCTAGGATGTCTGTAATTAAAGACCATATTCCAGATGGACTCTTTGAAATAATATCCTTTCTTATGACCTACTGCCAGGGAGCATGGACAAGAGGCTTTCCTCAGAAGATATTTTAAATCTAGGCCACTACACACTAAAGTGTAATGTGTCTCTTCCCCAAGACTCACAAAATAATTAGATAAAAGCCTAGTAAAGAACTTGTTTATGTCCTGGAAGTGTCAGCACAACCGGGGTCTGCTGTATTCTCACATCTTACTGCTGCACAGTGGATGTCTGCTTGGGTTTGCCTCAGCCTGTAAGACTGGCTCATGCCAGCAGCAGTGACCTGGGGCTGAAACACCTTCCAGAAAGGAACACCACCTGTCTGCCTGCAAACCAGGACAGCCTGAGATACTTCAGACCACCCTGACTTTTTCTGGAGGCCAGAGGGTTTGATGGATTAACTGTATTCAAAAGGCAATTTCTGTCTTCACATGTGTCTGCAAAACAAAACAAACGACTCTAGACTTCTACACAGCTGTTGATAGGCTCAGAATAGCTCCAAACCTAAACGCACTTTTTATGTGGCAACCTGGCACTGACAGCTGTACCCTGGAGCTGAAGCAGCAGGTCCATCAGCTCGCACCAGCCTGGCTTCTGCTACGTGTTTAAGCTGTGTTTGCAGTAGAGAACAGAGTCCTGGATATCTGAACCAGCAAAACCCATATACATAAATGTATTAAAAAATTATTGTGTGGTTTTGTAAAACGCTGCTATATCCCCAAACAGCTGAAATATGCAGGGACCGAATTCTACATTTGTCTCACCAAAGTACTGCAAAAGCCCTAATTCAGTGCTGAAATTCTCCTGAAGAACACAGTCTGCCTCCTGAAACAAGGCAAAAAAGAGCTGGGGAGTGTTAGGGGAAACGGGAGAAGGGAAAGTAATTTGTAGCATGAGTGACAGGGAAAATGTGCTAGGTTTGTAAAGCACAGAGTGCCTGTGGGAGGTTTACTTCACCTGGTAAAAAACTTCACGTTTATTAAGCTATTTATTATTAATGTAGGTACTTGAGTTGACTTTAGGAACTTCAGTAAAAAAGATCCTCTGCAATTGTATCATATGTCTGCAATTTTCTTTAACATCTGATGGGACCTGTAGCTATTTTGATAGCTAGACCACTTTTGCCAGACGCTGTTTTTCATTACTTCAAAGAGTTGAACCAAAATGAATTTACAGGCTCTATGTTTTAAATAAGCACAATGTAAAAGCAGCGGGACCAACAGGCTGACAGCATAACTAAGAACCAGAGACTAAGAAAAGGTAAAGACGCTTTTCATATTAGCATCTTTCCTACAACAGCAGCTTATCCATCCAGGTCTCAAACAGAGGGCAAAGAGGCAAAAGGTCTGCAGGTTCTCTTTCACTGAAACAGATTCCTTTCTTGAATACATATGAAGAGGAAAAAATGTCTGACTACCTCTTGAAAGTTAGATGTACCATCTTTGCAACTACAATTCACTTGAAAACACTGAGGAAAAACTTGCTGCCACTAAACTTTGGGAGACCTACAATGGTTCTCCCACATTTCAATAACTTTCCCTAAAATGCTGAGTAATACTGGAGTGAGAAACCTGTGACCTTAACCAGAGGACAGCTTAGTGCAGTAAGTGCCAGATGCAAAGAAAACCTAGATATTTCTGAGCCCTCCAGGTCCCAACTTGGCTGAATTACTGTATCCTCAACAGGATCATGTAGTGCTTTCCAGACTTTCCAAGCCCTATAGTTTCCAGAAGGAAGAGAAAGAAATATAAGTGCATGCAGAAGCTGCAGCTGATGCTCATGCTCAGATACCACTTACTCAGGATCTCAGCACACCAAATCCTCTCTCTCTCTCCGTGCTTTCTCACAGAAAGGAAGGAGGCAGCGAGGCCGTAAGGTGGTCTGTGCTTTTATCACCAGTTCTGTACTATGGGACACTCAACACAGCTAAATACACAGCTCTCTATGCCAAGCACAATTTCCAGGACGGCCTCAGCCCGTTTCCCTTAGTGCAGGGTATGCCTGCATGTACTGTGATCCCAGCTTTGCCTCTGTGTCCAAGCAACGGCTGGGTCCAGCCTCCTGTTAGGCTGCAAACTAAAACAGATCCACCCTTCTGTACTTAATGGGAGGGGTAATCTGCCCCATACCTTGCAAATAATTACCCAATTCAGCTAAGACACTGAATCACTATGATTTTTACAACTTGATTGACCACCTGCAGTTCAAGTTACAGTAAATGTGAAAACATTTTGTCATGATGAGGTTGCTGTGGGGGTGTCGCAGAACTGAAGAGCGCTGACAAACTCCCACCCTTGCTGGCCTACAGCAAACATGCAATCTGGGTTGTACCTCCAGCGAAGTGCTCTGCATCTGCTTGCAAACAGATTCACATTGCTAAGCAGCACCTAAAGCAGTACATACCTTTGTGCTCCCACTGATTGCACCTCTGTAATTTCCACAGTGTTTACAAACGAGACAGCCTTTGGGCCTCCATAAGAGGGTGACCTAGGCATCCCTGTGGGGGACGATGGGACCTGGTGGCCTGGGGATTTGTAGGAGCCATTGCTCACCCTGCCCTGTAGTGCCTGATGGGACTGGACATTATTATTGGCTAAATCAGCTTGCAGAGAGGTTGTGGAAGTCCTTGGTGCTCTCGTCATTGCACTTGAGAGTGAAGACACTGAGGACTGCAGTATAGGGTTCCTTGTGCTAAAACTGGTAGCAGCCATCAGATTGTCTCTAGATCCGTATCTCATTGCCATGCTGCGTGGGTCTTCAGAGAGCGTGCTGACTTGCTGAAGGCTGTAGGAGCTAGGGGTGTCATAGACACCTGAATCTGCAAACACTGAATCAGGGTGCGAGTGGAGGAGCTTCTCCCTCTCTTCCATCTCTTTCCTCTCCTGGATGGATGCCATAATGGTTTTGGAAAGGTTATCATAGCGGACTGGGGAGGGGTCTCGCTGATGTGGAGCTGGACCCCCCAGCACTGGGCTGAAGCTCTGCGGTGGTTGCCGTTGCAGCTCGCTCCCCCGTAGATGGCACATTTTGGCTGATAAATATGGGGAGTGGTACCCAACAGAGCTGACTGCAGAATGGGCGATGCACTTCCTCCCCGAGGGTGACATGGGGTTTAGCAAACTGTCATATGAAAGACTCCCATTTCTGTTTGACAGGGAATTGGGAGAAAAGATGCTTTTGTAAGGGGTGGAGGCTGCCCCTTCAGACTTCATTGGATGAAGGGGCACTTTGTCTGTCCCTCTCCTGCCAGCAGATTTCAGGCTCAGGGATCGTGAATTGATGGCAAAGGAATCTATCTGCAGTGGGGAAGACTGATAGGTCTTGTGGAGGGAGCTCTTCCGGTAGCTGGGGATGTCCAAGCTGGGTTCAGACTGGTAATCAAGGCTCCTGCCATCCTCTTCTATCAGAGCCCCTTGAGTGTGTCCCTCCTGCATGGTGATCTAAAACAGAGGTGGATATGAGAAAGAGAAGCCAATGATACGGAAGAATAGGTTTGCTCTCCATGGTGAGTGCACAGGAAGAAAAGAGCAGGAGGTCTTCTCTCAGACTCTCAGCCCAGCTATGACACGGGCTCGTTATAAGGAATCTCCTAATTCCTGTTCAGCATATGGATAAGTATGCTGAACACTGCTCCTTAGAAGCAAGGAGGAGTTATTCATGGTAAGTGCCAAATAATATTGACAGTAATAGATACGTCAATACATGGACACTGAAAATGCAGAATGAGAGACCTTCTCAACTGACACTCAAGTCTCGGCCAAGGTAAATCCGATTGTAATCTGATCATACTGCCCTTGGAGAAAGCACTTTACTTCAAAATTTTCCACAAATAGCTCTTGAGTTGAGGGATGTCTGGTTTTGCATGCTGAGTCAGAAATACTTTAGGCTTCATTTCAACACACTGGGGACCAGCACACTCTTATCCACTTTACCCAGAGCTATAAATATTCAGTAATTCTGAATTTCTGGTCATAGGTCTTCAAAATTAAGCACCTAAGCTTAATTAAAGCAGAGAGGCTCCTTCCCACCATTTAGACAACAGTATGAAGCAATTTTCTTTTTTTTATTGCCTGTGTAGGAGAGAGTGGCCACATCAGAGAAGGAAACATAGGCCATAATTTATTTATGTGCATTGAAAACAAAGAGGACTTCACTTTGTTTTACTTTATGAAAGACTGTTCACAGTTCTGTTCACTTAAAATGCCATTCAATTTTTTGAAAATTTTTGCTGTTGTTTTTAAGAAATAGTTTGCCATAATGCCTAATAAATTGGATACATTGGTTCTGCAAACAAAGAATTAATTATCATTTGCATATTTAATCAGAGATGCAGTCAATGCAGTTCATTCTTTATCTAATTTCATTTAAAGGAAAATTATCCAAAAAAGCCTAACTGGCAAAAATCTGGTTTATTCAGAATTTTTCTTTGTATTTTTTTCTTTGAGCTAGCAGATAGGGAAATATGCAAAACAGCTCACTATCTTCTAGACCACGGTGCTAAATTTGGCCTTCTCTGGAAAAATAAGACCAAGTGGCAGCCTGTAAAGGAGGAGGAGAGAGCAATGACATAGCTTATGTTTGCGCTACTTATCCTTGTGCCCTGATCCCTCTTTTCTAACAGTTTTCACTGCTCAAAAGCAGAATTATATTGACAGGCTGAAGAACTGATACAGAAGAGACAACATGGTATTCCCCACACCATCTAGTCTTTTTCCCTCTGTACCTTATACTTAGATATGGCTTGGCAGACAAATACATGCTATCCTATCAGCTTGCCAAGTGAACTCATTTTTATAATATTCCCACTTGACTGCTAGAAAGTGGTGACTACTTTAAAATTGAACAAGTCCACAAAGCTGATTGTATGCACACAAGTCAGCCTATAATAACAACATCTTTTTAGGTTAGGATTGAAACAGCAACCCTCAGAGTGAAGATGCCGTACCCTGTTATCACTTCATAGCACTGTCCAGTCTTCTGGCCTAATCAGAACCTATCCTGTATCTTTATTGCATCTATGGCTACGTACTGAATAAATAAAACAAGTTTTCCTCCCATGGCACTCTGACTTTTGGCATCATGACCCAAAACACTGTTGCTTACACAGCTCAAAATTGCTAGCTGATGCCTGTAAATATTTTGAATTGGATGCCAAACCATTTTTGATGTAATAAAGTAAAGATGATAGGATATGAAATTTTTTGGATACAGTGAGTACATCGTTGTTCTTACGTTCACTTTCAGCCAATCTTTTCTTCATTAAGTGGACAAATCCAGAGAATAAGATTTATAATTATTGCAGTAAGACTAAAACCCAAACTTGGTGGTAGCTGGAATTCTATCATCTATCACCATCTTTCTATACTAGAGAAGTTTTCTTCACTATTTAAGGAACAATCTGCCTTATTCCAGTGTTGCTGCAGTCTCTACCATATTTTCCTTTCCTTACTTATACCACCCCCTTCTTGTTATTGCTGGGGTGACATGGGAGGACCCAATGAAATCAACTGTTAGAAAACTGCGCTGTGTGTGGTATGTGTATTTTAAGGGTATCTCCTCTGGTGTGTGAAGGCTTGGATATATATTGCAAATATACAAGATAGATCAGTGATTTTCAAACTGCTGTTTTCAGGTCCTGGGAGGCCAAGGAATATCTGCAACAAATCCATGAGAAATAAGTAAGAAAAACAAGTCTATCAGCAGTGGGCTTAGTTTTGCATTCTTCTTCCAAAGGAAACAGTGTAAACTGTTTCAAAACTCCTAAGCAAATGAGGAAACAGTCAGAGTTCCAGAGCAAGTCTCTCTTAATTGTTTGGACCTCAGTTTTCTTGCAGGGAAAGATGACGCCAAGTATTAGGAAGGCGTTTTTTTTCCCCATCTAACCCAAACATGCTGAGAAGGTGCTAAGGTCAAATGTGAGGAATCTTCCATTAATTTTAACTAAAATATCTCTTGGGATGCTTTAAAAGTTCCTTGCAAGCTGACAACTTGAGGAATCACAGGCATGTTGTCTGTTGGCTAAAGGGTCTGATCCAGAAAAGCGCTAAGCATGCCCAGCTCCCTCTGAAGTGAATGTAAGTTGGCACCTATGTCAGGAGAAGCCAATGGAAGGTGACACTTCTCAGCACCTTAGCATCAGGCTGAGACACTTAAAGCAGCAGCGCATGCCTGTCAGCAGGACAGACATGTCAAGCTCAACAGAGGAAAGCTGCAAAAGCAGACACGTTTTCATAAGGAGCATAGTGGAAAATATATACTATTGCAGAACAATGCCAAGTGTTGTTATTTACTTTTACACTTTGACTTTCACTAGAGCCCTGCAGTGAATTTATCCTCAGTTCCATGTTGCCTGGTGTTAGCTGGGAGCAGATTCTCCTAGGCTCACTCACCTGGTCAGCTGTAGCATGGTAGTGGACTTTGGGATTGTTGCTGAACGCTGGTCGATACTTGTACATGGCAGGTGTAGGAGGGCTGATAAGTTTGGGTGAAAGGCCACCTTCTGTAAAAGAAAAGAAAAAAAAAAAAAAAGACTTTATATTAAAATGTATGGACAGAAAGCTATCATCCCTAATCCCTTGCTATCCACAGTCCTCTGCAAACAAATCTGTTCTGGAAAGAATAAAACTTGCAGTGCTGAATTCCACCAAAAGCAATGGAGCCCCTGTGGAAATAACAGTACATTGCTGCCAGATCAGTGATGTAAAGAGAAGAAGAAACAAGGTATAATACGGTAAGTAGCGTGACATATTTTGGTGAGTAGTAATTTTTCCAGACTGAAATAGTAGATATTTGGGTTGAATTAAGCTACTAGTTTTGTCTGAAAAAAAGAGTTTTATTAATAGTATCAAAGCTTTAATCTCACATTTTCATAAATGTAATAATTCAGTTTATAATGCCTAAGCATTTTATACTTAGATTCCTTAGTTCAAAATAACATTTTTCATTTTTAAATTGGTCAAAAAATTAAGGTGGTGTTTAAAATGGTTTAAAAACAGTGTGAAATGTATATGAAATATCCACCCTATGCTTGAACGAACACTTGAAGCTGACTTTTCTCTCCCTTTCCTGCTGTTTATTCCCCTGGCTCAGAATTCCTACAAATAGAAAAAAACGCCTTCACCCAGATCCCATTACTGTTTTAAAAAAATACCAGAAGCCTTTCAAAGAGGCTGAATTATTTTCTTATTAATAAAAATAAAATACTGATCGTGCAACTATACCTTCACTGGTCCCCAGCTGCCCTTTTAGCTCAGAGTACTTGCTTGGATCTCCTTTTGGCGGAAGAGGTGGTTGCACATCCATACTTTTGTCCTCCAGGCCTTCCAGGCTAATTTTAGACTGAAAACAACCAAAGAATCAATCATTACCCACAGCTCGGTTAAATAACAGCACATGTCAGAGTGCTGGATGTACCACAGAACAAAAGCTACCTATACCTATAATGACAAACATGATTTAACATCCACTGCAGACAAGGACTGTCATGTGTAAAATTAGCATTGTCATAACAAGCCAGTATAATTTTATATGCACTGTCCTAGCCTACTTGGCATGCTAAATAACATTATCATCACACTAGTTAATACATGGTAGAAGACAAATGGTGTTTTCTAGCATTTTTCAGCAACTTTCCAGGCGGCTCTCAGCAAGTAACTCTCCACAAAAATCTTGCAAGGTGGTTTCTTTTGAATCCACTGCTTTTTATATAACTAAACAAATCCTTCTATTTCATGTCAGGAGAAGCTGAAAAAAGACGACAAAAGAGAACTCAGTTTCTGAGCCAATATTCCTCTCACCAGATCACAAGCCTTCCTGCAGTCTGGAAGCTCAAAACCTTTTTTAAAGTAGAACAGCTGACCTGGTGGTACAAGGGTTCCCACACAGTGTTACGTTCATTAAAATTAATCTGAACACCAAGAGATGGCAACTCTTGGGACAGAAAGTAACTATTGCAAAGAACAGCCACCCCTTCCAAAAGATGCCCAGAGGCATCCTATTATAGAGCTGCAAAAAGAGCTGTTACTGGATCAAGAGCTGCTGTTACTGAACCTGGGTTACTTTCAGAGGATGAAGTATATGACAAGGAATCAACCTATACAATTTTCTCCAGAAAATGCATCACCTCAAATAAATTTTCAGTGACAAACTCATTCTCAGACTTGATAATGCCCAAGTCATGTTCTTCAAAAGCAGCACTTGAAGGCTGCCTTACCTTGCTCCGGTTGAGGTTGGCTTGGATCCCATTGTCACTGATCTTCACTGTGATCTGTCGCTCAGATAAATCAGGTCTGAGGAAAGGAGGCTTCACACTCACAGCTTGCTTTTTCTTGGGCTCAACTATGTACCTGATCAATTGTTCAAGAGTCATCATTAAAATAAACAATAATCTAAGAACAAGGCATAGAGACAATATCTTCCTGCTTCCAGGGTATGATTTAAGAATGTGTCAGAATCTAGGTAAGCAAACTCCATTTATTTCAATGGATGTAATAATTAAAAAGCAATAAAAATATCAGTTTCTTTTTAGTGAGCAAAAAGAGAGGAAGCATTAAAAAAACCCAAGCAAATTTTGAAGCCGAATGGACAAGAGCACAGTTCACATGAAGAGAGAAAAAGAGGCCTACCACCAATGGAAGCAATTTACTAGATCTTACCTAGTTAACATGAAACAGCTCCCCTGCGGTGGAAGACGGTGACTGGGGGAATAAGACCCAGCACACGGGGAGTTAACATGGAGAAGATGACATGCTGTCAGTTCTAGCTTACCACATGGTGACTTGTTTCTGTAGCATGTTTAGAGCGTTCAAATAAATGGAGGTGAAAGAGACTGGTCTATAGGAAGCAACAAATCTAAAGGGAAATGTCTGGCTTTAGAAATCTCATTTCTTTCCAGTGGACTAGAATTCTGCAAGTGCAATTGGGCAGTGGCTGTACAATGCATAAATATCAATACACACACAAGCCTTCTCCATCTAGTGAAAAGGACATTCTAACAGTGATGGCTCAGTGACCTTCAATATACAGGACAACTTGAACAAGTCTTCACAAAACACAAACATTCTGCTTGCTGAAAGTCTGAGAAGAGCCATGATGATAGTACTCACACCTCTTAACAGGAGTGTCTCCCAACTTCTAATACCTAGCTTTCTAAGTATCTTGACCTGATTTTCATGGTTTTTTAAGTTTGATAAGCAGCTATTCCAGTATCTTCACTTTAACACACATAACAGTCTTTTAGGACTTATTTGCTGCATAGCAAAGGAGGGTAGTGGGGAGGAAAGGCAGATAATCGCGTCAGGGTCTAGAATTGCTCAATACCCTGAAAAGGCTCAAATAAGTCCTCTTATAGTACAATTATTAACATGTTTGCAGCCTGGACAGCTCAGCATCTGGGATATTTATACTCCATCTGATCTACTGAATTAAAATCCTGATTTCAAAATGTGAAACGATAAATCCATTTCCCCTAAAATAGAAAGCCATAAATAAAATCCTGAGTTCCATGATGTAGACCTCATTGAAAATCTGTTTTATGATAATGAAAGTGCCAATGAGATTGAAAACCACAGCAGCCTTAAATTAGGTTTAAGTCTTAAGGAGAAAGGCTGATTTTAGATTCCTTCCTTTTCTCCAGCAGACTAGAATGCCTGGATGTTAACTGTACAGTGCAAAAAGTCGTGTTGGGAATATGGTAACATATGGAAACTTACCTTGTTACTGAAATGCACTGGATAAACAAGTTGGTGAAGACAAGGGTATCAGCTCTTGATATAATTTGACATGCTCATTCCAAATAAACATTTCTGGTATAAGGGTTATGAATTACATGAAGAAAGCAAATGCTTGGACAGGTTACAGCCATGCAAAAGTGAAGCAGCTATCACAGAGCTCTGCCTTCAGGAGTGCTTTGCTTTACCTCCCTGTTATTTCATCAATGGTCTTCCATTTGTAAGCCCAACCAAGCACATTTTCTGCCTCTTCCCAACAACTACTCTACCTCCCTCATTCCCAGTTGAGAGAATTTCTCTTACCTGGGAGCCAAGGGGCTGCAGAGCACATGTTCCACATTACCACAGCATCCTCGGGTAAAAGGATTCACTCCTCCACGGAATTTACCTGTCACCTGGAAAGATATTCAGGACAGTGCTCAAACCTCTGGTTATATAAAAGTCATCATCCAACCCTCAGAAAGCCAAGAACAAGTATGCCTTGCTCTGACCCTACTGTCCTTCCCAAACAGATAATTTTACTTTGAATGCTACACTTCCTCTCTCCTGCTCTAACGCACCACCTCCATCAGCTATTTCTAGCTAGAAGGCACACCAACTAAAGGTCCCTTCCCCAAAGGGCAATGTGCTCAATGTGGCTGGGTTTCAGAGTGACCAGGTTCACCTCCTCATGCTGCTCTTCAATTCACACCTGCTGTTAGCCAGACATCCTGTTTTGAACCCTTTTATTCCCCCATTACTTCCACTCCTCTGCCTTGGTAAGTCCCCTCCAAACAAACAGGAATGTCAACTCAACATTCGTAATGTTGGATGAGAGCAATGTTTACTCTCTATCAGCAACCCATTTGCCGCAGCAATCAGTATGAACCACTGCCTTATGCAGGCCTTATGCAGGAGGGTGCCAGGAACTCCCTGGTGATTACTATGTTTGCTTGGAAATGAGCTAGTTTAATAAAAGCCAAGCCTCATTAGACTGGCGGGATCCATTCAAAGCTTCATAAGCATTATAAAGGGTTTGTACTCTACAGGCAGACACTTGAAAGTAACCATATGGGGATAAATACCAATAAAGCCAGAGAGATTAATAGTGGTTGCCATTAAAAGCATTACTGTTGCTGTTTGCAAGTAATGCATTTTAATCAACTCATAGTTCTGATCTAGCAACAAGTTTACAGAGTACTAGAAATATTTTAATTACTTGCACATAAAATAATGACAATGAAATGATTTTGCAGTATATTATGCTGGCCTCTTTGATATAACATAAAACCCTTTTAAAGGCCAAGAGAGAAACGCTGGAAGTTCTGGGTGTTGGAAAAGTAACCTGATGACTAAAACATGGGCCTGGGACATTTGGCACATCTGCATTCATCCTAGGCTTAAGCTGACTTGTGCCAGATGCTGGCAAAGCTCTTCATATCTCTGTGCCCATTTTCTCTCACACAATATGAAAATAAAATTTCTCTAACTCACAGATTACATTACTAATTATATCAATTTGGTTTCTAAAGTAGTTTGAAATCCACCGATAGAAAGCAGTCTCAGAAGGAAGGATATTTATTTACTCTATTCAGAAACTAAAAATGCCAGGATATGAGCAGATGTTCAGTTATGGGTTATTTTGATTCCGTAAAAGACTTCCAGAGGCATTCAGAAAGCTCACAAACACCTAAACTCAGCCACTGTGCATTCCTAAATCAGTCTGCCTACTATGAATGCTCAAACCCAACAAACTCCAGAATGACCAAATACCAAAAAATTACAGTAACACACCAAAATGTCTGTACCACTGGCCTAAAAAATGTACTGGGAAAAGGGGGCAAGTGTAGCTGAACATATTGTAACTGTAATGCTGACAGCAGATAACCAACAGTGTGAGAAAAGAGAATAGATACTGAGACTGCAGGAGAAAAGCGAATGTTTTAAAACAATGGCAAAACCCAGGAGCAGATGTCATACCCATCACTCCTGGTCTGGTGCTCTAATTACTTAGATATGCTTCCTTTCAAAGGGACCTGAAGGCTGGGAACATCCATCGTCCCATTACAGATAGGCAGTACATATGACTAAACAGAAATTAAGACCAGATTATATTGAATTTTCAGAATGGCATGGATGATTTAATGTCAAGTGGTTTGGTAGCTCAGGAAACCAAACCAAGCTAGGATGCATTTTCCACTAGTTATTTCAATCAAGGTAAAAGTCAAATTCTCAACTGTCCTAAATGTTAGTGTAGCCACAAACACAATAAGTTATTTATTTATTTTTTAATTTAAATTTCTCCTTCCTCTGCAGCCTAAAATTTTCATGGACAGTTTTCATCACTGCATGAAGACAAACCTAAGACAGATCATGATTTGGGCTATGAGACTGCAATGCTCTGTGTTTTATGCTACTATTGTTAGCACTAATACTTGGCCAAAATCAATTTTAAAATGAGAAGCAGCTGAATCCAAGCAGGACAGAGAAAAGCATTTAAAGATCTACAGCTATGGTAAGTCTGCTTTGTTCAAAGGCCATGTTAGGCAACAATTCAGGATGATGTCAGATTCATTGCTTATGTAAACCTCCCACACTATTCTGGATAGAAGTTTTTATTGTCTCTTGTGGGATAGGGGACAATCTCTTCCCAGTTTATGAAGGCCTGGCCTCAGACGGTTGTCTTCAACTCTTACAGTCTGCACAGCAGCCATCCAAGCTACATAAGCATGAAGCCATCATCCGCAGGACAGCCAGAACACCATACTGCTCAGTATGAGCTAGAGAGTGCCCATAGATGCAAGAGCAGTAAAAATGCACTTGGGGGAAAAAAAAAAAAAAAAAAAAAAGTGAAAAAGAAGTGTGATGTGGAAAAGAAAGCGAAAAAACCCCAAATATATGAGGGGTGCTTTTGAGCTGGAGCTGTGAAAGGGTAAAGCACTGGAATGCACACAATTAATTAGCAGTGGGAAGAAAGCTATGAGCAGCTGATGGGCACACTGCATGACCCAGTGTCAAGCTTTCTAACAGAGCTATGCCTTTTGAATGGCAGGGGCATGCTATCAATTTTGAGATTACATCTCTATCACTGGTATCATAGTATTGATATGCACATGTATATAGGTCTGGATCGCCCACATTGGGGTAACTGCAGGGGAACTAATGTTTTACAGGCTCCTTGGCACAAGATCTCATGATTACACTTGGTTTGGAGAAGCAAAACAAGTTAGGTCCAATAGCCTCTCTATGTGCATGTGCACATACGCATGAGAACAAAAGAGAGTCAAAAAGAGCAAGACAAAGAGCTAGCTCAGACCTTATTACGTGCACTGTGGGTTAGCTGGGGTAGTTCAAAATACCAGGAGACAGGGCAAAAGCATGATTTAATCTTTTCCTTTCTTTTTCTTCATTCAAGCTCATGGTTAGTTCAGTCTGACTCATAAAGTTTTAACTTTTGGGGGTGACAGTACTTACCACATAAAAGCTATTTCAAAGCCAAGAGTACATTTTAAATGGTAAATAAGCCTGGGATGATCCTTTGTGGTTAGAAAGGGGAAATCTTTGCTTGCAGTGCAATCAAGTAAAAAAATTGAATAAAAACCTAGGCAATCTTCATAGATCTTCACAAAAGCTTTAGTATGAGTGTTACTGCTAAGATTTGGACCATTTTTTGCTTTACTCAAGCTGACTTGCTGACTTTCCTTCCCAACTCAACATCACCAACACAGAGAAAGGATTGCTCCTTACCTGTTCATTTGTTGTGCGCCCTCGGGCCACTAGAACGATGTGGAAGCCAGTGAGACCAATAACTGGAATAAAGAATAACCCAGCCACACACATGACAGCCATTCTGTATCCAGGAGTTAAAGAAATGGGGATGAGTGAAGGGAAAAAGAGACTATGAAGGGGAGAGAGAGGAAAAGGAGAAAAAAAAAAAGCTTGGAAATAAGGAGGGTGTGCTTCACTTTTAATTAGGTCTAGCTAAATTCTATCTCAAAGCTAAGCCCATCTGCTCCTAACTAAGGCCATTATCCTTGAGATGGTTAAAAAACAATCTGAACTCATTGATTCTGGCTCTAACCATCTTGTAAAGACCATTCTGCACTCATCTATCAACAGGGGCAGCACCCCCCAGAGCTAGAAGTTTGTGTATTAGCATGCAGGGGAACCTGCTTCCAGGGCAAACTCTGCTTTACAATACAGTAACAAGTGTTTTAAATACAGTAAATAGTAATAAAACCCCACAGTTTATAGCCACCCCCAACTGGCAGCAAAATTCAGGGAGGCAGCATATCCTTCTGCTGGGTTGTCATGACAAAGACTGAGATAGACAAAAGGTCAGCTACAATTTTGTGGGTAATCGATGGTTACACAGGCAAAATGGGTACAGAGGAAAACCCGCACTAAGCATTTACAGAGGAAGAGCAATGGGGGATCAGGAGAGGAGTGTATCTCCACCATTTCCAGGAAGACAAATCTTCAGATTCATTCTTTCACGTTTTCCTGAAGGACACCTTGAGTCTTGAAAGACCAAAAAAGAAGGATACGTAATGGTAGTATGAGCTGCTCCCAGCTTTTCCATATGGTTTAGCACAAAGATGAGCCCAAAGGTGAATACTCCAACCATGTGTGTACTTAAGGACAGCAAGAAGAGAAAAAAATAGCGGTAGTTCCTCCGTCCTATGCAATTGTTGACCCATGGGCAGTGATGGTCAAAATCCTTGGAAAGAAAGGGAGAAATAGGGAACAATATCCAAATGGTGAAAAGAAATATTTTGACTTAGAGATACGTCCAAACCATCATAATGTAAAACTACATCAGGATAGTTCTGCAGCTTTACAACATGCTAGACTCTCTTTATAAGGCTCTTAGGACCAAGTGGTTTCTGTATCTATGGGTGGAGAGGTACTTGAGTGTTTACAGGGTTTGAAGAGAGGATATTAAAAAAATAAAAGACAGTCTATTTATCTTAAAGCAGCAGAAACACTATTTTTAAATAATCTTTAGCTTGAGGAGACAATTACAATGAAGTTATAATAACCTGGAATGTTTTGAAGATTCAATACTGCTGCAGAATTATCTGCCCCACATTTCTGTATTTATAGGTAGCTGAATGAATCCACTTGAAACAATGAACATCACGAAAGATACTTTTTACCAAGCATGTCCCCAAAGAAAAGCAATAGCTGGGTAAGAAACAGGCAAAGTTGTGCACAAGTTCATTAATAGTTATGAACCCAAACCTAACTATTTGTCTCAGTCAAAAGTTCAAGGTCCCTTATAAAGTTGGATCCATTTTAACAGGAGATTTAATAATGAGGGCAAGCCACAGACACCTTTCAGGTGCCTTTACACAGTTTTATAGGCATGTAAATCCACTGTCTTCAATGGGATTATTCTTGATGTGAAGACAATATCTGGTGCACAAAATAAACCCTTCTTATTTCTGTGTTCTTCAGAACAGATATTACACATTCATTACATCATCAAACGAATTGTTTATTCTTTGTTTTGTGGTAATGCTATTTTTAAACGTTCCTCAATGATGACAAAGGGGTTTTTGTATTTCTAAGTTTTGCACAACGTATTTACCAAAAATTTACAAAGTACAAGGAAATGGATTAGAGCTTTCCCAAAGCACATAAGAAAATGACAAGAGCAATTTAATAAAGATCATTTCAGGCTATATCTGAAATGCTGACATAGCATATGTCTATTATGCGAATCTGGTAGCATGCAGCCCAAAATACCTATGGATTATGAAACTATTATAAAGTACTCACTGCAAAGGCTTCAGTAAAGAAAAAAAAAAATCTGACTACTTTTGTCACAGATTCATTTTTGGGTCCCTCTTGTCACAGCAGGCTTTAGGTTTTAACTGATTTTATTTCTGCAAGTGTTGTCTGCTTTGTTCTGTTTGTTTAGCTCAAACGTTTTATATTTGGGAAAAGAATTTTTATTACACATTCTAGACTGAAAGTGAAAAGATGTGAATTACAACCCTGACTGGGTTCCACATGTAAAAGCCAGTGGAGTTGCTCCTGTCACTATCTCCAAGCTCTTCTAGAATAGACAGGTGAGTGGGAAATAAGCATCACAAAAGTCAATAAAGCATGCTGTTTAAGACCATGACTTATTGATTTATAAGTCATTAATGCTTTTTGCCTACATTGCTCCACAGCAGTCATATTTTAGTTATATAAGCAGAGCTTGCCCACCAGAACAGTAAGGAACATTCAACTGATCTGACCATCAATAAAACTTCTGGAGAGCTAGGCAGAGTCACCTTGTGTTCTCCTATTTTATTTAGGTTACTTTTGGATTCTCTCCTATTTCCATTTCTGCTGCAGAACTGACTCCCATGGAGCCCTTATGGCAGCATGAAATTGCAAGTGTTTATACCAGTGACTTTTGAGCAATCTTCTGAAAAAGCTTTGTTTGTTGAAAATGAATTTTCATGCCGAGCCACTGGGGAGAGTGGAAGATAGAAATTCTGTGGGACAACTGAGAATTTACCATCATCTAAACAATCCCTAGGATCTAGAATTAGTGAAAACATTTATGTTTTAAAACTAAGAATATACAACTGAGGTTTTCTACAAAAAATCCAGCTCTATTCAATAATTCACAGCAGTTTAAGAAATTTAGTGACACAACTTATGAATAGCTGTAGCTATTCCCCTCTGCCCAGGGACCTTGGCAGCTCCTTACTCTCTGTCTTCTCAAATCCTGCATCCTTGTAAGGCCTTCCACAACAGGACAACCTTGTCCTATTTATCAATGTTACTAGACACAGCACCGCTTCCAGATAATTACAAGTTAGATCTATATTGCCCTGAAGGAGAAAATGACTGATACAAGATAAACCCAGGCAGCCTTTCCCTCACATGCAACTGTGCTGCTTTCTTTGGGACTATTCCCTTGCTTGTGGCAAAGAGGATTAGGACAAAGATGGTGTATACAGCATTCCAGCTGACTCTGGTATTTTTTCCCTTTCTGATTAGTAATTCCTTTCATTTTAATGGCACAGCTGAATATATTTTAGACATATTAAAGATTTCATCTTTCTATTGGAAAAAATAGACCTTACAGCAGAAACAATCCTTAAGAAGTAGAATTTTTAGTTCAGCAATAAAAAATCCCCCCTGGCAATACACTGCTGTGGATACAGCACTCCTACTTGCTTACAGGTCTGGCGGATGTGTATAGCCCAAAAGCAGATCTTACTGTATTATGGGGGTTGTTTTTGAAAAATCCCATGTGCCTCATTGAGACTCTAAGGCTATCAAGAAACATGAATGTTCTATAATTCAGAGCGACCAACATTAGAAACATGAATGTGTTCATGCTCTGAGCTGGGGTGTTGAAACAAACATGAAGTTGTTCCATTGGCTGGAGGATCACTCTGAATTTTGTGTTTGGTTTTCCTAAAGCTCACACACCGTTGTAGCTTCTCTGCTTGTCCACTGAAGTAGGCACCAGTTTGTTCCAAACTAAACAATGAGCCCTAAACTCACAGATGACAAGCTACAAGGGTTCACCCCAAATTTCCTGCTCTCCTGAACTCTGCCCCTTTATCAACTCTTCCATTCACTCTTTTTTTACACTCATGATCCCTTAGCTACTTCAAGGAAGACATAGCCAGCATTATAAATTTTTATTCTCATTATCACTGGCAACAAAGCTGACATCAAACATTATTGCATGTGTAACAACCATGATAACTGAGGGCTGTGTTTCAAATGGTACTAATTAGTAGGAGTTCGTCAACAAGACTACAGCTGGGAACTTCCAAGAACTGAAATATTGGAGGAGGCACCCAAATGCATGTTTTCAGTAGTATGTGCAATGTCATCACTAAGGCAAAGCCAACAGATCATGTAATCAACAAAAATGTTACCTCAACACAGTTGTCACAGACGCTGCAGTGAGAGCAGCGTGGAGGACGGTAGAAGTGGCAGGTGGCACACCATTTCATCCGTACTTGGATTCCTTTAATCTCCACGTTCTTGTAGAGTGGAGCTCGGAAGTCATCATCTTTATCTTCATCTTCATCTGCTGCTCAATGCAAAACTAAAAGTTAGTGGAAATAACAAAGGTTAAAGATAAAAGAGCTAATCCAGTCGGTGCCTTGGATACAGGGCCACTGCACGTCCTCTTGGGCTTGTCAAGGAAATAAGAGTTGGGAAGTGATGGACTGTCAGAACAGGTTGTCAGGGCTGCAGAACACTTCGGTGATCAGGGCTCATAGGAGGGCTGTGCAACCTTACTCACCAGCCCCTGGACAAAGAGAGGTGTTTGAGTCTTATCTTAGCCATCATATACAACCCGCATGAACAAGATGAGCTGCAGACTACATGTAGTCAAAGAGGAGATGGAGATCACCCAAGCCCTTGTTGTGAGAAGTTCTGCTGAACAAATTTGGGATTAATTCAATGCTAGCCTACCAGCACATAAAGTGAAAGAAATTACATTGATAAATATTAGAAGAAGGTTATGCTAGCTCAAACCCCCAAAATCAACCCAGATGACCTAAGCAATAATTCGTTCAACACTCTAGTGTCATCCCACAATCATCCCAAAGACCAGGGAGCCTGATGCCACAGTGAGATATGCCATTCTGAAGCAATTTGTGTGCCCATGAAAAGTCCTTGCATCAGTTCTTACTTCTTTATAGCACACTCCGTGCTCACCTCTTCATAGCATACCAAGAACTTGCTTTAGTAACAATACATAACTGGAAAGATCTCCCCTCTCTCAAAGGCAGCATGGTCTACTGATCTAAGCACAGGAATGGGAGTCAAGAAGTCCTGGATTCTAATTGTCTCACTCTGTGGCCTTGAGCTAGTCATTTAGCCTCTCTTTGCCATTAGTAAGATGAGGATGACAATATCAGTCATTTTATTAGGGACAACATGGAGGGCAGATGATTTATCATCTCAGCTAAGCACTGCCCTCTTAAGAAAAGAGGCCATTTAAAAATAAATGCACAAAATAAAACCCAGTCTATAATAGACAAATATATATTTGGAAGAAAAGGAAAAAAATGAGAATAATGTTCATGAAAGTTCATCCTTTATTCTAGATCCCTGTGATCTATATTAGTTTCCTTTTTACAGAGAAAATCTAAGAAGTTCACATCTATTTGACACCTGGTTAAACATTACAGTGCTGCTGGTGTTGGTTGACTGGCTCCAAATTTGGTGGAATTTGATAATGTTGTCCCAGTGGGGCATCAATCACTGTAATTTATTTCTATGTTAAATCTTCTCTAGATGTGTTATCATGATCTAATTTCCACTGACTTCAGAGGGAGTTTCTTCTTTCACTTATATGAGCTTGGAATCTGGCTCAGCTACAGTATTTACCTTGCAAGAGTATTCTCTGGATTAATGTTTGTGCATGGAAGCAGAGTGCTGTACTGGCACCATTCTCTATAATTTTCCTTCATTACTAGTCAGTGGGACTCAGCTAGACTCTAAATCCCATAGGCACTTCTATAAATACAATCTGTTGGTTCTTCAATAATATTATAAACTAGCCCATGTTGTATAATACATGTGGGCATGTGAAAACAAGACACTAGAACAGTCAAACCATTTAAGGTCTTGTAAAAAAAACCTGACTATGCAGATGAAAAGTCTGTACCTTGTATATACCTACATGCATATAACACATCAATCGTGCAGAACTGACAGACACTTGAGGAGTTTGTATAAAATAGATTCACATCAGAAATACTGGAAGCCAGTTTGTAGTTGGTATCTATAATTAGACAGCAATGAACGTTGCCAATCTCAACCCAGACTGTAAATCAGATTTGTCAGGGTAGCCCCAGTTTCAGTAACCTAATACTTCCTTTCCTCTCATTTTGGTGTATAACTGGCAACTCACCTGCACAGAGCCAATCCCAGTTCATACCAGAAACATTCAGAGAGCCAATAAATTAAAAAATTATTCAAACATGAGTAATGGATCTGGGAACTTGATTCAGGCCCTCTTCAACAATACAAGAGTGTGCTGGGTTTACTTACTCCCATAGCCCAAGTCCTATTTGCCAGAGAACCTGTAAGCTGATATAATATAGCTAGAAATGTGTTTTATTTCCAGCTTTCAGTGATCTGAGCAGAAGAATACATTGGCAGAGGAATCTATCTTACGGCACAGATTCTCATACTGACACAGGGCAGCCAAGCCTTAGGTTTTTATAACATATCTTACCATTTTTGGTGGCTTCCTTAAAGGAATCATGCAATTTCATTAGAATCTTAGCTTTTGTGTTGCTGATTTGTTCTTTTGGTTTTGAAGTTAATTTGTAACTATCAGAAATGTGCTAAGAAGCTTGAAAACAAGAAGACTAAGCCTAATTTCAACATCAGAAAGCAAACAGATCTACTGTATATTCATTTTAAATCACTCCTACAATTTTTTAACTCCTTGCGCTGGCAGCTCTGCAGGTGGCGTGGGGTGGTGATAGCTTTTTTCACATGCACGCTTGTGATCTGAAATAACATCTGCTCCTCTTTCCTCCCAGTACCGGTATTTATAGTGTTTTCCATCTTTCTTTTTCCTTATCAGTTTGATTCCTTCACAGAGAATCATAAAACAGTTTGGGTTGGAAAGAACCTTAAAGATCACCCAGTCCCACCCCCCTGCCCTGTTCAGGGACACCTTCCACTAGCCCAGGCTGCTCAAAGCACCGTCCAGCCTGGCCTTGAGCACTGCCAGGGATGGGGCACCCAGAGGTGCTCTGGGCAGCCTGTGCCAGTGCCTCACCACCCTCAGAATGAAGAATTTCTTCCTAATATCTAATCTAAATCTACCCTTTTTCAGTTCAAAGCCATTACCCTTTGTCCTGTCACTACATGCCCTCTCCAGCTTTCTTGTAGGCCCCTTTACATACTGGAAGATGCTACGAGGTCTCCTCAGAGCTTTCTCTTCTCCAGGCTGAACAACCCCAGTACTCTCAACCAGTATCCATAGAAGAGGTGCTCCAGCTCTCTGATTATCTTTGTGGCCCTCCTGTGGACTCACTCCAACAAGTCCATGTCCTTCTTATGCTGGGGGCCCCACAGCTGAACACAGTACTCCAGGTGGGGTCTCCTGAGTGTGGAGTAAAGGGGGAGAATCACCTCCCTCAACCTGCTGCTCATGCTTATTTTGATGCAGCCAAGGACACAGTCGGCTTTCTGGGCTGCATCCACACATTGCTGGGTCATGTTGAGCTTCTCATCCACCAACACCCCAAGTCCTTCTCCACAGGGCTGCCCTCTATTCTCCACCCAGCCAGTGTCTGTGCTTGGGATTGCCCTGACCCACATGCAGGACCTTACACTTGGCCTTGTTGAACTTCATGAGGTCTGCACAGGCCCACCTCTCAAGCCTGTCAAGGTCCCTGTGGATGACATCCCTTCCTCCCAGCATGTTGACCACACCACACAGCTTGGTGTCATTGGGAAACTTGCTGAGGGTGAACTCAATCCCACTGCCCATGTTGCCAACAGGGAGATGGGAAGGGAGGGAAGGTGATGAGAATGTCCCAAAGTTTCTATTTGATCTCTTGGTGTGTTTCTCTTTTAAATGCAAAGTCCAAAATAAAGAATTTGTTTGCAAAAAAGAAGTTACAGAAGTGCAAAGGAAAGTATGAATTCACAACACACTCAGTACCAACCACTCACAGGGCATAATGAACTTTATTCCAGCTCTCCTCCTACCAAAGGCAAAGACCATGGATGCTTTCAATAATATCACATCTCAAGCATGTTTAATCGCTGCTATCTCTGCTGAGATGAAGGAACTAAAAAGTCCAGGAAACTTGTTTTAACAAGCTCTAAATGTTTAAACTCTTTTGAAAGTCTCCCTAGCACCTATTTGTACCTTTAAGCACCTAACTCTGCATCACTTAATCTTGCACAAATGACTGAATCTTGTCTGTGCCTTATTTTGCCTTTATACACAATTATTTCCTTAAGTGGAGTGCTGCAACACTTAATCAGGGGTTGGAAGGCTGCAGCAGAAAGGGAAGGCAGGCAGATGCTCATCATCAGACCCTGCTATCTGGAGAAACATGGCACTTACCATTCAGGGAAGCCAGCAGGACAGGTACCTTGTTCTTGTCAGATAGCAATTCAAAATAGATATTGAACTCAGTGAATAGAGGTGAGAAAACACAGCTTGCAGAAAGCACAGATCCATTGGTTTAGCAAGACTGCCTAGAGCAGTCTTTGCTCCAAACTGCATGTGAATAATTATTGGAAGACGGATAAAATGAGGTGATAATTCTCTCATTAGGATATGTTAAAAGAGATAGCTGCACTGTGGTTCCCATTACAAAAGCTGAGCGATCTTTATCCTATTTCATCAGCTGTGAATCAGTACTAATTTAAGCAGGCATATCTTTCTAAATGTAGACATTTTTAGACACTCTAAGGCAAGCCTTAATCATTATCTTTTTTAGTGTTCAGTGCTTCTGCATTTGTTTTAAGGCCTTTGGAAGGTCTGCTTTGATGAAGCTGTTTCAGAAAGTTAGCCTCTCCCCTCCACCATGCTCTGCTACCTATTGTGAAGACCGTGACTTAAATCCAATTTGCCAGCATGACACAGGGGATGGAAATCACAATCACATCAGTCAGGAGAGCTACTCAAGGAGAACCATTCTATGCAACCCTGTGCCCTCAGCTGCCAGTCTGAGCAAGTGAAAGGACAACTGCCACCTCCTAGCTCAGAAGAAAGATGGAAAGTACCCAGCATTTACTACCATCCCCACCTCTGCTGCCAGATGAGTGTAATTAATAAAGTCTACAAGAACAATACCAGAAAAAAAGGGATTAGTCAGTGACCAGTGTATTTGGCTACTTGACATCTCCTTTAGCTTCGATTTTCAAATCCCCCCCCCCCCCCCCCAACAGCCCCATTTTCTGTTACCTCGTGGGAAAACTCCAGGGTCCATGAAAGTTGCCATGCTGAAGTTTGCCAGTACAAACAAGAACACGAGCCCATTGTACACTGGGATGGCTGGGGAGATGGCTTTTGTCAACCAGGGGCACCTGTGAAGAAGAAAAGTTATAGATAAGGGCTCTTTTGGCTGTAACATAGTTTCTTCTCATTCACCATCATCACACAGAGAAGTAGTCTCATCACCTCCCCACCAGCCATGCAGCAAGGCTGAATTTGCAATTTAACAACAGAAATTTCCATAAAGCCAGTTTCAGTAATCTAAAATACACTGCAGACACGCTTTGTAAAGCTGCTTTGTTACATAGTACAGAAAGCACCAATTGTTCACATGGCTCATAAGGCTTTGCAACCCTATTGCCTTATTTGCAACCTGGCATTTTGCTTCTTTGTGTAAAAGCCTCATCCCATTGTTGCATTTCTGTTTACCTTCTACATAGCCTTGTTGCAGCTGGTGTTATTTTCACTTTTCACTGGTGTAAAGCAGAATAGGATTCTTAAACCACTGATCTCTACAGCAGGTACAAAGAGAAGCGCACTCACTTCTCACTACACTTCCCCGGGTGGTTTTCAAGTCCAAATAACACTCAGAAGCAACACTTACGAAAACCTCTCCTTAAGGAAAGTTTAGATAGATCAAGCATGGGCTCTGCAGGTGTCGGTGGAATGTAAGAATGCAATATTGAAAAGAAAGTAGATGGCATCTGCTATGAGAACACTTCAGGAACATCAGAAAGGCTTGCTGCCCACTTGGCAAATGTAACTGAGAGGAAGTGAAGATAAAGGAGAAAAAGTAGAGACTTTGGAAAAAGGATGGAGAAATGCCTGTTAGTTATAGGAAAATTGTTTCAGCTGCGAAGAAGAACACTTCCACCAGCAGAGGAGGGCAGGACCAAGAAGAAAACAGCCTGTCTCACAGGCAACTTCACCCAGAAAAGAGCAGTGTTTATTCACTTAGCCATTTACAGCCTCTCTAAAGCTTATCTCTAAACACTACACCAAATCTACTTGTCTGTTCTGCATAAAGAGATTTGGTGTTATAGGGTTGCTGAGGGGGAAAATCTGATCAATCTCATTAATGTGGAAAACATAAATAAGGAAAAAAGCAAGACAAATAATCTCTTTGAAAAAAGTAAGACCCCTGACTGACTGAGTCCTTAGATTTCCATCTGCCTTGGCAGCCAGGGACTCCTCCAAAGTTGCTAAGCAGACAGCCATTCAGCCGCAATGCCTTGCCACCATTAGCATAAATCATACATCAGACCACATACTGTGGATTGTATTTTGCCTGAATTACATCCACGGTTGAATCTGGTTGTCTGCCAGGCTGAAGCCTGCAGAGAGAAAGAAAAAAAACAAACAAAAAACCCAAGCAGACCTCTCCCAAATCTAATTTGCACTGGTTTTGCTACCAATATGCTGTTTTGAACAGCTGAGACTAGTGTTATTGACCTTGAAGGGATGCTGTGGAACACACTCCTGTGGCCAGCATTAGAAGGGCACTGTGTTTTCTCCTCTTTGTGAACAGGCAGGAAGAGATTGTTTTACACTCCCTCCTTCTCACAACCAGGCTTTTAACATTGCACTGCTGCAAACTGCTTTTAAAAGGACTTTTCCCTGGGTGTGCTTCAATCAGTTTGGCCTGGAGCGAGTAAAAGATAAGACAAATCCCATCCAGAGTGAATGAACTGTAAAGCCGAATGCAAGATATGTCTGTGGCCAGAGCCAAACCTCCAGGCTGACTAGGACAGAAGGAAAAAAATCTCACTTGAGTAAGGATGCTTTGCTATAGCCCACAGATGGGGATCAGAAGGATAGGGTTTTCTCCTGGCACTGGTCTTAGCAGGGAAAGGCCCAGGAAATTAACACCTATTAAGAGAATAGGAAAGGGCTGAGAGTTCAGTGGAGGAGACCTGAACGTGTCTGTTTCTCTTGCATTTGAGATCTCATCCAGGCGATTGTGGAGCTTGGATAAAGCAGCAGGTCTCGTAGAAGAGAAAGCTGATGGAGATGAACTAGCTCAGACAAGCCAGATGAAGACAGCTTGACTCCATGAGGTACCCTTATGTTTCCCAGGAGGTGGAATTTCAATGCGCAGCAAGGTCATACGGACTTGCTGCCATTCTCAGTTTTCCTCAAAGCAGCTGCTGATGACTGAAAACCAAGGCAAGGCAGAAGTTTCTCACTTGCCATGAAATGTGCCGCAGTGACCTTGCCAAGCAAGCTACAGGCCTGTCACTGACAGTTTCTGCCAGATCCTTTGGAGGAAAGTAAAGGAAATCCTGAAATAAGCAGTTATAGAATTAATTCTACCCAGGGAAGGTTCTTCCCTCTAAGTTATAGTAAAATTACGATCAATAATGGCAATGACTGATTTGATTTCTTCCCATGAAGAAACTGCTTACACAGAGGATTATGAAGTTACCCATTGCTTGTCAAGCATGGGGGAGAGATTTCACTGGCAGTGAAATCAAGTAAGTTGGCAAATCAAGGGACAGGAAACCCTTTCTTACAGATAACTAGTTACTCCGAACAAGATTATAATAAGAGAGACTGTCTCAGATGATTAATGTAAGCATTTGTTAATGTTCTCATTTGTGATTTACTTTGTCATGTTCCCAACAAATACATCAAAATACTAGGAAAAGCTTTAGCCATAAGCTAAACTGAACAGCTCATTTAATGGGTAAATACTGCATCTGAAAATACTTCACGGAAGTTGAAATAGAGGATAGAGTGAGTCATTGTACATATTAGCCAGAAGGTCTGTTCACAACCCTTCCATTTTTTATTCCCAGAATCTTTATGCAGCATCATAGATTACATAAAATTACATGGGACAAAAGGGGGCTCATTTGTAAACCAGACTGGCTGATAAAAAGAGATCAAGTCCTGGCTTGTAACTGTACGAAGGTCTGAAAAAGAAAATAAAATTGCTACTAGGATTCTCCCCAAAATGATGCATCTTCCCTGTCCCCCCCCTCTAATGCACACATAATTTTAGGCAATGTAACAGAAATTCTAATCCAAGTCTGGCAGGTTGTTTTATCACTAATCCATCATACAAAACTCTGGCTTCTGACCCTCTATGCTCTCTGCCTCAAGAGGGAAGCTGCAGAACTGTCTGAGCAGCACCTGTAGTGAGTGTCTTTTTACTTTGTGCGTATCTTCTCCCCAGGAGATCTGTTCCCAGCAGTAATAATGCCCATCTATGGGACAAATCTAGCTGAACTTTTCAGTTGCTTTTTCTAACAGAAGTTATTATGAATCTAGGTAAACAACACATGGGTTCAATGCTTTCTTTGGTTGGTGAACACAAAATTTCAAGAGGCTACAGTCTTGTGTCTTCAGCTCATCTCACAGTGGAACTATAGAGCATGAAGTATACCACAAATTTTATAGGGCCATATAAATTAAATAGAGCCAAGAGCAGTGTACAGTCCCCTAATGGAGCACCACCAGCACATTTTTCTGAGAGAAAAACTAAACTCTAAGATTTCTGGTGCACATGACATCTAGTAGCAAAAAGACTAAGTTTAACACAGACCTTTTCTATTACAGCTTAATTATTGTCAAAGAAAGCTGCTCTGTTTGCTGGAGTCCCTGCAGAAACACAGTCACTGCAGAGGTCAAAGGCAATATCCTTGGACCACCGAAAAGTTAAATGATGGAACACAGTAACAGATGTGCTATGACTTGCTTTTTGCATAAGCACCTAGACATGCCCACCTGGCATATCTGCAGCTCAGAAGACAATCTGTTTCCCATGGCCATTATTCCTCACTGCACAATCAATGTTTAAGTTCAAGGTAATGTGAAAATAAATGTACAACGGGTTCTCTATTCCAAGTTAGTGTTGACCCCTTGCTTGAACCAGGAGATCTGAAGGATAATATTGCTACATCAAGAACTGCTCAAGAGAGAAACCTTCAATGGTTTTGTTTACTGTAGAAATTAAAAGCCAGCATACACCACCGTGGCATACTAGAGATAATTATAATCTCAAATTTTTCTGAACGAAGCACACAATTACAGAGGCAGCATTTTCTTCCATAATTATACTTCTCCGACATAGAGTGATTCTGCTCATAACTCAGAGGAGAGTAATTTAGGGTGACAGATTTAATCTCATTTATCCTATTTGCTCTTGAAACCCTATCCTAATAAAATGGAAAGTAAAAAGATTAACAAATAGGATCACAGAACTTGCTAGGTGTCAGGCAGACTTATGCATGATGAGCTGCCACCTTCTGCTAAATTAAGCAACAAATAATCCTTTCTGGTTTTTTACTTGATGCTTTGTAGCAAGACATGTTTGTGTCTTATAATCATAGTTCACCTATAATTAAGTAATTGAATAAAACATTTTTCTTGATTCCTGCTTTAAATTAAAATTTGGTGGGTTTCATTAAAATCTTACACATGCTTAGAGAGGCAGTAGGCCACAGAGGATGGAGCCTGGAATTTCAAGTACTGGCTTTTAGTCTCGGCTCTGACATCGGCTTGCAGTATGACTGGAAGCCATTTGCTTCGCTCCACCACCCCAGTTAGACCTTTTGCAAACCAGACACAAACTACTGACAGACCATCTTCCCCACTGCACAACAGGCAAGGGATCACCTTTGATTTTGCAAATCTCAAAGCATTTCTTAGGGCCAGGCTGGTGGCCCTGGTGTTCGCTTCCTTGGAGCCCAGCTGCGGGCACTCACCACCTCTCCTGAAATGGGCAGGGTGTAGCACAGTGCTCCTGCTGACAGCTGTTCCCTGAGGATGTGTCTGATTTACCTACTAAAGGCGGCCAGTGGGTCATTTTACACTTTTCTGGAAGCACAACAAGTACATGTGTGCACAGGCTCCCTTCAGGGTGTTCCATGCCTGTAGGCCAGAGGCGAGGAGCAGAACATGGAAATCCATGAGGCTCCAACCCTTCTCCTTCTAACAGAAAGATAGTGAAATCTGCTTGTGTAGTGCACAGAGATGATGTGGGAACCTCGGGAGTACAGACAGGCACCCAAACTTTGGATACTTATCCATACCTAATAAGATGACCCCAGGGACTGTCTATTTGGCTGCTCAGCTGCACCTAATACTCGATCTGAGATTACCACACATCCTTCCTCTCAGTCTCAAACAGATGGCTGATATGCAACAAAACAATTTATTTCTGCACAAATCACAAGGCATGGGTTTATAACACAGAAAAGAAACCATCTCTTAACTTGAATCAACTTCCACCATTAGAGTGGTAGAACAGTAACACAAAATAGTTGATTCAGTGCATGCAAGTAGAAGCAGCTCAGTGAAGTAGGGACTAATTAGATAAGAGGGGTCAACCGGCAAAGATAATTTGACTAAGCACTGGTACTAATTTCACTGAAAACTTCCAAACTGTGTCCATAAGTCTGTAGCAGCCTGACCTGGTTTGATTCCTCTCCAAGAGTTTCTAGCCAAACCCTGAACGTTAAGAACATATAACAATTTGTGTACTGTAAAATCCCTGTAAAATTTTTTGAATCATCACCAGATGTGACCAAAGATTCAACATTTCTAACATCACCCTGATACCCAGCAACCCTGAGAACTGGACCCAGTGCCCTGGGCTGCCCCAAAAGGCACAACGGTCTGGATGGCCGAGATAATACGTTAGAGGAGACAGGTACACAGAGGTGAAAGTCCTCTTAATCCATCATTGTACCAGCTGGTCCATAAATGAAAGTTCTATCAACTGACTGATTCTGAACATCCACATTTTAGAAGAATTTCAAATTTTGTGTAAACATTGTACTGTAAAGCCCATTCCACCAGTGTGTACGTAGGACAGAGAAGGCAAGATAGCATCCTGAAGGCTGTACATTGCCCAGTCTGCACCACAGAGCAGAGAAGGGCAGAGCTCTCTTAGTCTTTAGCAGTGAAAATCTAACACATTCCTCACATATACCAGTCTGGGTAAGATTTTTCCATTTATATGCTCTTTCCTATCCTGAAATCACAGAAAATTACCTTTCTGGAATAGTAACACAAGAAAAAAAAATATCTCATTTTCCATTTTTTGTCATTACCAAAGATAGCTCGGAGATTATTGTATATCTAAAAGTAATTTCCAAGGTGCTAAGACATCTGTAGGTTTAACAAGGCATCACCAGAAACAGTCAGGAGAGTATGTATCTGAGTGTCATAACCAACCTGAAAAAGAATGACAGGTCTTGTGAAAATAGCAGGAGGTTCAGGATAGCCAGGTCCTTTGCTCAGCTCTGCTGCATCAGATTTTGATAAATGAACTAATTTCTGCACCATATCTTACTCATTGGCAAGACTGCAGATAATATATTGTTGCCATAGCACTACACCCTCACTGTGAGTACAGCAGTTGTACTGATAAAAAGTAATATCAAAGTAAAGGATAACAAATCCAAATATCACGTAAAAATGGGGAAAAGAGAAGTAAATACTGGAGAATTTACTACTGAAAAACAGAAAACAATGAAAGATGAGTGTCACATGGAACAACTCATGCTGGTCACAAGTGGGAGATACCAAAACATCTACCCTGGGTTTCCAGGTGCAGTTATCCATCACAAGAGGCAAAAAAAATCACCCCAAAACCCTCATGAATGTCATGAGCCCCTTCCTAATTGAAATATAGCTGAACACTACAGACAGAGGCTCAAATCCATCATCTGCTTAACTGCATTTAATTATTCACAAGAAACGTGCTGGGCTGAAATTCACTCAGGTTTAACAAGAGCTGATGGAGTTTCAGTGAACTTTCCATTACACCCTGGACTCCATCCAAAGGCTAGTGGTTCATGTCTGGCAACGCACAGATCAGAGGAGCTAAATCAATTAAAAAGTCAACTTGACATATAATGGTCCTTGGTGAAAAGTCTTATCTGGGCTATACATCACCCCAAAGTAAAATACACTCTACCCTTTTCACAAAGCTGCTTGAAACCTCTGGAGCATGTTCCCTTCCTCCCTTTTTAAACAGTCTCTGAGTATCTGAGGGAAAACATGATTGTCATGTGAACTGATGTGGGAGAAATATAGAGAAGGAACATGAACACTAATAACCAATTCTGAGTGAGACAACCACGGGGTAAATCTGGAGTAACCATCACCCTCAAGTTCAGAAGCCATCTAGCCATCCCAGACCTACTGCACAGGCACAGACTGACCCTGCAGCCACCGGGCAGGACATACTTTTATGAGCTACACACACAATGTGACTTTACATCGTGTGCACAGTGAGCAGACAAGATTGGATTGATCTGGACTCAACACACGTGGCTCTGCAAAGATATTCTCTGCATGCTCAGCAGCTGCTGGGAGTCCAGAAACCTGATAGAGCACCCATGAAAGTAGCAAAGACAACGGTTACTGCTGGGAGCTGCACTCAGTTGCTCACAGCAGCAGGGCTTGGGTAGGCAGGGACTGGGCTCCTTTGCAAATACAGATCAAATCAGCAAAATCCTTCTTTACATGATGCTTTGAAAATTGCATTGTCCTGCAGTGAATTAAGGACCTATGCAGAGCTGGTTAGTGCTTACTGACATACATGAAAGCCCAGGAAACAGTTTTTGTTTTGATATACTTGCAAAGGAATACGCTATAATAGCGTAGCATCACTTGAAATACTCAGCTTTTTGTTTGCACCTCAAATTGAAGGCATTCATTGCACATTGATTCTAGGGTATATATAGACTAGATTTCAAAGTACACAGTAACATTTTTGTATTAGGAGAAGGATAATGCTCACATCAAAGGGAAACAGTAGGTCTTCACAGCACTTCAAGCATCTAATGGGCTGCAAGCAGAGTCACCCTGAGCAGTAGGAAACCCTCTGGTGCCTCATGGAAAGGATCCAACTTCCAGTTTATGGTCAAATCAGAGCGGACTCTGAGTGCAGGTTACAGAGTGAGCACACAGATCCAGAGACAAACCCCCTTATGTGAAGCTCCTGGGTTTTATTTCTAAGCCCTGGATTTTGCAAAGCCTAAAATGCCATGCAAGCTGGAAGAGGCAAGGACAAGTGTAATCCAGGGCTTCTCAAACATGCACCAACCTTTTATCAGTACTTTTTATCAACATGCTGAGCAGCTGGAACCAAACTCCATTTTTTCCATCGGCTAATAAGAGAGCTGAGTGTATGGGTGGTCTTTGGGTCACAGTAAAGAGGGGGGCAGTGAGGACTCACTGCAAAATAACCACAGCAGGAGAGAGACTAGTTGCCCTGTCACACTGACAGTTTTAATCCATTTGGTTAGAAAAAGAAGGAACTGCTGCCCAGTAACATTCCTTTGCAGTTCTGTCTGCATATGGCTGCCACCAGCATCGCTGTACTGCAACAGCTGAATGACTTCCAGCCCATTCCAAAATTCACTTAAGGGAATTATCAAGCTGCAGAAATCTTGCTAAATGGGAAATCAGAGAATTACCTCCAAAAGATGCTGTGTGAACCAATAACTCATAACACAGGCGAGTTCTCAATGCATGTGGCTGCATTGCCCTCAGCCTGTGCTCCCATGTACACCACTTCCAGCAATGATCACAGTCCAACTGTCCAGCATGGTGCTCAGGGAGGTCAAAAGATACTTCACGGTGTCTGAAAGGGATACACATGCTACGCAAGTTCAGTTTTTCTGAGTCCTTTCAAAGATACCATGTGGAATGCAAACTTGTGTTTCTAATTTGTAAACACCAGAATTATTAAATAAATGACACACCTATTATAGCAGTGTTAAAGAGACAGCCCCTCATCTTGAGTCCCAGAGTCCTGTTTCCTTGAGTAATGACGAACGCGGCTTATTTGGGTTTTATACCACTAGTGACCCTCAGGATCTTCCAGACCTCTCAGCAACCTGTAACCCAAGTATCTGTTGGGTAGATGGAATCCCATGCCTCTTGATGAAAAAAATGCAGAGGATAGCCCCTCCCTAACTGAAGGCTGTTCCTGTGTTGTCCTCATCCTTGTCAATACATGCATGAATCCACCAGCAATGCCGAAACATCAGGTGGGCTGCTCCTATAGAGTTTCTTTTTAAAATAGGTTCAAATTTTCAGCAGCCTAACTCAGACACACTTGAGGTGATCCCAGCTACTGGCACAGAAGGATTTTTGCAGACTTTGCTCACTGTATTCCCCAGCCACATACTGGCAGAACACATCTAGTACACATTCAGTGTTTGAATTCAAGAGAGAGTGCTGTAGTGGAAGCAAGGTAGCTCATTGCAAGTATGCTGTGATGAGAGAGAGGGGCAAGTAAAGAAATATTATGAGATAAGAAGAGGGGTGGTGACATCAGTGAAAAGATACAGTCTATCTTGTTGAAAAGTTAATTTGACATTTTAGATATCCCTTTTCCACATGAGCTGTGTAGAAAGAAATTAAATTTCACCAGATACCATCCCTTTACAGCTACTGGAGAAATTACTTAACTAAAAGACAGCATCTTACCAGATTAAAGTATACGCCACTTAAACTAACAACGAGCCAATATGCGTAAGAAACATTCAATATGAGGTCTAAACCCTGTGATCATGTCCTCAGTAGATTAGCAGAGAACGGGGTAACATAATTAGCTTTCCAAGACTCAGTGAAAAAGAAGAAAAGCAGAGTACACCAGCAGAGACAGCCCAGGTGTCTGAGCTTAATTCTGGACAGCCTGGGTGCCAGGGTGCCCATCATGAGTCTGCATCAGAGAACAAGTTGCCTCCGCATTGAAAAGATCCGCAGAGGCTGCTTGGGGTAGTGGACACTGGGAGGGAATATCTTACTGGAGGATTGGATTTCTCTACCATGCATGCCACTTGCTTCATGAACCGGCAGTGAGATGCCAGTTGGCCCTGTCAGGGATGTTGCATGGCCTGAGCTGGAAAGACATGAAGGACCATCCAGTAGCAGGCGAGGTCTGACACTGCTGCCACAACTCAGGTGTCTGAGGAAGGCACACACCCCAGTATCCAGCTAGCTGCGACAAATCTGCCAGCTGCTCTTTGCAGTGCTGGGGCAGCTAGAGATACTTGTACAAAGGAGGGGAAGGAAAAACCTGTGAGGCTGGCAATAGCAGTTAAATTTCTTCCATGACTTGACAGAGCTGTTCAGGAAATTTACAACTAATTAAGACCAGTTTCTTGCAGACTTGTCTGGATCATGTATTGCCTTTGAAATCTGGAAACGATACCCGTCCATGGCCTGAATAACATGCTTCAGAGCTGCTGTGCAAGTTCTTTCATCTATGCAATAGCTTGCTTATGCAGGGAAAGGAAGCCAGTCCTAATCTGAACTCTCGTTTGAATATTTCTAGACACACATGCAGCAAAATTACTACAGTTATTGCAAGGTTTCCCTCTTTAAACCAGAAAGATCAAGGACTTCATATTTTACAGAAGGGATGAGTGAAACAAACAGATAGAGGTACCTCTATTACAAATAGATACAGAAGATAGGGTAGAAAGTGTAAATATTCTCATATATCAAGTACTAGAGCATTTGCTCCAGCATATATTATTACACATTTATATAGTAATAATAATAAACAATAATGGGGGGAAAAAAAGCCTCTTTTAGAATCCCATCTTTCATTTCACTCTGGAATATCCTCCTGAAGGGGTTTTATATTTATATAATGACATTTATATTTTGCATAGCTGGTATAAGGAGGGCCTAATATACTAAGATTTTAAACAGGGTGCGATGGGGTGGGGTGGGCGGGGATCAAAATTCCTTTAGCTGAGATTTAAGAAAAGAAAAATGCACGAGATGTTCATGTTTCATCCTATAAAACTAACTTTGCATTTGGGTATTTGCATACGTACTCCCTCACCAAGCCATGCACTTTTGTGAAACCAAGTAACATTTCATGGCCCAGGTCTCTTCTCTGCAGAATGGATGCCAGCAACAGCAGGGCAGAACTGGGGTCCTCTCAAACCAGTTCACAGTCCTTTTCTGCTGGAGGACTGGGACTGTTTCAGGGCACAAGGACGCAACTGAAAAATCCTTGTTTCTTCCAGCAGAGGGTAGTGGGGGACACAGGCCAGCAAGCAAACATGTAAGATTATATTGCAAGGTAGAGCTGTATGCAGTTATAAACAAAACTATGGGTGCAATGACAATAATAAAACAAAATGACACTGCTTAGCCCAGTGGAAATGTTACAAAACTAAATGCATTCTTCCATCGGCATTCATCAAATGAAGAAACGCATCAAACTTCAGCTTGTTCTCATTATCTCCACCCTTCCCTGGTAACATCATCTTCATTCCCCTTTCTAGTTTTGGGAAGGGACACCCCCAGGCAGCAGCAGGGTCAGAACAGCCTTTTTCTGAGCATCTCTACTAGAAATCTGTCTTCTCTTTCCCTCTATGGAGCTATTCTCTTTTCCTTGAGTCTCACCGAGAAACCACTGAAAACTTTCTGGCTCTGTTTCCTCTTTTCTCCCTCCCATTGTCCTGTTGCTAAATTAAATGACTGAGCAGCAACACACATGTCCTCATGCAGCAGAGGAGTACTGTGCTATTGCTGCTTTAACTTGGGTGTGTGGCAACGCAAAGGCATTCTCAGGTGCCTCCACGGGTCTCACAACCCACGGGCAGATCTGCAGAGAAATGTCCCAGGATTACAGGCAAGGGCAACACGTGTAGGAAGTTCACGGCTGTTCCCATGCACTCCCTCAACAGACACCAGAAAGAGCCACTAAGGCAGAAGCACAGCCACAGTCTTCTCAAACTACTAAATGACTGTGACTCCCTGGCTTAGACTGAGCATTTCCAATTTTAACAGCACAAACCAAGCCCAAGTCCCAATCCTCGCTGCCTGCACGTCGATGACTGCAACATCTCTGCTCACCATCTAACAGGATTAGGGCAGGCTTCTGGAGGCAGCTTCTCCTGCAGGTAAAATCTTATTACAGTACCTATCAAAAACAAAAATCTTTTTGGGGAGCAATAAAAACCTAAAACAATCCACAGTGACTGTCACATTAACAGTCATTTTTTAAATTTAAATTATGAAACACAGCATCACCTTCTTAGGTCTAAGTGTTTCTGTCAGCTTGGACAAAATATAAAGGGAGTCTTCCAATATTTGTTTTGGTGCACAGGTATTCAATTCAGGTTGACAGAAAACAAAATTACTTTGCTTCGAAAACATCCTAAGAGACGATAGCATCTTAATTACAGAGACAGGGAAATGGGATTCAGCCTGGTATACAGATTTGTTTCTTGCCAATTCCACTCTCAAGTGCAATAAGACGCAGATCTCACTAGTAACCATAGTGGCAGGGGGAAGTGTCATCGCTTTACTTAGGTATTATTTGTTCTACACCAAACCCCATCATTTTAAAGACAGAAGAGCAACTTGCTCACATACTGCAGTGGACTTTGGATAGCTACTAATACCCCGCTATTCACTAAAAGCCTATGGGTTTTCTGATTTTGTGGGGTGTTTTTTTTTTTGGAAGAACCACAAAGTTATCAGAAAAGGTACAGTTACGCTCTGGGCCTGAAGAAATAAAAGTCTTCTGACTCTGTAGCCATAATTCAGGAACATAAGCCAGGATTACAATTACCAGAGATGCATTAACAAAGCTTAATACACTCCCAAGTCAAAATGGGACTATTAGCAGCTCCTGTACCAAAATAGAAAACTATGGAAAGGGCATATGTGTCACCATCTGCTAACGATATGTAATAGGCAAACCAATGGAGGGAAAAAAAACAACCACAACATAACTGAAAAAATCCCAAACCAGTTTCTTTATGAAACTTGTTCCTATTTCCAAGAATCAAAGTGAATAGTCAGCTTAAGCATTACGCTTTGCAGATTCTCAGCTGGAACCAGAATGAGAAGAATCAAGCATCTTATGATTTAACTGTTGAGAAATTTCCAGGCCAAACTTTCAAGCAAGAGGTTTGGATACAGATCTGAACTGTGAGATGTTTTGTCTGTGGAGTTCCACCACTGCTTCCAATTGCAATAGTTAGCATAACATATGCATACTTTTTAAATACCCAGCTGCTCCTGCACTTTGCTGAAGTTCATTAATTCATGAGTTTTTCCCCTTAATTTAAAGAGTAGAGACCATCATTCTGCTTTTCAGAAAAATATGAACATTTACTTCTTGCTGAACAGCTGTCACAGTGTAATAGAAATAATTTACTGGTCAGTTTTTCTGAATGAAGCTCTTATCCCTCCTCCCCTTCCTCCCTCGATATATCCTGAAAATCATATGCCACAAGCAAATTAGTTTTGGCTTTTATACTAGAAAACATCTAGAGCTCTGGGATACTTTACTTTTCTTTACATTCCTCTTCACAAGTAGACAGTCTACCATAATGGTTAGGTGAAGTGCAGAGCTCCACAACACAGGAGAACAACCACAGAGACATAAACAAAGCTGGCAAAGCTAGAACTGTGCTTTCGTCTCCTTTGATTTGGGGGGGGGGGGGGGGGGGGGGGGGGGGAGAGTAAATGAAAAAAAAAAAAAAAAAAATCAAAGTATCCCAGTCACTACAGCCCTTTTCTGAAGCTGTTTTATAAATTTGTTATATAACACAAACAGCTCCAATCTTTCTGGTTTCATATGTCACTGTCAATATTTTTGGTAGGGATTTGGGGTTTTTTTACATGACTACTGGAAAATCCAAGCACAGAGCTACAATGCATATTCTGAAGAAAATTTCAAAGGAAACTCGTAACTTCTCAAAAGTTACTCAAAAGTAGTACACTGTACCTGACTCCAAAGGTCAACAACATGGTAAAAATGAACTTCTGGAAAGTTAAATCCCTGAAGTACCCTTTGGTGAACATGAAAAGCAATTCCTTTTTCACAGCCAAAAAAGTCCCTTTTTCATGTCATAATTAGAGGATGCACATTTGAATCCTACAAAAAAATATTTTTTCACTCACCCACTGGAGTAAAAAAAGGCTTTTTTGCATTTACTTGAAGTAGTAAAGTCAAGTAGTTAGAGTAAGTGAACTGATCAAGGGCTATTTTTTTCACCAGTTTGCCTATATATTCCACAATTCAGCAATTTTTTTACTCTGCGAACACCTTGCCTTTAACACTAACTTCCCTCCTCAACAGTGTTGGGAAGTTTTCCTCTTAAAAGAATACAAAGATATGTCAATAAAAATTAATTGGAAAGTGTTATAGCCAGTCTCAAGGAAAGTTCACCAACTAGGGATAGACAGAGATTTACTGCAAAAATGGCTGAAATCAGTGATTATCAGCAACAGACAAGTCAGTCCTTGAGAGATTTATGCTGCTGCAGGTCCAGCATGGAGATGCAGATGTGGAGTGGGGCCCATCCTCTTCCTCAACTTCTATCACAGCAGGCCTCCCAAAGCTTCTCACTTGAGATGTTTATACCTAATTTTCTGACATGCTTATAGGCCTGTTTCCATACACTACAGTTAGGAAAAGAGCCTCTCACATTGTTCCTCAGGCATGAGTGACACACTCATTTTATCAGCTCTTCAACAGTTGCTGTTCAACATCAAACACCGATAACAGCAGGGTTGTTTTTTTTACAATACCAGATCAATCAAGTAATCGACAAGTTAGCAAACCTGTTTTCTTTTCACAGAACTTTGCTTTGATTTTTTCTGATTAAACAAAAGACTGTGTGGATCCTGCCTTTTCTCTCAAAATGGAGCGCTGCCCATACAGGCACTTTAACTCTGTATTTACTTTCTAAACCATCATATTCTCTCTTCTCCCTCCCCATGACAGCTCAATGCAAGCCACAGTCCCTGGGACATCTGGACATTGTGGTTTGAATGAATCCCTTTCCAGCCATGAACAAAAGAAATCATTTGGTGAATTAATAAATACTCAAGACTCCTTAGTATTTCTGAATTGCAAAACACTGCGCTTGCAAAGGCTTTACAGAAAATAGCCCTCCTTCAAATGGTTATTAAAAAGAAAAGCAAAAGCTCCATGTTAGTTGCCTTAACTGTGCAAGATGAGCAAATGCATCTGCCTTGTGTCTTTAGTAATTGATATGCAGCAGCTCCTTTAGTATTCCTTGCTTCTCTTGGATTCACATAACCATGGCTTTAGTTTCCCAGGGACTTTTTTGTGACTGTTGGGGGGGGGGGGGGGGGGGGGGGGCAGGGGAGGGGCGGAAGGCTAGACAGAATGATATGGTTATACTAAAGGTACAGTGAACACCGCCAGCAAAAAAAATGCAAGTATCCTCATTCTGAATAGTAACAGACACCAAGACAGCAGAACACAGCCTTGAACTGGAAATGTTTTAAATTATTCACGATTTGTGCCAGCAAGACAAGAAAGGGGTTAAAGTGAATCCAGAACGTCTTAATAGGCATAGAAAAAGCAAAGAGTCTGTCCAGAGAGTGTGGTCCCACTGCAGCCTCTGTACCACCCCTCCCTACAGGGTGAGGGACAGCACAGCATCTGTGTAGTTAAACCATTTCAATAAAACTGCACCCTTCTTAAAAGTCAATCTGGGTGTGCACTTCTGGCAGAAAGGATGCCTGGGCAGCAGAGGGGAGGAGCAGGCAAGGAGAAAGAGATTCACTTTCTACAAGGATTTTGTTTCCTACAAGTTTGACTTTACTCCAAATGCTTGCCTTCACAAACACACAGGCATTGAATGTTCAAATTCCATATAATTGTGCGTTGCTCACTTATGACAGCACAACCAGCAACAAAGAAAAGATCTTAAAGTGCTCAGCTCCCTTCAAACAGGGAGAGAGCCTGCGGTGACCATCTAGAGAATGTGTGACTGGTTTTTCCACCACCCCATGATGCACAAATATCACACTGAGTTCAGGGAACTCTAGTGAAATTCTGCAAACAGGCTCTGAGGAATTGTCTGCAAGAATGTTAAATCTCCAGCTCCCCCTCCCCGAGCTAGGAGGATCAAGAAATCACAGATCATGAAAAGCAGAACCTCTCTGGAACATCTCTATTGCAAATTGTTGTAATTTCCCATCCGTCTTCAGCTTGGATGAATTTGCCGGGTCCACAGGGGATGATTCACAGCATTCGTTTTGGATTAAGGGTTCCTAAACTGTGACTCAGGAGACAGAGTAAATGGTCTGCAGCTGCCTCACAAAGCCATGTTAAATGGTGAAAGTGCCAGTCCCATGTGGCTGTGCTAGTGGGTCCTAAACAAGTTTGAGTCGAGCAGTTACCACCTGATCTAAAATTTTAGGAATGAACAATTGCGTCAAGTTGATTTGCAGAGTGATAAAAATGTGAAAGATTTGTTGGATAACCTCTATTGCAAAGGACATGGTTTGTTCAGGCTTTTTTTTTTAACTAGTAAAGTTGTTGGCTTCACAAACCAACACAACATTTTTTTCTATTAGTGAAACTGATAGTCTGTCATTTGCTTTTGTGTTGAAAGCTGCTTCTAACACCACACCTTGCTTTGTGTGCAAACAATATTACAAACAGTTGTGTTTGGCTTGACATCTAGTCTAACTGCAGCGTGACTCCACAGAGCTTAGCGAAGGCAAACAGGCAAAATAAGAACTACATCCTCTGGATCAAAGACGTTTTTTAGAAAGGCCACACCATTCACTCATTATTTCTCTGGCACCTTCTGAATTTGGAAAATTTCTGGATTTTTCAGTAGGCACAAAGTCCTTTTTTTAGTAAAGTCCTGCTTTACGTTTGTCTTTTACCATGTCTCTTCTGTATATTCAGTGAAAGGCAACCATACAGCACCATAATAATGTGTTACTTTACCTTCCCCTCGATTTTCAGTTTCCATACTCTCACATTTTAGTCAATCAGTTGTTGCTAAATTGTGTCCAGTGCTATACTAACTTTCCTCTATCATACCACTCACAAGTGGAGGCTAGACTGTGAGAGTCACCTTGAAATGTTTTGCTCCTTAAGCAACCCCTTACTGTTGAGTGGATACAACTGTACAGGTGGGTGCTGCCAGCAAGCAGGTAATTAACTGCAGTCCGGTAGAAAAATTGCATTAGCATAGCCAAGCCTAACATCAGTCTACTAGCTCAGTGCAAATCTGCAATGCAGACGCAGAAGCCTATTTAGCCAGTTCACTTCAGTATTTTAGGTTCAGTAACAGAAGCAACTCCACTAGCTCACTGCTCAGCACCTTCCACACTACGGAAGATTCTTCATTAATCTGCTATAATTCTTGGTCACTGCGTGGTCTGAGTGTTGAAACACTGTTGTTTGAAACAAAAGAAGTCGTGCCTGCAGTGTTTGCAGACTGCCAAGATACTCACAACGCATGAACTACATAAGCATAAAGAAACATAGCACCATTGGTATTATAATATTTTAGTGCTACTTCATCTCCTAACATCACGGCTGCGTGAGAAGAAAACTGTTCAAGTGAAGACACATGCCCAGCTTCCAGATACTCCCAGTTAGGCTCTGTCTTTATGTGACTGCACAGTCTGGCTCTTCAAAGCTTTTGCAACTAATAGCTGCAGCTCCACTGTGTCAGGCTCCAGGTCCATTCCACATTTACATTTAAGCCAAACCACAACATTTACAATGTGGACTTTGAAATTCATTGATAATACAGAACAGACTAATAGACCAACACTTCCACCTAAGCACACAGGAAAGCAGTTTTTCCTGTGTATTAGTGCATTACTTCCTTCTGAACAAAGCTCTGACATGAACAGGATTGTAGTACCAAGGGAATCAAAAAACTACCTGCCAGCCCAGCTGAAATTGAGCACCAGCTGGAGCCAGCCTTGACTCTGGTCAAAAGGGAAGACAGCAGCCTCAAACCTTTGCCTTCCAGAGAAGATGGCCAAGCAACACTGTCACCAACATCTCGCTGTACCAGATGGCCCCTTCTACACAGCAGCACACAGAGAGGAAAGCAGGACTTTCACAGCTTTTCCTACTACATCCAATTGCATCAAGGACTGAACTAGTTAAATTACTGCGCCATGCCAGCCGATAAATTATGTTTAGAAACCATGTAAGCATTTTGAAAAAGTTTTATTAGAGCTGCCTGGGGGCCTGGCAAGATGTAGGAAACTTATGTGACCCACTTATATTGCTGATCAGAAGCCTTTTCCCAGCAGATAGTGGGACTGTATGTGAGAACAGTCAGTGAAATTTCAGGGGAAAGCTCTCCACAGAAATATTCTGTATTCATTGTCTCCAGTCTCCAACTTTCCTTACCATCACCATGTAGCATCACAACTTTTGGGGGGCTCTTGTCTACCAAGATTATTATAACTTCCTCATACAATTCCTCTTAACTTTTGCCTTAAACTTATTTCCTTCAGTGGAGCTTTTTGGTAACTCTGAAAGACTTTGCATACTTTTAATGTGTCAGGAACCCTCCCTGTACTTAAAAGAATTTACATGCTATGCAGCAGGAATCCTTTAAAATTGCTTGCTTTTGACCAGAAAGAAAGCTGGGAAAGAAGCCCCTGATGGAGCATAGTGGCAGCGATGGTAAAGTCGGAATGAAGTGCTGCAGCCATGAAAGAGAAAAATAATGTAGCTGGATCATGAAGTAGATTCTTGGAACATATGTCAAGGCCAGATCAAAACAGCCAATTGTTGCTGTTATCTACTTAATCTTCTGTTGTGTGGAAAAGGGAGTTAGGAAATTCTTTTCAGCCAACGCGACTGTCTAAGCCAATGCCCAAGGCAAATAATGCTCTAAACAATAAGGCATTTTGTTTAACTCTGCAATAAATACTAAACTTGCAAAGACAGCTGGTTGCAGTCTCTTCCTGCAATTTCCAGTTGATACTTCATATTTACATAAATGCATAACCATACCTAATGTCCCCACCCCCAAGTCTCAGCTCCGAGAGCAGATATGAAGTTGGAAATAGTGGCTTAGAAGTTTAATCCTTGCAACAAAAAATTAGGCCACTTCCTTGAGAGCTGCCACACAGTGTCTATTTAAAAAAGTGAAATTCAACAGGGGCACCACAGCACACAAGATCCATTTGTGGATTTTTACTTCCCAGTTATTGAAATCTTTTCACAAGATTGTCAACCATAGAACAGTTTAATTGCAGAAGGCTCTCTAGCAGAAGAAAGAATTGACGCTACCAGCTCCTGTAAAATGGGCATTAAGGATAACTGCAAGTCAAGGCAGCAATCTGAAATGTTGGCTTTCAAAGGAACCCAGCCTTGACAAACAAGTACCAGCATCTGACTGTACCATGCAATGGTCCTTGATCTTTTACCAGCTATATTATTCATACAGTAGATTAACTGATTATTGTTTGCCCTATCTATTGATTGTGAAAAGCTAATAAAAATGCAACTTTGGCTGAAAATGATACATGCAAATCTGTATGCATTCTTTATGCTGAAGATATCAGTACAATGAGTCAAATCCACAAGCAGAAACCTTAATTTAAAGGGACATTACCCTGAAGGTACATTTATCTTCCTGTATATACAATAAAATTATATCATCTGTCTTTGGCAGCACAGATGATTGGAAGCATAATATTCACAGGTTGCGATATAGACCATAGAAAGACAGGAGTATATTCATCTAAATTTCAACATGTTTAATAAACCTTAAAAATGCAGGGTTCTGGAAGCTCACATATCCTACTTTGCCAAGCAGAGAGTTACCCTTTCTTGCATCCCCACCAAACCCTGCTAAATTTTCCATTCCAAGACCACGGAAGTCCCTCAAATGAAATGAATGAACATGGCTATTTGCAGATACAGGAGCAGACAGACTAAGACTGCCTTTTTCTTCGCCACAAGCACGCCTACCTATGACCAGACTTCTGCATGATGGCACAGAACACTAGGGATGCTCACCCAGTCGCTGCTGAAGACTCTGAGGATAAAGAAAGTTTTGAATCTATTGTCATCCCTCTGGGAAAAAAAAAGTCATTTTTTCCTATATGATTCAATACAAGGCACAAGCTCTTGCAGTCACTGCGTTCAGAAGGACAGGCACAAATCTTTAACTTGATCTGGATCTACTACCACCTCCTTTTAGAAGCTATTTTGCATATGGCCACTCTAAGGCTAAAATAAATACATTCTAATGTAATCACAAACCATTAATGGATTAGATCTACAGCCTGAAAACTCAGTATTTAGCAAGCTATTGAAATTGCAGATGCTTGAAATGTGTAAGAAAAAAGAACCTAAGTCCTAGTATAGCTCTTATACCCAGGTGCATCTTGCTTCCTCTTCCCCCATTCTTCAGCAGGCACATGGCCGATTCATTGACAAGTACATTTTCCCAGTTTGGTTTCCTGGGAGTCTCTATTGGCTGCACATCAAGCCAAATGTTCATTTTGCTATCGACATAGCCAGGGGGCTTAGAGATGCCAGCCAACCCTTGTTCAACTGGTGTTACTGTTTTACAACATGTCATGCTTGGTGATATTGAAAGGAAAAGCCAATAAAAGGAAAAATTAATCTTGTGATTAAACACAACACTTTGGATTGCTGGCTGCTGACACTGGCACCATGCCACCCTCTCGGAGGACAGAACAGAACCTGTCTGCTGTCTTCGACAACAAAAGGATTTTTACAAAATAAGGGTCTCTTGCTATGAATGATCAAAATGAGCAGCTTGGCAAAGAGACCTGGCCAATCATCAATTCCAGCTTTGTTCTATCCCAACTTAAAGCTGGTATTGTCCAGTTCCAGACTGAGACGATCAAAGTCCTGCTCTTACAGAATTTCTGCACACCATGTAAGTTACAACTAAATTCACAATATATGGAATTTATAGCACAATTATAGGAGAGTAAGAGTTTGAAAATTTGTTTTTAAGGTATTTGCATGTGTCGATACTGAGTACAGATTGTTTGAGATCTGAATCCTCAGGGCTTGCTAAGCACCTGCTCCCAGGCTTATGTACCATTGAAAGATGTGTGCTGGTCCCTTGGAAAGGGATTAATTCCTTTTCAGCTATGACTATTTGCATAGGATACTGTGTTTGTTATGCCAATGTCCTCTTTGATACTTACACTCAAGCATAAACAGTATTTTTTGTTATCAGTTCTACAATGTTCATTTTTATTCTGGCAAATGTTAAAGTTTAATTCAAAATCTGCTTAGAAGGTCTCCCTTAGGGAAATTGAGATATGCAAATACATTTAGTGAAAGCAAGAAAGCTCATAAGCATGGTCAAATCAGAACACACTTCTGAATGACTTCTCACCATCATTGTGTTAGAAGAATATGACAGAAACTCCATGCTATAAACAGAAGGGTCTGCCCTCTCTACGTTGTTTGCAAATGGAATACCCCCTCTTCCAGTCCTGCTCTCCCTCTTTCCACACATTCTTTGGTCAACCAGAAAATCTCATCACTTTACACATGAGGTATTTTCTTAGAGGTTTAACAGCATAAGAACTGGACAGCCTTTCCTGGTCCAAAAAGCTATCATCAATGGCAAATCATGTGAACAACCAATATAACTACCATCACCACCAAACCCATCAACAATACCTTCCAACAAGAACATTTTAAATATAAAGAAATCCAAAACCAAAGGACTCTAATTTCTTATTTCAATATGGTTGCTGATGTTACAGCATACCCATTAGTTTTGCAAGTATCAGCGCCTCTCAGTGGCTCAGTGTGATGAATGATGCTTCTTATAAAACAGCTTTCTAAAAATCAGTTCCATCCAACAGCTGTACATGTCTGTCTCCCAACAAGTGTGATGACATTGCTGCTTCCTAGTAACAAACAGTAAAGATACCACTGCTTCCCCAAACAAATGCTATCTTTATGAAAACCTCTCCATTTGTGTGTTTTATTACTTTCAGCCATTCCTAAACTGCATCAAAGGGGATACCGGAAAGTCTCACTAAGGGTTGTGAAGATAGAAATTTGATCAGAATAAAATTTTGACCAAACCTATGGTGATGAATAGCAAAACAAAAGTTTCTGATTCAAGGTCTATCCTTCAAATGCTTGTGGCAGACAAAAATGGTTCTGAGACATATATCACAATCTCAAATGGAGTACAGCCTGCTTGTTTGTGTGCTTCCCCTGCTGAAGTAACTGTAAGAAGGTGTTTTTCAGTTCATCAGGCAGGAAAAATCATGTGTTGATAGAAAAGTTGTGTAATGTAATGCTATGAATCTATAAAACTGATGAATAGCCTTGATGTTGATGCAGCTGGTGAGAAGATGCTGTCAGATCATTAAGCATAGCCAGGTGATTTGTCAGTTTTCAAAGATGTTGAATTTTCTGTCTTCCACTTCCTCCCTCAGGCTCTTTGCACATGCATGCATCCTCCAAAGCCATCTTTCATTACAGCCTGAAAATCGTATTTTTCCCTATTCACCTAAAATATCCTCTAGGTTTCCAGGGATGATTTTCAGCTCAGTATCTCCTTTCTCATAGAGGCTGGGTTTGTGCACAAACATTTATTAGCAAGTTTAGGCTAACACACTGGACTGTAATTATCACATTCAGTGTTCTTAGGAAATTCTTTGCTGCTGCAGTAGCTGAATGCAGCCATCCTACATGTGGGCTTTTTTTTTCCCCCTCTTGTGGCTACAGACAATAAATACTGCTGATGTATGCTTTTTACAGAGCAGCAGATTGGTGTTAGATTAATTCTAAAACATATTTTATCAGATTAATCTGGTTAGCTTGGATTTCAGATCTGTTCAGCAAGACATGCTAAAAATCTCTCTCCAGTTTAAGTTCTTGGAGAAAAAGCAGTGAGTTCTCAAATGTATCATAACAGAGAAACAAAGCTCCTACTGAAAACAAACCCTGAAGCAAGAGGCACCCAAGGCCATGACAAATGGAAAGAGTAAAAGCACAAAGAAGCATCAGGAAAGCTCCTCCAGTAATACTCCGCCATGACGAAAGTGCCTATGACTTTGCCAAGTGGCACTGCAAGATCACATTGAGGTTTTTTATTAATATAAGCAACTCTGCCTGGGCCAGAATGACCATGCGTATGAGCAACCTGCCAGGAGATGTATTCAGTTAAAGACCTCATGGTTTAATCCCACAGATACAGGTAAGAAGGTAATTGGAGCATTCTTCATTTTGTTCACAGGGTGAGTGCTCTTCTGACTTAATCATGATGCTTGAACTGAAACCTCTCACAGGAGATGAGAAATAGACATAAGGTGTGAGAAAAGGATCTTCGAAAACACAATACAGAGAAGGCATTTTTCACACTTGTGCAACCAAGATAACTTCTACTGCAAAAATCCACTTCTGCTGTAGGCTAAATATTCTGCATACAGTGAACGTACCCCTGAACAAGGAGATCTCAACTATGACACACAGAAAAGCAGATACCTTTATGTGCTCAAAGCTAGCTTTTGACTTGCTAGGGGAGGGGTGAAGACACAGCAACCTCATTTTTGTCCCAAGTGACTGATTTCCTGTAATTCATCAGCAGCTTTGCACTGCATTAATTTTACTTTGTAAATGCTCCGCAACACGAACTGGCTGGGCTTCAGGACAGCCAAAAAAACTGAAGTGGAATCTGCCTGTGTTTGCTCAACACCTCATTTTCAGGCCACTTGTCATCTTGGTATTAACAATGCAATGGCAGTTCTACCGTGGAATAAATTCCTTATAAATATGGATTACAAAACTGAAATGCCTAGGTAATAAAGACAGCTGAGAGACACAAACCCACAAGTAGGCTCATATTTAAGACTGGTTGAAAATGTGACCAGACTGACAGCATGCAACTCTTCTTAACATCTTTATAAATCTCAAATATGAGAAATATGCATATGCATTTAAACAATACAGCAAAGGACAAAAGCAGCATTAGAAGACTCAAATGCAAGTTGCAGATACATAAGCACAGTATTTTATTATTGCACTACATTTTCAGGCTGCATAAATAATTGTACATATATTCTGTGGCTGTACTAAGCCACTGTGACAATTATGACTTTATTGTGGCAACAAAATGCCAAGAAATCCACTGAGATTTAGTAATATTTTCTGACACTGCAATCCTGCAGCTATCTCCACAGGCAATTAAATGAAAATGCTGCACTGCCTCCTGCTACATTCCAGAGAGCTATATCAGGTAACTCAGCCTGCCTAAGAAAAATGTTGAAGGTGTATAAACAGTGACTGACAACTGTCAATCAGCTCTAACATACCCACTGCAACTTCTTGAAATGGTTCAGATAGGCTTGCAAGAGAAATACTACACTGTATTCCCCTGAAGATGTGAAAAACATCTTCCAAACAGGTTAATCTTCCTGAAAAGGAAACCTATATTCGTCATGGGGAAAAAAACCTGCAGTTGTGGAACATTCCAGATTGCTTTGCACTTTCCATGCCAACCCTTCCTGCCACCCCCACCAAATACAGAGAAACTGGGCCATGCTGCACTGAGATGGCAGCAGACACCAAGAATATCCCAAAGGGGAGATAGGCACCTAAGTCTAGTCAGGCACCCAGTCTGTTGCTATCAGCTACTTGCTTGGCCAGAGGAGCAGGGAGGCTTGCAGCTGGCTAAGACATGCCAGTGCTGGCATGCAGAAAAACCCTGGGAAGGGAACAGAAAGGATGTAGATGTTTCCCAGGAAGTAAAGGCAAAAAGAGACTACCTTGCATTAAGTGTGTGAAAGAATAATAAGGAAAAACAGAGGGAGTTACTGAATGTAGAAGAGAGAGAGCAGCAAGGAAAAGTACAGAGGACAGAAAGGAAAACCAGAGTAAAAGAGGTGGCAGAAAGTGTTGCAAGAAAACAATAACTGTTTTCCATGGTGCTACAATAGTGACATACTGAAGACAGCAAGGTGGTTTCTGTTGCAGCAATGGCTTAAAGGGAGACAATTCTTCCACCTTCAGTCCCTTCCAGTGTGATTCTCAGCCCACAGTAAAAATCCCTGCCTCAGAAGGGCTATTGACAACCAGCTAAGCTTGTCCTTAGAATAAAGCAGGGTACTAACATGGAAAGGCTTGGCATTACACAAGATTGGTCACCAAATGCTGCTAGGAAGAAATTATAGTACATCCGCGAGCTCAAAGCTACCAAGGGCACTTCTACAGTAAACTTAGCATTTCAGTGGTCAAGGTCGGAATCACAGATGAGTCTCTGAATCATCAATATAGTCTTTAGCTCTTATAGGTCATTCATACCAAAAAAAAAAAAAAAAGAAAAAAAAAAAAAGATAACAAGTAGTTGCAAATTTTCTTTTTTGGGGAGGTTTTGGCTCTTTGTCCCCTATGACCTGGGCTAAACTTAAATAGTTGATGGCTGTGCTTTGTCATTCGTGAGCCGGAACACACAGAGATGCAGCCTGCATGCAGCATCTGTGCCACAGCCTCTTCCTCAAGTTGTTCAGATAACTACTGTGTCCACCACAGGACATGCTGTGCAGGAATCTGACACATGGGAATTGATTTTAACACATTACTCAGGATTTTGCCTGTTTTCATCATGCTTTTATATTACAAGCAAAATCACTTTCTGAAACTATTAAAGGACCTGACAACAAGTAAAGCAGAGCCTCAAATTCCTGCCTAGAGGGTCTATGCTACAGCATTTGTAGACTCAGTCATAAGGCAAAGTTTGCTGATAGACAGCCAGACTTAAACTTCATTTGCATAGAGTGTACCAGAAGCATCCAGTAGTAATACAATTCTAGCAAACATAGCAATCATTTGTTCTGCTTGACAAAGGTCACCAGACATCAGCCTGAAATCTCCCACTGAAGTCCATTTACTAATTCTGCTTTCAGTGGCAGAACCAAAGACTTAATTCACAATGAGCTGGGCCTCAATTTTTATACTGAGCAGTCAGGAACATTATGCCTTTCTTATACTCTCAATTTTAAACTTGTAGGGCATAACACTGAAAACCAGGATTAAATTTAATATGTTTTGAATTCACATGATCTCATTACAGGATGCACAACTGTGCTAAATGTACTCAGAGGCCCAGTATGTGACAACTATACACATAGCTCAGCAATTCTGTCTGGAAAGGAGGGTTTGTATAATTTTACTTTAAGAACCTTTTGATTTTAGTCTTAAGTCAAAATCCAAACCAAGTGGCAAATTCTGAACACTGAAGTGGCCTGCCACTGAATGGCAATTCCCCTTAAAACTATTAGGTTTTATTCTAAGGTTCAAAAAAGGTATACACTTTTAAAGAACCTTAAGCTGGTCTCTTTTACTAGAGCAAGGCATCAACTTGCTCTTACCTTGCAGTAGGATTTGCAAGGTAACAGCAAGTTGATACCTTGTCTAATTCTACAAGTGCAGAGGTATGTGCCTTGTGTGTCTAATTAATCATGGACATTTCCAACTTTCAAAGGGGAAAATGTGATTTAAGTACAAAGACAGCTTGCCAGATTCCTCAAACAATTACAGATGTTTCTTATATGTCTGACCTAAGAGGGCTGACTGCTGAAAACTAGACTTACCAAACCACGACAATTTCCTCTACAAGCCATTTGTCTAGAGCAAAAAAACAAGAGGAGGTCTAGATTTATGGATCACGACACAAATTTATAAATCTTTACTCTTAGTTTATGACTTAAAAAACATTTAAGTATGGAGTTTGTCAGCCAAAGTAGCTTTTGGTCCTTTAATCGTGTGTTCCAGTTTAATGGAGCAGAGGCAGCATTTGTGTTTCCCTGCCTTAACATACACTTACTGGTTTTGTTCAATGCCACTATCCACAGCAAGAAAGCATGTGACCAAACTTGCAGAATACTAGAAATGCAGCTGCTAATTCCACTGTGGGAAATATGAGAAAGAATGTCTTTACCTTGAGGGTGACAGAACCCTGGCACAGGCTGCCAAGAGGCTGTGGGGTCTCCTTCTCTGGAGCCATTCAAACCCGCCTGGAGCGAGACTGTGCTGCCTGCTGTAGGAGACCTTGCTCTAGCAGGGCGCTGGGCTGGGTGGTCCCCAGAGGTCCCTTTCATCCCCAGCCATTCTGTGATTCTGTAATAGCCCAGATGAGGCAACTTTTCGCCCCAGCCTTAAGACTTTGTTTTCAAACCTGTAGGGTTCCCTGCACATCAGAAGGCATTGCTGCTGGCACACCAACTATCGCTTCTCCAACCTTGTGAAGAGATTGCCTGGCACGGCAGAACAAAATGGCTATTTACAGCTCACCTGTCCAACACACAGGGTCTGTAGTGTGAATCAGTGTCACTTAGACTAGAGGATGGGTTTTGGTTTTTCAAACAGCTTGTCCTGGTAAGTGTGAAGCAGCCCCTGATCTGCTCTAGTGTTTGGATTCTTATGCTGGATTAAGTTGCCCCGAAATTACTGTTGCTCAACAATTCCAACGTAGAGGACCTGTCTTCAGTTTCATATAATTTACCAGACTTTAACCATTTGGGGTGACTACTCTGAACATAGAATTTTAAGCCTCTGTCAAACGAATTTTTCAGCTTTTTTAAAAAACAAAAAAGAAGAACACTTCTTGCCCCATTAAATTCTGGTAACTTAATCTCTGTGATACTAATGGTGGTGATGTTTTGGGACTAAAATTTGGCAGGGTGTTGCCACTGACATTTCCTCAAACCAAAACTTTTAATCATACATTATCCCAATTTTTTAAATAGCTTTAGCTGGTTCAAAACACCACTTTTTTCAGTGAATGGGCTATTCAAAAATGCTAATCAGGGACCCATTTCACTAGGAGCTGTATAAACACAGCTGCTAGGAAGGGTCTGATACAGATTGTAGCATAATGGTTTGAATTCTGTTTGGAGAAGAACCTCACGGTGGCAACTTCAACATGCCAAACATGCTTCTGTGACCCCAAAAAGAAATGTGATGTGGTTTGATTAAAAATAAAGTGAAATTTAATACTCAAATATAAAGAGCGGAAGGTGAAACCAGAGCAATAGTGATTTAAGTTACGTGTATTTGCACAGAAGAGCAATACCACACAAGTAAGAAAGGAAGAAGCATAGATGAGGAAGAAAAAATAGCTCTGAGGAAAGAGAGGTGAAAATAACCTGAGGCAAAACCAGAGCCAAGGAGGCCAACTGAGACCTGCTCCACCTACCAGAGCGCTGCTAGCCCTGGCCACTGAAGCAACTAAGGAACATGGCCACTGAAGCAACTAAGGAACCACTAATCCTGCCAGGATTTAGCAATAACATGCTGAGGACTCTAAAAATTGTATTCTGCTTCAGTCAGGTCATTTTCCTTCAAAATTATTCACCACCTTCAGGGTCCAGTAGAAATCCAGTGTGGAGCCAAAAACAGATGGGAAAATGTTTAACACAAGCAGACTGACTCAGTGCCACGAGAAAGCCCAAACGCAGTGATTCAGAGATAAGACACTTGAGGCTACTGGTGGAAAGCACCGAGAGGACTGTTTCAGGTGGTTGCTTCTGCAGGCTCCTGTGGATGCTGCAGAAAAAAACCAAATACTGGTTATACACACTTTTCTGTGGTTTTGGGGTGGGTGGGGGGTGGGTGGGGTGGGGTGCGGGATGGGAAAGTTGCTTTGTTTATTTGCTCAGTGCTGAAATAGCACTCAGTTCAAGCTACAGACAGTTATAATCCTAGCAATCATTTTATTGTGTCACAGAAACATATATTTAAGATAGTTTGGCTTCTATTTATTCGGTATATATAACAGTGGCAAGGAGTTTTCAAAAAGGGTTTGCAGTTGGATTGATGGACATGTAATCATTTTGGAAGGCAAGATGAATCACTCAAACTAGTGGGATAAAACAAAAATACACAATGAATTCTCCTTAGCCAAGGAAACAAAAGAATAAATTATGACATTCTACATGTACCTTAAGGTATTACAGGGGAAAAAAATGGACCAGAAAATTTTGCAAGAGAACTGACTTCAAAGAATATTTAAATTTCAGTTTGAAAGGATTTCTAGTAAAGATCTTTTTGGAATGGATGTGGAATTCGTTATAACAAATTATGTAGCTTACCTTCTTGCTGGATCTTGAATTCTCATTCCTACGAAAGAAGAGGAACATATCAGTGTTGTATTGTCAGGCTGAAGCTGGGGGTGCTGTTAAGAGTATTTGCAAAAATACCTACTTACCTAACTCTGTGTGTCTCAGGTGAGGAAGGTCCCTATAATTTTGATTCTTTTGATCATCTTCAAAAAAAGAAAAAGAAAAAAGTGGGCTGCATCTCAGATTGCAAATGCTGGTATCACCCAACTTGGACAATCAGTGTTGGCTGCTGCAGTCGAAACTGGCTATGGCAAAGCAAATTGTGTTGCATAGCAGATGACTCAAATCTATTGTCAGATTGGTATTCCCACCTATACTATACAAAAAGAGGGCAACACTCATTCAATAACCAGGTTAGGTTGCTTGAGCTTTTCTTTGGGTATCTGTTCATTTTGGAAAATAACAGTTCTGTGGACTGGACAATTCTGTACAGAATAAATAGTTCCTTTCAAAAACCCCATTATAGACTATGGATTTTTTTCCCAAAAAATTCTACTTCCACTAAAATCTGCTGTCTTCTCTTAGACTTGCCTGCTGGCAAGGAAGGCATCATTGCCTATTCTTTGGATCACTCTTGCTTGCTTGTTTACATGAAGTGGTCTGGCCTTCCTAATAGATTGCACCTGTGAAAGATTTGCCCAAGCAGCAAAATCACTCCCAGGGAAATAGTTTTTAACCACACTCCTTAATAATGATCTCTGGGATGTACTGCCTGGACTGTGAATTCTAGCATGTTCCTGACTGACAAAATCTTTCTGTGAAATGGAGCCTTTAGTCTCATTATGAGGATCCTTTTTGCTGGGATTGATCTTGATGCTCATTTTCTTTATGCAGAGATTGCTAATTTGGAGAGGGAGATGGGGACGGCAGAGGAGAACACCAGGGGTCAAATCAAGGACAGCAGACAGGTTACTTGATAGGGTAACTACAGATCCTCATGTTTTGCTGCAGTATATGATTTGTACATCATGCACTGCATTAAGAAATAAGACACAAAAGCTGCTAACTGTATATCGTGTTCAATTCTGGCAACCTCAGTGGGCTATAAGGTCCAAGCCATTAGGAGGAAGCTGACACTCTATGTTTGACATATGTTTGTTCTTATACAGCCTCTCCTTGTAATTTTACCCATGCACACCAGTGTTAGACTGTACGGCTCCCTTTTTGAGTTCCGTTTTGGAAGGTACTAACAATCCTGACAGACAATATCTTATTTCTATCAAAACAGTTATCCAGATTCTCTGACAGGACACAGGATGAGTTCATTCCAGGCATAAAGTGACTACAGGAAAATTATAAGAGTTTACTTTGCAGCTTTAGTAGAAAACTATTGATGGATTTCTGATGCCTTATCACATCTCTTCCACTGCCATGTGGCTGACATTACTTTAAACCTTTAAGCAAAAAAAGTTTCAACTGCCTTAAGTATGAACCAAGAAATTATTTCTGGTGACCTTAGAGGATTGCTTACATGTCAACTAAATGTCTATAATTACTGGTAAGAATTTATCAGAGGTTGAACTTAATCAAGATTTCTGTTGATTATCCAAAGCCTTGGAGACCTCTTAACTTTGCACACTGTGTTTATTACTGTTACTCACATAAATCAGTTTTCTTGAGCTTGTAAGGAGATTTTTCTAGGATAGGTGTTGAGTTGGTCAGAGGTGCTTACTTCACAGTTCTGGAAGCTGAGGACTTCTACCTTCCCCAGTGCAGTAAAATACAGATCCAAGTTCAAGTTTCTATACTTGCTGTGACAACAGACATTTGTCACAATTTTTCTATACATTTTTTTCTGCTAGAAGAGTCTTTGCATGCATTCTCTATCTCTGTTGAGATTAAGTTGCTACCTAGCTTAACAGACAACAATTTAAGCCAGTAGCTTAGGTATGACAAGACTGCTTTGCTATACAGGATTTTTCAGGAGGATAACAAAGATGTTTGTTCCAGTCTCCACCACTTAGGTGCAAGTTAAAAGCTCGGAAGCTTCTCTGACTCTGCTACTGACAGCATACCCAGAAATATTAGGGATGTATGGGCCTTTACAATATGATAGCATAAGTGGAAAAGGTAAGACTTTGTGCCCACAGGCAAGTGCTTTTCCATTTTAATAACCTAGACAGAATCTAGTTTGACTGTTTTTTTTAAAGAATTGACCTAAGGATTTAGCTAAAAGACTGAGTTATATTATCTTCTGAAGTATAAGAATGAAATTACAGTTGTGACACAGACTACATCAAGTTTTGATTCTTTCCTCATTTAAATTCCCTTGTCAAATTTTAATTAAAACATCATTTACATTGCACTATTTTTTTTCATAGTAGCAGAACACAAAAATAAGTGTAAATCACCTCAGAGTTCTTAAAATTACGTTAAGCTGGAGCTTAAACACTTCTTTCTAATGTACAACTTGTGACTGATCTTATATTTTGATTATTAACAGCGAAGTTATTTTTGGAGAAGCAAATGTTCATTTCTAAATTAAGAAAAAGAAAAGGGTTGTTACTAAACAAGTTGCTCTTCTTAGTAATCAAATTTCCCCCATCAAAACCAAAGAACAACTCTCAAATGAATGATCTCTTACATTGAGACTCCAGCAACAACCACAGATAAACAGATCATTGTCACAACACAGAAAGTAGCAAGTCTTAAGACTTGTCAGATCTCTGTTTTGTAAAGTGCCTCTGCTGCTCCCATTTCCCATGAACAACTTATTTACCACTCCACAAACAGAGAAGGGATGCACTGAGGATTCACTATTAAAATACTTACCAAGTATGAAAGTAATAGGTATAAATCTACCTTAAAATGGTTGTAGGCTAGCGCCCATAGCTGGGATTTATGCTTTTATGCCAAAAGACCTTGGTTCAAACCCACAAACGTTTCTGGGTTCACTGCATAAGTGCATTAAGTTTTCAAACAGAAAGACAAATAAAAGATTAGGTTCAATGGTCTGTTCTTCTTAATAAATAACAATAATAAAATTCTATGAATCATTCTCCCCTTCCTGAGTCAAATCTTCCCAGAATCATATCAAAATTTCCCTCTCTCCAGCCTTATTCTAACAAAAATCCCTGGTAAAGGAAAATGAGGAAACTCAGTGCTTGTTTTAAGAAGTATTCCCTCCCATAGAGCAAGTGTTTTTCCAGCCTTTACTTCCCTAAATGGAGCACTGCATTAAATAGATATCTCTCTACTTGAATAGGCAGAGGCATGAATTCCTCTTGTTTTGGAGAGGAGGGCAGCCTCCTAGTGTGATAACAGAGCCTGACACAGCAGGTGGAGAATGTTGTCTATTCACGACTAATGATTACCTCAGGTATTTAGTGACAGAAGTGCTGGAGCTGTGCAGCACTCTGCAAGGTAATTGTGCAGGCCAATTCCCCACCAAATTTGTTCCACGTAAGCACAGTTGATTTCCTGGGAAACCTTTTATTTTGCTTCAGTTCTGATAGCATCTGAAACTCTTAATGGAGTATTTGACTCAGCCTTGAGATTATCAGGTGAAAAAGTAGAAAACTGTTACCAGAAATTTATTAATTTCAGCCTTTTCTCTGGCAGAAGACTAGGCAGAAACATAAATAAGTTTTATAAGACTGAAAATGTCAGGGAAAACCATCCCCGAAGGATGAGAGAGGAACTGGAGTCATAAAGACAAACACATGGTAGAGAATCAGAAAAACCTCCATTGGGTTCCAACTCCTAAATTAACAGTATATTCTGATGCACGCTGGGGAGAGACAGCATTGAGACAATCTGGTTGTTCCCTTTATGAGACGGAAACAATCTCCTACCCTTGCTCAGCCTTTCTCAGTAATCACAGGAGGAATCACTCCAGTCTGTCACACAAGGAGTCAGGACACCTACACAACTTTTCTCCACCACTGGTCTTCCTCTTTTCTGCCCAAAATGGTCAGTCTGTAACGTTATGGCTCACTACTGAGCTCTTCTAGGGACTGCAGTGGATTTAGGAGGCACATACTCTCGTACCTCCAAAACCACCTGCAGGGCTCTGACTCGTGGGAAGTGGAGGAGAGAAAGGTTTATCTTTTGACAGTAGAAAAGAAATGCAAACTTTAATTGCCATATAGCTAGTGCCTAGCACATGTGAATAGTGAAGATAAGGAAAATACCTATAGCATTTCAAATTGGGCTTTAAAGAGAAAGGGCTTAATCCATTTCTCATTAAGTCACCAGAAGTAGTGAATTGACACTCTGGCTAAATGTATACATACAAAAACAGCTGAGAAGAGAAGCAGGGTAACTCATCTCAGCACAAGTTAGATTACTTCTGCAATCTATAACTAATCTTTGGAGAACAGTAACAGTGCCAAAACTCCACGTGGCCACTTTGAACTGGAAAAGAATCCAAAAATGGAGGACAGCCATCCAAAGGGAAGACAAAAGCAGATTCCAGCAGCTTTGCTTACGGGCTTTATTCATACTGCTTAACTCTACACAATGCAGCCTGACAGCACTTGCCTGACCAAATTAACAGTGTGTCCCTAACGAGCCTGCTTGACAGTTCAGTATGTTGTGATTAACCAAACAGTTGATGAGACTTCACAGTCCTCTCCCCACTGCCTGCCCAGATGACAGACTTGCCCCTCTCGTTCACTGCCATTTCCTTAAGGACACATTAGTGACGTGTCACAGAGGCTTGTGATTTTATTTTTTTTTTAAATGGCATTTTCAGTTTTCAGATGAACTACAGCCTTAAGCCAAGGAGCAGGGAAGGGGAAGTTCCCAAATCCCCCTGGATTTGCTATAATCACTTCTGGCCAAAGAATTGTGCATAATAAAAAGGTACAGAAGGGGAATACCACAGCACCGATCTTGACTCAGACACTGCTCACTTAGCAGCAGTACAGGACTGTGTGGCAGCTATGTACTGTGTCCTGACTCAGAGGTGGAACAACACTGTTAGTTGGTCTGATACTTTTTGCAAGGATGTCCATCTCTCCATTCACTCCAGTTTCCATATCCTATGTCAGATACTAAATATAAAAGCCATCTTACAAGCATTCCCAACAGAAAAGGAAGTGACTGGTAGTTTTGGGCCCTCTTGACCTTGAATTTTTTTAATGGGCACACGATTCAAGATGGTCTAGCACCACAATATTGAGCTTCAAATTTGAACTGTGAAGAGGCTTGGATAGAGTTGTTCAGTTTATTTAATTACAAACTTTAGCCTTTTGATACATGGTACAATGTGGATTCAGAATTCTGTGGTCTACTTCTATTCACTTCTTTCCTCATTAGTGTGTGTTCAAGGGCTCTTACACGCAAAATTTTCATGAAAACAGAACAATCAGTCTAAATGACACTTGATCAACTCTTCCAAATCTCCCTAAATGTGTACAGTGCAAATGCAGCATGGGAAGCTTTTTTCCATAAATTAGAACTCAGCTGGGTTAATCTCTAAAGTAGTTCAGATACAGAGTGTAACTCTGAGGTTTTTTTACTAGGCTTCATCCTAAAGTTGGGTCTTCCGCTGAAAGATTAAGTGTTATGATATTGCACTGCAAATTCTAAAGCAGGATACAGGGTATGAGATAGGCATTCAAAGTGCCTGCAAGAATCAAACATAAAAGATACTGAGCACATTGCTGCTTCCAGAGATATGAGAGATGATGATATTTGTTCTGTGTTAGATGAAAATCTTCTAGTATTGGGTCAGCAATCACAAGACTTATGAATACCATAATGACACTTTACTCAGGCCTGTGCACTTGGATAGGCAATTGTGATACAGTAAGAAGACCCTCAGCTATTCCAAACTGCAGCCTCTTTAATTTGGATTCGTTTAGCTGCTTTCCAGCTTGTGGTTCTTTCATGATTTTTCAAGCACAGACAGGAAGAAGGTGCACACTTTCATGTAGGATGGAAATTGAAATAGCTCACTGAAATACACAGTGATCCTTGATCATCAAAATCCTTCAAAATCAGACCTGCATGTCTGCCTGAAACATAAGCTTCAATACGTCAAAGAAAAAGTTACCAGCTTTGTGGTCTTAGTTTTCCAAGAAACAAAGTTCACTGATAACAACTGCTCTTCCAAACCATGACTGTTGTTCATTTTCAAATCCTTGTTTCACCTCACTGACAAAGCAAATGTTAGTTAAGGACCTTAGAGGATGTCATATACAGACAGTTAAGTAGTCTCATGGAGCTATTTTTCATTTTAAAAGGCAGTTATATTCTTACATGTCTAAATGTTATGACTTCCATTAAAAAAATAAGTCACTCAACATTTTTACCTGCCAACACTATCAAAAATTTTTTTTCCAATTTTCACAATGTATATTTTTGTTAATTTCCCTTCAGCAGCAAGTTTAAAAATTAATTTGTAATGCAATTCTGGGTGGATAGAACTCTGAACAGAAGAAATTTCCCAATTTGCCCCAAGACTGGCAAAACTGTGACAACAGCAAAGCATACTACTTGCTTTGTCCAAATGATCCTTCTTTTCTGGTTTTTTTTTGCACACTTACTTAAGATGCTGTAAGAAAACCTGTATAGAAAAAAAAAATTAAATCTCCTAGTACATAAATCTCAAGTAATATCAGAAACAAGAAAATATTCCTTCAAAGTAGAGCTCTTAAAAAAAACCTGAAGAAATCCTTTCGGTTCCATTCATAGAGGAGCTTTCTGAAAAGGAAATATTACTAACGAATCTTATCCCTTATAAATTTATCTGCAATTAAAGCAGAAAAATCAAAAAACCAACGAAGGTGGCCTCTAAAAAACCTTTGTGATCCTCCTGCACTGCTGGTTCTCCACAGCTAGAACTGCAAACTAAGGAAGTTCATGAAGGCAGCAGTACACGTTTGGTTTTGTTCTGAAGTCTTAACTGCCTTTCTAGCAAACAAAATAAAGCACCCCTTTTTGTTTAAGCCAACTAAACCATAGAATCACAGAATGGTTTGGGTTGGAAGGAACCTTAAAGACCACCTAGCTCCAGCCCCTTGCCATGGGCAGGGACAACTTCCATTAGCCCAGGCTGCTCAGAGCCCCGTCCAGCCTGGCCTTGAGCACCACCAGGGATGGGGCACCCACAACCTCTCTGGGCAGCCTGTGCCAGTGCCTCACCACCCTCACAGTAAAGAATTTCTTCTTAATATCTAATCTAAATCTACCCTTTTTTAGTTAGAAAGTAAACAAGTTTGTTTTTACACAAGCTCAGATAGCTAACAATAATGTTAATTTGAGTTTTATTTAAAAGTTAATTCCTCATCCCTATTGTTTGGGGGTGGGGGGAAGGGCAAAAGAAACTTCCAAAACACAGATAACATTAGTAAAAAGGATATTTGGATTCAGATTTCTCTGAGACTGGCAAAAGCGTAGTTGAGGCAGTAACCTGATCTCATTCTTCCTGGTTTAGTTGCATTGCCCAGTCTTGTTTTCTTCATCTTGACCAGCAAGATGATATGGGAGGAGATGCACATTTTTATTCCACAGTCTGCTACTGTAGACTTTAGAACAGAAAGAAGTTCAATAGTGGAGAGAGAGACAAGGTATACCCTGTACAACACAACCCAACACCACACAAAATGAAACCTTACTTAAGTGGGAAATTCGGATAAAAAGATGACTTGTTTAGCTCATCTGGTTTCTGTTGAGAGCAAAGCTTGCTTTAATTCCTGTCCTTTTTACTAATTATTCCGAAGTATACGTCTGTGCTTAGTGTTGCTAATCAGAGTGTGCAAAAAACAATACCCTCTCTACAGTTTGAGCCAAATTTAGAGGTCTGCTGTCCAGTTCATAAAGTTTAATGTTTCTATGAATAAGCACAATTAAGCCTTGGAGAATATCCAGGCTTCAGGACATAATTCCCACACAGAGCCTTTGAAGCAAGACTTTCAGCATCTTTCCTCCTGGAGACAAACAAACTCCAGTGACATGGCATCGTATTTTTTTTTCCCCTTTAACCTGAGACAGATTAAAACGGAACATTGTTATTGAGAGGAACCAGCTCTTCCTCTAGGTATTTTGTGTATAATGTCCTGGAATTTATCCAGATCCAACATAAGAAAGCATCCAGAAATAAAACTAGGGAAAGAGAGTATGAGCAGCCCCAGGCAAAAGTGAATAGCATCTTAGCCTTGTTTTTTAAAATTCATCCCATGTACCACCAAACTGCTGGAAAACCTCTTCCTTCCCAAGCCCCGGCTCCTCCCTGTCTCAATCACAGGTTCCCACTCAAGGCCAGTGACTAAACACCTCAACAGGGAAAACAGTCCAGGTTGAAACTCATACCCAACAGGATGGGAGAATGTTAAGCTCATTGCAAGGAGGAAGGAAGGAAAACCCATTAACAGTCAGAAAGGAAGCACGTTTCAATAAGGCTCTTTTGTCTTTAGAAAAGGGAAAGCAAGCAGAGAAACATGTTCTTCCCTGCTACACAGTTGTGCTTACATAGGCTTCTTGCTTGGAAAATCTTTAATTTCTGCAAAAACTATAAAAAAGAAGAAAAATTACCAAGCTGCTTAAGAAAAGAAACCTCCTAACTAACAATAACACAGATCTGTTCTGGAAAAGATCTAATATTTGCACCTTTCAAGTAAATAGGAGTAGTCAAGGACTGTAGGTGCCAGATAAACAATATGCACTGACTAATTTTTAAGGTGTAGCACTTACGCAATGACTGAACATCAGACTGGCCTTGCATGAGTGGCTGGGCAGAGACCTTGGACACTGCTTGTCTGCTGGACCCTCTTTTCTATCTCAAGAGGAACATGGGAAACAGCATCCCAGAGGTTTCTCTGGCTTCTTCTGAGACCCCATCAAGTTACAAGACTTTCTCATCGTGCAACTGTCCAGCATGAAATGGAGAATTCAACAGGAAAAGAGAGCAATGAGGTGCTTCTGCAAAGGATGTAAAGGTAAACTCACTAGGACAGGGCCCACAGCATACTTCAGAAATGTAAGACTGAGGAACATAATGAGCCTTTGATGGGTTTTTCTTCTACTACAGTGAGCAAATCCTGGGAACAGGCAAGCATACATCATGGAGAGCTGGGAGTAATGCCAGGCAGGTTCCTTTCTGAAATGGCACCTCCATGAGCAGCACAGGCTGTGAGATCACCCATCCACTGGCACTGAGTGGCAGCCCCATGCAGAACAGTAGCGGTGTGCTGCTCTCCCTGCTTGCAGCACACGCCTGGGCAGTTTTTCCAAAGCTGCAGCACCTTCTGCAGCTGTGCCCATCCATCTGTTTCCTGCTTTTGATGAAAACTCAGCAGCTTGGCTAGACTGGATTTGAGCCTTAACAGCGATTTATTTTTTCCCCTCCAACCCTCTCCGTTGGAAATTAGATGCTTAAGCACAGCTATCTCTCAAGATCACAGAAGACAAAGTATTTATGGGTTATCACGCTAGGTCTTTTCTGTCTGACAACTCCAAGAATAGGAGCATTACATACCTATCATTGCCTGTCCCCACTGAACAAAAACCACATTCCTTTTATGCTTTCATTCACAAGTTTAAGCCAAGAAGAACAAGTCCAAAGCACCCCCAATTCAGGCAGTCCTACACCACCCAATAGTGGATGGCACCAGCACAAGACCACAGCACCTTTGTGTGCACTGCAGATACGGCTTTGTCACCGTTCACACCACCGCACATAACCTGCTCTTCAAAAAAGGGCCAAACAATAGATGGTTTGTGAGATAACGTAGCAGAGCAGAGCTGAATACTTAACATTTTGAAAAATGCAAGGGCCCGATGAGGCAAGCAGAGGCGCAAACACTGAACAAAACCTTTTCAGAGGCGCAGTGAAGCCTGCCCACACGTTACCAGCTACCAGCCTCCATGACAAGCATGAACTGAGGCTCAATTGTGTAATGCAAATCAGAGACTTTCACAAGAAGTCTGGCAAACTGAAAAGCTCCCTAAGTTTCCAGCTGTGGGGCTGTTAGCGGGAAGCTAACATTTCATGTGACCCCCCCCCGCCCCTGCACCCTCCTCAGGAGCAATGATTTTCACAAAAAAAATCAACAGCCTAAAGATGCAATGAAGAGTGGGGATCAGCACTTCTGTGATAACAAAACAGCTCCTAATAACGTCTGGTGCCCCTTTGCATTTCTGGAGGAGGCTTTTCCTCTACATATTTCAACATTCCACTTTAGCTGAACAGTTTTTGGCTACAGAGGGTGTTAGCTTATTTAGCCTTATTACAATAATTATTTACATTAGAGTTCATTCTCCTTCAATTATGCCCAAAACATATTATGGCTTGTGCTCAGAACAGCAAATTCTCTTCCCAGACCTGCTCTGAGTAGCCAGCTCTGGTGTGGGACTGCTGCCCAGGACCTACTGATAACAAAGCAGCCACATGCTTGTCTGAGCAGACTATCCCTCCCACCTAGTAACCAGCACAGCTTCTCCATGGAGGCATCTGGAGCTGGATCTCCTGGCTCCTCCACACAAGCAGCCAAACACTGGCAGATCTATCCCTGACACCAGCCGTACTGCTGGGGCACTCTCTGCAACATGCTCCATGATCCTTGGTTGACGCTATGCAAAAAAAGACACCAGTGCTGATTTAAGAGCACTCTGGACTGCAGTTGTGGGAAGCGGGGAGAATATATTTGCCAAGCATCTCATCTGGCATGTTCCAACACTCCTCTTCAGGCAACTGCTACTGGCTACAGTCAAAGGCAGGACATAGGGCTAGATGGACCCAGTACAGCTGAAGTAATAGTTGCAAGAAAAGCACTGCGAGAGGAAGTACAAATCAACATAGATTAATTTTTTTTAGGTGTCATACTGGGAATAATTTGGCCTGCAGAATTTTGGCAACAAGGGTAGAGGCTGAGCATGCTGTGACTTTCAGATCTGCCTGCCTGACAGAGCTGCTGAGTTGAAAAGCAATTCTCATCAAAAGCCTCATGAGGCTACAGGCTTCTCTCTGGTCATTCAGTATGAAATACTCTGTTCAGAAGTAAAACTATTCTCAAGTTAAAGTAGGGGGTTTTAATTGAAAATCACATTTAAACCTAATGCTTTTTGGCTTGAAGCCACAAGTAAACAATTTCCATTTATATTTATAGATCAGATTACCTCCTCACCATTCACACATCCACCTGTTTAAGAGGTGCATTTTCATTTATACCTTCTTAGGGAAAAAAGAACCCAAAACACCCAACAACCAAAACAAACCCCAAACCTTTTAATTTCTCCAAAGCCTTTCAGTGGCAATAACTGAAATTAACAGCGCCTACTTGAGCATGAGTTAATTTCATTCCTGTTTGGCATATAGACCTCCATTCTGCGATCACATTAGCTTAGCTGACAACAAGTAAGGAATTAAACAGAATCCTGAAGAAATATGACTAAACCTGGGGTGGGTTTGGGCCATCTGATTCTGAATGAATTGGAAACTAAGCTCATGCCTGCAGTCACTACCTGCCAACACGCTGTCTGTGTGCATGCTTCCCACGCTCCTACAGCTCCCCTTCTGCCATGGGTTAACACCACATCACAGGTTGTAAAATCCAAACTATGAAACAAGGAACAGGCCAACACACTCCTTTATGGCAAACAGTTGCTTTTAACAAACATTAGTTTGGATGCAGTTACATAGATGAGTTTTAAGGTTTTTAAGTAAAAGCTTGTGATCTGGAAACAACAGCCTCAGAGGCAGATATGTAACACAAAAAATGTTTGGATAGTTCTCTATTCAGATGTACTCAAAACCAAGAATAGCCTACCAGTATCTCTTCACACACTCCTTCCCCTTTGCAGTTATCTCAAGACAGTTGTTGAATCTGGAGAAATTCAAACTTTAATATCTGCTGCTATAGTAAGTAAGAATGAACCATGTCTCAAATTGAAATGTTGACTTTCACAACCATTCATGCTTTGGCCCAGATTTTGGAAGTGGCAATATAAATGCTGGCCCAAAGGTGTCCCTGCTGCCCTCATTTCAGCCCTGGAGCATAAGCCCCGGTACACCTGCACAAAGCAGAATACCCAAAAGAAAGTTCTCTACTAAAGCTCCTCCTAGAGCTACTGTTGTTCCCCCTTACCCACTCAGACCAAAAATCAGCAACATTGAAATAAAGAAAAAATATTTACTTAACGCTGTAATTTTCTCAACAATGATTGTTCTGGAAAGACAACTAACGACAATGCATTGATCACTGCAAGCAAATCACTGCTTTCCAAAACCGGCCTTGGAAACCACACCTGCAGCTCACAGCACACCTGCCAGTGGGTTGCAGATGCTTAGTCACCTCCTCAACAGAGCAAACAAACCAGCAGCCATGTCTATGCCTGCAAGTGATTTCATTTGCAAAGTTACAGATGTGCCTACTCAAAAGCACACTATAAAGGCAGCTCCTCAGAACATTAAGCCCCTTTACATCTTCTAAATAATTCCAGCTGCCTGTACAGCAGGGATGTTATTTGTTATCCCATCCTTAGAGATTACAGTTGAATTACTTTGCTGTGCATTATCCTCCACCCAAATATTCAAAAATCATACTGACTGCTTGTCTGTGCAGGAAGTAAGAGTTTCAGCTTTATCAAAGGGAGGAAAAATCCAGGCTATGTCTACAGTGAACCTCTTCTAACATCCCTCCCCCCACATCGTGCTGTGTGATTTCAATGTCAGCACTATTGTAGTTCAGCCAGACTGCCAAAGCCTACTTAAAAACTGAGCAATGGAGATTAGAGATGGAGTGGCTCAAAAATGAAGTTAAGCAAAACCTTTATGTATTTATCATAAAAGGATAGGCTTCATAGTCCATGAGGATATTACTTGGAAAACAATCTGCAACTGTGATGAATTTCCTTAAGCTTCTGCAAGCACAGGTCTGTACAAAATGGGATTAATTCAAAACCTTATCAGCAAAAATTCATATGGCCCAATTCATGGATCCTGCTTTACAGGGTTAAAATTTAAGCTATCTGGCGTACCACGGAGGAAAAAAATGTTTTTATAACCACACTTACGATTCTCAGAGCACAATTCTGCCCTTGAGCAAGTTTGTTATTTCATTGTTAATAATGAAACACTAAAGAAAAATCTCAAAGGAACTAAAAGGAAGAAAAAGAAATCTCAAACCATTTTTTGTATTTATCCGTTTTGCTGACATTCCCATTTCCCCAAAATAAATATTTATTACACTCCTTAAGCAAGAGAAGATTTAATCCATGGTTCAATTTTAAGATAATATTGAACATACTATGGATTTTAGTTCCATCCTTATTTTCTAGCAGTACAAGCTGTAGGTGAAAACACTCTGAACAAGTGTTTCTTTTGTTGCTGGTGTAGAAAATAAAAGCTTGGGCATCCTGGGGGAATTTTTTCAAGTGCGGTGGGCCAAATGCCTATCTTTACAGTGATATGACTGCAACTGCCTCTCCCATCACTCACAGAGGCAGATACATGAAGCAGCAGCATGCTCATGGGCCACCAATTGGATTAATCCTGCTGTGAACAGATGGCTCTTTCTCACCCTTATAGCATGGCTACCTTGATAAAGACATCAGTAACAGAGAATTCAAGTTATCAGAAGCTCCATCAGAAGCCTGTAAAGGGTGTTGACTCCGTAACAGCTGGCTTCAGGAAGTCACTTTTGACATGAGTTTGTACTGTTTTGATTTCAGAACAGCCTTTCCCAATTCTGCTGAAGGCTAACAAGATTAGTAAAGACAGATTAAGATTAGTAAGGATGCAAAACTAAAATAGACCTGCTTTTAAACTCCATGCAGATGATCTCTCAGTGTAACAGATTTTTCTTTTGAAATTACAATTTCGTGATGCAGAATTGCAAAGAGGCAAACCCTTGAATACTCTGGAGCCACTCCAGTATTATCTTCCAAGTAGAAAAAGCCATCTCATCTAATCGATTTTGCTTCTCCTCCCAAACCCTCAACATGTGTGATGTTAACAGTGAGATCCCCTTCCTAAGGTACTAGGTCCTGGGAAGCTGCTGCAACAGCTGCTGAACTTAAGAATCTAAAACAAGAGATCAAGCCAAAACCTGCAGTAGCCCTAGTTTAATCTTCGACTAGGAGGCCAGGCCAGTTTCTCCACTTGTTAAGGAGTTTAAAGATTTAAGAAATGCATGTTAAATTTAGCTAAGCTGAGTTGAGCATTCCTATCTGGAAACATTTATTAACACCTCTTTCCACTGAAGAAAACACAAGAAACTAGACTTGTGAATCAAAGTATAAACAATGTCATCAAGTACAAACACTGTCTTTACCAGAGAGGCTGACCTCTGACCAGCACTTGGAAGACAGGAGCGCATTGCAAGAGTCACTGATGTCTAGATGGAAGCCAGCAGTCTGTGATCTATTTGAAATACTTTCCTCACACAACATACATTGCATCATCTTCATATTTTCCAGTCTGTTTACAATTTTTAACACCATCAACTGATAATCAGTCTGTGATGAGTTCATTTTTAAATGTGAATCTCACAGTGCAGGGTAAACTGGATGCAGTTCTCCATGGTACCCAGGGGACATGACTGCTAACTTCATGCTAACACTTACAGTAGGACAGCCTTGGCAACTGTAGCCTTGTTTGTCCAAGATCAATGTCGGACTGAAACTGAAAAATCTGCATAGGTTTCTATTAAAAGACAGGAATGCAACTAATGGCAGTCTCAAGGGCTTTGTGATACTATATTCAAACAAACCTTATCTCTGAATTGAAATCACTGGTTTGAGTGGTAGAGTTAGTTGCGTAGTTAAGATTTTCAAGGCGTATGACTTAACATGATATTCTGACTACAAATTTGGCTCGTGTCAATGAAGCACATGTTAAATGAATTAAGGGTTGGCCAACTGACAGGTCTCAAAGTAGCTGACAGCACGAAGTCACTGGGGAATGGAATTGCTTTAGTTTGGGTTTGCATTAGAGCTAGCCACATGCTCATCCAGATCCATAAAAATGCTGAAATCTAGATGTAACAAATTCCTTGGAAAAACATTCCGCTAATACACAGATTCACAGAATGATATATATATATATGTATATGTAAAAGACAAAGACTGAAAGTGTGCATACATTCAGTTGACATCAGTTAAAGTAGTCAAACCCAGAGACAGAGCTACACCTCAGATAACACAATGCACAGGCAATAACTACAGAACAGAGGACAAGTGTTGAAGAAATTCAGGATCCTGGCAGGTGACTCAAGAATAGTTTGCTTTGTCATTGCCACAACAAAATGAATAAATGATAAGGCAGCCTTCAGCTATCTGAAACAAAGGAGCAGGAAGTCAGCAAGTGATTCTGTGGCACCACTGCTGCATTAAATTCAAAACTTTTAAATTTGGGTTGGAAACTGAAGGCGGCAGAAAAGAAGCCACCATGAAGAGAATTTGTGGGTTTCTGTAAGAGATCACAAACACTCTATCTGTTGAGAAGTGACAATTATAAACACAAAAAATAATCCCTATGGAGATCCTAAAGGGCTCTTTACCCAATAGGGAAGGCGCAAAGGGGTTCAATCGCAGAAGCCACTGCACAGTTCAAGCAAGATAAATTAGAAATATGGTACAAGTTTAGTGGCGAGGCCAACTAGTTATGGGAACAAAAGTGAAGAAGTGAGACAGCAAATCCTTCACTTGGCGTCATTAGATCACAGCTATAAGCTTTTCAGAGAAAGGTACTTTAATCAGCAGGATACTGAGTTCCTTGCTCAGTAATGTCAAAAATAAAAGTAATGCCTGTGGGGTTACAGATGGTGAAACAAGATGATTAGTGGTTCCTTATAGCTATAACTTTTTTGCATCTGAGCCTGATCCTACAAATAATTTCAGGTATACTTACGGGCATGCAGGCCTCTATCATGCTACTAGGAGTATAGAGATGATGTAAACATTAAGTTGAGTTACTTTAATATAAAAGTTGAGAGTGGAGAGAAAAAAGGAAGTCAGTCAAGGCTAGGGTGATGAGATGGACAGAAGAAACATGAAGTAATGAAATTAATATTGATATTTTCTAGCCAAAATTAGCACTTGGGAATCACTGAATCAATATTAATCTCCCCTGAACATTACAGGATAAAAAAAGGGATAAAAGCCAGTTTGGTATTATGTACATATTTACATAATCTTGCAGTCATTCCCTTAAACCCTTATCACATTGAACATTTAAACATGAAGTTAAACAGCTACATGTTTTCTAAACTGCACATCCATTTGGAAAGCTTACTGCACCACAGCCTCTTCATTATGACTTTGCTCTATTCATTGTAAGCCTACAATTAGGTACTAAAACAAGTAAGAATGAAACAGGAAGGGAAGCAAAAGCCACACAGAGGTAAAACAGCAGAACTACCTGCACTCATTCAAAAAACACAGCAAGGCAGCTTTTATGTGTAGACTGCTTGGCCTCAAATTTCCATTATGAAGTTCAGTTCTTAATTGGGGAGCCAACGCAAGTAGTCAGGTTTTGTTTGCAGCTGAGCTAATTCCCAGCCTTTTCTTGGATTAGATCCAAACTCTAAAAAGGGCAAAATGGCCATCTCTAAGAAGGGCAAAAAGACATTTATTCTACTAAGGAGCTTTCAAGACCTGTAAATATCAGAGATCATCATATGTTCCTTGTGCAAGGCCCATCCAATATGACTCCTTAAGGAGTAATGGAAAAGTTTAAGGCTCAAGCCTACTAAACTGGACCTTTCACAAAGGAAAAAAAAATATTAAAAATTTGAGACATTATTCCACTCATACTTGCCCTGGATATTCAGATGCAAAACACTGCTTCCCTCCATTTCCTTATTAAATCAGAAGTGGACTTATCATTCAGTTAAAACCAGATGCACTAATATTATTTCAATTTTTTTACTGCTTATGAAGCTTTAATGTCAAAAGCTGAAGCAACCCTCAATGCATGTCTGTGCAAGCATTTGTAGGATCAAGTTTTTAAAATTCATAGATGTTAAGGTCAGGAAACTTTAGAAATTCAAATTAATCAAGGAGGGAGGAGAGGCAGTGAACCAATAAAACAGCAAACAATTTACTGGTGAAAACATTATCGCTCATAGCACCAAGCTTAACTTCCTTATTTGATATTTCAGATATTCAAAACAGTCACATTTGCACAAGTGAAAATTAGGGATGCCCTTAGATAAATGGTAGACTTAGTTGTTTACAATCCTAAACTTTGTATACATAAATTCTGATCTAGCCTTTTTCACATCCAGTCATGCCTTTCAAATAAAAAGCAGAATCTCTAGCTAAGAAACAGATTGTCTTGCAAAGTTAAACAAACATTTTCTTTCAAAGGTGGTGTGTTATGAATCTCCAATCCATTTCTCTGGCAGTCTCCAGTTCTCACTCAAAATACAAGTGTGATTGATTAGTGTCTCATTTCCACAGATATTCTTTGATACATGAGCATGATAGAGAAAGAAAACATTTGCCAAAGCTGCTTGCCTGAAGAAGTAGAAGGGTTAGTGGTGTGTAGCAGACAAGAACAATGTGCAAACCATCAGTCCTTCAGTAAAGGGAGGCAACATGAGTGCTTTGCTTAGAAATTGCAGTCATCCTCCTTGTTGCACATAGGATGCATTACAGGAGTCCAGTCATGCAGGACTCGTCTTCTTCCTCTCCTCTGCTTCAAAAGGCAAGTATTTTCAAAATTCTTAAGAAAATAACATCTGTATCATATTAGAGCACAAGTTCAGCAGGCTTAGCCTCCTGTCTCTGACAGTGGCCAAAAGCAGACGCTCATGAAAAAAAACCTGTAAGAACTACTGATCCATCACATCTTATCTATTCTAACGTTCTTGCATCGCTGATTGTAAAATTCAGGGCAGACAGGACTAGCAAGATCATTATTTAGCACCAACAATAAAATCTTCCATTCATATTCAAAGCAAGACATCTAAACTATTAGGTATTTGAAGCAGTTCAAGACAGAAGATGAAGGGCAGGTACATCTATCAACTCTGCTTTTGGTTGAATGCGCTTTTTTCATATGGCTGGATTTGATGACCCATGAAGTTTCTCCCTGCAATAAGATCAAATCACACAGTACTTCGTTTTCTTTGACTTCAAGCAGTCAGATGAGCTCCAAAGAAAAACAACCCAAGAATCACAGCTATATTTCAGAGGAAATTTGCTTCAGGTTTGAGGTAGTCTCTTTTCTCTGTCTTAAGGTCCCTTCTAACCCAAACCATTCTGTGATTCTATGATTCGCTCCCATTTGACATTCTCACGTGTTTCTTACAGCTCTTCCCATATACTGTTTTAGAAATACATGTGTATATAGTTCATATATCAAGAGAAAACACAAGTAAAAGCCAAGCATTAAAGCGAAAAGATACTGTATGTCCTACAGTGTGCTAAGGCTGTATGAACCAGAAAAAGATGCTGCTAATGAACCAGTATCAATCATGCTTGTAGAGATTAGTCTATTCATGGGTGGACAGAAGCAAGTTTCTAAAAGCTGGTGTTGAAAGAAGTGTGGAACAACTTTTGACTCAAAAATTATGTATAGGTGAAAATGAAAAATCTTCCACAGATTTCTGTGGAAGGGAAAATAAGTGGTTTCTGTTAGCAACCTCATTTCATAATCACGCTCTATTAGACTGCACAGAACAAAACTGAATTATTTACTCAGGCAATAGGGAAAACAAAACAAAACCCACAAATTACTTCACAGGCACAGAAGTGAAGAAGCTTGATCTCCTATTTGCATTCTTTACGCTCTCACCAATTTACCCCTTCCTTCCAATAACCCCACACATCTCTACAGTAATTCCAGCAGGCAGAGGACAGTATATGCCACAAGCAATCAGGAGTTCTATGGTTGTGTACTGACCCCCAGTCCATGCTGGCCAATTCACTGGTCAGCTGCTGCCAAATGCTGTGCAACAGCTGAATGCTGCTTGCATGCTGCTTTCTCCTGAGCAGAAACATTAATTTGTGTCAGCCTTCTATTTCAGAGAGAGCAGTGCTTTTCCAGCCTTCTAGCTCTCTTTTCAAATGTGGTTAAAGCTGACCAAAGAAATCAGAAGTTATTCAACTGACAGGGCAATTGCAAAAGCCTGGCATTTACTTAGGAAGCAGTCTAAAAAGAGTAAATAACCTTATATAGTATTCAGATTCAATCTGGGCATCTTTGGTTTGAATACCAAAAATAGTAAAGACAGATAAGAAGTTGCCCAATATAAATGTCTTTTTGAAAGCAGCAACTAGGAGTTTAACATTTGCAGATATCTGGAAAGTTGGGACTTGTGAATCATTCAAGCAGCATCTAAGCTCTAACCATAACGTTTAGTGGTTTTTCACTGTTAGACCTCTGACAGGCTGGTCCTTATCATCAAACGATATCTAACTGGACACAGCTTGCCCTAACTTAGTAAGCTATTTCAAACCCAGCCTAATGTAATACCAGTTTCATCCTTCTTCGAAGGTGAACTTTGGTTCAATTTCTTCTGCAGAGACAGATGAGTAGAACTTGCTCAAGAAACATTTTTCAGGTTTCTTAGCTTACTGATTTTATACATGAAACACATGAAAAAATATAAACCAAAACTAGACTTTCTAAAATAACACCACACAGCATGTCCAGGTATTCACATCTGTAGTTTTCACTTCTTAGGCAATTATATAGTCTGTTTTGTATGTTACTAATTAGGCAACTATTCTACCGCATTTTATGTAAGGGCAATTTATATAAGGTCTAATCTCACTAAACGTCAGAACTAAAAGCTCATTATTCTTAGGCAGGAAGGCAATAAAAAGATTGTAGCAGACAAGGCAAAGTCCTCCAGTGTCAATTGCCAGAGGCCACTAACCCAGCACCTCTGCTGCTCTCCAAACACCTGAAACAATGCACGGTGTTCTCCGGAAACGGCTCTCCTCATGAAGGAAACTGTGCAAGGCGTTCACAAACTGATGGCTGCTGCTGGAGCTCAGTTTATCCGTTCAGCAGACGCTATTTCTATTCTTTTCAATGAGATGAAAGAGATTGATGGAGTCACTGATTAAACCTAGAAACATTTTGTACTGCACAGTTACTATCACAGGTTGTTATTCTAAGATTTAGAGCACATAAGCAATAATAGAATACATTGATGAGCTATATCAAAGAAACAAAAACCATTCTTAGTGAAGCCTGTGATGAAGCAGCACCAATCAAAAAAAAAAGCAAAAAAAAAAAAAAAAGCCTGTTTTTTGCCATGAATTAGGATATTGTTTACTGATACCAATTATTTCCACCTTTTTATTTCACAAAGATGCATGTTCAGGAGAGATTTAGGAAGGTATCAGGCACCCAAATTCTACTTTAGCTTACAGCTCAGCAAGTCAAGTATAGGTATGGAGGGAAGTTTGAACCCAGATGTTTATTTGTTTAGATGCCTCACTGTAATCTATGTTCTGGCATTCTTAAAGAATTCTCAAAGGTCTCAAATACCCACAGACACCAAGCATTCAATCTTGCCTTTCACTACCTTCCTGCTGACAGACAAGGCACACCAGATGCGACCTCCAGAGCTGCTGTTTATCACATCAGTTTTGCATAGTGGAAGTGAGAAGCAGCTGTAAATAGTTCTATATTTTAAGTCCCATTATCAAAAGTGGAGGATACCCTCCACCCGCTTTGAGTATCCCTACTGACAGACAATGGCCTTGGAGGCCAATGTCATTTTGTAGAGTCAATTGGGAAATAAAATAATCAACATGTGATGAAACTTTGCATTAAGAAATCTTTCCCACCTCCAAGCCTGTATCTCAAGCACCAACACCAAACAGATTTTAGAACATACATCAGCTGTTGTACAGAGAATTCAGGCTCAGTCTCCTAGCAGCATCACTATTAATAGAATCCATTTAGAATAATCAGTTTCAACCCCAACGAACTCTACGGACTGAACTTCAAAAGCCAGTATTATATAGCTATCCATAACAGATTTTTCTTCCTTATGTTCTGCAACTGGTATATGTAATGTCAGAATTAAGTTTAAAGAACAACATCCTCATTAAGTAGTTGACTGGTCCAAAAGATGGGAATAACAATATTTTACCTTGATTACAAATTAAGCAGGCAAAAGGGCCTTGTGTTTTTGCCAGTGTGCTTGTGCTACAGTAAAGGTGTTCAGGGATTGTCTAGTTCTACAGAGCTGCTTCTAGAATTAAAACAACTCTCTAACGCTAGCGTGACGCCTTTGAAATTAAAAATATACACATGCTGACATGTTTTCAAACTTGTCAGTTCCCATCTGGAGCAGCGTTCACTCATCTCTGCCTTCAGTGTTAAAAAGAGTGCTGTTCCTGGAATCACAAATGGAGAAGCACTGTGTGCACAACCCTGGGCCACACAGCCCTGGAATGGGGTTCCTTTGAAAAGTGCAGCAGAGACAGCAATTGCATTTGTATTGCACGGGAAGAGACTAACAGAAGTATGACCTCCATCTCCTGCCCAGGCTTCCAGACAAAACTCTTCCAGCTGCTCACTGATGCTCCCAACTCCCAGGACATGTGCTTCAAGGTACCTGGGTTTTAGGTCTTTGGGAAGCAGAGTACAATTGAGGGGTACAACTAATTACAAACACCCGGTTTCTACTTAAACAATTACAACAGATATACACAGCTGCTTCTTTCCCCCCCTAGGTTTTAAAGCACTCATGCCACTATGAAGTCTTTGTTCCTTACAGCCTCTCTAAGTGTTTTTCCCACAGTCTTAACCAACTAAATATTGCTCAAAATCAGTGGTAACATCCCTTCACTTCAGCTCCTTCCCTTTCAGGTCTACCACACTTGAAAACGATTTACAGCAGCTAAAAATATACAAAGATCTTACTGTTCTCTGAAACAATCTCAGAGCTGCCTTTTACCTGCAGTCAAGCATGCAGGAGACGATCACGAATCTTGTTTTGGCAGCTGTTCTGCTTATTAAGCTACTTTTACTCGTCCTACAAAGAAGGGCTTTCTCCCACTTCTCTTGTATCCTGAGCTTTGAAATATTGGTAGCCTCTGTGTCACAGTCATCACTACTCTGGAGCCTCTAAACTAGTGTTCTCAGGGAGAAGCAGATTCTGACCATCAACAGTGCAAACTGCTTTCATTGCATTGCTTCTTATGCAGATGGATTTTTCATATCTACAGTGCTTTGAACACCTTCAAAACCCATCTATTCCACATATTATATCAATAATGACATTCTCATGGCTCTCATGGGTGCTTTACATCTATTGAGCATCAGACGATTCTTCAGGGCAAGGATTATGTATTGCTTAGCTTATTTTACCTCTTTTAAAAGAGGCACTGGATAAATAAATTTTAAAAGCTCCTTCAAAAGTTTAGTGCGTTCTTAAATTCTCATGAGCCACTGGTATTTCTTTTGTGTTCTTTCAGTTTTACACTCTCAATATCCAACTGCACCAAGCATACACTCACACATTAAGGATTCTCTCCTGGAAACTACACACTGGGATCTCTAGCTCCTGTGGTGCAGCAAGTCAAGCTGTACAAAAATCTTACATTCTTTTAGCTGGGCACTGGGTCATAAATATAGAAATCTGTTTATTAGTTATTTTATAGCCATCCTTTAACGTTAAAGACAAGCCTTTCTGTAAGTCAATATTTATGTGAGATATTATGCAAGCTCTCTGAAGACTTTGGACGGGTCCTTTTAGCTTTTCCGGTCAACTTATATTTGTCATATATTTGCTATATAAGTCATTAAAACAAATATAAGGAAATATATATAGCACCTGCATTTTAAGAGGAAAAAAGCTTAGTTCTACAAGACCGAAACTGTAACTTGACACTAAAATATAGGTGTTTCTGAACACTCTCCAGCTAAAAGGCTTGACACTGACAATTTCAGTTTAAGCAGGGACACAAAGCACAGGTAGGTTTAAGCACTCTTTACTTGGCTGCCCTATGCCCTATGGAGTCTAGGAAGTTACATGCTACGAACCACTCGCATGCCCGGCTGCATTGCACAGGCAGAAAGGAAAGATTAGAGAACAGAAAAGTACCCCACTGCAATCAATTCCCATGCACTTCCTATCCTATTTGCAGTGTGCTATCAAATTTGCAGTGCACCACTTTGCTCTAAAGAGGTGGTAAAATAAATCAGCAGCCACCTATACAGAATTCTGCTGCTTTTGAGCTCAGTTTGAAGCCCAGGAGATCCAGAGGAGAGGAACAGTAGTATTTAAACTGAAGAGTGAATCTCACCCTAGATAAAGTTAATCCACCCCAGCAGGTCTGACTTTTATCTGTTGTTGAAAAGATACTTGGAAGAGAAAACGTTTTGTATTTCTAACGTATCTGTTTAGTATTTCAAATGCATCTCAATTCTTTTAAAAGACCATGCAAGGCACGATGTCTCCCAAACCTCTCCACAAGAGACTGCTTTTCTTTACAAATCAAAATGGGGACTGAACTGAACCAAACCCTGGGATCTGGGTAAATCTTCTGGTCCAGACAGTTTTGGGTTTTTTTACTCATAAGTAAATAATGTCCTGGAAAACTGGGATATTAGTGCTTCCTATTTGCTATACTTTCACCAGTAAAGGGTTGGTGTTTTTTCTGTACAGGAAGGAGGAAGGGAAGAAACACACACAACCCCAAAACAGGTGGCAAGTAGTAAGAACTGTTCTTAATAATTATCTGTGCTCAATAGGACAATTTGCTAGCATCCACTGGACCCACACAAATCATCTGAAGAGCTTTCAGGTGCTTACCCTCTCATGTTTGCTTCAGTTTATAGTATCTATCCTGTAAATTCTGTCCACTTAACTGAATACTGACACCCTTTCTGAACCTTTCACTCCTGTGCTTTAAGAGGAGTAAAAGCAGTAGAATGCTTCATAAAATCAACAGTGAATTACCAGAAGCATTTCATTAAGAAGCGGCACACTTGGTAGCAGCTGATTTTATGTTGAGCATAACCTACTTTATTAATAGAACTTCAAACTTCAGCTTCCAGCTAGTAAGCAAATATTATTTTAAGAATGTTGGGTTTTAAAGACTCACTGATTTTTACCTTTACATCTAGACATTGCTGTTATGGCAGGAGACTTGGTACAAATCACCTAACCTTGAAAGTTTTGTGCTTTGCAGGCATGCTTATGGAGAACGAGGAATTAGGTCCACCATTGTCCTCACCATGCTGTCGCTGAAAGGAAACAGCTGGGGTAAACAGATAGACTGCATCTGATCACAGCTTAAAGTGGACGCTCTTTTAAACCCCAAATTAATACATTGTTTTGTGATTAGGAAAATAAGCCCTGCAATTTCAAAATGTAGGCCAGGTTTTCAATACTTGAATGCTAAATTAAGGCACTCTGTTCTATATTGGTTCAGGTATAAACTCCAAAAGTAGAATATTCAATTATGCATATGATTGATATTTACTGTCAAAGAAAGTCCACTGGGTATTTTGTGGGTTTTAGAAAGAGATTTACAGTCTTTTACAAATGAAGTACAGAGATACACATCCTCTCTGGAGAAACTAATGAATGCTCTGAGTACTCCACAAGACTGAAGCACAGTGTTTTTGAAACTTTCAGAGCATCTGAGACAGTTAAACAGGATTTATTTAGCCCTTTTCCAGATTTCAAGTCCAGTGAGCAGGGATAGAGGGGGAAGAAGTAAGAAAACACGAGTTTTTCATTGTCATCATCACTCAAATGGACATGCAATATTCTGTAGAATCTTGCTCAGACATTCTGATAAGTATCACTGGAAAATGGCCTAAAAATTCACTCTGATCTGCTTTCAGAGTTTAAATCTTTTTGTTTAACATATACAGCTAGCTAAATAAGCGATAATTTTGGAGTCATGACTCCAAATCTATCACCCATTCACCTCTGAAACACCTGGGATCTCTTACCCTATGGTTTATGTCTCTGCAGTCAGACAGCAAAGTTAGAGCCTTTGGTCTGAATACATTGGCTGTGGCTGACAGCAACTTACTGTCTGATCAGCTTTTCCCAGCTCTAAATTGATAATTTCCATTCAAGGAATGGGTTTAAATCTGTACTGTTTGAGATGGTTTACAAAAAGACAAAATAATAGCTGAGCTCTCAAGGAAGCAGAATTACTACAGAGACTAAGAAGCCTATGCAAGATCTTATTTTGTTCAACTGCATTGTAAATCCACCCACCACCCCGCAAAAATAACAGATTGCACTATTCTGTTTCTTGGATGAGATTTTCAAATGCTTTCTAGTTGGCCAAAACATGCTCCAGGACTTTTACTAGCACCTTTAACAGCAGAAAAACTGACACGCCTCTGGTAGCATTGAGACCAGTCCCAGTATGAGATATATAATAAAGCACTCAGCTTTTCAGCCATCCAGGCAGTTAAAACTAAACACTGCCAAATAAACATCTTGAATCTGTTAGCTTAAAAAACCCCTGGGCAGCAAGTAATCTACATAGAAAGGCTGGATGTTAGCATGAAGCTTGCAGATTTCAAAAGTATCCACAGGTATGTTTCCAAGTATTAAATTTCACTGAAAGTCCTTACTTTAAGTATAGCACTCCCTGTAAATAGAGCTTCCCACTCCTCTATTACATGGTATATTATAAAATCAATATACAATGTCTATTGTGCTAAATCATAAAGCATACATTTGATTTCCTGAACACTAAGGTCTGAAACACTGGAAAGCTGGTCAGCAGTCCTAAACCAAACCCTTCCCACTAACCACACCTTCTTGTGCTCTTCTGCAGAACTTTGTCACCAGAATGGAGAGACACTTTCAAAACAGCTCCTTTTTAAACATAGTATCTGGAGTGCTGGCCCCCAAGATAGGCCTGTCTGAAAACTTAAGAGTCCTATCTCTTCCTTAAGCTAGTCCTTCAATACTATGCAGTGTAAACTGCAAACTTTTACAGAAATCTGTTGAAGAAATAACATTACTTGGTACCTAATTAGATCATGTATTTCCTGCTATTGAGTCAATTAATTCTTGTGTTTCTCCTGATCAAAAGGCAGCAGCTGGTTATGGTGATCTATTGACTGAGATTTGTTTCAAGGTTCGTGCACTGCAGCCTCCACAGCCTAACACCTTCCCCTGTTCCACTCCACAGTCAGAAGATTAATATAGCATGCAGGGTCTCTGCTAGGTTAGGAAGCTAGAGTAATTACCAGTCATTTACTGCTAATACTATACAAACTCTCTGGGTACTTTGCACACTGTCAGAAAAGGTATTAATTCAACTCCTGGGTTTTTGCTAACCGATGTCCTGTTACAGTGAAGAGCCTGCTTAAATCCCACTAAAATGAACAGGTCTAATGCACACCAAAGAGTTAAGCAAACTGAAGCCAGAGTTTAAAAGAAGCCCAAGGATTGCAGAGGTCTTCCTTTAATGCAGTTTGTCCTAGAAGGGTGATGACATCCTCAGAAAAACTAAAAAGCTGACTACAGAACAAGACCTGTAGAACCTCCCATCTCTAGAAATAAAGACTTCAGCTCAAAGCCTTGACGGTCTCAGGGATATAAAGGAAAGAATACATGGAGTTTTTGAGTCATTTCCCACTCCATTTGCCTTTTCTCCCACTAGATCCTGAGAAGTTCAAATTTGCTCAATGCTGTTCCAGATATTGCTTGAATAAAAACACATTCTTGCCAAAGCAGAAAAAATAAATCTTGCAGAAGATTTTTCTCTAGCTATAACTTTGCCTAGTATAATCATTATCACTTCAGTCCTGCCTAAAATTACCACTTGTGAAGCAATACCCTTTTGACAAAGGCAGTGTACAAACATATACAGTCTTGAGTGCTTTAGGACTCATTGCAAACAGTTTGAATGCTAGCCAAGAGTGATTGTTTTAAAAATTCCATTGCTTACTTGTCCTGTAGCATCTTGCATGCATGGAGTCTCCTTACAACCATCAGGGGAATTTTATCACCAAGAGAATATTGAATGTAAGCACAAAGTTAACTACAGCCTGTGAAATAACCCGAAAGCAATAGCAAACTATCCACTGGAAAGTGTTAAGGCTAGTTAGCCAGAGAAGGGGAAGAAACTGAAGCTTTTTTGTACTGCATACAAAATGCAGTTCATCTGGGTCTACTTTGCTGCCAAGATTTTATCATGGCTGAGTTTGGGTTTTGTTTTTCTCTTCAAAAGACTAGTGTCCAAGCATATGAATACATGGTATTTGTTTTGCTGTCAAAACATAAATACCATGTGTTTCATCCAGCAAACACAGTACACTTCAAAGATTCATCAGAAATGGAAGACATACCATAGGCTAAGCCATTTGTGAAGTAGGCAGCAGTGGGGCAAAATTTCTGACTTCCAGCTCAATCTCTAAAGACTAGATGTTTTATAATCCACAAGAAAATACTGATACATTCCTCTTCTGTTGTTTGAGATCCACTCAAAGTCTCCCAGTGCATGTGTTTTCTTTAAAATTTCACCATCCCTTTCTCAAAGGGAAATGTCAATGTGAAGAGGCCCTTATATTTGCTCGATTTATAGCCTTTTATTAGCTCCCCGTGCATGTGATGCCAAAGGTTGGTTTTTTTGCCAAGTCTTTTCAGCCCCTGCTTAAAGCAGAAGCAGATGTCAAACACTGTCAGCACAGAAATACATGTTCTGATTTAAGCCACCCTATCCCATTATTTATAGGTAATTTCAATTCTTGCAGAAGCTTGAATATCACTTTCTCATGGATAGGGCAAGAATTTTTTAGGAGTTTAAACTGTCTTGTTCCTAGACCCTCATCTCACTATGAAATACTCCCTCCACACCTACTAGCAGCCCAAAACCAAGCCCTCCCATTTCAGAGTACAGCTGGGTAAATTCTTCATTGCAGCAGGAGAGGATTTCCTCCAGCAGGTCAGCCCAGACTATTGCCTCTTCCTATGCTTCTGCTGAATGCTTGGCCAAAGCTCTGTCTTTTCAGCAAGTACTGCACAATTAAATCGCAAGCCCATTGCACACACTGACAGATTAGATAGTATTAAGAATTACCTGACAAAGAATACCACTAAGTTGTGTTCCAGGTGCCCACTTTACTCTTTCTTTTACATATATAAAGAGTTCCCATACTTCCACTACACATTCATCCTGCTAGAATTTCTTTCTCCTCCTTCAGGAGCGATTTCTCAGTCTTTGCACAGCACAGCCATGATGAACAGCATGTGTCACTCCTCAAGGACACTAGAAAAGCAAGTGCCATTCTTTTCCAAATACTACAAAATCCTGTTGCCAAGTAAAGCCCACAGCTTCAGAGCCAGCAGCAGCACGCAGCTCCTGGATTAGCAGTTAACCAGCTCCCAGCCACTGGTAGACAGCTTTATGCTGTGTATAAAGGATATACATCCCTTGATCCTTCCCCCCAGCCAGAGACAGCGAGTTCACAGCACATGCCAACTTGTGTACTGTTATTTCTCCTCTCTCCCTATATCCTTCCCATTCTATGATACAATTACCTCAGCTGTTAAAGAATGAGTAATTTGCAGCACGATCCAAAATAAAAATATTAAAACCAATTACTGGCTACGTCCAGTAACATCACAACCCTATTAGAACTTTCTTAGCTGAGTTTCCTATCCTGCATATTGTTCAGACATCCATATCTTCTTGGACCAAAGTCAAGTGGTACAGACCAAAGCATAAGACCCCGAACACACCTGTAACACTCTGGCATGGCCTCACTTAAAGATTTTTCCATAGGATCAATCTCAGTAATTCCAGTTGTCTTGACATAAATCTCTGGTACACATGCTTGACGCTTAAATTCAGAAAAACAGACCTCAGTCACCAAAATTCACCCTAGAGATTTTATTACTAATGAAAAAAAAAAAAATACAGTTTCCTTTTCCAAGCCAAACAAAATTCTGGAGCAGTTTCAATACTCTAGTCAAACACCTGAAAAGTTCAAAACACTATCTCTCTTGTTTGGACATGGCTTTCACTCACACATCCCTCACACGCAAATTATTTAAAAGACTATTTAGGTGCAGCAGGAGGAGGGAACAATAAGCTGTGCTGGATCAACTACAGTAATGGAGAAACAGAAAAAAAAAAAAAGAAAGATAAATGCAGGTCCCTGCTTGATGGCTTTATAACTGCACAAAAAAACCCCCAAAACTGTTGACTCTACTGAACAAAGTGTAATTGTCCTACTTCTCTTATGGGTTTCTTGGGTGTCTGTATATATACATACACACATATATATCCACACATGTATGTCTGTGATGTGTATGTATAAATGTATGTTAGTGCTGCATAAACCATTGACAACACTATAGAGAGAGGTTGATTTTCCTGCTTCCCTACCCAGTCACCTTAAACCTTTACTGAAATGTCTTAGAAACCTCAGGAAACTGAAAGGCACCCAAAATGGCATTTTATTAAGTGTTCTGATTCCATAAATGTTAACACAAGAAAATGGGACTCACAGCCCATTTAAACCTCAAACAATGGATCTAGCAATCTTTTTTTAAGTGACAAGTGCCACAACGAGAGACAGGATCACTCCTCATTTCTTAGTAATATTGAGGCTGGCTGGAACTGAGCTCTGCAGCAATGTATTTCAACTGATGTTTTATTGGCACAGCAAGCTATTTAAAGGTTTTGACAGTTACAAATTTTGCAGTAATTTTTCCCTGCAGTCTTTTCTGGTATTTTCTGCTCCTTCCTCTTCCTTCCCACCTGACTCCTCTGAACATCCCAGCAGCTGAACAGCAAGCGTATCACAAAAACACATTCATCTTGAACCTACCTAATAGACTCTCATGCAAGAACTAAGAACAGTGAGTGGCTCAAAAGCAATAACCTTCAGCAATATAAAGTAGTGGTGTTTATGCAACAGTTTCCCCCTCTAAGAGCATTATATAAACAGTGTTCACAAGCTGTCCGCATTCAGTGCCTGTGAAAAGAGTGAGGCATCAGCAGCTCTTGACTCCCCAATCCAACACATCTATAAGCTAATTTTACACCTGAGACTGTTTAAATCCAGAGTTATGACACGTGTGACAACATACACTAGTGTTCCAGCACTGCCTCTGATGCAGCTCAAACCTTATAGAATTCTAATTTTCAGATGCACTTTGAACTGCACGAATTCAGACCCAAACCTCTTTGATTGTTAAAATTGTTAAGAGACTATTAGGAGTATGAAACTGGCAGGGTTAATCAGACCTATGCAGGTAAGAAAATGTTTTCCTAAAACGTGTATCCTAAAAACATGCTCCCATTTACAACATACTTGCAAAACAATCTGATATGAAGGAAAAGGATAACTCATTCCCTTAACATCCTAACTGGACAGCCTGCTTCATAGCTTTTTTCCAGCAAGGGAATAAATTGACAGTTTTGTAGCTACATCTGTGGTGTTCTTTGTTAGGAACGCTCCTTCACTATCTCAGAAAAACAGCAACTATGTGAGAGACACAAGAGGCAGATGTTGGCAAAAACAAATTTTAAAAAAACACACTAAGAAATCCCAAACATGCAAAGTCTGGAAGACCTTATGTTTTATACACCGGTACTTTATCATGCTTGTTAATGATGGTTGTCCAAGAAGAGAGGAAGGATAGGAGTATGAAAAACAATAGAAGCTTGGCCCACAAAGAGTGGGACTGAAATCTATAATAAGGGAGAAGGACGCTACAAGAGAATCCAGATGTGGCCTTGCTAGAAAGAACTGACAGATGCTTAACTACCGCCCTTCATCATCTATGTGCTAAAAATATGGGCCAGATGCAGAACTCTCAAAATGACTGGAATCACTCCAATTAAATTCATGGGCTTTAGAACAGATCTTTAATTGGGCCAAAAGCAAACTCACCATTTGTTGATCAAAACCAAAGCTCAAAAAAAAAAAAAGTTCCTATTGAAAAGCAACAACCAAAGCATATTGCTGGCTGATTCACTGGTGTTCCCCCCTAACTATAGCTTGAGAACACACAATAAAATCTTTGTGTATCTTTTATTTAAGGGTATTTATTGTACTGTTGTCATTAAATTGAACCAATAAATAAGAAATTATTAACGCAAATAAAATTTCTGAAAACCTAAACTTATAAAAATACTTTTTAATTAGTAACATATTTGAATTATCCCAATAAAACATTTCTCCAAGTAGTAACTTGGACAAAAGGCTCCACTTATGTATACAGTGGGTTTCCTTTCATTTGCTTAGAAAGCTTTACAACTATGGTCTGTTAGAGATCTTGAAAAAACAGCCTCCCCATAATGCACCTATTCACTCAATTTACAGTCCTACTAAAGCAGGGCCTTTTTTTCTGCAAACATATTCTTTGTGCTCCCATATCTAAGTAATAAAGTATTGCTGTAAATCATGCATGACCTAAGAAGAAACTGTTACATTTCCAACACAAAGTGAAGTGCCAAAGACTAGACAAAATATCCGCCCAAAAAAGAAAATGGTCCTTAGCTTCCACAAGAACACAGAGTGAACTTTGCATAGTGGGCTGGCTGACACAGAGGTGTATGGTCTCAGTGATATTAAAGTATTACCCCATCTCTAGTCCTTCCTCTAGAGGAAGATAAATAAATGTTGATGTGAAATTTCCTTCCAGAAAATGCTTTTTAAAAGTATACTTCCTTAAAAAATGTGCTGTTAAGCTGTTGTATTTCTATAGCTCTGCAAGAGAAACAGCTCTTGCCTTTGCTCTTGTTCCCATGGTCAAAATATTCAGACAGCCTCAAAACGAGGGAGAGCATCTTACCCGCACAATTTGTGCAGCTGTTAAAAGCAGTTCAAAGCTCTCCCATAAACATATGCAAGGTGAAACAGACTGGTAAGTTGGACTTGTCATCTATATGAAATGTCCAGTAGAATGAAGTATCTTCAAAAGGATCCTCAAACCCAAATGGGAGATTGCACTAGCCTAATTTGGCCAACTTTTGAAAGAGATCATTTCACTAAAACCAGAGTCAAACCCTCTCCACACTTACACTGGTGAATAGCAACACAAAATAAGACAGATCATTCCCCAGCCTTTGATGAAACCCTTTATTAGGGATACACTGGAAAGAAGTAAAGAAACCAGCATGATATTCCTTTTTATGTGACTATGGGATTATTTTGCTGTTTCTCTAGACAGATGGGCTATAAAAAAGGGTCCAATGTTAGTCATGCACTTGTATAAAATTGTCTGATTGCCTCCTAATAAGGCAAATTCACAACTAGAGAGAAAAGCTGAGCTTTCTTCGGTCCACGATGCTTTCAGTAACTTAAGGGTAAAAGAAAAGTTGCATTGGTTAATCTACAGAGCAGAAACAAGCTGGAGAAGGAGCAGGGGACTGCAGGGTCTGAAAAGCAAAACCCTGCCAAATTTAGTTTTTTCTCAGTTCCAAAATATTCCAGTACTCCAGGGTTTTCACTAGAATAACTTATTTCAGATGAAGAATAGCATTCTAGCATTTTTATGGCCACACCTGCACACACACTTAGGAGGTCCATTTCCTGCCTTGCTGTATACAAGCACAGGGAGACTCCTGATTTTTTTTTACTGCTCTCCAGACAGTATTTTTACACTGATGGAGAAATAAGATGTACAAAATGATTAAAAGGAGAAAAGAAATGAAAAAAAGAGAACTGAAAGTTGTAAATTATCCTAAATGCTGGTAGTTCAGGAAATGTCTATGATTTACAGTTAGGTAGCACAAACACTTAATGTGAAGAGAACCATCTTTGCCAAGAGTTAGTCTTATAATCAAACTGCCTGAAGCTTAGGCATTACGGGACCTGCAGCATTAAAAAAAGTGGCAGTCATCCAAAATACTACACAGCACTCAACAGATATTATCTTCCAGATGTATGCAAGCATCTTTTGCTTAATTCCTCCGTCACTCAAGAATCCTGAAAAGAAAGCTGGCCAGAGGGAGCACTGGTCAGGATCCTCTGCTGCACTCCACTGCAGACTCCGCCTGGCAGACTAACATGTGGAGAAAAGAGACTTCCACCTTCTGATGGAAGAAGTGCAGCAGAGGAGCTGGACGTTGCCTTATGGTTGGAGGAGAGGGGAGATCTTGACTTCTTTTACATTCTCTTCATGGGAAAAGGGATTTCCCATGGATAGGATGCATAAACCAGCCTGGCAGCAGGGAACAACTAACTGCAAGGAAAAGAAAGGCTTCACAGTGGTGAAGACCACTCCCCCAGTCATGATAATTTAGATGCAGAGAAATCAACACCATATAAATGTTACTGCTTAGCCTCAAAGGAGTTCCACTGTTGTTGCCTCTCTACATTTTCAACCATGATTTCTTAATGCTCCTCCACTTGTAACAAAAATAGCTTTTAAAATACACCAGATATGCACGGCAAACATATTTGGCTTCCTACATTTCATTTTATATGCAAAAACTGAGGAAACAGGGATGACCTGTGACAAATGGTCTCACAAAGCACACTCTCCCTCCTGCGTAAATGTTTCCAGGAAAGGACACTATAGATGTAAGGATTTGGGAAAGGACATTCAGCACAGTATCAACAGAAGCAGATTTTTGACAACAGAAGTAAATGAAGGGAAAGATACTGACATCAAAGCTGTCGGCCCTTTCTGGAAAAGAAAATTATTACAAAGATAGAGAAAATTTCACAGTGAGACCAGCATCACAACTCAGGTTTGCGAGACAATATCATTCCCTTCTCATTCGTCTTCTACAAACATATGACCATCAAGTTAATTGAATTCTATTAGATGTGCCTCTATCCCTGACTACCTGATTACCATGCTTTAAACTCAGTTAAGGTAGACATCTAGTAAGTTTTCTTTAGGGAGATTCAGCCTCTTGCTGCCCAGCTACCCTGCACTATTCTGGAAAATCACCATTGTCTTATCAGCAAGATGGGGTGAAGGCCAAAGTAAAAGATATAGGAAAATACCCTTTGTGGGTGGCCGCAGGATTGACGTGAGCGTCTCTTCACTACTTGAAATTCTATGATTTGTCTCGTCTTGTTTTCCTCAAGCTCACAAGCCAGCTTTAAACTGAATTTCATGTCCTTTACTACTTATACAGGAAATACATGCCTCCAGCTGGTTAGTATTAACCAATTTCCCTAGTTATAACCAAGGGAAACAATCTCAGTAGCATAGCTGCATTCACAGTAGGAAACTAGCACATCTTAATATGGCTCATCCCTTATGCTATTCTAAAAAGGTCTTTCCTTCTAACTTAATTACTTGGAAGTGACTTTAAGTCCAGCTCTCTCCAGTAAGCCTGAATTTGAAAATACTTCAGTCTGCTCAGCTGCATTTCTGGTGCTCTACAAGGCACAACAGGTTTTTTTTATAATTTCTGATCAAGTTAGAGGCTTCTTTTAACAGCAGACAAAAGAGTTTTTTAAATTGAACTGATGTTCAAGATCCAATAGACATCGATATTCAGCAGAAATACACATGAACTGTATTTATTCTTATCCTTCAATGTTGCTCTGTGCCATGAACAACCTCCCAGCCAAAAGGTAAAATATTTCCACTTCCAAAGCTCAGCAGTTTCCCTTCTGGATCGCCCACAAAGAAGTTCACACAATAAAATGAGCCTTTCCTTATGCCAGAGGAAGAGGAGAAATGTGAGCCCTCCCTTCAGCCATTCTACACAAGATTTGATTAAAATTCAGAAACATACAACCCAAGATAACTATTTTAAAATATTGAGGTGCACTGTTACTCAATGGGAAAAGCCATGCAATTCTTCATATATTTGGTACAAGTGCAATGATTATTCCAGGCCGTGAAATTTCTACACTACTCATTCCTGGAATGAGTTCTTTTAGAATAGAAAGTTACCATTTTTTCCTCTAGAGAAGAGATGTTTCCTTTAGCTGAATCACTTTATGATTGCAATAAAACACTCCAGGGTGTGGTGACAAACTGTCTAATAATCACCACACCTACAAATGAATGAAGTCAGTGTGTCCCAGCACAGATTAGGTGTGGCTGAATTGGACATCATCATCATATCCTGTTGTGAATTATTACTTAATAAAAAAAAATGCATAAAAGGGGGCAGGGAGGGTTAAGCAGTGCTGTACTTTAAAACAACTCTACACATACAGTACACAACATGGGAAGACAAGGAAGCAGACAGAAGGAACCATCTGCATGCTTGCATTTGCTTGAGAATGTAAAAGGTTTCTCAAAAAACCCTTTCCCAAGTGTAGGATATGCGGACTTTTTCTTCCCTTTTCCTCCTCTTCCCCTGTCAAAAGAGATTAGAATAACATTTCTTTGATGAGATGATTCAACACTTACTGGGCTTTTACATTTCCACAAACAAATTACATTAAAGGGAGGAGAGCAAGCATTAAACATTAGAAACAATTATAAACCCTCCTGAAGCCAAGGCAATGCTTAGTTTAGTTCAGTTTGGTATCTGAGATCATAATGATATTGACTAAATCTAATTCTGCTTCTTTTGCTGAAGCGAAAACAGGTTTTAAGTTTGTATTAAATTTGTCTTAAGACCAAGCTCCAGGCATGCAGGAGTCCAACTGAAAAATCCCATGACTATCAGAAGTGTGGCTTGGCATCTTACAGAATATCATGCTTAATTCTGGAAGTTTTCTTTCCCAGAAAAGCAAAGCAAATTTTAAAACCTTCAAAGTTGCCCCACAGTAGAACTATTCTTCCCTGACTAGAGTTCAAACAATCAAAATTTGAACTATTTACCCATATCTATACAGAGAAAAGAAACAGGACTCCTGCAAGAGCAAGCATGATTTAAAACTCGTGACTGCTTCATAAGATACTCCTAGTCTAAATGTTCTTTTTCAGTATCACAACATTTTTCATATGTTTACACTCAAATAAATGTAAGAGTGTTAATTTTAAGTGTAAACTTTGAGGGGTTGCTTAGAGCAATAATTATCTTTCAAAATAAATGGTCCAAACGTTTCCTTCTGTTCTTTAACAAGCTTTAAGCACATGGTTTGTTGCTTATGCAACCAGGAGACATAGAGGTGACAGCCATCAACACAGACAGAAACCCACAATTCTCATAATGCCAACCAACAAACATCAGGATATACAGAAGTCTAAATATCAAACAATTTAATTTTCTTGTCTTCCCAAGATCTTTTTTGCAACAGAATAAAGAAATATTATACTAGTCCAGACTAGAACAGTACCACTTTCTCAGCAGCATGCATGTACTCCTGTTCTACTCCTGTCCACCCATTTGATTCCAGCAGGAAGTACCTTTCTTAGTCATTTCTAAAAATCAAAATTGCATCAAAACCAAAATTGTGCTAGATTTTTAATCCATTTAGCCTTCTCACACACGCTACATCTTTTATTCTAAAAACCTTTATGAAGTTCTTTATGCAACGTGGGGAACTAACTACATTTAGGCAAGAAATCGTTTATCCTTATCTTGCAGTCTGAGATACACACAGTTTGGCCTTCCTCCCTGCCCCTAATACTTAGTTAAAAACAATAGAGGAAAAAAAAAGATAACTCAAATCCGTGCAGTAGGACTTTTAGGACACAATATCCTTGTTTTATTGTGCCACAAAAGCATGGTGATTACTTCTTCCCCCTCTTCCATCAGGGACTGATTTATTTAGTTGATGAATAGCTTTGCATGCAAGAATTTGAAATCCCAGTTATTTCTGTCTCAAATAGTTGCTATGCTTGTAATTATTTCAAAGAACAATAATTACTTTCACCCAATCTATTTGAAGTTATTAAAAAAATAATAATTTTTTGAACTCAAACCCATAAACCCACAACTTATAAGGTCATAAAGGATTGCAAAAGAGTCAAGCTTGTGAAATATTACAAATTCTGTTCATGAAGAATGCAAGGAGGCCTAAGGTTTTGTTCTTAAAATATAAGACTTAAATTTATGATACTGCTTACTGCTTAATACATCATACAATCCCCTTTTTTAGAAGTGAGAGATGGAACCATCCAAGTTAGTCTTGAAGAAATGTGACCACAACAAACCGAAACCCATAATTCTATTTATAAAAATAGACTGTGTGCTAAGATTAATAGACTTCACTGTAGTTTCTGGGGAAGCAAGCATTTTTCCTAATATTTCTGCATGCAGTAACATCTCTTACTCACTGAAATCAGCTGTGATGATTCTGACAATAAAGAGGTAAAATGCACTGAAACAACCCAGATCAATACAAGGCAACGCAAATTGCTTAATAACATCTAAGTTTTTCTACTTTATAGATACAATATTAGATTTCTCACCTTCCCCAAACTAATAGTTGAGAAAAAAAACAGCCCCAAGCCCAGCTCTTGTTTTTGCAACTTGGCACTGGAAGTTCATCATCATATTTTTAAAATATATTAAAGTGACAACCTTGGCATAAAGCAAGTGCTCAGAAAATTGGACTGCTGGATAAAACTGTCCATGAATCTTTAAAGTCACCTGCATGTAACAAAGAGGGCCAGATTTAATCTCTTTATTGCCTCTGTTCCCTAAAGGGCTGCTGCTACTTTAAGCATGCTTGCAGAGCAGGTAGCTGTTAAGTATCATTGTACCCAGTCAACGTGTGGCCCCAGGCCATATTTGCTGCATGCTATGCACGTTCTGTACTCAATACAGAATTGTTCTCCTTCTGGGATATTCTGTTATAATTAATTTCATATGAACATTCTGCTAACATTAACATTTTTCATTGTAACACCCTATGAGTTGTTATAATCTCTGTCTTAGTTTGATTTTGCAGATGGGAACCCAAAATATTGTGTGTCCCCAAGAACCTGACTTTTCAAGGACCTTGGCATTTTGCAGTCAGTGAAAGCTGCAATGCAAACATAACACGACAGCACTCAGACCTAAAACTCCTAAGTATATTACATCGCTCTTCAAAAAAACCAAGCTGGAGTCACTACAAACTGATCTGAAAACAGCTTACTGAGCAACTTCAGGCTCTTCCCCTTCCCCTTGCCCCCACCCTGCTCCCCAGTTGCCCACCATAGAACCAAAGAGGAAGCACATGAGGAAACGTTTCTGCTCTCATTTCTGATGGTAGCAAGTTCCAAAGCCTGAATGAGGAGCCACTTACAAGAAGTGTCCTAACTGCTCCGTGTCTCCTCCACAGTGCGGAGAGCTGCCTCCTCAGAACAAGGTAGCAAAGCCAGCAGGCTGTGAGGGTGAAGCACTAAGAGACTGTAGCAGTCAGCCACTGAATGCAACCCCCACAGCTTTTTGTAGAGATTTAAAAACTTGGCCAAGTTTAAGATCTTCATGAGGACAGAAAAAAGCCTAGCACAAAAGTCAGCCTGCTGTCCCATTTCAAGTCCCTAAGGTTTACTCTCCTTGAACTTGAAGTTTCCAACAGGCAAAACATTTTTTCTTAACATTATTCTGGTTTACCCTAACCACACGCAAAACCCCTCAGCATGAAGTGTATTTCTTGACCCAAACTGCTAGTTTTACAGAATTAAACCTAAGGTCTTACAATGGAAGTGCTGGGGATAATTACAATTAAGGTAGCTTGTCACTACAACCTGTAATTTAAATGACAAAACAGTGATTTCATGCACAAGAGAGGCTCAGGGCATAGTTTCACAAAAACTTTATGCCAACACCAGTGACAACTGCAGAGAGAGCAGTCCAGCGCTCTTTGCTAGTGGCTACACAGCAAACTGGATCGGGGAAACACATCTGGATGAAAACCAGCAGCACTCTGCCACAGGAAGACAAGTGCTGGCTCACAAAAGGAGTAAAGTGCCACTACAGGGGAGAAGGTATGGTACCTTTTTCAGAAGCGGCACAGGGTAAGCCAGCTTCTGCCAATCATTAAATGTCTGACAACTGTTACAGTTCTTAGTAACTATTTCACTCCTTGCTTCAGTCTTCAAGGCTCAGTAGTATCCATTTTACTGCGTGAAGTCTTGCTTTCCTATGTTTTTCCTCCTATTCACATAGTATTCAAAATGGCCCAGAAAGATTAGAATAGTCTGTATCAGTTTCCCCACTTCTGGAAGCTTTGCACATGGAAGTGAGGAAAGCAAGTCTGAGAGACAGGAAAGATCGACTGAGCTTGAGAAGCATCTGAAAGTACCTGCTTTTAACAGGACTATATTACAGCTATTTTTTTTTATTCCAGCAGTCCAAAGCTGGGCAGCTTTCTACTTCTAACTCAAGCCTTGGTGTCAACATAGAAATCTCCCATATGGACAGGTGATCTGCTCTACTTTGACAGAGCAAAATAAATAGAGAAGCTAAAAACAGTAAAAAGAGATGTTAAACCATCAGAGGGAAGGATCCCCCCCCGAAAGTATCTGTTTAAAAAGTAGTATGTAGAACGAATAGTGGCTTCCTACAGCTTTAGTCATCTGATTTCCAGACAAGCCTGCTACTCAAATAGAGGAACAAGCAGCAGAAAATTTAAGTGTCATTTCATGGCACTGTTGTTCTCTGAGCCCAGCTGGAACTCTGTATTCTGCTCCCCTGTGCCTGCATGCCAGTCCCAGGTGTCACTGGTTGAGAGTCTGCCAAATGAAGCTGCTTTGTAGGGCACACTGGCAGTTGGTAAAGTCCTACACAAACCAGCAAGTGAGGGAGCCAAGGTTTTACAAAAACTGTGAACTCTTTATTTTAATTAAAAAGATGCAGATCAATAGTTACTCTTCTAGGTATACATGGTGTTGGCTTAATTAAACCAATTGGTTCTTTTCTTTCCACAGCAATCAATTAAAAACATTTTCATTGATTAACCCAACATCCTGGCTCTTAAGATTTTAGTGTAACACTGAAGCACTGAGCAAGCAAGGCAGTATACATGGGAGAAGAAAAAACATATTTTCAATCCATGGAGAGCAATTATTTAATTTGAAGTCCTATTTGCCTTCCAAACAAGGCCCTGCTGAAAATAAGTATGGGCCATAATATTTTTTGTTGTTGTTTTCAAGAGAACACTTGGTGCAAGAGCCTATCAAGGCCAAGTACTTACTCCCTTTTACCACAAAGCAGATACAAGAACAATCATCCAGCCAAGTAAACTGCATTTTTCATAAAAAACATAACTTTTTGAGGATGTACATTTTCAAATTTTGTAACTTGAATATAAAAATCATGCAGTACACACTAGTGATTGAAGAACCTGAAAATTACAACACAGAAATCCCTGGTCCTGGTCTCCATCCATACTAGCACCTGCTTAAGAAGATCGATTGTTCACACAGCCAGGGGAATGCGACTGGTAATCATTGTAGTGCAGTTTATCACTTAGGTTTTCTTTGTTGTACTACAGATGCAAGAAAATGGGGCAAAAATATATAAAAAAATAATTTGCTCTGTACCCATTTGCTGTTCAGTGACAGACCAGGTATGCAAACCCCCTGTATTGTAACTAGATTGCTTCTTTGTATTAAATACAATGACTTCACATTATTTTATCAGTCCTTCACATTATTTGCTTATTCAAGACTTCATAATTCTTTCAGGATGACACAAAACCACAAAAGTGCCACTAAAATTCCAAATACTCCTTTGCACTACCTTAAATCAATAAAATTGCTTGCACAGAGAAAGAACTTAAGTCAGCAACAGATGCATGACAGTCCCTTAATTTTGCTCATGTTTCAAAATAGCTAACACAGGACAGGCTTTTTATATAGCTTGGCACATGTGTAATAAACGTTTAAGCCTTAGGATCTGAATTTTGATTAGCCTTTTCTTTTGGACCTCTGACACAGTCCACCTGTCTCTGGCCACTCTAGATCATATTGCACCCCAGAAACAAAACAGGATGGAACAGGATAGGCTCTCTCTCTTGCTGCCCAAGGACTTCAAAGAAAGGTCTCTCACGCATCATGCCTGGGAAGCAAAGTCCCCATTCCAGCCCCCTGAGCACCCTTCTGAAACTGCCAATGCCAAACAAAGAACCAGAACTGTGACCAAAGCACTCATTCACCTTACCTCTTGCTGCTCCTCCTCCCTCCTACACAGGTTTGTCCTATAAGCCAGCAAAAACAACTGGTGTGAGGAACAGCACTGTCTGTTAGTTCATTAAAAGAGCACAGATTAAATACTCAATCATTCCCACACTGCTCCTGTGGGCCTCACCTGCTTAAGCAAAAACCACTTAAGTGAAGAGCAGGGATAGTCTAGTGCACCCCAGAATAAGACAACAGCCTTATGCATTGCCACACACTCAGAAAAAACGTCAGTTGTTTCTTTTTTAAGTTCCTGAAGTGGAACTTGGTACCCAAAGGTCATGTTTGGCTGCTTCAGGAAGCTGCAATTTCTGCTTATAATAGAGTAAGTTTAAGGTGCCTATGAGTCACCTCTATGCAATACTACCCTCCCTTTCAGCAGGTGATGCGTGTATCCAGCCATCTGGCTGTGCCTCGGAGAAGCTGCCACTCTTAAGTAATTTCAGCATGTAAAAAGAGAAGTAAGGAGTATAGTAGTAAGGCGGAAGACAAGCCCTATGCACCACACAGCTAATCACTGTAAAGCCCCAGCCAGACAGTGGTCTATTAAAGGCACCCAGCATGCACACATAAGGACATTCCTTCCCCCAAAACTGCTTAAACAATCTTCAACCTGTTAGTAGAGAATAAGAATGTTCTTCGAAAGCAAAGGATGAGTTTGCTCCAGTAGGAGTTTTATGCTTTGCTAACAAGTTCTTGAATGAGCCAGCTAGACTCACTGCTTCCAATTTGGGCTTCAAATATTCAATATATTCTTGGCAACAACTCTCCTACAGACCAAAAGGGCTACTACTCCAGCAGATATCAGTTCCAGTTATAATTCAAAAAAGTAGTTCATTAAAATGCTGTCATGGTATGATAATAGTGTTTTCAGAAAACCTGTAAATCATCTAAAATGCCTACATTCTGTTGAAATTCAGAAAGATTTAACTACTACTCCTATTAAGAAGGGCTGGCCAAACCCCTGACAAAATAGTTATTCTATACCCCAAATAAATTCTTTTCTCCAGCCAGCCTTAATAGTTCATTACTAATATTAGCTTTTTGACTGCATGAGATTTAAAAGCAAACATAAGATAGGTACTTTTCAGAGGCACACTGGAAAACATTGCCATTTGGTTCCTTCCAACTGCACTGAAGCAAAATTCTCCATACTCTAAGCTAGCTGCACTAACAGCAAACTATCAATTGCAATAAAGCTTTTGCAGTGGGTTTTTAGATTTGGGAGAGCAAGGGAAGAGAATGCCAGCTTTTCCGTATCGTATGATTTCAGGTAGAAAGAGCTGGCAAGCTCAATTGTCTGACCCTAGAGAGAAAAGAGAGAGTAAGCACCAGCTCCTTACAAGACACGAATAACAAGGCAGAAGATATTCACATGGACAGGGAGAGCAGAAGCAGCAAGTTTGACCCAAAGAACTTCAGTTTTACACCATCAAGACTGTCTGTTCAATGTTTAGCATAATTCTTGTGTTTCAAAACAAACTTCTATTTACGCTTCAATATCTTTCTCCCTGATGTAGAAGACATTTCTATCAAAAAGTGCAGTCCGCAAAACTTCTTCCAGTTAATGAAAAAATTGTGCATCAGGCAAAATGCACTTCCTTTCAGAAAAGAATTGTGAAGAATAAGAGATTAAAACCATTGGATTAAAGAGGGTAGAAAGCTTGTCAGAATGGTGAAGAGCAGCTTATACCTCACTTACATTTGCTCCAGGCACTCAGAGCACAGTTAAAACTCCAGTTCAATGTAAATAACACTATTTTCATATACTTGGGTTTCTTGCATCTATAACATTAACCAGATTTCAAAGTTAATCTGGAATTTGTGCTTCACAGGTAGACAACAAATTAAAATTATTTCCCTTGAAGTCATCAAACTTAAACTCAGATGACCAAATATAACTGGTGAAGTTCCAACACAGACCAGGTATTGATAAATCTGACTACCGCAGAAGTAAATTAATGCTGCAGTAACTAGGGTCATTCTGTATTATATGCTGAGGAACAATTGCAGCTTAAGCTTAGCTTAGGTGGCATTAAACATCTCTCATGGCATTAACTATTAGCGCAAGCCAGAGCATGACATAAATACATATTTAGAGAGCATCAGCTTTTTCTACCCAGTCATGAGGCACTGGAATCTTAGAGAGGAGCCTCAGCTCATTAGACTGTGCTATAAACATATTTCCAGCAGTCTGCATACTGTACCAAAATAAACAGAAGCATTAAAAGCAGTTCTCCGGTATTTTTAAAGGGGCCCAGGAAGGAGACAGTCAATTGGGTTTACATCCAATGTATTTCTTCTAATTATACAAGGAGGTGATCTGAGAACTTCTCTATATTAAGATGAAATAACATATTTCATGAGCCGATGAACAAATGCCTCCCATGGATATGCATCCTGTGTCCTTGTGTAACATCATCCCCACCCTGCGCGCTGACTCCTCACACTTTTTACAACTTTCTCCTTTGTATGTTGCCTCTGTATACATACATAGCAGTCTCCTCTACATCCTCCTTCAGAATACTATCCGATAACCTGAAGAGACTCTTCTTCCAGTTTCCCTTCACGTTGTTCCACTAGCAGGCAAACAAAGGAAATCGTACCTGAGACCTGGTTAAACAGTTTTCCGATAAGGACAGCAAACTTGGAGATCTGTCCAAATACAAGTGTTGAGTTCACATGAAAGCTATTCCCTCACCAGGGCAATAATCCATGGTTTCTTTCCCATGCTCAGCCACCGTATTTCTTTTATCATCTTAAAGGCTTCAGCACCCTTATTGAACTTGATAGAAATGGGTAAGGGTTTTAAAAGTCCAGAATGGAAGAAATGGACAGACAAATGAACATAATAAAGTCTCATTTCTTTAGGAAGCCAGGTTACAAACAGTAGAAATGTTCCAAAAAATCCGGAATGCCATAACTGACTTCCTCCAGTTTCCTGAACAACAGTGTTGTGAAGAAGTAGGTATTTTCAGCAGGTATTTATACACGCAAGGTGAATCTGGCTATAGACACTAGTTAGGTTTAAAAATGTCTACTTACCTCTGTGTACCTTCAGCACTGAAAAACCGCTGAATAACTAAACAGATGTTCAGAACAACCCTGGCAACTTCTTTCTCTGTCCAATACACAGTGAGCTCACCACAAGCAAGGATCAGCTGTTCACAATGTTCAAAGCCTACATGCATACCACAGGTTTTACAGCCAAGTTTCTCTACTGATACCCAACCCTGCCCAAGGCATTCGGATCAGATGGCTCCAGGCAGTCCCACCAGATCTCTTGGCATCAGGCAAAAACAGTGCCAAGAAGACATGCTCATGCATCTGTACAAGGAACACAGAAATCCTTTACAACTATGTTACAGGACAATTAGCCAAAGGGGAAACAGTTAAAATATAACTGTTTGGCATTATCAATAGATTATGGGAAATAAAAATAAAAAGCTAGCAGACCAGGGCAAGTACTAGAAGATGGACACATGCTACCTCCATTCTGGCAGGGTGAAACACAATGCTGTCACACCCACTGAGTTTAATGCATAACAGTGTCATGTCTTGACAGGTACAGTATGAGCAAAGGCAATTATGATAGAGTGCTTCAGGGTAGGAAAAGAAAAAACTGTGAACTGGGCAAAGCTTTAGTATTTCTGCTCTGGAAACTCCATTCTTCACAGAGATTTTGACCTAGTCACTTTTACTGACATTGACAGAAGATTATTATTCCTCCTTGTCCCGTTCTGTGTACTCTCCTCTCCAATAATAGGGTACAGCTGCCAAAGTTACCCAAACATATCCCTGGAAAGCTGTGGTAAATGTTTCTTATTTTGTCCCTCTGCTACATGGATGCTAGCGTATGCAGTGTCAACATCTTTAAACCTTTTCTCACCCCCAGAGGAGAGGTAGATATTCTCTGAAAGTTTGCTCTCAAAATCTCAGCCCTGTAACCAAAACCCAGCATTTAACAGGTGTTAAAACCGGAAGAAAACGTCACATTTTTTATGAGGTTAGCAAAAGCGACAAGGCTTTTAAGCAGCCAGTCAGAATTAATGCAGTTGACTTTTGAGGTTCCACAGCAATACCTGCAGCCAGCCCTTTTTTTTTGGGGGGGGGGGGGGTGGGGGGGGGGGGTGGCGCAGCGAGCAGTTTCCAGCCTCTGCCCCTGCTCTCTTCACCAGCAGCTCACATCTCGTGCTTGAATGAAGCTCCCAGCTCAGACTCCAACAACCCCCAGACCATGACAGAGAAGCTACTAAGGAAGCTGTCTATGCAAATGGAAGATACTTGAGTCACAACTGAAGAAGCCACATTAACATGACTCACAGAATCACACTGGAAATTCTGAGAAATTTCATAAATCAGAGTGAGCCATCACTGCACTCTCACATTAGATAATTTTCCTGAAGAGTGTTTGTTAAGAGCTACTAAAACCCAAGTGGTTCCTATGCAGAAAAAAATAACAAAATCCATTTCTCTACCAACGTGTTTGACTGACCTTGGTGATACAGGTGTGGACGAGGAAGGTCAAAAGGACTTTTTTTTTTGTTGTTGTCGGTATCATTGCTTTGTCACAGTCTCCTCCTCCTGCCTGTAAAGACTCACATAAACATGGAACTGCTGGAACATGGACGAAGAAGTTTTTATTTCTGGGGGGGCTTGTGTTTACACACCGTGGCAGCAGCCACGGGGCTGCCCCTGTGAGGAGAGGCCAGGGCCGGCTCTGAAGAGGGGCTGGGGCTGCCCCGTGGCAGTTCCCGCCCGTTCCCACCAGTTCCCGCCGGTTCCTGCCACAGGGCACAGCAAGGCTGCTGGTACCTCAGGGAATGCACACTTAGAAAGGGCAAAACCTGCACAGTGTGAGGAAAAAAAGTGTGAGGAATGGCCCTGCGAGCACCTGGGGGGGGAGCGGGAGAGGTGCTGCGGGCGCCGGGGCAGAGTTTACTTTCCTGCAGCCTGTGGAGAGCGCTGTGGTGGCACCAATACCCACACTGGGGCGGGCTCTGGTGGCACCAATACCCACACTGGGGCCCATGGGGACCCCACGCTCGAGCAGGTGGGGATGTTCTGAAGGCAGTGTGGCCGGTGGAGAAGAGCCCACATGGAGCAGGTCTCCTGACAGGAACTGCAAACCGTGGAGAGCCCACACTGGAACAGCCTGTGAGAAGAAAGGAGCAGCTTTTCCCCAAGTTGAGTCCGTTTTGTCCATGATGGTAACTGGTAAGTGATGTGTCTGTTTTTATTTCAACCTATGACTTTACCACCTTATTTTCTCCCCTCTCCTGTTGAGAGGTAGGAATGTGAGAGTGCCTGGGTGGGCATCTGGTAGCCAACCGAGGTCAGCCCAGTAGGGTAAAGGAGAGTCTTGAATAGGAATCCATCCCACCTACTCCATGCAGGGTTGTAAACAGTATAGACTCCTAACACAGCAAGCCTGCTTTATATTGATGCCTCCAGCACCTGGCACAGTCTGCCTGAACAGACTATTTCCAGAATCTGAAGCCATAAACTGGCAGCTCTATAGGAGGCATTACAACATGAAACATAAGCAAGGGTGCATTTAAAATTGCTGGCATCACTAGCTCTGATCTTTCAAGCTTTCAACCTGACATTCACTACCCTTGCAATGCAATACTGAAGGAACGGATAGAGTAGTAACAAGAATCACACAAAGCACTGAGGAACTGGCAGTTTAAAAAAAAATATAAAGAAAAAAATTATGGTTAAAAATAAAAATAAGGAGAAAGATCATTTCATCAAAAATCAGCCAGCCAGATTTTATTAATCCTGACTATACTCTCAGGATCTAGAAAGGACTATGGACTATTGTACTTCCTTACCTAATTGCTACAATCACATCTTTAAGCTAGAGACACCACACAGAGCGATGTTGCAGAATATTTTTTTTAAAGAGGGGGAAAAAAATTATTGGCTTCAAATTCATTAAAGACACTGGACTTTAAAGGGAATCCAGGAAAAAGAGATGGGGGTGGGGGGTGACGTGGGGGTTTGTGTAGGGCAAACCCACAGAATTTGTTTTGAAGACTATTCAGAATATTTTACATTGCTGCTGACCATAAAATGAACAAAAATAACAAAGAAAAATATTGCAGTATCAAAGTACCATGTTCCCATAATAACATCATATGCTGCAATAAAATATTTTAGCTGATCATTTCTTGTCTTTTTGGCACTCTGCTGACACACTTTTTAAAGTGTTAATTAAAAAAAAGAATCAAATCAACACTACAAATTGGATAGACTTGTGCCCTACTAACAGTCTCTTCTGACCACTAATTTGTGGAGCTGGGGCTCAGCCAACTTCCAATGTATCTGTGGAGAGTTTCCAGCAAACTGTCATCGCAGCAGGATGCAGTTCTTGATAGGGTGATCATACATGGCAAGTGAAGTGATGCTGAACTGTCACTAAACAAGTCTGTTTTACCGTGCCTGCATCTTCTTTTAAGGCTCATCCAAAAATGGAGATGGGCAGTTTATTTCCAGATACACATTTATAATATAATGCGCCTAAAACCTCACAGTATCTTCACAGAAGCATGCTTTTTGGATTATTGTCACATTGTGGAAGAATGACAGAGAATGCTGGACTAGCTGTAGCTCTAGAACACAAGCAGTTTTAATTTTTTTTTTTATATTTGCAAATAAAATAGGCCATGACAAAAGACCTGAACATGCAGTACATTCCCCTTAGGGATTCTAACTTTTTTTCCTTTCTATTTTATTTAATTTGAAATAAAGAATTCAGATTTCAAATATATGGCTATTTTAAGCATGCCTAGTACAGCAATCATCCTGTGTTTAGCTATTGATTATATTTTTAGGAGGCTATCTCCAAGATGTGATTAAATAAGCACAAAAAGAAAGCTAATCTGCATATGGAATGCTAATAATAATTCGGGAATTCAGTCTAGATGGACTTTTGACAGGTTTCTGTTTTCAGAACATGGACCCAGGCAAGGCTACTACAGTACAGAGTAAAAGTCAGGAGTGAGTTAGTCTAGGCCTCCCTTGATGTATCTCCCTCCCACAGCCTTCAAAATATCACAGGTAAAGTCAGGGAAGTGATAGTCAAGCATTTTTATATTCTTGAAGAAACCAAAATCCTTTCTGTGCTACTGCCATGGGAAATCAAAACATCCCTTACCACTTCTTCCTTAGATACATTTCCTTTGTCTACACATTAAGATGGGAGGAAAATTAAAGAAATCCTTGCCTATTGCAAGATTAATTCACAATAGCAGCATCTTATACTCCCCTGTCTTTCCATCCTGCCTCCTACCAATTAAACAAAGGCAGACTGGTAAATTGTCTGAAGTGTCTTCTGAAAGAAATAATTTAGTTCGAATCACTGTTTTCTGAACTCAGAAAAACAAAAAGTAAACAAGGCCTTTTTAAGACTGTCACCCTATGGAAGAAGCAGATTTAAGAGGACTGACTTTCAGAGGATAGGCTCAGTACTTCTAGAAAATCACAAAGTCCAACTTTTGAGGAGTGAGGAGAAGCATCTAAAATCTAGCAGCCACTGGGAAAGTCAATGGGAGCATGTTCAGATTATCTGTTGATGGCTCTGAGTGCACACAGGTACACAGCAAAGCTGCATGACATTCCATTCTAAATCACTTTGCCAAATTGATTAACTAATAGACTGCAGTGTTTCTGCTAGCTCTCTCCTTCAAGCAAAATAACCTGTCCCACTTTAGGGCTTTAACCAAAATGATACAGTCATTTCCAAGAGGACTTTGAAGAATTATTTTTTTTTTCTGTTGAAAAGCTCATCACTTCGAGGTTATGGAACAGGATCTTGTCCTTAGGCAGCAGACAGACCTTGCAGAAGGGTAAGGACGTGCAGGATGATAGAGGCAGCTGAAGTAATGCAATCAGCCAGGACAACCAACTGCCCTTCAAGGGATTTAAACCAAGCATGCAGTCACTTGAATACCTCTCAATCATCACTTTGCAGTAAGGTTTTACTTGGCACGTCAGAAGATCAGAATCAGATTTTCACTTTAGATGGACTTTGTTCCATCTGTATAATTCTTATACAGCCTCATCAAGTTATTTAAGCAGGCATGGTAAGAAAGAGTGAGAAGTGAATTGGATTAAACGCAGACTGTTTAATTAACTATCTCAATATAACTAAACTCTTCATTTAAAAACAAAAAATAAAAAAAAAAACCAACAAAAAAAACCCACCCCACAGTACATCATTCCTTCTTCAATGAAACGCCTTCCAAAAGAAGAGGCTAACTAGGAATAGAAGACAAAACGTATATTAAAACCTTAAGTTTTCTAACTGAAGAGTTGGCAAGACTTATATGCCCAGGGGAATCAATCCCTCATCAGACATGCAAGCATCCACAGTATGCTGTTTTGGAGACATATCACAACATACACAATGGCAGAAGCAGCCCAACAGAGAAGTATTTCTAGGGGAACCAAAAAGAAAACTGGCAAGAAGAGATACTTTTTTAATGTCAAGTAGATATTACACTCAAAATAGCTTTTCCTCATTTCCAAAGCAGTTGAAGCAACAAAAATAAACAACCACTCTGAAAGATGCAAACAAAAGCACAAAGCATATTCATCACAAAATCGCAGGATCCAGTGCATCGCTCCAGTAAACAGGGCTCTCTTGTGTTCAGAAGAGGACAATGTAAGTAGCAAATTGCTAGACTTCTCTTTCCCTGTTGACCAGACCCAACTCTGCTTACTTTTATGGATCAAGTAAATTCACAGACTAAGAATACAGAACTTCTTAGTAGTGAAGATGATAGAAGTGTTGGTCAGCCCCTTTGGAGAGAATACCAGATGCATGAGAGTCACAATAAAGATGCTGACCCACTGAGAGCACTTACAGTTTCAATACAGAAAGCATTACATTAACCCATAAAAGCCACCCCAGCTCAATAGATGAGAGTAGATTTTGAACTGCACCTCATAATCCTTAATCCTTTTCCTCTACTCTGGCATTTCAGAAGGCAAATGAGAGTGAATCACCTTCTGCACATGTATTGGGCAAAAGGCCTTATCCACCTGAACAGACTGATCTGGAGGTCACCTGTCAAGAGAGACAGAGAACAGCAAAAAAAATCCAGCATAAGAGCTGGACCAGACAAGAGACTGCCAGATAGCCCAGGAAGACCCAGAATGACTGTAAGGAGGATTCAGAAGTTACATAGGAATCGAGGGATGTACTGTATAAAGGGGTTGGGCTTAGTCTAGACCCATGTCTCTGAGGTGGAGAGTGGTTGTAAGTAGTTTCTTATGACACTTAGAAAACATTGTTCTTCTCTGTTTCCTTTTGCTGTCAAGCACCTCTGAAAGGGTAAACCACACACTCAGGTTATGCTGAAAGTCAAGGGTCATGGCAGTGGTCTGCTACAGCAGCTATGCAGTTTGGGGTCAGCGTAAGTCCTAGAGCCAGCTACTACAGAACATAAAGAGCCTGACAGAAACAATAGGTGAAGAAAACATGGGTCTGGTGACCACCTTCTTCAGGAGCACTCTAGGGCCAAAAATTCATAACCCCCAACATCCACCAAGGGAAGAATTTAAAAATCCCCACCTAGACAGTAAATGGAGAGATGATAGCTGGCTCAGAAGTACATTTCTATTTTATTAGATATGAATTATAAATCAAACACAGCAGGCTAGAGACGAATTCATTAATTTTTCAGTTCTCAAACCACAGATATCATGTTTAGTTCTATCCCACCAGTTTTTGTAATATAATGCAAGAAAAATTCTACAGCAAAAGTAATTAGCCATTGTAGAATCACGTACAAATGAAAGTTTAAAGACTACAATGTTACCATTAAACTTTTAAAGACAGACAACAAAGCTTTAAGTATATGTATCTCCGTATTTGTACATTTGTGCAGATTTAAGTGTGAAAAAAACAAAACAGTCTTGCTGCGTTTCACACCCTTGCATTTGAGAATGGCCCAAAGTGACATTAGATGGAGCAGAAACTGTAGAATAGCCCCTTTCTTCAGAAGCCCTCTCAGAAGGACTGATGTCCTTTGAGTCCTGGGCTGACAGCCTGGAGTTGGCACATGCGTACAAAGCTTCCAAAACACCAACACTCCAATTGTACAGTGCCTCTCTGCCTCAGTTTCACTCTTTGAGGAACAGGGATGGTAGCACTGATGACCTAATTCACAAGTTACGCTGCTGGAGACCAGAAGGGACAGAGACTTCAACATCAGGAGCAGCACTGTTTTGCCCCAGCTAGCTATCAGTATAAGGGACAGCTACAGATAAAATTTTGCACTTTATGTAGAAGAAGGATTAAGCCACTTGTCAGAGAGAGTACAGAAAGCTTTTTGCAGAATTAAGACCTGAGTCCAGGCACTAGGCAGCCCTAATAACAGTTCTAAGCCCAGAATAATTTTAAAATACATATACACCCCCATGCATTTTCCCAAGTCTCTGTTGGTTGCATCCTTGCCCTCTGAGTAATGGTGTCTCCCAGGCAACTCCCAAATGGGAATCACACACAGCCCTGAGTAAGTCAGGAAGGTCCCATGAAGGTTTATGAACACGCTCAAAGCTTCCTACCAGAAAGAGCCCAAACGCAAAACAGAAGGTCACTATACTATGTTCTGTTTAGTTGTCTTCAGCTTAAGCATTAGAGAATGAAAGCAGATGTTTCCCAACCTGTTGAAAACAGTTCATCATCATCACTAAATTCAATGTCATGTGTAAGAGCTTTCATCTTACTATCATTGCAATCTATCTGTCAAATGCCATTTTCTGAAAATACACAAAGAAGACACAACCAGAAGCATCCAATTTCAAGGAACCGACCCTTTCACTCTTATAAAGAAAACTCCATCCACCTGTCTTCCTGCACTATCCCCCAGCTTCTTGAGAGCATTGCTCATACAGACAGGCTTTATTTCAAAATTAAACTTTAGAAATGGATATATTAGGTAAGATGAGGGTAAATTCTCAGCAGAGCTCTACCAAGAAGAGCTGAAGTTGTCCTTGCAATTTATTTTCTGATACAGTTCTGCATCTGGACATGGACTAGAAGCTCTGTTCTGCAATTAAAAAAAATAATAATAAAAAAATCACAGGGATTTAATGGCCACACCTAGCAAGTCCTGTTATTTTAATCTTGCATTATCTTTGCACTTTGACATTTCTGTGGCAAATATTAATCCCCTTTGCTGCTGCAGGTGCTACAGCTTCCATACATGAATCAGAAGACAACTCATCAGATTCAGTGATTTCACATCTCCTTCTGTTTGACTCTTACTGTGTATCGGGAAGCAGCCATTTCTTATCTCTTACTACAGAATTATCAAAACTTGGTCATTTTGGGGAAAAAAAATAATCCAGTGCCTGTTGATACTTTTATTGTTTTCATCAAAGACTTGTTAGCCATTTACATGAAACGGGATATGTACAAAGCTAGCCTATCTGTGCACTGATCAAATTAAAAACTATAGACAAAGGCTGTCACTTCATACAATGTTATTTTAAAATGCACATAGTATGAAATCTCTCTAGAGCTGTGTTACTATACAAGGCTGTACTTAGTTCTTTGCAGACTAATTAGCATACAATGTAAACAGAATTAAAGAATATGATGAGAATTAATGACCCTGTGAATTACAATACTAAATTATAACTATAACTGATATATAACTATATTAAATTTTAACAGGGTTAGCATGTATGTCCTGTTCACTGTTATGGCTCTAGCTGTAGCAGTTTTTGCTAGCTAGCTTCTGCAGGCATCTCAAACAGTTTTAAGCATTTAACCTGGTCCAAGGCCAGCTGCAGAAGTTATAACTGAAGGTGGACAAGAAATAGAATTGATTTGGAGGCAGGCATCAGGATAACATTTCTCTACCAACAAGTTTGTGAGTGGTGATTTCCAGTTGTCACCTAGATAGCACTTAAGCAAGCAGACAAGATTCTTTAACCAGAAGTGCATATACACACCAGGATGCCAGGGTTGCAGCAACATCTTCAAAGAGAAAAGATAGATGCGAGACAGGCACCGTACAAGAAAGAAATGGAACGACAGATTAAAAATTAAAAAAGAACCCAGAGTTACTGGTCAAATCACAGGTTTGACCACATGATCATACAGACATCCCCAAGTCCCTGTTCCCCCATAGTGCCTTGGAATGTGGGAGAAGCCAAATTAACAGTGCGGTTCCAGGGGGAAGTCTCTGGGCAGCAGTTCCCGAGCCCAGTGCTAGACACAAATCCCACAGGAGAGCAAGCCCACCTAACAGCTCCTGCCACTTGGAGCCAAGAAACTATATTATCAAATGCTGGGGTTTGGTAAAACACAGGAGGTAGTTCAGCAAGCTGCTGACAGCAGACAAGGGCTAACCACAGCGTTATTAGATCACAGGACATCTGCAGGGTCTTATTGCTAGGGCAAACATTAATCTTCAGAGAAAGCTAAACATGCAAAATGAGATCTCAACATGAAAAAATTGAAAGAGAAGTTACACACAATTAAAATTATCCCAAATAACTTTTGAAACTGAACTGGCTGAAAAGGGGGAGAGGAAGTGTTTTTCCATAAGAAAATACCTGCCCCTCCTAGCCGACTGGGATCAAAGTAGGCAGAAAAACTTTAAGTTGAACCTTTCTGTTTTGAAGCACTTCTGCGATTGACCCAAGTTTAAATTAAAATTATGCTTGTTTATAGAAATGTCCAGACTTTCCTTATTCCCAGCACCGTACTAAAATTGTGTTGATATAGATATTACATTGGATTATTTCCCTGAAGACATGAAAGAGAGCTAATGTAAATGCCAATTTAGTTTTAAGAATCCTGAGAGAGTAAGGCTTTGTCTGACTTTATTTATGAAAGCCCTTATATATTTAAGCAGTTTCAAGTTTGCTTTGTTAGGCAGCAACTTTAAAAGTAATTTGGTCATTTAAGAATATTCTGCGTACCGGAGTTGTCTGGAGAACAGGCATTTCGAAGTGGCACATACAGACCTTATTTCCATGGGAATTACTGAGTAGTCTGCCTCTATGAACGCCTTCCTTCATCAAAAAACGATGCCGTCATTTTATATGTGGTTTAACAAAAATCTGTATTTCATGTATTCCCATCTTCATACTGCCAGCCTTGCTCCAAAGAGCTTGCTGTTCTCTTGCACAAAGGGCAGCATTTCCCAATTATGTGACTTGACACAATATTAAAGTACGTAACAAAATGGTGCACATGTACACTGGAAACAGCTGCTTTGGAGTTTAGATCTAAAATTCGAGAGGTCTTTTTGCTGCACCTGGCTGCACTGTCCTTTGTTACTGGATGATCTCAACACACAGCAGTGAGGATAAGGATCTCACATTTGAAGTCCACAAATTCTGTATTTACACTTTCACAAACAGAAAACCATGGTAACCACTGCAATATCTAAGTATGGGTTACTGTACAGTTTATTCCATAATAGCCATTCTGAGAAAAACAAAGAGTCAAGTGCCCACTAATGTCTGCGTAATTCTGCCTAAAAAGAATTTTAGGCACTTTGGACAGCTTTGAAGCAAGTCTAGCTAAATTGCATTAGCAAATGCAGGAGTACAATCAGTGACTAATTAAGTCCTCTTTCTGGATACAGATTACTGGCTGAAGATTTAGGTAGCATACACTGTTCTGTGGTATACTCATTTGAATTGGTTATTGCAGTCACCAAGGACCCCCAAAGCTGAATTCTCCTAGGGTAACATAAGATCTAGGCTGATCGTGTTTTTCCAATCTATGGTATTCTTTACAAAAAATAATATAGAATTTCCATTAAACACTGCAGCATTACTGTTTCAACCCCCATGCCTCTTCCTTTTAATTTCATTAGCAGCTCCCACTGACAAATGATCAACTAATAGTAGCTCTGGAACAGTGCAGCCAAATTGAAGATTACTCTTGGATTAGTGAGAAAGAAGTCTTGTATCTACTGGCTCAAATCAAAGGACAGTAAATCAATGTTCCACAAGTGTAGCACTCATTCAACTTTTAAGATGCCTCTCCCCACTCCAGTATGCATCTATTTCAAGCTCTAAATTGGCTTATACTACCTTATTACTGTTTTCCAGACATCTTTCAATGCAAGCTAGACAAAATTCATGGTTTCCCTTTGTAGGCCTTGAAAAGTTTCCTTGTAGCTTATACACTAAGAACAGAAAACCTGGTCCAGGTCATCTTTCCCAGGTCTCACATGTCACAGGGCCCTACAGCTGATTTCAGCTAAGAAGCACTAGTAAGCAAATAAGTTGTTTACACACAAATGTTAAGTGTATGATTAGCAATTGTCCCAGGTAATGAACCTCAAAAGTCAGACCTCCAAGGTCACCACACACACCTGTCTCTCAATTTAAGTTTTATTTGTGTTTTGAACAGTTAGCATCCCTTAGTTTACATTACTAACAAACCAACTGAGGTTCCATATAATTTGAATGATTTTATAGATATTGCTTCTATTTATAAAAGGATACACATGTGGCATACTTGGACAAACATGGACATTATTTACATTAGCATCTTGAAAAGGACTTTAAACAAAAATAGAAAAAATGCTTGCATGTTCATATACAAAGGCTGAGAGGCCCACCCCGATCTAATTGTGACACCCTCTCATTCCTATTTCTATATATCCTTGATCTCTGCTCATTAGGAAAAATAGAAATGAGGTTGCTACTGGCATAAATCACACACTGACTACAGCTGTAGACAGCCCATGCACAGGAATAACTTCCATTGCATTAGCTCTTCTGCCTTTAAAACTAGATCTACAGTGAGCATTGAAATGCCACTGTGATGGCTGCATGCAGATAGCTGTGCATCCCACAGCTGAAGATGCCTAGCTGTTTACTACCGTCAAAGATGGTTCTCTTTTTCACTCTCCCAGACTACAGTGAGAAAAAATATTCCTGTTGATAATAAACACCGTTTTTTTTCTAAAGGAAATACACAGAAGTATTGCCAACTTTGCTGGTCCCCTTGGAAGCAAAGATGATAGAATCAACTAGTTAAAAGCAGTAAAACTGAGCTCTCTTCCAGCATTAAAAAAACACCAAAACCCAACAAACCTTTTCACACTTCAGTTAAATTGATTTTCTTGTTAAGATTGCCTGTCTTTTTATCTTGTATGACAAGTTTGTCTAGATTTTCTTTACAAAAATTATATACCAAGATGAAATCGCCACAGCTTAAAAGGACATCTCTTTGTCATAACAAGAATAAATATTTTCCAGAAGCTGACAGACATGACAACTGAGATGACTCAGGTCAACCTGGCAAGCCTTACCTTTTCTGGATGGCGAGTACAGCAGACAGGGAAAACCTGCCATTATAGATGCATTTAAGATGGAAAACATTAAGATATCTCAGGAGGCTAAACTGCACTACTTGAAATCAGTGTGAAGTCAGTTTTGAAATGCACCTGATTAAACTGATGCACACTTTTTTACATACCCTTTTTCCTCCATGTGGTGTCATCTGCATGGCTGCCGGTGAACGTATACTTTGTGAAGCTGCTCCCTACCAGTTCCAGCAATTATTGATTTGGCATATGGGAAGAAAAATTATTTTATCTAATTAATTTTATTTAATTAATTTTTGTGCACCTACTTATCAGCATCCAGTTCCATTTCCTCTAGGCTAGTATAAAATGCACCTGTGTTGCAGATGAAGCTCCATAACATCTGTAGCATACATTTTAAATCACATTTCATCATTTGTCCTAACTGAAATCTGAACACTGAACCAGCAGAAGTTGAACATCTGGAACTGGAGTTCACTGAAGTCCTTAAAATACTTTAGGTAAGAAAAACATCTTCGGATACAAATCAAATTCACTAAAGCAAAGATAATCTTCTATTAGCTTGACCTCTGCTAGTGACTAAACAAACCCAAGATATAAAAGCAGACTATGGTTTCCCCTTTTTGTTCTCATTGGAGGAGAAGATCTGGTAGTTCAAGAATTTTAGATACACAGTTACTATAGTTTTGAACTTTAAAATGCTATTACATATATATTTCAGGGCTATTCCAGTGCAGAATCAGATAATTGGGTGGGTGGGTGCACGTGCACTTAAGATTCAAGAAGTGCGTTCATGATAATATAAGTGTATCTGAATTCATATACAGCTAACCTGGATGTATTAGCCGTTGCAGAAATGCCAAGTCTTTCTAGTTCATCAAATACTGTATAACATGATATACAAATGTGGGGGGAATAGCAAAAAAAATTTTAAGCATGCATGAATGAAGCCAAGCTTTCCTCCTGGCTAAGGTAAATCCACCAGCCCTGCTACTGAGTACAGTCTACCAGCCATTCTTCTTCCTTCTACTATCCGAACAGCAAGGGTGTAAGCCATTTCTCTCATTTTCTTTAGATCCCTACTCTGACTTCAACTACAGTTGCTCTTCTACACAAATTTATCACTCCTCAGTTGTTTTCTGAAGGTTACAGATATTAAATTTCCCTGTGTCACAGACTGAATTCGAGTGCCAATTGCCTGTCTGTGGCATATACCTATGATTACTTCCCATTATGACTTCTAAGAACAAAGTTGGAGTCTCATTTTCAGTTATTGACTGAATGAGTTTTCACCTTACTTGTGCTTTCACTTCACCCAGAAAATCACCTATTTTATTATCCCATTGAAGGGAATAATATACAGTCACATTATTACCATTATATATCAAAGAAGTGCTGGCACCTGGACTATTGTTACGAATTATGTTTCTGCCATACTTCAAAGATGCTCAAGTGACTACATGCTGCAGAAGTCACAGTCTGAAAACGGGTATTTTATCAGAAACTTCTAGTCTACAATATTCAGTGAGAGAATAAAGAGCTTTTTTTTCTCCTTGCTGAAATGAGCCACAGTTTTTCCTTAAAGCCTTATGCTTTTAACTTGCGGTATAACCTACAGATACAGGCATTGCAGCTGGCAAACTAACTCAGAGGTTCTCAGCATTAAAAACTACAGTGAGTAACACAATTTAAACAGGTGAAGAGAACTATTAGCTCCATAATAATCACAGAATCATTCAGGTTGGAAAAGACCTTTCAGATCATTAAGCCCAACTGTTATAGTTCACTGGGTGACATTATGTTTTACAGCATTATACTTACTAACAATTAAGCTATGTTATCTACTAATACTGAAGTTACACAAGCTAAAGTAAGGTGAGAAGTTCTCAAATCTCAGGTGCTTTGAATGACCACACTAAGGTTTACACCGTAGCAGTCAGTAGTCCAAGGTGTAAGAAGCCCAGGCTTCACTGAAATAGGTTAAATTGGTATCTCTAACAAAAAAGCCTTATGAGAAATATGATGAAAAAAGGTTTTGGCAGAAATAAGTAAGTTCAGGTTTGCTATAGCTGATTCACTCTGGATTCTGGTTATGTTAAGAATTTTTTCTTCCTTCATGATGCCATTCTGTTTGTTCATGTAAGTAAATTAACCTAATCATTACATATAACATTATTGATACATTCCTTCATAATGTTTAGAGTTGATGCTTGCTTACTGTCCTACTATAACAGATTAGACCACCTACTCACACAGTTATGTTTGTTATTAAATGAACACACATGGAGAGCTAAAAGCCTGTGATAATACAACTGCAATTTTTAGTTGCCTTTCCAGGCAATAATCTCTATAGCTAATAGTTTAGTTTTCCCTCATAAAATCAGAAGGAATCTAACGGGGATGCAGTGAATCCTAAATAGTTAGCTGAGATAAAAGCATAAAGGAGAATCTATAATGGAATTTTCCCAAAGTATAAGTGATCAACACCACCATGAACTAACATCAGATACTGTGTATTTCAAACACTCTTTATGTGCTGCTGCTTAGCCAAGGTGTTTGGACAAAAGCTAAAAATAAAGACTACATTGCTAAAAAGCTAACCCTAGCCTTCAAGTTCAAAGAGCTTTTTCATCTAGCAGAAGACACTCATAACACGTGGCTTGAGTCCACAACCATGTCTAGGGAGAAAGCCAAGTAAGAGTCTCTGTTTTTCGTACGTTACTCAAACGTTTGCAGTGCCCTAGAGGGATTATTTTTTCTACTTAGTAAGTGGGTTTAAAAAAGTTATTATTCCATTTTTCCACATACATTAACCTCCATTATTCAGTTTCACCACACTGAAGTTGCTGTAGTCCCTGATATCCCACTGAGCTGATCTGCCCCAAAATTTGATATGTGACTCCCATCCATCATCAGCTTCATGTTATTTATGCACAGGCTAGTTCATTAATAGACATAGCAGCCTTAAAGCTTAATGACACAAATAAGGAGTTAATAAAAACACGAGTAAATCTTCATCTAATGTAGTTCTTGTGATATGACAAGCAAGCATGGATTGTATCAATAACACCACTTGAAGCAACTTTAGGCCAGTGCCTCAACTGCTGCGTATCAAGAGATGTACTCAACATCAAGAGAGCTGTGCAAATCAACACCCGTGAAAATTCAGGTCTATCTCAGCCTTTAATAACATATCACAACGGGATCTTCAGGACACAAAACACTGCCCACAAGAAAAAAAAAATAAATAAAGAGAGATGCTCAGGAAAGGGGGATCACACACACAACACACCCTGCCCCATAAAAGACACTGATCTCATGCATACTACTTGCTTTGATTCTAAGACAAAGACAGACGTTACTAAAACTGCTCAGGATTAAAAAAACAAAACAAAAAACCACAACCAACAGCAATTCCATACAAATTTGTCCAAGTATTTTTGAATGGACAGGACTTCAAATACTGCCTGACAACAGTTGCTCAATTATGTGTTACTTTAATTACACACAAGACTTGGCAGCAGCAGAGAACGTATGTCTGGGACAGTCCTCAAAAAATTTACTAACACTTCAAGATCCACAGGCCAAGTTACAATATGGAGAGTTCCTAAAAATACTTCATTCTGCATGTAATGATTCACTGATAACAGAGGGAGCAGAGTTAAGTTTAAGATTCACTAATAGACTAAAGCCAATTGCTTATTCTGTACAGTAACAAATTCTAAAACAAACATCTCTGTTCATGTCCTGCTGCCAAAGGGATGTTTCAGCAACAACTGTGTTACCAGGAAAGTCTTACATCACTAAGCAATTTGTAGCTCTACATTGGAAGTATCATGTGAAAACAAACATACAGCTTCCAAAACAACCTTAGCATACATCCATTTCTCAAGACCAAAAACAAACCAAAAAAAATGCTGGCATTAAGACCCCCTTTTTCTTGTCTGCAAAACCATTTAAGAAAAAATATTCACAATACCAGTGTCAACCAAGTTCATCACAAAAGCCAACTTCTGTCTTGCCTTTGCCCGCGAGCGCTTAACTATAATTAGATGCCCAAATGATGAATGATAGGCTTATACTTGTACCAGTTCTTGGGGCTTGTACCAGTTCTTGAAACAGCATAATACCCTGAAAGGATTTACCAGTACTTCATATGAAATGCATTAAAAACAAGCAACAAGACATCAAGTCACGTTATGTCAAGAGCAGAACTCTGTGTCAAAATCTGTTCCAATTTAAGAAACTGTTAGACAAAACAACATTTACATTTTATTCTGAAATCCTACATTAAGATTTACCATTTTGAAACATTGAGAATTGTATCACAGCCCAGCCAAGAAGGATGAAGACATAAGATACAAGTTATAATAGTCTTCTGCTTTTAACAACTTCACTAAGCTCAGTTACAAATTAGTGATGGCAAAACAAGGAACATAGTTTCAAAATAAGTGAAACAATAAATCTTAATAGCCAACAGATGTCTTTTTACCTTCCCAAAAAGCAGCTTAGTCAAAGCTCATTTCAGAGCCCAGTTTTGTGGCATCTCTCCCGAAATACCAACACCGCCTCTGCAGGGAAGCTGCCGTTACCCCAGCATGGGAAGGGGCTAGCAATCCACATAATTCGAGTTTATGTAAAAGGAGAGGAAACTGAAAGCTAAATCACTACACCACTCACATATTAATATAACTACAGCAGATATGCGAGCAGACCGCCAGAGCTCAGTTTTGCATTTAAGGGAAAAAGGAATGAGAGAAGAAGGAACCGGGGGGGGGGGGGGGGGGGAGGAGGTTCCCCCTCCCCTCCTTCAAGCAAATCTAAATTTGTTCATTAGATCCCCAAGCTTTTAGGGTCAGTTACATAAAAATAAGTAAAACCTGTAACGCGCAGAACAAGACTCCTGCCGCTGCCCAAGGCTCTGCCAGCTCGGCCCCGGCACCCGCCGAGGCTCGGGGAAAGGCCGGCTCTCCCCCCGGCGGCCGAGAGGACTCAACCAGGCACAGCCCGGCTGCGCTCCCGCCGCTGCCGGTGCCGCTCTCCCGTACCCCAGCCCCGCTAGCACAGCCGGGGGGAAAGGGGGCTGCGGTACGTTGGGCATTTCTGATGGTCACCGCCGGCAGCTGCAGGAGTCCGGTAAGCTTGACGTGCCACGAAATGGTGGCTCTGACCGCTACACACATTTTTATGATACGGAGAAATCGGGTGGCTGTGCAAAGCCGAGCCGGGAAGGGCTGGCGGGCGGCGGGACCGGCAGCGGCGGGGCCTGGAGCAGCTGTCAAGCCCGGCCGCCTCCCCCCGCGCGGCCCCCCCCTCCGCCAGAGCGGTACTTACGTGAAAACAAAAAATAAAGTAGTCGAACCCACTAATAAGGCAGCTGCTGTGGAGACAGGGATGTATTTAGTAGGTTTAAACCTCTTTCCAGTGCTGCTGGGCATCCTGTAGTTTACACATCACTGGGTAAATCCAACCCGAGAGGAGGGAGCCGGGAGGATGCGGGTCCCTCCGGCGCGGGGAGAGCGGGACCCGGGCGGCGGGGAGGGACGGGCGAGGGACCGGAGCAGCTGACCTCCAGCACAGGAAATCCCACCCACCCCGCCCGGCCCACTCGGCTGATGTCAGCAGCCCCTTAAGGTAGCGCTGCGGGGGGACGGGGCCCCGCAGAGCTGCGGGCCGGGCGGGGCGGCGGACCCCGCAGCCGGGCCGTCCCGCAGCAGCCCTTGCGGACAGGGCGGATCTCATCCCCCCCTCTTACAAGGGGGAGTGGGGGGGGGGAAAAGGCAATTTATCGAGCCCTGCAAGGCTCTTTGTGGGGCGTGAAAGCGCTCTCCCCGTTCGCTTTGCAACGCTGCTCTAAGGCTTGACCGCAAAATACCTCGGGTCTGCAAGCAGCTGCACCGCTGCAGCACCCCGCGCAGCTGGGCAGGGCTCTGCGCCGAGCAGAGGGGGCTTCCGAGGGAAGCGGATTGCAGGACCGGGGCCTGCAGTGAATTCCGAACTAGTCAAGTCGGGCACAAATTCTGCGTTGCTAGCTCGGTCAATAAACCCCCTACATTTTATTCAGCCAAACCCTGATTCACGGTATTGAGAAAACTGCTGCACTCTGCTAAATATAACTAAATCCAAGATGAGTAACTGAGTGCACACGTAACTGAAACGACACCATACCCTGTTCTTTTTAAATCTATCTAGTAGCATCAGGAAGCAGAAAGAGGTAATTTAAGGTAACATAAGAAAGTTGAGCGAAACGGCTTTCTGAAGAGCGCTGTGTGAATAGCTGCTCTTTTCACGTTCAGGGGGCACCACCCAGCAGCTTCCCTTAGTCAGAAGGAAACCCTCAGACGGGAGCAAGGGTTCAAGGCCACTTGGAAGTTTAGAAATCAAGACCAGGAGCTGCAGCTTGCACCCTCCCTCCTGCTTTCTTCCTCAGCTAATCCCCCATTTGCAGTTGCCAACATGCAGATAAAGGAACCACTGTGCAAGACAACAAAAGCCACATGTGCAGCTTCTGCTGGGTGTTCTTAGATGTAAGCTTGCCCTAGAAAGTATATACCTCAGTTTGGTTCTGAAAAGATGTTACTGTTCCCCATCTTAAAAGACTAGATAAGCTCCACAGTCCTAGAGGTATTAAGAACAGGTAAAACCCAACACAAAAAAAAAGCAAGTAAGGGTCCTCAACTCTGCAGTTCACAAAAAAACCAAACCGTTAAAAAATTTGTGCGCATCAGCTTTAATATAAGCAAAGCCAGCAAGTTTAGGCCTGAAGACATATGGTTATGTGATATCTCAGCTTTTGCTAACAACTGCCCCCTGTCCAAAAACAAACAAAATTTATTCTGCAGTCTTCTGAGAACAACTTTAAAAATGCTGAGGTTTATCCAAAAGCGAGAAAAGCCAGAAAGCAACTCAAAATGAACTCCAGACTTAGGTTTTTGAGGAAAGGGAGGAACACCTACTTAAGTTATTTTTGAATGCTTGGAGGACATTAAATGTTTCCTATGCTTCACTACTCTTTGTCATGCCAGCTTATTGAAATAAATGATTCTTAAAGTCCTTGTAACTAATCAAAAGGTCAACAACTTTACACAGAACCAAACTCTGCATACTAATCTGAAAGCCTTCAGGCACATCTATGCTAGCATATTAAGTTGGATCAAAAGTATACTTTGGAAGCAAATCTCTTGATCACTGTCACCATGGTTTGATGTATGTTGCTGAGTAGTCTTGAAGTGGGTAACTGGATTAGTTTTCAACAAAACTAAGCTGGGAAGATACATTTCAGGAACACACCTAATACTCAGGTCATTAATTAGTTTAGCACCACTTGCATAACATAAGCAGAGACTTCATCACTTTGATCAGTTCAAGCCCTCCCCCCTCCTCCTCCAGCAACACTCTTGATCAAGAATTTCAGTTGTAAACAGAACCCTGATTATTTTTCCAGATACTTTTATTTTAAACTGGGAAATGTTATCATAAGAAGCATTATAGACTGTTTGTGAAGTTTGGCTAGCATCCTGTAATGACAGTAAGAGACTTACTCAAATGCATGTTTCAGGGCTTGAAAAGTAGTGAAGAAGTTAACTCTCAATAACGGTCAGATCTGCATTTTTAGCAGAGACAGGCAAGTTTCCTTTCTAGGTGAGCAACAGAAGCAATCTGCCAAGTTTCTAGCAGGTTGTTAGGGAACAATAAGCACAAGTTTATTTTAACATACATATTTGGAGGTTGGTGATTTACTTGAATTTCATCCTTTTGAAGGACAAAGCCTTCCTGGGACAGTAACATTCCTTGATGGGAATACAGGAGTTATTCTTAAGACGACTGTTCCTACTCTGTCCTCTGTACTTCGTGAACTTCAACTGTATTTTCCTATGAAGATCCTTACCTCTCTGAAGTCTGCTTCTTAAAGGCAGAATCAGTGCTCCTGCTCCTTCCACCCTTCTGAATGGTCTTCCCTTTATCACTCTGACACACTTATGCTTCACCAGTCTTACTGTAACAGCCCCAGTTTAGAGGGGCAATCTTTCAAGCCACTCTTGTCCTGAAGAGAGGTACTCAGCAGCAAGCAACTTTGCATGTTTTTTTTAATATCCCAGTCACTCAACACTGTAGAGAGGCTCACTAAAGATAGCAATGCAAATACGAAGTATCAGGGCACAAAGAACTGTAACTTTCACAGCAACAAAAAAGGCACATCTCCAAACCTCAATTTATCTTAAAGATGACTGTGCAAGTCTGGGCTGAGCTGCAGTCATCCTGTGGATCAAGACACTTAATGCCATGCAACACTGCTGTCATGCAGAACCAGCAGTCCCAAAAGAGGGCCGAGACATCCATGCTACAAGGCTACAGCATTACGCTGAATTGTGTTTTGAGATTATTTTTTTTGCTGCTGTACATTGTAGACTACCTATCAGAAAGCAATAAATTACTGTAATTTGGTGTCCAGCAGTTTTCACACTTCATTCCCACTAGCATTCCAGTTCTTGAGAATGGTCTATTTCCAAGACAGCATAAAGCACTGCTGAGCAAAATTCAACCTCGCTATTAAAAGGCAAGTATATTTGAAATCACGAGATGACTTTACCATTCAAACGGTAAGGATGTCTGAGGACTTGACTACAGCAGAATAAGCATGTCTCAGAGCTGGTCTCCTGGAACTGTAGTTTCTGGATTCACACTACCTTATCAGCATGCCAGAAGATTCTGGCAGCACTGAGGTAAACAGCAACAGCAGCATGAGTTAGGAAGAGATTTAATGACTACCCAAAGAACAAATACAGCTACACAGAACAATCTAAAAATAATCTGGCAGAGTATGGCTAGTAATTGCATGTCTTTTTGCAAGATTTTACTCTGAGATTTTACCCCAGAAAGGCAAACCACAGAAGTTTTGTTGGAGCCACATGCCAGGGTAACATTCTCAAAGCTGGCAAGATGAAAGAAAACTCATGACAGAGCTAGCGTCAAGTATTCTTGATGACCATGCAATTATCATATCAAATCATGGCACTACGTTAGCTGGAAGTCTTAGCTACACGGTTAAGAAAATCCTTTTTATTTTGTACAATTGGAAGTACCAAAAATCCCTGGAATCTTTTATTGGTCACTGGGCAATTTAACTCCTAGCTCATACTAGCTGTTGTCATTAAACAATGACCAGAATAAATAATTCTACTTTTCTTACTGGATTTGCTTACTACAATAAATGCATTTGCCAGCCCACGTAGTTCCAGTGACCTGCAAGCTGTTCAGGGTCACTGGTAGGACCCTGAAGGATCAGCAATTAGGTGTTTAGTAAAAGCTGTTTTTCCCTCGGACTTGCAGTGTTTGGTACAGAGGACATCTGGACCATCACGCGCAGCATGGTGCTGGCAGAAAATCCGAGCAAGGCTAGACAGTTCTGCATACAAGCCAGGCCTACTTGCATGTTTCTTACTAGATCTATCAAGAAATTATTGCCTCATAATGACTTTTCAGTAGCCTAAACAGATATCCCACATCATTTTCTACTCTTCCAACAGATCTTTTCTGTGGAATAGCATTTGTTTAGAGCAAAACTCACTCATGTAACACATTTCCCAGCTGCAGCGATGGGGCATATCAAGTTGCATTTATTATGAGACTTTGAGCACTTTACTTACAGACTGATTCCTAAATCATCCCCACAAGGAACTACTTACATTAGAATAATGTAGGCCTCTGAACAGTTTTTTAAAGATTCACCAACCATCATGTTTAAAACCATTAATAGTGTAATCCTCCTCCACTAGGATGGAGTATCACTCTGAATGACGCTGCTGAAACTCAGAAAGCCAACAGTGGTTCACGTACCAGCAAACAAATTAAGATATTAAAACTGATAAGCACTATTTATCTGAAGCAATATAACTTTAATTATACCTAGTAGTCTTGAGAAATATCCTCCAAAGAATGCAAAATATTCAGTCATTTTAACGTCCACTCCATCTTTGTTGATGTTTACATAGCTGTAATTGCTTTTATGGAAAAACAGCATTAGAAAACTATATACTTTTAGCTACTTGAAATGAGGACAGCCAGTACAACGTGAATAGGCAAGAATCTCTGACACCATTGGCTTCTCTGTTAACACGTAAGTGAATTACACATCTTGATACAACAGTTATCTACAACACAGTGAATCGACTGATGTAAATTTGCAGCATCAAGACTTAACACAACAAAAAAATCTGGACTTCTCCAGCTTGAAAGTTCAAAGCAAGTTTAAGGCTATAAAGTTAATGAAACGCTTGCAGTAGTCAGACACCTTCCACAAAATAAGTTTGCTGTACATTAACATCTAACCCAGAATTGTACTAGTACCTTGTTTGTACTTCAAACATTCGTCATTATATTTGTTAAAAGCATAACAAACTATGCCCCACAAACCTCAGCTTCACCATCAATGCTTTAAGGAGTTCTACACATGTTATTTATTTATGGACCTAACGTAGGTTGCATTTTCATTAAGAGACTATAGCAAACTAGTTACACACGTCTTTCAAATATGAACAGGTCTTAAGTCAGTGGTTAATGTCTAACATGACTGAAGTGAACAAAGAAATTCCATACTTAAAATTAGCATATTAGAAAAATATACCAGTGGTCATAAATCCGATGCCTAGCTGTAGATACTAATAACTATTCAACCCTTAATATAAGGTTTGTTTGCTCCTGTGCTTGTCAGTTTTCTCAACTTCAAGAATTATTTCTTCATATAATTGCACAAGCTACTTAACTTGAGCGCCTTGTTTTCACATGCATTGAAGTCTGAGAAATCACTTACATGTACACTCTACAGCAGATTAATTCAAACTTTTCTTCAGGAAGCAAAATAATTCTGATCTGTTGCAGTTAGTTTTCCTCATCTCCTGACTCTGAAAATGATACACTGTCAGACCTAGTTAAGGTTAGTGAAAGACCGGCAATTTCTCTTATTTTAAAGAGTAATCAAGCTAAACCTTTAAAGTAAATCTGAAATAAACCATCATAAAAGCAAAACCAAAATTTAAAAAATCCTTTTATACACTTCTTTACTAAAGTAGTGCAAGTTTACACATAAACACAACCTCAGCAATTTAAGAACACTTAGAAATTAGTTTGACTAATCAAAATTAAGACACTAGCTTGCCATAGACACCTTTTGGAGAGAGGTTTGGGTTTGTTTCAAATAACCATTCCACTGTTGAAGCACTCTGCATTGAAAGCTGATGGCAATCTGTACAGGTGATCAAAAACAGTATGGCAGTTTATAATGTTCTCTCTCGCACAATCTCCAGTTCTACACAAATAGTTGCAATATCAGTTGCAAGTAATCAATAATATCAAGTTGAGTTTTCTGAACTCTGAATGCGATAACTTGTCTTCAGAGAAAAGTTTTTAGTAACATTAAACTTTTTCATTAAGTTATTCAAAGGAATGCCTTGAGAGGTGAAGCAGCATAAGGCATAGCATTTCTATTGTGAAAGGTCAGAGCTTAGCACAATTCATTGTCAGCCATAAAGCACAGCATCCACCTTCTGGACCCAACATTCTCAAACTGGGAAATCCATACCCCTAACTGGTACAGCTGGGCTGGGCTGCAGGTGCCCCTTCATGGACAGGGAAGTGCTGGGTGCCCCTTCATGGACAGGGAAGTGCTGCTCAGGCTGCAGATCTTTCTGCACCAAACACCTCCCCAGCCTCCACTGAATACCAAGTGAGAAGAACTGGTATACCTGCAAACCCCACCTCTCTTCTGTACAGCCCTATTATAGTTCTTTCCATGATGAAGGTATAGGTAAAAAAATAATCCCTCATTTTTCAGTTAAATCCTTCAAAGTTTTAGATTAAGCAAGTTCCAAGACATTTAGTAACAAAATTGAAAGAAATATTCAGAGTTCTATTTTTGCCCTTTACATACAGGTATTTCTTGAGCAGGTTGCATCAAAAATAAAGATTCACATTCTTGTGTCTGCATACTTTTGAGAAGAATTCTAATTTTCTGAGGTTTTGGTATCACAGAGAACTTGTGTTTTATATAAGCTGCCTTATTATGGGGCGGGGGGGGAACAACATCATCATTTAGTACTAAAATACAACAAATTAGGGTGTTTGCAATTTGTGAATGAGATTTGTATCACCAATACAAGCTTATTCCTGGATGGAAAAACCTAACCTATTAGCGTATCTTCAAAATCAACGTGAGATTAAGAGAGTACTGTTTTGAATTCATTTTTCTAATAAAAAAATTGTCTATTTTTTAAAGACCTTAACTACCTGTTAAGAAGATACTATTTTGAGACTCAAAAATGTAACTATTTCTAAGTTAAATTCATTATTCAGGTGTCCTCTGACACTCATCCATCCTGTTTTATGCACATGAAATGATCAGTGCCAACAAAAGCTGGGTTATTAAGTCTGGCTATATAGCATCTCCCCACACTTGAAGAATTCGTACAAATTGCAGATGTTAGCACCTGACAATGCTTTACTATTTCTATGTTAGTTTCCTTTTTTACTGAAAATGGATTAGAACTTCTTAAAAATCTTCACTTGTATCTTCTATATTTGGCCATATTCTCAGTAACAGTTATTGAAGTTAGAAGTACTAAAAAAGCCTTATCTGTAGCCAGCTGCAGTAACTATATTCCCCATTATTTTAGACTGCTTTCAAACACGCTAGAAGTTCAACTGCAGGTGTTAAAACAGCCTAGAATCCAATTTATCTCTAGAATGCTAGAGATAAATTAAGTCTCAGCACACGCCTGTAAAATGCAAGGTTCTGTTGATTTCTCTACTGTCCAAACAACAAATTAGGAAAGTTTCTGCATGATCTATTTTTACTGACACAATACCTTCAAACAGGTTCTGGCATTTGAATCACACTAAGGTTATTGCCATTTCAGAAACAAGTATAAGGCAACTGACATATTTTAGTACTTGCCCCCACAAATTCAGTAAGGAACTTTTGCACTGCAAGCCTGCCTTTTTGTCCAAAGACTACAACAATTTTTGAGTCAAGCTATTATTTTAAGATTCCCCATTGCCTGACAAGACAGGTCACATTGTATCATCTCAATAACTTTGTCAACAGTGAAGATGGAGAGAAAGCACAAATACTGGGTGACCTGGGCGGGGGGACAAGATGCTACATCAGCTAGAACTCTAGAATACTTGGTATACAGTAAGCTACAAAAAACATTTCAAAGACATCTCTTGCTTGTCTGTATTACATATAGGGAAGTTTATAATTCAAATCACTTAAAGAAAGCCTTATGTCACCAAGATCAATTTTAAAAATACTTACTGCTTTTTAATTTTTAGAATAGCACACCTACAGCTTCTAAATGGACTAGAACATTGACTAATCATCCTTTAGTTCAGAAGATTAAGACATTCTTCAGCCAAATGCTATCCAGAGAAGTTTTACTTAGCGGTTCCTCATAACTTTGCTCTTTTTTGAATGTAGACTTGCATTAAGGATGGTTGTAACCCATGAACTGTAAACATGGCTCAGTTAACCTAAACAGGAATGGAAATGTCTTGAAATCATTTAAGCATGCATGAATAAGTAACGAGGGAAAGAAAAGAGGGCAATAACATTAAACAGGAGTCATCAATATCTAAGATTAAGACAAATTAAGTCATTCAGGTGTTTCCTCCCCTCTTCCATACAACGTTTGACAGTGAAATCAAACTCACCCATTTTGCTGCCTTCATCACTTTGCCCCTGCAGGCTAAAAATGCATTCCCACTAAGTTCTTTAAATAAAAAGCAAACCCTCAAAATGAAAATTTATATTTATTTTGAAATTTTAAAATGTAATTTCTATCAATTTAGACACACTTTGACATCAGATCAGAGACTTTACAGTGACTCATGGATAAAGATTTGGCTTTTACATTCAAATGTTAAGTACTTCAGAATAGCTTTGTCTTGTTATTTCCAAACCAGAAACACCGAAGAGCATTTTATTTTGCCTTTCAACCATTTTTGTTAATTAACAGACTTTTGATATCTGCTGTACTTGAAGGGAAACATGCACAACACCAAAGGAATTACTTAGTTTGAATGAAGTGAGTACCTTAATTACAGTTCCAGATTTGACTAATTCATTGTATCATTGAAAGGCAGTGCCAAGTAGAAATACAAGATTTTTTAAAAAAATATATTCTCCTCAGGTAGACTGCAGAGCCTGACCTACTTTGGAAAGCCTCTTTATGAAGATGAAAAGGTCTTGCTCTCCAATGTTAACATCATACAGTCTTAAAGTTTAGCAAGTTCTGCCCAGTTTTCATAACCATTTTGGAAACAGTATTACAGAATTCCATTGCTATCCTAACACTATTCTTGTATTAGTGATTAACAATGAAATCCAATTAATCTATCCAGACAAAAAAAAGCGATTTTATTGTTTACTATAGTTTGTTTTCCTATTCTTTAGCACTAACTTGAAACTGGATAAACAGAAAACACTTGCAGGGAAGAGATTTGATCAATTTGCTCATTCTGGCAAGGAAAGTGCCCCTCAAGGGTGTACAACCTAACTAACTGTTCCAAAGTGAACAGTCAGACTGCCACTCTCAAAGAGGGACAGCCTCCCACCATGCAACTTAAAAGCTCAGAACCCCTCCCAGTTTCTAAAAACAATGCAAGCTCCAGAGCCCTGGAAAAAAGCTTCTAAGGTTTAGAAAATAACTTTTATGATATGCTGACATGGGGAATCTCATAGTAAGGTACTCAGTTTAAGATTCCTTTGTATACACCATAACCGGCTGCTGCTGCCTTCCGTCAGCCAGTAGCACGCCATGGAAGACCTGGGACCACAGCAACAAGTACTTTGTGCTGGTCAAGCATTTGCAAATTGGGGGTTGGGGGAATATTTTGTTTTGTAAGAGGAAAATACTTCTCAAGTCTCACGTAATCAATTTTCTCTCCCACTCTTATTTTCACTGTCTGATGGATCATCATTAATAGTATGCCTGGAATGCTCTATCACCCAATTCCAGAAGTCAGCTGTATTTCAAGAACCACAGGCACATTCCCTGCTCAGGAACACACAGCAGCAAGTGTGAAAGGTCTGTTATATTACAGTTTTAGAAGCCATATAAGAAACATGGATGCAATCTTAATCTTCCCTGTTGGTGAAGTCTGTTAACCTAGTTAATCCACAGGTATGATGATACGTATCTCAACACCCAATGAAACAAGTGTATTCATAAGCCTTTAAAGTATATAGAAAACTTGGTTCTGTCCTCTGATGCTGTTTTCAAGTTTATTTTATTCACTCTTTTGGATGACTATAAATAAGTTTCTTTTCCACTATGGAAAAGAAAGTTAGCACAGTACATTTTCATGACTGGGGAATGGATTTTCTCAAGACATCTTCAAAAGGGCAAAAGCTTAGAAAAAACAACCTGAATGTTGAATTCAGTTCTGTATAAAGTCCCTTGTAAAAATTAAAAACAAAACAAAAAAAAAAAAAAAAAACCAAAAAAAGGAAAAAGAAAAAGTGTAAAGGAAAAACTGCAAGGCCCAGGATGATTTATTGCTTTTCTTCAGCTTTTTCCTTGGTCTCTTTCTTCTCAGATTCTTTGCTCTCTTCCTTTACAGAAAGCTCTTCTAGTTTTTCAGCAACTTTATCAGCACTATCATTTTTGTCTGTGCCTGCTAAGAGATTGATTAGGAAAAAAGTTACATACAGGCAGTAATGGTTTTTCGTGTTACAGGGGGAAAGAGAAGTGGAAGGTGAGGGGGGGAGGGAGACAGGTAGTATTGAGAATAAGAACAAAAAGTAAGGAAATTCTCTGCTGAGCACTAGAGCAATTCATTCAATTTCTTTTCCTTTGGTAATTATCTCCGATGTCAGAATTCAAGAAATACAACTTGCATATTTTAATTGCTAAATGAGGCCCCAATTATAGTGACTGATAAGCATGTAACACTTGGTCAGCTTTGCTGTTACCAGTAACTGACTCAATACAGTGTCCAGTCAAGTAAATGCCTCAAGTACCTAGCTTCTTGCTTATCTTAGCCAAAAGCCAAGTTCCTCAGTTTCAAACTGGGGAACAGGAAGTTCTTAAGACTGAAAAATTCCAATCTAAATATCCTGAAGAGCATTGACTGCGGATCGCTAGTAATCTATACTTCAGAAAGATGGAAGTGTTCATTTTACATGGTGAAATAATCTTGTCAGACAGGCAATTCTACAAGGTGGTGCATTAATCTATTAAATGAAGAGAGACCTGTGAAGTGGTGCTACTTCATACACATTAACTAAAAATATTTAGTATTCTACTTGCAAGATTATGTATTTGTGGAATTTGGGAAGGGAAGCTGGAAGGAGGAAATATCACTGTGGCTGCAGTTCATTTGTGTACCATAAAACAGAAATGTTTCCTTAGTAGCTTTTCTGAAAAAAGCTATGTCCCAACAGCAACTGTAACAGCCTTCCACAAGAAAGAAGGCAATTGACACTCCTGTGAACTATTACTCTCGCAGACAGAAAAAGCACCTGAACTGAAGGCTGCAGTTCAGTACAGAGTGAGTCTGCTAAAACACAATGATACTCCAGATGGCTATAACCACTAAAACAGCTAGAAAAAGTGGCATGGTGCAGACTTTTAACCTTACCTTTCTTTGCTCTCTTGTCTACTTCATTCCTGCATTCTTCAAATTTTGCCTTGAATTTCTGAGCATCTGTTTCAGTAAAGACAGTATTTTTTTTCATTACTTTCACCTCCTTGTAATGTTGAATATATCCAGTCTTGAGGAAAGATACATGAGTTTCATGTAAACAAAATTCCTAGGCACTTAAAAAGTAATCTAGTTTAAAATTATACAAGATGCTATGAAAAAGGAACAGTTACTTTTCTTTAGCAAGTCTACTAAAACAGCTTATTTTGCAAAATACTTACAATGTGATTATTGTGACTCCCAGCTGTCCCTAGACTATACAATTAAGAATATGGTATCAGAGACTGCTCATATGACTATCTGTAAGCAAAAACCTGAACATCACCTTTGAATTACTACCATTGCCAGCTCCATTATACCCTAGAAAGTCTCCACATCCTTACCATAACTTAGGGTTTTAGCATCAAGAATGGAAGATAAAGGCTGTTTCATTGGTACAGCATTCAGATTCAATACCCAAAAGCCTGGACTCAAGCTATTCCTGCCTACAACAGCTAAGGAAACAAAACCTTTGTTATATTTTGGCCTAAACTACCACTTGATTTAATAGTCATTCCAAGCAGCTGATCAAGTTACAACAGCATTTCTGCACAAGTAACACAAGCAACAAGCCACAAAAGCCAGTACTTTCTAACACCAGAACTGTAAAGCAGGTAATTTGGTATGCCAACTCGGCCTGACTGACCACATGAGGTCACTGTTGCCCCACAGGAATTCAGAAGCCACTCTGAAACTACTCCAGGAAGTATTTGTATTGATTCCTTTTCAACGATCTCAAAAAGGAAAGATACTTGACAGGTGAACAGACATGTGTGCCCTTCATCTGCTCAGTCAGTACTGCAAAGGGTAAACAGGCAAAGAGGGCTAATCCTTCAAGACAAACGCTCAGTAAGCTGAACAACCTCTACCTCAAAGAGGGAAAGATTTTTCTTTCAGAGGTGAACAAATAGTTAACAACACCCTTTAACTTCCTATTTGATTAAGAAAGGAGCAAGCACTAAGGAGGTGAACCAGAAAGATTTATTTGGCTAAACAATACGATGCTGGAGACTTGAGGAAAAGGAAGCAAGATATATACTATCCCAGATGTAGGCAAATTCATCTAGTTTAAAAATACACAGCCACTTTATTAGCCATCTAGCATGTAGGGAGAAGAGGTGGCTAACACACTAAACTTGTGTGGCAAATGGTAAAGCAGGAAATGCAACAATTTTTCCCTTTCATTTTGCCTCCTTTTTCAAGAAAAAAATACCCCCAAAACAGTTCTTTGATCCTAAGGAGCTGGGAAAGCTACACTATCATTCAACCCTACTAGCTGATCCACGTGTAACTACAAACCTACTTTCTGTTCTGGTTGTCAACATAATAACTCCAGAAAAAACCCACCAACTAGTGTATGATAGCTGGGTTTGACAAACACTTTTCACTGAGTGTTCCATTTAATCTAAACAAAAAAAGAGACTACCTAGTTCATTATTTAAAAAATACCACAAATCTCAGGTCACTATCTCCTTGCTTCTAATGCAAAAATGTAATCTTAACTACAATTGGGCACCCGAGATAAACGAAAGCAAGCTGCATGTATTAATCTCTACTACACAGCATTACTGCTTTTAGTTTTATTCTAATTGGCATTTCACTTGCATGAAATGGCTTAAGTTAAAAAACATGCCTAGGGCAGAAAGCTCTGTATTACTGCAGATCTAATTATTACACTGTTTTGCCAACACATACAATTAAGTGATTAACCAACTTCTCTCAGTTAAACAGTAATTAGCTAACAGTACCATGCAGTAGTAAGATACAGTATATCTACAACAGTGGTTTACAGTAACACTAAGACGTTGAGTGTAATGTAACAGTATACAAGCAATGTAAGTTCAGTGCCAGTCCACTCACTCTCTGCATTTAAAAATCGGATTGCCAGAAGTTCAGGCTTGGGGCTTTCATCTGCAAAGTCAGCATGTGTGTTCCACACCCATGCCCTGTCGCTCCCAGCGTTAGGCTTCAGCTCCATTAAGGGCGTGACTGAAATGAAAGCATTAGAAGATGTACATAGCACAGTAGTAAATGTTTTCCACACCAGCCTCCATAAATCTTATTAACAACTGGCTGCGATGGTTACGTATAGCACTTTACACAGAACTACTTTTGGATAAACAGAAGACAATGGTGCCCATATATATTTTTCCTTACATCATCAAATAAAATGATGCAAGACCTTTACTGTATAGAAGAAGGCTAGATACCCTATTGTTAAGAAACTGAGGGTTTGATTCAATTCTTGCTTAAAGCAAACGATTGTGGTACTAAGGGAGATGCAGTCACTAAACACAACTCTAAAGAACAGTCAAACTGTTTAGGAGGAAAAGGCATTCAGAAAGACAAGCAGCATTCGTTCTTCTTTTGCACACTGAAAATACTACATGCTACATTTTTAAAAAAGTATGATTCCTACAATTAGTCATCAAATCAGGTTCATTTCTCTCCCATCAGTTTAAAGCTCTGCTACAAGTTATTACGGAATTCTGCAGTGCTGCGAGATCCTCACAACATACTTTCAATCCATTTGTTCCTTCCCAGTAAACAGAGCCCTTTTCCTCCAAGACACTGTAATTACTTCACCTGACTGACTGGAGAACTTGGAATGTTACTTCTCACACTACTCTAAGACTTTTTACACTACACACACTCAAAGCTTAAGCAGGGTCTTTTTTCTCCCTGACCCCTGTGTTGTTTGTTTCATTTGAGAGCAATCTGAAGGGTCTACTCACATCCTTGCATTTTTTAAATTTAGAGATCAATTTTTTTTTCATTTTTGCAAAACATTAAATGAAATTATGCCTGTGAGCCAGCATAAATTCAGTAAAGAAATCTATACTTAAAGCATTTTTCCCAGGATAAAGAAAAATTTTACATGAACGCTATAAACTCATCAATTTTGTTTTGCATATGTGCAACACTTATTTCCCTAAACAAAAGGTTTATTCTTATTGGTTGGTGATTATAGACTGCTTTAATATTTGCCATTTCACTTACTAAACAATAACACCTGTGTCCTCTAAACAAGTCTGACTTTCTGAGATCTACCCAAACAAAACAAGAATTACGGCTTCTGACTTCAGATTTCTATTAAGCTATTTCAAACAAGTTATCTAAATGCAATTTAACAGGACAGACTACTATATATATACTCTTTGAGCAAGTTACGAAGTATTACCAAATTAGTCTACTTGTTGCTAGTTATATTGACTGTCTTGCCCTTTCATGTTTATTTTTATTCAAAGAGGATCAAAGGAACAAACACCTCCTGCTCCATCAGCCCCATTTTTCAATGAGTTAGCTGAATATACCGTGTGCATTTCAGTTTATTTCATACGCAGAGAAAGGCAGCCACAGATTAGTTTAGCACCTCAGTATCTGTTTTCTGATGGTGAAGCAATCGCTTCTACCAATTCAAACACTGAGCTCAAAGTAGTAAATTACGATTGCTAATTTCTCAATTCTTTTATGAAAACAAGACAACATACATTAACTTATTACCCTAAATAGTATTAAGGCCTACATTTTCAGCACTCTATTAATCATTAAAAACAGACACACACACACTGGGAGCAACCACATAATGTCTCTCTGTTCATGCTAAATTTTCTTTACAACACTATCAGAGTCTGAAGGGAAAAAACTCCCCACTTTGAGACTCAGCCCTTGCATCTGATCACAAAACCAACTACGGCTTCCTTCTGTTAATAAGAATAAGCACTCATTGTTTTTGATGCTTGTAGACTTGTGTGCAGAGCAAGAGATAATCATATTTACAGTCTAATATAAATTTGACACCTGTTTAAAGACACAGCAATTCTCTAGCTACTACTAAAAAAGCCACCAAGCTCTTAATCTACAACGTATAATTCTACAAGCTTATTTTTTAAAACAAAAATAAGCAGTATAGCAATGTATAACATACTATAATGATTTGCACAAATTTTTAGGGTTTTATCCCTCCTCATGAGCAGACGAATTGTTCCCTTCTCCTTGTGTTTCAGGAGTTTTACATCACCAGTTCCTCGTTCTTTCCATTCAGGAAGATCATTTTCAGACGCAAATCGGAATAGCTTAGCCCGCCTTGAAAAAAAGAAGAATTTAAGAAGTTAGGCTGCACGTAGAAGCATTTATCAAAACAGCATACTCAACTGAGCAATACAGTTGTTTTTTTAAAAGCAACACACAAGAAAGAAAACAATTCCTTTGTAAAGTTCCCTGTTCTACTTCAGCATACAAATTTAGAAACTGATATGATAAATCTAAATTTAGTAACAAACTATTAGTAATTATGTAATAGCTATACTAAAATTTAACACATTCTGGACACACTTTGGGGGGAACTATCAACATACTTGGTGTAGGCAACCTATTTTAATTAAGGTAGGTAATTAACAGGTTTTGCTATAGCTAGAGTTCTTTATGTATATAATTATGAATATAACTGCTCCATCTAACCAGCAGTATTTATTAATTTAAGAAACTGAGCAGCTTGAGGCCAAGTACTGACTCTTGTATAATTCAAGCCCAACGTTCGATCAACTGTTAAAGCGCCTCACCCTCTAGTCACTCATTTCCTTTTAACTCCAAAAAACTAGTTGTTGCTATTCTTAAATCGGGAATAAAGGAAGCTTCATGTTGTACTGCAGTGCAACATACCTACTCCAGGTAGGTACCGTTTAATCTTCCAAGATGCCAGTGTGCCAAAAGAGAAACAGGAGCAGTTTCGGACTTTAGTCAAAACTGACACAAGAAAGAGCTTGAGTTCTGCAGTGAGTGGTTTAAGACACTGCTATAGGAAAGAAAGTGCCTAATCACACTATAGGATATCTACGAGAATATACTTTTCTATAGAAGACCAAGGCACAGGGACTTGTAACAAGACAGGTCCTTCAAGAGAAGGTGTCATGTTAGTGCAAGCTACTCTAACAGATGCTCTAATGCAGACAAACTACTTGGTTCAAAAGCAAGTCCTTCCTTGCAAGTCCAGCTGGCATTCAGTAGGCGATTCCCCTAGGTTTAGCTATCAGAACGACCAGCATTCAAAAAAAGGATTCCTTTCCTCCTTCACCTCTCTACAGACATAAAAATGAACCTACAGGCTGCTGGAACTTACACTGTTGTTATTTCCCCCCTCTCCATTTTAATTAAAAAAATAAATTCCTCTTTCCATCTGATACCGCACATCATGTGTGTGGAGGCCCAATGGTCAGAGATCTCACCATGCTACCTGTCAGAAACTGACCACTGCTTTAGAATCTGTATAAGGACAACTCGTATACCTTCTAGATAAACAACAGCCTTCTGTGGTTAAGTAAAAATAGTATTTTTTAAAACCTGTTTAAAACAAATAGATCAAATCCAAAACACTTCTCATGCCTATGTGTTTCTTCAGGCTGATCACAGATCTTGAGCAAGCTATTCTGATTTGACAATAAGCCCAAACTAAGGATAAAACTATGTTTAAGACACCAGGAAGGTACTGCCACAAATGCCCCAATACTGGACTGCATCTATTGCTTTCATTGTTTCAGTGTACCATACATGACCCTTTACAACTGCGGATGCACAGCAGCAACACTATACACGTCTCACATCTCACTTCCCCTCCCATGATACTTTTAACACTGTGATCACACAATTTCAAACCCATAATTATTATCCAAGTTAATATTTTCTTTTAGGCTAAACAATACTAAAGCCAGATTCATCATATCAGCTCCTTTCTATTATTCCAGTTTCTTGGGGCATTATTACCAATCATCCCCCACTCAATCTCTGCCACCACAGCAAACAGCAACCAACTTAGATGAACACTTCATACACAGAGATTCCTAAGAAGTTATCTGGCTTTTTATAAGCCCATTGAAGTTTAAGCCTATATTGTACTTACATCTTAAAGAGTTCTTCCTCATCCTCTTCCAGAGTTTTTATTTCTTGCTCAGGAAGGGAAACTATGGGCTCAAACTGAGGATCATGGTTAGAATCATCTGCATTTTCAGTAGAAGTATCATGCTCCTCATGTGTTTCCTGAAGAAAAAAAACCACAAAAGTTACTATGTTCTTAAAATCTATACTCATATCTGTATTTAAAATGAAAACTTATGACAGCAATTAGATCTTAGTAACTGAAATACCCTGTAACAATAAAAGAAAAATTACTACAGCTGAAAAAAGAAGGCTTTAAAGTCAACATATAGTTATACTAAAAAAACCCCACCACATTAAAAAAAAGGTGGGTTTTGGAGTACTAGATGTTTTAGTCCTATCACTTTTATCATGCAGGGGCCTGGCCTTGAAGCAACAGCTCTTGGTTATGGAAAAATAATTTGACTATTTTTCCTATATAATATGGTTTATGCTATTAAACCACCACTACTATTTCTTAGTGGCTAATAACATATCATTAATGGGAAAAATTAAAAAAAAAAAACCCCATAACACCAAAGCAGTTAGCTAACCCAGCTTAAGGAACACACCACATCCAGAAATTGATTATTTTAGTCACGTGTATTAGAATCACCCACAATCAATGATATTTTTGAAGCACAGTTGTAACACTCATGAAATAACTTTTTTTTTTGCGTTAAGACTCTTTGGGGAGCTTTAAGTTATGTGTAAATGGCCAAAATAATAGTTCCTTTTTAGTTATTTAGGAATTTGTCATAGCATTCATTAAGCTTAAGAATTGTTTGTAGTATGTCACTAGTAAGTAAATGACAGACACCTCTAATAGTTCATACATAAGCACCAAGAAGCGTTGAGTAGAGAAGCCCAGAAGGGAGATTCATCTACAAGTTTAATGAGGCCACAAACAGCTATTTCAGGTCAAGGGAACTGATTTGGGGTTTTTTGTTGTTGTTTGAGTTAGAGAGAAAACAAACACCTTCTACAATATTATTTTCCTTTACAGATGAAACAGTCCACTCTTACAGGCTCTATTTATGATACCCTTTACAGAGCAGGTACACAGCACACATGTGTAAAGCAACTGAAGTGAAAGAGTTTACTATTTACTAAATAGTAAAAAAAAAAAAAAAAAAAAAAGGAGGGGGGGGCAAGTGGAAATTCGGTAAGAAATGTTGCAAAGTCAGTCCTGATTATGCTTTATAATTAGCTTTAAACCCCCGATATTCCACATCTAAGAAAAAAGTAAGAACGTGGTTAAGGTCCATCTTGTGGAAGAGACCCCGGCTGAACCCCCCCAGGCCGCCTCCCGCGGCGGAGAGCGGCACGTCCCGCACCGGCCGGCCTGCGCTGGCCAACCCAGCTAACAGCCGTGAGCAGCGCAAAGTCACAATAGCCGCACGTGAGCGAGCGGATCCCGTTATCACGATAAGATCCCGCCCCACCGCGATATAAAGCGCGCGGGGCCGCGCCTCCGGCCGGGAGGCACAAGGGGTCGATCAGCCGGGCGGGGGAGGGGCGGGAGAGAAGAAAGGGGGAAACGGGGAGAGGGACGGCCCAGGGGCGCCTGAGGCGCGGCACCGGCCTGCCTGCCGCCCGCCGGGGAAGCGCCGCCGCCTCCCGCGCCCGGCTGGGCCGAGGCCAGGCCCCGGGGACACGCGTGCCCCGCCGTACGGGCATCCCCGCCGCGCCACGCAGGGCCGAGGCGGCGCTGCCGCTCCCTGCCCTCCGACCAGGCCTCTAGCTCGCCCTCCCCGCCCGCGGGCCTCGCCCGGCCACGGGACCCCCGCCCGCCTGCGCCCGCCTGCGCTCCTCGGCCCGGAGGCCGTCCCGAGCCGCCGTCCCGGCAAAACCCTGGGGGCCTTCCTCCGGCCCGCCGCCCCCGGCCGGGCCCCACCTGTTTCCGTTACCCTCCCGCCGCCATCCGCCACCCCGGGCCGCGCTGCTTCCTCCGGGCCACACTGCTTCCTCCGCCCGCGCCCGCCATCCCCGCCCAGCGCGCCCGCCGCCCTCACCTTGGTGTCCGCCATGGGGCCGGGCCCGCCGCGCTGCGCTCGCCGCCTGCCCGCCGCGCTTCCTGCCGCGCGCCCCCGCCCCTCCCGCCTTTACCTCATTCCCGTAGCCCGCGCCGCCGCAAGGCCCGATGGGAAGCACGCGCTGTCCCTCAGCGCCGCGCTCCCGCCCCGCCCCCGGTGCGGCGCGGCGGCCCCGGCCCGGCCCGCAAGGAGAGGCAGCCCCGCCACCAGCCGCCACCCGCGGCGCCGCCCTGCGTCCCGGGCCCGGCCCGCCCCGCCCCGGTAAAGGTTGTTTTCTGCCGTCCCGTTGCCGAGGCGCCTCCCATCAGCCCTCGCGGCATGGCGGCGGGCACCCCGCGCCTCGATCCAAGATGGCGCTCGCGCGGTGACGGCGCGGGACAGCGCTTCCGTCGCTTCTAGCGCTACTTTCAAGCGACGCGGCCGACCCGACAGACCTGAAGAAGTAGCGGTGAGGGGCGGACATTTAAAAAAAACCCAACAACCTAAAACCGGACCATTTCTCCCCGCGCCCCCCATTCGTTTCGCGACGGCCCGTCGGTGACGCCACGGCCCCGCCCCCACGGCCCCGGCACGAGGGAACGCGAGGTGCGCGCGGGCCGCGGGGACCGCGGACGGGGGTTGACCTGGTGTCCGGGCCGAGGGGAGGCTGGCGCCGGCGGGAGCATGGCGGAAGGGGGCGGGCGGGGCGACCCCCCGTGCGTCGCGGCTCCTGCGCCGGAGGCTGGAGACGGGGCTGAGCTGGAAAGCAAGGCCGGTGGCGGCGGGGATGACACCGCGGGGAGCCCCGCAGCCTGCCCCGACGTGTACGGATACATTAAGGGAGACCTGTTTACCTCCGAGATCTATAAAGTAGAAATACAAAACCTCCCCAAATACATCGGGTTCAATGACGTGAAAAAGTTCCTCGCCAAATACGGACTCAATCCTCATAAGATAAAACTGTTTGGGAAGCAGACGTTCGCGTTCGTCACGTTTAAGAGCGAGGAGGAGCGGGACAAGGCCATGCGGGTGCTTCACGGGGCCATGTGGAAGAGCCGGGCCCTGAGCGTCCGGCTGGCCAAGCCCAAAGCCGACCCCATCGCCAAGAAACGCAAGCAGGAAGGGGAGCTGGAGCAAGAGCAGGGCGAGGCAAAGCGGCCCGTGCTCTCTGCAGCCAGCGGAGAGGAGCCCCTGAGCAAGCGCATAGCTGATGTGGTGACCCCGCTGTGGAGCGTGCCCTATGGGGAGCAGCTGGCCAAGAAGCGGCAGGAGTGTGAGCAAGTGCTGCAGAAGCTGACAAAGTAATTCCTGTTTGTAGAGCTACCGTAATGTTTGTGGGACTTGGCCTTACGATGGGATAGAGCTAAGATGGCACAAATTGCTATCTCTAAAATAAAGTAATTTAGAGGTAGGTCAAAACCCAGATCCCCTGACAAAGTCAATAAAATATAACCTCCAATGCTAGGGCCTAAAAACTGCTCCAGCTGATAAAACTTGCTATTGCTGTTCTTGGTCAGCCTCGAAAAACTGCTAAATGAAGGGCTGTTGTTACATAGGCCTAAGCAAAAGGATGTTTGTGCCCTTAAAAAAAGAATTGGCGCTGTCAAGTGGTGTAAGGGGGAATCCATCTGTAGAGATGGTACGCGATGGTTGGGATTTGTTCTTCAGAAATCCACTCAAACTTTTATGCCTGGTCTTTGTAGATCAAAGTATCACTTACCTCTCTTGCTTTACTCACGTAGATAAAATCGTCATTCTCTTCATGCATGGGTACGTTGCTAAGTATAGTTCATACCTTTGTAACTACATTTAACTCTTATTCTTTCAGGTTACACCTCGTAAAAAGTTGGAGGGGGTTTGTTAAAAAAATCTTGTGGAAGAAATACTCTTCATCTGATAATCTAGTACTTTTTTTTTTGCCTATGCAAAAAAAAAAAAAAAGAAAAAAGAAAAAATGTCTTTTGCAACTGGTAACCTCATTTTTTCTAAATGTGTCCTTTACCGTTTTCGTTTCTGATTTGGGCAGGGAAATAGGAAATAACAACAGAGCTTTGTTACCTTGGTTGTTCCTGCAGAAGCAGAAGTACAATAAATTGTGTTGCCCGCTAGAGGGAGTGAAAGCGTCCCCGGTGCAGGTAACTAACCTGGGTGATGTATGGAGCGGGGCTCAGCGCGCTTGCGGTTCAGTTGGTCATTTGGTGTTAAGAGACAGTGGACAAACTGAGTATTTGACTTCATATTATCATGAATGATGATTTTTAGACATCGTTGCCTTTCATGTAAATACTGTGTGGAAATACTGACAGGAAGCCGAAGAATAGTTACAATTAACTGGCTATTCTACTTTTAAAGATCAATATGCTGTCCCTGCAAGCTTGTGTTGTAGGCTAATACAAACATTCTTCAACAGAGGCTATATTTTGCCCTTTAAATAACAAGACTTACTAATACTTTTTCATTATTGCTGTTAGTTCTCATACATCAAAATCCATTAATATCTTCCATATAAACTAAATGTCCTGTGTCCATCTGCAAATACATTTAACCATATGAGGGTTGTTTCAGGAGAAACTTGGCATGTACAAATAAGTGCTGTGTAAATATCTTACATAACTTTATTTTAAATCTAGACTGAATATCGCAACAAATGTGAGTTCTTGATTGGGATTGGTGTAAATCAAGAAGACAAAACTGTGGGTTGTCGTCTTGGCAAATATAAGGGTGGTACATGTGCTGTAGTGGAGCCATTTGATACTATTCACATTCCTGCTATTGCCAAAAAAGTAGTAAAAGCTTTCCAAGACTACATAAGGTGAGCATAAGTAAAATGAGTTATCCATAAAGGTTTTGATATCTTACTAAAAATATTTATAAAATTAAGTATTATGTAAAGCTTAGTGTTTGTTCTGAGCTTTAAGACTGAAGATATGCCACACTCAGTATTCAGCAATTCTTTGATGTTCGCATCTCGTGCCTAGATCACTGAGTATTTTCCCTTGCTCTTGCTCAGCTGTTCTGAGATGGAGGGACAGGTGCCAGCTGAACACCAGCTTTATTGCGAGCAGTGTATAAGTCTACAAGAAAAAGTGTCTGTTATTTGAGAGCTTCTTTCACTAACTGTAAAGAAATACTCAGAAAAAGGCTTTTTAAAAGAGGAATTTGAAGAACAAAGGTCAGTTGCTTCCTTGGATGAAGAATCATCCTACAACAAGGAACAAAACATAAGGTGTAAATGTAAGCAACAGTACTTTTTAGGAAAGGGAGTGGTTTCTTTAAATAGCAATTAAATCCTCAAAAATGGAAACCTCTGAAGAATCATGGAGAGTTTGACCTTGGTATGATGCACAGAAGCCAATTAAGGCATTATAAAAGGTTGTGTCACTATCTGAATGTGGTGAGAAGCAGCCTATATCCTATCTATAATTTTGTATGGGTTAAAATGGGTAAGAGGAATGTGAGAAGCGGGCAGAGATTATTCTGCATTAGGAGATATTATCTATTCATCAATCTCTTTTTCCCCTTTTTTCTTAATTAAGATGTGGAAGTCACTCTATTCTTGACAAGTCAATGTAACCTCTCTACTTAACATTTTTCATCGCTTTGCATGAGGAGCTGCTTTTGCTTCATTAAACTGTTGAATATTATGCAAAAAAATAGTTCTCTGTTAAGTAACTGAGCTTCTGAAAATTGCAGGTCAACTTCTTACTCAGTTTACAGCCCAGAAACCTACGAAGGTCACTGGAAACAGCTCACAGTCCGTACCAGCAGGATTGGCCACATCATGGCCATTGTTTATTTTAATCCTCAGGTATTTAAGTTGATACGTCATGCGCAGCCCAGGCACATAGATGTAAAATTACATAAATTTGATTTTATAAGTTGTGCGTGCAAAAGAGAAATAGAATAATTACTTGGTGTAGTTTACCTTGCATTACTGCTCTGCTATTTAGACTAATCTGATACATGGAAATGAACAAGTAATTAATATGCTTATTATAGAAGGCATACACTAAATCCTATCTTTAAGTCACTAAGATGATTCTTCTCCCTTCTTTCAAATGGAACCTTTAGAAATTAAGTAAAGAAGAGCTAGCTGACCTGAAAATATCTCTGGCAAAATACTTCACGGAAGGGATGGGAAAGAGCAGTGGTGTTACCTCTCTGTACTTTGTGGAGGAAGGACAAAGGTAAGGGGGTGAACTGTGCTTCGGGGTATTGTGCTCATGGCTGGAATTTCAGTGTTTGCAAAGTGGGTGGCACTTCCACATCATTATTTCATCTATTTCAAAAGTAGCAGCAGTGTTGCTAATTTGTTCAACAGTTGTTTTACCTTTTCCACGAGAGACTCCTGAAATGTCCCGCTCTCCTGTAGTGTCCACTGGATAAAGGCAGGTGGAGTTTCACTGGGTGAACCCACTACTGTTCACTGGCTGTCAGGCTGTAGAAGTGTTTACTGCAGTAGATGGGTATTTATTATTGTCAACAAGTAACTTCTGCCTCCTTTCTTCCCTATTTTACATGATTATATTTTTCATCTCCCCATCCTCTTCCACAGATAACAAGGCTCACATCTTCATCTAGAGACAACGTAGGTCCTACTGTTACATTGATGGAACAAGTGTACACTGTTAAGAAAGAAATAGCCAAGAAGATAGTCTCTAAAAAGATACGATAAATGTTGGCCCACTAAATTACAGCTTTGTATGTAGTACTACAATTTTTAAGATGACTACAGCTTTGGTAAAAATTGTAACAAACATGTTTGTTGTCTCCCCCCCTGTCCCCACCGCCCACCTTTACTTTGTCTCCCTGTGCCTTTGCCCCCGCTGCCCCCTAGGAAATCTCCCAATCTAGAAGACTTGCCTTTGGAGCACGTGGCTGGTGATAAGTACATCTATGAAGAACTTCTTGGCCTAAAATTTAGAATTTCTCCTCATGCATTTTTTCAAGTAAGGATGTTACAAAGTTGCTAATTTAACTGGGTTTGCGTTAACGCCCTTAAGCTTGGCTAATGCTGTACAATAAGATGCTACATCTAGAGACTTAATCTTTTATATATTTGCTGTGATTAATACTTTTTGAGTATTACGTTCAGCTATAAAAACAGTGAGTGTAAACTTGATGGGGGCATGTTGAAGACAACTTGTTTTTTTAAGAGTTCAGTATAATTTCCCTCCTGTTGAGTGGCAGCATTTATATATACAGAACGTGTAGTACGTATTTCAGGAATCTTTGTAGTACTAGTTTTGGTTTGTTTTTCCAAAACATCTTTCTGCCCTTCCAACACTTTAAAACCTCAGCAGGTACCTGTGCTGTTGAAAGTATTGAAATAGGAAGTGTATTATTGCTTGCCATTGTAAATACATGGAAGTAAACTGTATTTTCTATTATTTACCATAGATTAGAGGCTACTGTTTTTTTCCACATGGTGTGCTTTGCTTGCTCTTTTAAGACAAAGAATACGCTTGCTGTAGAGGCACGGGTTTAGAAAACTTCCTTAGCCATAATGTGGAATTACAGCATTTACTTTAAAGCAGTATCACAAACAAGGTTAAAATAAAGCTTGCTGGATGTAGTGTCATGTTATATTCCCCTGGTTTTGTATCTCTACTATTTCCTATTCAAGGAGAGCAAGTATTTTTAAAGTCTGGACTTCACTTTGTTGCTTAGGATTTTGCTTAATTATTTTGTTTGCTCTCTCCTCTAGTTTCCAGACTTGCTCTTTAGGTACTGTAGAACAAGTCATTTTTTACTAGAACACAGGTAACAAAACATTACTTTTCAGAGATGTATTTCTTAGAAACAAGACAAAGAAAACATGCTTTCCTAAGACTCATTAAAGCACATTGACTATTTATGAAGAAGTAGACCTGTTCAGAACCTAATTTTGCAGGTAAACACAGAAGCTGCAGAAGTTCTGTACACAGCCATCAGGGACTGGGCGCAGCTGAGCCAAGAGAGCACGGTGCTTGACATTTGCTGTGGGACAGGAACTATTGGCATTTCTTTGGCAAAGGCGAGTAAGCAGTTTCTCCTCCCGGATATAAGCTACTTTTTAACAGATGTAGATCTTTAGCTGTGTTTACAATAAAAGAAAATACTTGTACTTAAAATGCAACACTTTTATCTTAATTTTTAAAAATTATTTCTCATTAAACTGCCTGCAGCTGTTTTACCAAATTATTACAAAAACTCACCCTTCTGTCGAGCAGCCTGAACTATGCTGAAACTAATTCAGTCAAAAGAGGCTGTAGTTCTGCAGGACAGCCAAAATTTACTAGAATCTATCCACTTATCTAGTTTGGGCTTTCTTAGAAAGCTTTGGATCTGAATAACCAAGGTTTCTTATACAATTTTTAGAGCAGAGCTTGCTAGACCATATAACGGAGTCTGCCCCCCTCCCCACCCACCCACCCCCTGCCCCTCGCCAAAGAAAGACACCAGCATAACTGGAGTCTGTTGCATACCAGTTGGGATAAATGGCATTCATCCCACAATTTCAGTCTAAAAGTCCCTGTTCATTTGCACAGGTCCCTTCTCAGCCTTTTTTCTGGCTGCAAGGCAGTAATTCTCCAACCAGGTACTAGTCAACGTTCACGAGTACTAGCTAATTGCTAATGCTACGAATAATGGTTAAACTTCCATTTACATACCAGATGGGTTTTTTTTTCTCTTGATTCTATAGAAAGTAAAGAAAGTGATTGGAATTGAACTCTGCCAAGAAGCTGTGCAGGATGCCAAAGTGAACGCCCAGATTAATGGTTAGTTAAGCTAAAATGCTAAGACCTTTGTTAAGAAGCATAGTAGTTGAATAGCTAGTTTCTCTTTACGTTATCTAAGCAGCTTGGAATTACATGTTGTTGATAGTAATCTTGTCCATTTTAAACACTTAATCTCTCTTGAAAACAAATACCGTGTTAGTCTGTAAGATCGGTTTTCCTGTTGACTAACAGCTAGCTACTTTTTTCTGCAAAACCAGAACATTTCAGTGTAAAAGTGAGGTGAAGTCATAGTTACCCTCATAAATAAAACATTAACAGTAGCTAGTTTTTGTGGGAATTTGCTTTAGTCCAGATAATGGAAGATGCTCAGATTAATGTTTAAATGATCTGAAGTACCAGTGATTTTATTTATTGTATTTACACTGATTTCAAGGTACACTAAACAATTTGTAGTTACTAAGGCATCTGAATTTGATATCCAATTTAAGTGTGCTGAAAGATGCTCTGACTAGGTAAGTACTCTGATAACATCTTTTTTTTTTTTTTTTAATATAGAACTGAGTAATATTGAATTTCATTGTGGGAAGGCTGAAGACATTGTTCCTTCTCTAATTAACATATTAGCTCCTCAGAACCTGGTTACTATTGTAGACCCACCACGAGCAGGGCTGCGTAAGTTTACCTTCTCTTAAGTCTGTTCTCCCAGTGGGTGTTTGGTCGTGAACCTAAGAAAACATCAGTGGAATGAATTAAGCAGGAGGCTTCAGGTACAGCTTGAAGCAACAGGGTATTGCAACAGTTTTTTTCATGCTGGAGTATAACCTGGAATTTTTCGGCGCGTGTGTTCATGCACACAGCGCAGTAAACAGCCGTCTTGGTTTTGATCATCTAGATTCCAAGGTAATTCTTGCCATTAGAAGAGCTGAACATCTGAAGAAGCTGATCTATGTGTCCTGCAATCCCAGAGCCGCAATGAATAACTTTGTGGAGTGAGTATTTCATGCGTTAAGCTGACTAAGTAAATGCGGTAAGAAGCTGACTATGTGCTCTTGGGGGAGGGGGACCATGAGCTGTATTTACCTTTCACCAGAAACAGTTGACACCTGCCTCACAGCAGGATTGCAACTGTATTGCCCAGTATGCCAGTAACAATGGAAGTACTGGGGTGGTGAGTAACACCAGTGTGGAATTGAGCCTTGGGGAAGAAAAACCTTTCTGAGAAGAGTAGCAGTGGTGAAGAGCAAACTGCGATGTGAACACAGTTCTTCCTCCCCTTTCTTCCCCATCAAGCCTGTGCCGGGCCCCTTCCAACAGAGTCAAAGGAGCCTCTTTCCGTCCCGTTAAGGCGGTGGCTGTGGATCTCTTCCCTCAGACCAGGCACTGCGAGTTACTGATACTCTTTGAAAGGGTGGAATACGCAAACGGGAGCTCTGCTGAAGCAACACCTGATGCTGCTCAAGGCCCAGCAGCAGGACATGACGCCGAGTGCTTGGATGGTATCAACCCATCCAATGCTGACAGAAGCCAGACAACTCCCGAAGGTGCAGGTGCTGCACTTGAAGAGAAGGAATCTACTTAACTCCTGGGAGACACTTTGCAGAAACTACTTTTGCTTGTTAGATGCTTCAGTAACGTTGGTGCTGTAACATCTAGGTAATAAATCTCGGTACAACAGAGCGAGCTGCAAGGCTTCCAAGTGATTTCATCAAACTAATGTGATCTACATTTTATTACATACTCTTAGGCCAAATCATGCTTCTCCCCTCCTGCCCTCAGGGGGAAATTCAGGTGAGTGAAGTAATACATCTGGTGGGCTCACTCTTTTAAATGGTTGAAACAGCTTTAAATAACTATTCTACAACTATATTCAGATACAACTGTTTGAAACCTGGGCTGATCTCTAATGCAACACCATCCCTTCCAGCCTGAGTGTCATACACCACACAAGTGCTAGTGAACAGCTGCTGTTCACCACCACCCAGAGCAGAGCAGTGAGGGCCCTGCCAGCACAGTCTAGCTCCCTGAGCGGGTCAGTGTGGTACAGGGACCCGTCACTGTCAGTGCTGACTTTCCCCAGCTCTGCCCACCTGTCAGAACAGTGCCCTGTCTTTCGAATAAGCTGGTAAAGGTTTAGCAATCTTCAACCTTCCATAAATCATTCACGTGCTAGATCTTTGCTAGGAAGCAACAAATCTATATTCTAATAAAACCACAGTCTAAAACTGATTTATGCTGAGACTGTAGCGTCCCTGACAATACAATAATGGCTTGCTTAGATCACTCTCTACAACGTACAAGTAAAGCAGTGATGACTTTGCTCTAGGCACACCCTCACCCATGAGAACTTACTGCCTGAAGTTGCCTGTAGACACCGGTCCAGGCCATCCTCCTTGGCAGAAAATTTTTCATTTTTGATAAAGGCTCATTTTCCTCTGACTATAGTAAAAGTCTTGGATGCCTTCAGTCAAATACCTCCGATGTCACAATGATCTCTGGGAAGGCTGTCCTCTAGGAAGCCCCACAGAGGCTTTTTGATCCTATAGTAGCTTTAAGAGGGGTAACATCAGCCTCGTGGAAAAACCATTTATGGTGGAGTGATATGTAATTCAGTGCTTAATGAAGAATGGGAAAGCAAGGGGAGCGTTCCCTCAGCTTACTCAGTGCCTGAGGTTATAGCTGAGGTACTGTGGACACTGTTTCTTTCTACCAAACAACTGCCCTAGGCAAAAGGTCCTTAGCTCGGGCATCTGTCTTACTGTGAGCCCTGTGCAGGAAGAGAGAAAGGCAGCTGTACTCAATGCAAAACCTTAACGCAGTCAGGTCTGCACGTACAGCAGAGCCCCAGCCACGCCAGTGAACGCGACCTGGTGATGGGGCCCAGCACCTTAAGCCACGCTTCCAGCGTACGCACAGACAAACCTGGCCGAGTCCCACCCTGGCACAGAGCTGCTCTCCCGCCAGGATTCGTGCTTCCGCACAGCTGCTCAGCTCCTTGCGTCATTGTAACTGACAGCAAGCCACGCTAGAGACAGTAATACTGTTAGCAGTGATCACAATTTTAAATCTCAAGCTACTGAACACACTTCTAATGTACGTTTAATAGGGACTGAACAAAAAATCTGCTGTCATAGCACACGGGCTTGCCGCTACCCCCTCCTTTTTAGTTGGGTGGGCACGTGACAACAGGTATGAAACCCAACAAGCTTGCGTTGTGTCATTTCCAACTGTGACATCATCGTTCAATTAAAAAATAAAAATTGCAATTCCAGAAAAGGTTCAAAATTTCCTTTCATTCTAAGCAATGTCTAAGGATGAAAACACTCAATTCCTTACCAAAAAGGAGCAATGAGGTAAGTACTTCCATAACCAATGAGCCTGCACTGATGTAATTTCTATTTTAAAATACCTACAGGACTTGAGGAATAAAAGTTCCCGTTTCTGAATATGCTTAAGCTATCACAATACCGATGACACTGGAGCATTTTATAATATCAAACTTTATTGCTCAAAACTAATTGTCTGAAAAATACACATGTAGTACTCAAAGACCAAACACATAGGATTATATGATTGTGCAGAAAAAAAGCAAGCAGAGGCTCAGTGAAAATGAGGCTTTAGAGTTGTACCAATTTAGCACTGGCATCAAGCAGCTGCACCCAACGCAGTTCCTACAGCAACCACTGTTACCTACTTGGGCAATAAGAATTAATTTAGTTGTGGTTATTTCACTGTCTCAGATAAACGTCAGAATACTGTAACTGATAATTTTATTTGGTTAACAACAGCATGGCTTCTTGCACTTCACATTGCTTTCCACGGAAAGGCAGGAGGCTGTCACTTCCTGAATTTTACTCCAGAACCAAAGCACAGTCTAGAGAATTAAGATAATCGTGATGCTTTTCAAGACCTGGATGTTACAAATATGTCTGTATAAAGCCTAACAGCATCACAGGAAAGTGGAAGTTTACATACAGCGGTTAAGTTTATGCATAATAGTCTTTCCAAACTTCTGAGTACCCAACTACTTCATCAGTTTTGTTTAATAAATACGTAAGAAAAAGCTGGATGACTGGTGTTTAAATAGGTAGCATCTGACTAGTCACTGGAAGTCACAGTAAGTTTTCCATCAGTACCATAAAGATTTGAATGCACACAAATTAAATCCTGAAAGTCAATATACCACACTTTTGTCGAGAAGCACATAATATGCAAAGCAAAAACTGGCTAATTCCCAAAGGATGGAACAGTTCTTAAAAATACCCTCCATCCCTATAAAAATACCCATCCTCCTCTGAATATAGAAGGGATAAATAACAAGTATCAGTGACAAAAGCAGCAGTTGTTTTATGCATTCATACAATCAAGATCTAAACCTTTACAGCCGATTACCTAGAAAACACAAGAGTTACAAGACAAGTTTAGGATACATCTTGAATCACACTGTAAGTGTTCATGCAGAAGCTGAAGTTAATGCAATGATCTATCCTCTATCACAGCAGCTCGTGCTTATGTGCAAATGCAAGACTGTTACACTCCAAACAATAGTAAACATTAAAACACAAGAATACTTCACAATGACATAAACAGCAGTTAAGTTGTTTGTTCCAGCAGTTATTGCGCTATTTTCTGGACATCTCTCCAGTTAAAGGCTGCAGCAAGGTCTAATACCATCTTTTTTTGTTTGTTTTTGTTTAGAATGCATAATAAACGTTCTAGGCTTTGGTTCACAATGAAATCTCTGGATGTTTTAATTAAGGGCAATGGTCACCTTGTGATTCTGATGGTGGCAGACTGAGGTAATACAGCAATCCTCTTAAAAATAATGAAAACAAATTTGTAAGCGAGGCATCTGCGGATATTCTGCAGGTGACCTGCAAAAGCACTGACATTCTGATTTCAGAGAAATAAAAAATATCTACGAGGGTGATTTGTCTTTTACAGTGCCATCCAAGTATAGATTTTTCTGCTGAAAACACATAAGCTGAAGTAAAACCTACCTAAAAGCGCAATACATTTAGGCATAGAAGATATAAGCCCTGTCTTTATGAAAACAAAACAAAAAGTAAAAAAAAAAACTCAAAAACCCAAAAGAGAGAGACAAACAGTAATCACTGCTTGTCACTACTGCACCAATATTATATACCCTTCAAAAGATGGAGATTTATTAAAGCTATACAAAAAAAAGCAGAGGCAGTGGTTTTTTTTGTTGTTTTTTTTGTTTGTTGTTTTTTTTTTTTTTAGGTTTTTTGTTTTTTTTTTTAGATAGGCCACTTCTTTAAATAATAGTTATGTATAGTCTTCGAACTACCCGTATCCTGTTACAACAGGATTACAACTCATGGAACTGAAAAGCTAAATACAAGAATAAAAAACGGGGTGAATTCATATTTGCAGAGACCTCTGAGCATATCACTCAAACACAGTAACAGGTAAGACTCCAAGACTCCTCCTGTTTTACCTCAAACATTATACGCAACATATTAGAAAACATTAGTTTGAGATAGAAATTAAAGTCCATGTATTTCCAAAATAATGGGCGATATTAAAAGAAGGTCTTGCAATACTGATGCCAGTATCGTTACAATCCAGTAGGCACTAAATTCATTATACTGCAGCACTCTGTGTGTAACAGTGGGGAAAAAACCCCAAACCAATAACCCATAAACAACGCCCTCCTTGAGCCCCCCGATGACTGTCCTGAAGTACCAGGAGCTGCAGCAATCACCAAGAGCTGACCCCTTTCATTCCCACAGGAGGAGGAGTGTCAGACAGAGCAGTACAATGCTTGGGGACATCACTGAACCCTGCCACCACCTTAGTTTTCGCTCTCTTCCTTCAGAACAAAGAACCCTCAGGCACGATTCCAAGAGCAGACTTACCGCCCAGGGAAGAGCCCCCTACGCGGAAGGAAACCCGCAGAGCAGCGCTTTCACTACAGCCAAACCAATTCCTTCTGTGCTTAATTTCATAAAGCCTCAGATGACGCGGTGAGTACTGCCCGTTTTCTAAGATTGTATTTTATAATAGTTGCATATTTGTGATTTCCTTATTTATCAGTTGAACCTGTTATGGTCTCATTCTACTCATTACTCTATGTCATATTCCAAATCTACATTCTAACTTTCTTTGCAGAAGTTACACTTTTTCTTTAAAAACTAAAAATGTAATTAAAAAAGTAAAAACAAAAACTTCTTAAAAAACCTAAATCGCTGCAGTTCTTTCAGATTTCTTAGGGTTGTGTTTGTTTTTTTAAAAAATTCCTTTGCTTTTATGGTGCAAATTAATTTTAAGACATAGCTGACCAAGCTAGATGTATTCTGACACCAAACAAATGAGAAATTGTGTTATTGCTGGGAGAAGGGAGTGGAAGGTGTTTGAACACATCATTGGCAAAATATTTTCAGACTGTCAACCATCCTCAGCTGTGTTTTGGCTCCAAGCTTTGAAAACAGCCTTTCAAATTACAGTTCTTATTTTAATCAAATAAATAGGGTCCTATTTCCCCCTTTCAGCTGATCTGTAAACTACCACAGGCTCTTTTCAATTAAAAGAAAACCCAGTAATTCTGGATATCCAGCCTGTTGCTCTTAACACTACCAAGTATACTTGTTCTTTTCAAGTAATAAAAAAATCTGCATACTGTGATCTTGAGTAACTAAGCCTGGCAGGAGACAAAGAAACAAGACAAACATCATTACTGGCCTAATCCTATGGCATTAGGAGCATTGCTCATCACTTTCATGTATTTGTCACCAAAGTGTCTTATCAGTGCATATTATTATGTGCTGAAATGCAACAAAACTTTTCACAAAAATAGTTTTAGGCATGTTCATACAAGAAGATGTACATATATTTATTTTATATATACATATATATGAATGTGTGTATATATATAATACCAGCTTCAACCTGTACATAGATATTCTGAATTTCATCCTTAAAACACATCCATTTCAAACAACATGGATGGCTTTCCAGGAAAAAGTGCTTGATTGATTTTATCCTGTGTGAACATGCCTGCCCTCTATGCATTTGCCCAAGTAGAGATCTTTATGATCAATCCTTTAAACGTATGTATCTCAGAGGTATTAAAAAAAAAAGAAAAAAAAAGAAAATAGGAAAAAGTAATATTGCCCTGATGATGCAAAAAGAACAATGCATAACTGAAGCAGCTTGGATTTTAGAAGTTATCTTGCATTCTGCAGCAAACAATTTTTAAATAATGGTTGAAAAATCTAGTTCCTCCATTTGTGTTATTGCTCCCCGCTTGTAAATTTTCTCATTACACGTCAACGGTACAGAGAGGTTCACTACCAGGTTGAGCCGATTCCACTATTGTCATCTTGGGTTTCTTTCGCGTCTCCTCCTAAAAGGTTATGATACAAACACCACCACACAGTCATGAAGAGAATATAATAATAAAACATTGATTTAGAATCTTGAAAAATTTTAGCCAAACTTGCATCAACTGTTGTTGTGAAAGGTTAACTTGTTCTAATGTTGAAAATAAATTTAGTGAAGTAGGTAAAAGGTAAAATCAATTTATAAGCCGGTTCAAGAGAGAATGAAAATCACTCTAAAAGTAGCCCTCCCCAAAACATGAAGTTTTTAACAGCATTCTTGATGCTAGACACGACATAAAACAAGTAAAAATTCTGATCGCCGGTAAGCCTGACCCATGGCATGTCTGTAAACACAAAGAGCAGATACTCACTCTTTCTTGTGCCAGTTTTTTCATTTCTTCCTGTAACTTGTTCAGGATGTGCAGATTTGGCTTGTTCTTTTTGGCATACTGCTGAAGTTCTATCACACTTTTATCAGAGGTTTCCTATTCAACAGAACCATAAAGCAACAACAGATAAGCTTTTCTGATGAAAAAAAAATACTAAAATATGTGGAGCAGAAGCTTAGTATGTGATAGCTGTACTTCCTTAAGTAATAACATTTATTTCCATGAGTCAGTTAAATATTAATTAGGTTATATAATTTCGACCTGGAAGATGCAAGATTAACACAATTATTATTGTCAATGAAAGCACTCATCTTACGTTCTGGCAATAGCAAGGTATGAGAATCAATTCATAAGAACTGAGAACCGGTCACCAATGCATACTGCCTCTACCGTGACAGGGAAGAACGCTACTATGCCAAAACAGACACCATTAAAAGTTTGCTGTAACTAGTTAAAAACCCAGAAAAATACAAAAGCCAAAATACAATTGCAAGGTAGGTTACAATCAAACAAAATCATGTTCACCTGTTTAACCATCTTGCTACTCTCTCTACCATACATACGCAAAAGAGAGCCCCAATTTTTCACATGTGGATGCAGTAGCTGTAGGATTTTCTGAGAAGCTAATTGTTTCCCCACTCTTTTATTTTTGCCTGTAAAATAATCATGAAAATGTGTCAATACTAGCACATTAGGTAATAAGATGTTTACTTGCATTATTCAAAACTGAGATAGCAGAGAAGAGTAGAATCAGCACGTAACAAGCTAGATAGCTGAACAAGCACCTACAAAATGGACAACAAACAAGAACAGGAAAAAAGGAAGATGTTATCAGAGGGCACACCAAGTACTGTACTTACACCAGCCTCGCACTGTGTGCTTGCCACAAGTCATTACATATTCGCTCTTCTGATTTTTACCAGGAATCACTTCAAACTTTATCGATGTATCACCCATTCCATGGTTTCTTAAGCACAAAAAAAAAAAATAATTGGTATCATATACTAAGTAAAATTACACTCAACTGAAGTGGTTGCAGTTGTCTTTGACAGTCACTGCAATGAAAGCAGATACATTAATAATAAATTTTAAGACATTAATTAATAAAGAGTTCATTTTCAGATCAGTAACTTGACTTGATTGGAAAGGCAAGCCTGTATAAACAAAGAACAAATAGATCTGTATGTCCCACAGCTAAAACCTCATCTCAGAAGACAAGAGGCACGAACAGCAAATATGACTTGCAGGAAGATCCAGCATTAACCCGTACAGCCCCAGTGAGCTGGGCCAGCCCACGAACCTCCAAGCTGCTGCCAGACACCATGGGCACCAGCAACCAGGCACACAGTACGCCCAGGCCCAACACCCGTACACAGCAGAATTTGCTTCTTATTCCACAGCCTCACCTTTTAAGGCACTCATGGAGAATCTGATACGGAGACAAGAGTCCAGCTTTACTGGTGAGTTCATATACCCGTGAGTCCTCAATACTGATATGGTTAAAATACTACAAAGGAATTGAAAAGGGTTACTGTGCTTTCGCACAAATAAGACCTTAGTAGTGTTCTTAACCCTCATTTCTCCTTTGCAGCAGCAAAGAAATTCTGTTACTCTTAGCTTAATACTTTAAATTTAAATCCATAATGGAGGCATTTACAACATCAATAAAACTGCCACACCTAATCATGTATTTGCATACAGAAATCTAAATAATTCCTTTAACTCCAATTTTACATTATACAAGATGGACATAAAAACGACAATCTTAAAAATCCTTCATCACTCTTTCTCACTTTGTTTTAACTAATTATGATATTCTACTTAACAAAATGCTATGGTTTAATAAAAGAAAATGTAACAACTATTGGAATGTTTTGTACTTTATTATAAAACAATGAAAAAAAACTCATCTGTTTTCTTGATCATTTCAACAGCGTAGGGCTTACAACACAGTTTTACGTTAAAGCAAATGTACAAACAGCTCATTCTGTGTATTACACTTTTCAAAATTAAAACATTCCTTCCAGGCTTTTCCTTTACTCCTTACTGATGGTCTGTTACATGCTGAATTGAAAGCGAATGCATCACTGCTGAACAAGCTATTAAATATTTCCTGTACCTGAAAACACAGTGCACACTCTCCAGTTAAAGAAACTTCTCCTTTGATTTTCTCAAATGCCACTGCTTAAAGCCTGGAATTTTAGCTGTCTGATCTGGCACTAAATAGCTTTCACAGGTAAGTAAAAACGCCTCAGAAGCCTGGACACTTTTTGTTCTTACTTGGTCTTCTAAGACAATCACACAAAACCTGACAGCATCTAGTTCTGAACCTTTCAGGGCATCAGCCAGATGACCCTGGAAGTCAGGACAGCACAGGCAGAGCGCTGTCGTGGAACATTTCAGGTCTTCCATAAGTGACCTGTTACTTCAACAGAGGACTAGTTCTCTGTATCACAGTACATTTTCTGACGGTTCCCATGGAAAAAGAAGTATTTTGATTGATTGTCATAGATCTTGCTTTAAGTGAAAAATTTCACATTTCTATCCCACTGAGAAAACAATGCTTTGAGTTTTTATTAATATTTCTGACACTGAAGGTGAATGTTTTTAAAACAGACTCCAATAATGAGCAGACTCCAGTCAACAAGCAAAAGCTCTGTACCTCAAGTTCTTCACTGTCTTTGGGCTTCTCCTCAGAGGTCTGTTTAACAAAGTCAGGAATAAGGATTTCCAGTGTAGCTCGAGCTGCAGAAAATGATTAAATATCCTGATTAAATTTATTTTAAGCAACACTTGTAAAGAACAACAGCATAACGAAGCACTCTCTTAAGCATGCCTCACATCTCCCCTAGAAATCTCCACTCAGAACAGAGAACAACTTTACAGATAAGATTGGCATCTTGGTTTTGTAAGAAGTATATTCACCTGCACTTTAAAGAAAAATATTTTTCTACTTGTTCAATTCTGTAATGAAAGTCTCACAACTAATTAAACTAAGAAGAACCTGTTTTTTGCAAATGCCTATGAAAGAAAAAAAAATCAGGTCTCATTTTAAAAGTGATGTAGAGCCCTTAGGACCTAAACTTAGGGTTGTCATCATCCCTTAGTCACTCCAGTCAAACCCTAGCCTGTATCACTAGGGCACTCAGAACCCCAGTACTGTACAAGAAGTGCACTCACAATTTGCCTAGATTTTTATAGCAAGACCCTTTTTTTCATGCACAGTTCTGGGCTGGCTTTTGGCAATTTAGCCACACTGATGTATTTCCCAAGTGCAGAAAGTGCCACAGGTACACGACATATCTTTACAATTTTGAGAAGTTATTTTTCTTGATCTTTGTGCTAAAGACATTAAGGAGGTCTAAGGTGTCAGCCACATGCTCATCTAGATCTTAGTTATTACAGACTTACACAATTAGAACTAATTAATGAAGACAAGTACTTGGAAATCAATCACATAGTTTAGCGCAATTGTTTCATTACCAGAGAGAACCAAAAGCTTGAGGGAATTTTTTTGGTTTTGCTTTTAAAGAAGGGCAAAGATTTACGTTTTGCTAAAATCCACCACCAGGTGTTTACAGAGCAGGTGACAGCATAAATACAAAGCCTCCAACCCCTTCTTACTACTTTGATCATCATAGACACTTAGACCTCCTCAGTATACATCAATAGTTTACATTTAAGTTTCTTCATGTTCTTCTCTCCCAGTACACTGTTGTAACCTAGGGTGGTCAGAAAAGACTCTGCAACAGTATTTATCACTTTTACTAAAAAGACACAAGCGTACCTTCTTTGACTATTAAAATTATTCCTACTTACTATGGAAAATACGTCATCTTCAAAGCAGAAATGAAAATAAACAAACAATTCAGCAGATGGTATTAAGAAAGAAAAAATGTTACCAGCTTTATTCTTGGCAAGTTTTTTGCTGCTGGCAGTTCCTGCCCCGTAAGTTACTCCATCAATAATCACCGAGGCTCCAAAAGGTTCACTTGGGTTCTCTGGAAATGGAGGAGGAAAGAAAAAGAATGCTTTTCAGAATTCTAATGTAAAATACTCATGAACACGAAATACCACCCCTATCAAGGTTTGTTTTCTTCTTCATTTCAGCTTCAAGATGGATGGAAATTGTTTACTCTTCAGAAAGACTGAAGAATTGCTTACTCTAGTGTATGAAAACCTAACAGTTTTCCATCAAAAGAAACTTGCCACCATGTCCTTTGTTCTTCCAGATGAAGAACTTTGACGTTTTAAGAGATCATTTGTATAAGCAAATATTAATTGTGCACAGTCAATAACACTGTAATTGCCCATGTCACTGATGCAACCTTTCAGGTGCAAATGAGCTACCCAAATCCATTTTCACTTAGGCACATAACTTGTACTGTTATTTTAAATATGCCTGCTGTTATCCTCCAAAGCCATGTTTAAGATACAGAACATGCTTCCTATCAAGTATTTGACTCACAACAGACTTTCAAGACATTCCCTAGGAAAAAAGTCCATAGTTCAAATATTTTTCCCCCAGACAACCAAGCAAGAGATAAGCCCCTCAAAACAGCATGTGGTCGATTAAAAAACTTAACAGACTTACCACATTCAAAAAAATTGTAAACAGGGCGAACCTTTAGGACTCGTTGCATATATTCATGCAGTATGCAAACTTCAGATTTCCCATTGGGATTAATGACGAATTCTACAAAAAAAGACAGAGGGAGGAAAAAACAGCTAAGCAGTTTCAGTCTTTAAAATTTCTGCTACAAATAATTAAATGCCAAGCTCCAAGGGGTAAGTGCCCGCTCAAATCAAATGCAATGCTGTTGAATCAGACATGGATACTTATGACCTCAAAGTCCATTTTCTCTGAAGAAGTATTGAGAAATAAGTCTAAGAAATCTATCAACGGCTAGAAGTGCACTAATTATTATGAGCTAAGTCAAATATTCTGTGTTCAATGTTTGCAGTCCCATGGCCTCTGAACCTCTACATGCAGCATTTTTGACAACTAACATCAATTATAAATCCTCCAATTTGCTCCTAAACATGTTTACCTCCCTTCTAACAACAGGCATATAGACCTCAACCTGCAAACCAGATTCACTCTGGGGTTTTTTTTCCCCATGAAATCCTTTTTATTTGAAAGTTTGAGGGTTTTCCTGCAACAGTATTGTCAGTCAACAGCACAAACCCTGCCTCAGCAGCTACTATGGCAGTATGGGAAAGATTTAGACAGATGAAGTGCAAGCAAGTTCTTAATTTAAATAGTTTCAGTGTGGCTCTAACCCCAGAATTTAAGGTAAAGTGTATTAACTAAAAATTCCACTGCATTTCCCTGTCACAGGGAATGGTCAATACGCAACTTACAAGCTTTAATTCTGCTAAAGAGAAGAAACCCAGAAACACAACAATGTACAAAACAACAAGAAAACCCAAGTCACAGGCCTACGGACATTTTAAATACCAGACCACAGTTAAACATACTATTATGGCTACACAGCCAATACAGCCAAGATCCAGTTCCCCCAGCTTCTCATCAGACATGATATCCACTCCTGGCACCACAGGACACAACTGCACGCACAGTTTTCTTAACTGTATCTCCCAAACTGCTTTAAATTGGTATTTTTAATTGTAGGTTTTAATCTGGATCAATCTGGCATTTGTAATCAGTCCCTAATTTGGGACCAATTAGAGCAGAGAAGGCAGTAGCACTGAACCACTAGGCATGAGTGTTTTTAGTAACAACCAAGAGTAACTGGTAGCTGAAGGTAGTAATCGGTTGCCACGACTGCAACCTGAAATAAAAATCATTTAGGAATTATTCTTTTAATAAGTAGTATATTTTTACAGCATTTTTCCTTTGCTATGTAATATGATGGATCCAAGAACATTAAATTCTAGAACAAGAAGAAAGTGAACTTATTACAGGATTTTTTTTTTTTTTTTCAGTCAAGTTCAGAACTGTAATTAGTCTTTGATATAGAATATTTGAACTACAGGTACGCAAACTAACCTTTCTTTGTAGGTGCATCTTGGACAGACAAGGTAATGAGTTTCTGATTGGCAGGCAGAATAGGCCGCTCAGATTCTGCCTGCTTCCGCTTCATTTCACGATTGAATTGCCGTCTCTCAGCCCAGGTTCTGAATTTTTTTACAGTAACTTGTTCAAAGTCGAAACGCTTTTCTAGATAGCGTCTAAAATCTTCCAGATCTAAGAAACACAAGCAAGTTACTCTCTCTGCTTTACCACTGAGGAAACATCAAGCTTGCCATTCCCACCGTTTTAAATGTTATAATTACTTTTTTAAAATAGGAGCAAAAGTAGCACACTCAAGGTTAAGACACTCTTTTACACTAACAGAACTAATGACAAGTTTTCCTGTTACTGGGTCAAATGCAAAACACGTACAAACTGGAAAACAAAACAAAAAAACCACATTTGTCACTTGAACAGTTTACTAAGCCCTAACCAGCATAACACCCAACACAATTTGTAACAAAACACTAGTAATTGCTCTACTTCATCACCTATTCACCTTCTCATTACCTGAAGAAAGGTATACAGTGAGTAAAAACAGTTACGCTATTAGCCTCAGTTTCCTAAAGCCAAAACCAACTATTGCTCCCTACTTATTAAACAGCATACCATGACACACTAGATAATGATGCTCCATGAACTCCACCAGCATCTGCTGGCCTCTAAAGAGAATTTAACACGTTCATTTTCACACACAGAGTACTAAAAGACTGCCCCCTTGGAGTACAGCTGCTTCTCCTTTACAGGATACTTCTGCAGATCATATCAGCAAAAGTCAACAATAGCATCCCAAGATGTAAACAAAGAAAAGCAAGCTGTTGGTATGGTTTCCTTCCACAAGGAATTCCAAATGCAAGTCACACACTTGATCACTCAATAATTTTTTTTCAGTAATACAGAACAGATCCTATTTAAAGAAAGAGATAGACAGGTGAACTTCATGTAGAAAATAAGCGCTCACTGGTTTTAGTTTTGCTGCGAAGTATTGTGTTTGGGGTTTTTTTAATCCTTTGGCATGGCTTTTGGACTGAAGAGGACATGTGATGACAAGTTTTATGTTTGAACACTACAAAGGTAAATGGCAGCCTACAATCCCTGTCAGTGTTCTGAGCAGCAGTAATTCACATGGACGGTACCTGCAGGTACATAGCTGTGCTAAGTGGCAGATGAGCTTCCCTCCAAGTTCCTCTGTAAGTTTGGCAGCGATTTTGATGTAACTTCTTTATGCAACTTTTTGTGTACAAGCCTTCAGACTTGCATAAATAACGAAGCATCACACCCCTCTGCATGAGTGCAATTACATTTGCATGACATATTCTGCTAGACTTGTGCAAATAAGCAAATTTAGTGTAACTGCATCATTCATCTTAAGAGATCATACTGAAATAGATATAATTCAGCCAATATAGAGACCGCACAGAAAAGCCTATTTAAAGAAGCCACACAAACACACTTGACAACAATTCATATGTACACATTGACTTAATTGATTCTTAAACTAAGATAAAAGTCTACAGGACTAAACTTCCAAAATTTTCATTTTTGCATGCTGCACTGGACTCTCAAGTCTTCAGCAAAATCTCCACTGTATATTTTTCTCTTCCTGTTAAAATCAAAATTGATTTCTAATACTGGATCTATTTCTCCAGATCTTTGCATATGAGAACAACAAGCAGAAAGACAACTGACCACTTAATCTCAGGCAAGGTATACACTCAGGTGCCAAGTCTGCAACAAAGCATATCTATCCCAGATGCCATCACCCCAACTCCAGCCAAGAAAAGACTCCACTTCCCATACATACCTACAGATTCATCTTTACATACTTCAACTTTGGCCTTAACTTGTCCTAAGGCTCCTTGTGCTGCATCTCCCCCTGAGGGGTCTTTGTCATCTAAAGGCCCAGAATCAGCTGCAGTAGAATCTGGTTCTTCTGTTTGGCAATCCAGTTCTGAAGATTTATCTAGGTGCTTTACAGGTGATACCTCCCCATTTGGGGTAATGTCATTGTTTTGTTCCCTTTCCTCATTTTCCTTCATTTTTTTGTAATGCAAGCAGGGAATGCTACTAAGGGGAGGATCATGTTTCTGCAAATGTAAAATAATACAGAAGGTTTCAGTACCTCAAGGTCACCAAAAAAAAACTCCAAACAAAAAAAAAGGTACTAAGATGGAAGTTACTTTTATTTAGTCTAGGCTCAAGCTTCTCTTCCATCATCAATCTTGTTCTGACTCCAGATCTGAGTACGTCCATTCCTAAGGTGTCTTGACACCGTGTAACACTGATACCAACCTTCGAGTGCATTTGCTGTTTTAGATCCAAACTATATTTTGTTCCATTACATGCAAACACTACCTGCTTTCATAAAATCCATTGAGCTCTCTTGGGGTATAAGCTCATGACATTAAATTCAATTTCTGCAGATTCCTTGGGTTCACGAACATCACATGCTTACTTCTGTAAATTTGGACCACAAGCTGCAGGCTCAGGCCTAGTTTATAGCTACAAATAAATGATCTAAATAAATTTAATGCTGTAATAAAAACAACATTTTGCAGCCATATGCTAGAACAACAAAGGCATGACCATCTCATTTGTTTTACCTGCCCAAAATTCATTGCAAAACCAAAGAGAAAAAACACTGTAAGAAAAATCATATCATAGTTTCAGAAACAGGAGTTTACTTTTCAAGTACCTTAACTCTAACACTCGAAAGAAGCCTGCTAGAGTAGAAAACTATTCAGCTATTTGCAGGCAAGAATCTAATTTTTTGATCTCATTAAGAATTTAAGTAATTGACAGTTCTCACCCTTATGCTTCCTGTTCCCAAGAAATAAGGTCTAGACCAGGTAACAACTCTAGATTCTCTGTGCAGATATACAGGAATGCCCGAGTTATGGAATGTCATAATCCATCCATCTGGCAAAGGTTCCGTAGGAGGGCGGCCACGACCTTTAAAGCAAAGAATGGCTTTAAACTTGGATAGACTGCTTAGAAGAACAGAACAAGAATCAAGGTTTTTGGTTTTTTTTGCTTTTTCTGTCTCAAATTATAAACCTACACTGAAACAAGACTAAAGTTTTGTAGAAAGATTTCATTTTGCTTTAATAAAAAGGCATATGCTTCTAACCCACATTAAATCCTGCAAAATTACAGATTCCGTTACAGTTTCAACTGAAAAGCAACAGTAACACTAACTTTTTATAAAGACAGGTTTGTTCATTTCACCACTGAACTTTCTCTTCATTTTTTCTAATATATTTTTGTCATCACAGCACCACTATATCTAATGGAAAAGTTGTACTTGCTTTTGAAACAACTGAGTTTTCCATTAAAATTTTTTGCACCTGACACTCAGGGATAGATTTGTACTGGGACACCACTAGACCCATAGACCCAAAGAGCAGCAATGACTCAGGCTGTAAGCTAAGGCTTTCCTATAATATTTTTCAGCATAAGCACAATACAAACCAGGACCAGATCTACAAGCCTCTATAATGAAATCTTAGCTAACAAGAAGACTACTTCTTCCAAAAAACAAGACTGAAATTAGAGTGCAATAAGCCAATATGAAGAATCACAGCAAAAGAAAGAGTATTGCTGTAAAATCTTATGCTCACACTCAAGTTAATATGTGGCCTCAGTCCTTTCAATTCCAGAAATCTGAGAACGGTCTCACTCCTCTTTACATCAGAAATCAGAGACCAGACTCATCTTGGCTGGGAGCTTCCCAGCAGTCCTGTGTTAGTATAAAATTTTGGAGGGAAAAACCTGTTTGGTTTCTTATTTCAGCATACAGTGAACTGTAAAATTCTCCTCCAGAGCCGGTTCAAATTTTAATTCCTATTCAAGCAATTTTCAGTTACATATTTCTGGATTGGTTCACATTCTCAGCTTTTCTTTATTAGTAGTTTGTAACATTTACACGATGAAAATGGATAAATGCAAAGCCACTGAGTTACCTAATGATTTTTTTAAATTTAGTATTGCATGCATAAAGACTTAATGTAGAGCAGTTTCAACAACAGAAGTTAAATAACTAAAGTAGGAAGAAGTCTACAATGACCAAAACCAGTCTTCCACTGTTTTAGGGTATTGGAGATAAAAAAAAATAAAACAATATCCTCATTCACCTCCCCACTGCTGAGGTAACGTGCTTGATATTTTTTCACAAATCCACACACTAAAATACATTCTTATCACACACAACAGCTGAAGACCAAAAGCACTCCCCAAAAAATTGTATCCTAAAGAAAGAAGCCTTCAAACAATAAAATTCTGTAACATATTAACTACGTTGCGAGAAATGCTATCCCACACTTCACTTGCTGATATGCTTTTGTTCTAGAGACATACACCACACAAAAAAAAATACAGATATTTAACAAACATTATCTTACTTTTAAGTACAGTTTTAATTTTGGTCATCATTGGCTGCACACTTGTTTCTCCATCAGACTGGTGATCACTTTCACCACCATATTTCTCATTTTCTAGTCTCCTTGTTTTGGGTGCTCGAAGACCCTCTTCCAGCAGAGCATCCACATCATTATCAAAGTCATCCTGAAAGAGACTCCGTCAGACACTATCCTTTTGGGTCTACTAACCTCCCTTTCCCCTTGCAAAGAAAAAGTATACATTTTTGCTATGTACTTCCATACAGAGAGAAACTAGAAATTTCCAATGATGCCACTAAAAAGACTGAAAAATAAGAAAATAAGTTTTTGTAAGTGAGAACTGTTATTTTTCATGACAAAATGAGCTGTAATTGTGTAAAAAGCCTTTTAAAGGTTATTTTTAAACAGGACTATAGAAGCTGCCATGCAACTCAGAAGCTTGACCAAGATAATTTACAAAGGTCTTCGGCCGAAGTTCTGCCCCTGAAAGTTCTGCATTTTTGACTCAAGTACTGCACATTTCTAAAAGAGACTGTTTCAGTGAACATCTTTGCATATTTTTTTCTAGCCACTTGGACACCTCTTACCCACCAAAAACCTGTGGATTTACTTACCTCATACGAGTAATTCAAGGTTTCTTCATCCACTTTATCTCTTTGAACGATTGCTTTAGATGTGAACCCTCCTCCTTCTTCATCTATTTCCATCAAATTGTCGGTAAAATCTTCTAGCTCATCCAGAACTGCATATTCCACTCTCTTTTCCTGATCAATATCATTTTCATCATCCTTCTTGTCATCATTTTCACCCCCTACTCCTACAGCTTTACCATTACTACCACCAAAAGGACAAACATGCAAATCCCCATTGACATTATTAATACCAAAATCTGTATCTGCCTTATAATCCTGCTCAACTCCAGTGTACAGAACTTTCCTGTCTTTGCTTTTGCAGCTCTCTGTAAAGCTAACACTAATCTTTACATCTTTAAGCAACTTAAGATCTGGGGTGAACTTTCGAACTGAAGGTGCATGACGAGCAGTTCTTGGGCTTTGGTCACTATTGTTAGGGTCTATTATAAGACGACTTTTGTAGCAGGCAGATCCCTTTGTGAGAAGCTGTGTTCTGCAGATACTGTGCGTGTCCCCAGCAGGGGTATCTGACTGTCCATCACCACCAGAGCCAACGTCCATTACCTCTGCGTCACTGGACGTTTGCAGGGGAGGTGGTGGAGGCTGTTCATTAGGCGGCAGAGGTGGGGGACAAGTGTGATTCTCCACATTCATTTCTCTTGCAGGTTCTTTAGGGAGGGGTGGTACATTTTCATATTTCTCCATTTTTAAAACTACTGTTTTTAAAAAAACAATGCTTTAATAAATGTTTATATCTATATTCCTAACATGCATAAGTCCATCAAGATTGGTTTATCATGTTCTATTCAATATGCAACACTGATGATTCAGTTAAGCTGACTACATTGTTCTTTTCATTAATGTAGACAGCTTTCAGAATCACTGTCTCAATTATTGGAAATCACAATGCATTCAGCTTAAATAGCTGAAGACTAAGACTGCATCTTCATTGGACAAGCAGGTCTCTCTTCTTTCAACCTACAAGAAGAAGAAGAAGAAGAAGAAGAAAAAAAAAAAAGATATTTGTCACAGAAAAGAAATAGAAATAGTATCCCAGGCAAAAAGAAAAAAAACGTCACTCCTTCTGGCATAAATTTCAAGTAGAAGCAAGAGTGACATTTTACAGTGGAAAAAGCAGGATATCTTGACACCATTTTGAACAAGACTGGAATTAGACTGTATTTACTGCTTGATCTGTATACCAGCATTAGAATTTGCTAACACATAGCTCCCTGTATAATTTGTTGACTATCTCTGCTTGGTTAGCAGGCAGGGCTTTAAGCATGGTATTCGTAGGGACCAGACTAAAACCGGTGCATTTGGGGGGGGATTCTCCTATTACTTAAAATAACCTGATATTCAAGCCATACTTACCCACACAGCAGAAAGGATAATTAGCTTACAGTTTAAGACCATCTGCAAAACCAACAAGATTTTAACAACTATGGTCTTATAAGACACATGGCTTTTTGGAAGTTTAAGTTACTGGATATTTTTGAAATCTCACTGGAAGTTTTAACAGGAAATCTTTACTAAAAGCTCACACAAAATGACTCTCTAGATAACCAGATACAAGACACTTGATCTTATACTCCATACTATTATGCAACTATGTATTTGTTACGTCTGAGGAATTCAGGTCCAGATACGTAGCATTAAAGCTCAAATGAATTCTGGAAGGCATTTAGAACCCAGTGTTTTTGGTAATTTAACCTGGCAAAAATAATCAATTGCTGTAGGAAATTTTACGGGGGGGGTGGGGGTGCAGGGGTGTGTGTGTTTTGGGTTTGTTTACTTCTTTTCTACATTAAGCAGGTTCTTTCTACCATGTCTTCAATGGCTTCTTCAATTATACTTTTGTCATCTGTGCAGGACTGTAAGTACCTGGGGAAAGGATGCATAATTTCTTACCTGCTATTTTGGTTTCTCCAAGTCCCTCCATGCTACCCCAAACGAGGCTTAAATCTTCCTACCAGCTAGAAATAAAGCAGCAATACGCTGCCTGAGACAGCCGGCTGGCTGAAGCTGCTCTGTTCAAAGTATTTCCAGGTAGCAGAGAAAGCCTACCCAAGTGTTCTAGAAAGATAAGCTCCAAGTACTTAGTGTTGCTGTGTAACATTTGAAGGCAACAGGGCAAAATGACTGGGTTGTCATGAGGGACTTGGAGAAGCCAAATACAATTCTCTAATGTATCTCTACGCCAGCCAGAACAAACCAAAAACAATATCCAAACACCAACTGGGGCAAGGCAGGAAGCTGGGAATTGGGACTTATAATGGGATCAATTCAAATTCAGCAGCATACAGAAGAAGCTACCTACCTGGAAGCTGGAAGAAAGCAAAATACATAACAAAGCAAACTATTTTAGTGATTTAATAATTAAAAAAAGTTTTGTTCGGGCAACAGAAAAGTTCATATTTTGTGGATTTTTTTGTGGTGTGGTTTTTTGGTTTTTTTTTAAATATACTCAAAACTGATGCATTCAATACTCTAAGCTTGACATGCATTGGAGAATTGCTAAGGAAAAAAGACTCAATTTTGATAAACACTCTAAAATAATCCCATCTTCTCCAATACAAACATACTACTTTCCAGAATGAAAAACCAGCTCATTGACCAGTAAAACAAGTAGTTCTATACATTTTAAATCCATTCCATCCTAACAAGATGATCATACAATCACCTGAGCAGTGATAATTCCTTCTTCTTTCAACAGTTTCTGAAACACCTAATACAGAACACCTCTAAAAATATATTTGGCTAATTACCTTCCCCCTTCCTCATCTTCAGATTAAAAAAGGAAAAAAAGTGAATGACAAATTAAGTTCTTCACAATAAATCATTAGTGTCTTCATTGTTAATTTTGAACACATGAATCAAAACTCACAGTACCAGGTTCACTAACTGCTGGAACCTAAATGCCTAAGTAATCTAATTTTTCCACCTTGGAGTCTTCAGAAAAGTCTTAAAAAGAGCAAACATAAATAATTTACACAGAAATGAAATACTGAAATTGGTATTCCAGAATTTGAAAGAACACTACCTTCCCATATGACCAAGGAACTACCTGGTCCAACTAGAAAGAATATGTTTGACAAGTTGTAAGACATGACTGTTAAATCAATTTTCCACATCCCTGACACACATGCTGCTCCTACGCTAAAGAATGTTTTAACACCACCAATGTCAAAACACAAGAAATTAATCTTTACCTGCCTGGCTTTGGTAGTTTGCTGATACTACACCTCCATCACAGAAGATGTCTTGTTATTCTATTCAAGTACTATTAACAATGAAATTCTTGTTGTCTTCCCTTTCTTGTTGGCTTTGAAATAATGAACAGCATACCAAATCACTGCCAGGGACTGTCTGCTACTCAGTGCGCATACTGTGGCCAGAAAAAGTACCAGACCAATATCAGTTTAAACTAGCTTTTGTCAGAAACCTGCCACATCCCTAGGGCAAGATAACAGTCTGGTGGCTCTACAGTTACAGTGGGCGACAACACCTTCCTATAAGCTACAAAAAGCCCGGGAGAAGCAGAGTAACACAGGTCCAATTCCCATCTACTTTCTTGCCAACCGATGTTACAATATGCCCTTTATAACAGAGGTTGGGGGAAAAAAAAACAAACAGAAAAAAAAGAAGACAACAAAACCAGTAACGATTTTCCCATAGATATCAGGTATTCTGAAAGAAAAACAGAATAGACAAAAACCAAAATTATGTTAGATGACCCAGTAAGTTAAATACAGCCAAACAGACCTTAGGATCAAGGGAACCCCAACCACCACACATACCTAAACACAGACCTAGCATAGTTGGTTATGTAATATTAAAATACAACCTAAGTTAGCCTGCCTATTGTCATCCTTTACTAACTGGCCCTGAAAGAACAGATCTTATTCTCCAAGGCTTCACCAAGTTCCTTCGACAGTTCCATAAAGATTCCTTAAAAAATACAAAACACCATTGACAGCTGCAACAGCCAGTACAAAACACCAAAGGAACTCTGGATGAACTGCTGAAAATATGAATACACAGCTCATGTTCTGCAGTCATCAATACATGGAAATTTCTTATTTTTAATTGCTTGCTCTTACTTCAGCAGACCAATTTGAAAAAGTTTCATGTCACATAGAAAACTCAAGAGAAACAGATACACGGTGAACACCTAAATGTAACACAGCAAACTGCACAGGCCCCAATAAAAGTAGTGGCTTGGCTGTCTTACAGATCTTTATTGAAGGTAGAAAGAAAAAAAAAATAATCTACTACTACATTAAATAAAGTGTCACTGCCTATTCCTGCAATCAGAAAGCGGGGAGAGTACACAGAGAAAAAAAGTATCTCTTTTCAAGACAAGAAAAAGTACAGAATCTTAAAATTTGTAACCAGCACTGCCCAAACTCAAAGAGAAACTCCCTTCACCATACCACATGTTGGCAGTCTTTCAAGTGAGTTCAATAAAGAACATAACTTTCTTCACGAATACCTGTAGCTGCAGTCAGGAACATGGAACAACATATACCACAGATTCTCTCTTCAAAAATTACTTTTAAAAATAAAAAGTATTCCTTGTCTGAAACTGTTTATTTCACATTCAGCGGAACCCAAAAGGAAGAGTGGCTCAGAGCAAACTCTCCTTATTTGCTCTCCAAATACAAAGTCCTCCTCCTCCTCCAGCTCCAAATGGCAACTCCGCAGAGCAGAATTTATTGAGGCAATGATTATGCTAAAAGATCCACTTATCTTTAACCCTTGTCAGTGCAATTCCTCGCTCACAATTAACTACCTTCTTTTTATTATACTTATACCTGTTGTATCTTTTTGATATGTACAGTCCTAAAAATAAGTGAATTCTATTTATTATCATCAACTACTAGAAAACCCCCAAATTAAGCAGGCTGATTTTATTTTCTTTAACCCAGAACAGGAAGACTCCAAAAAAATTTTCTGTAAGTTAACTACTAGATACAGGAACTGGTTCCTCTCCCGATTATCAGCTCTAGAATAGAAAGATTCTGAAGAAAATAACCACTTTGTCCAAGTCGTCCAGGCAGTTTAAGAAAATACTGTTGGGGCCCAACCATAACATTATCAGTGGCAAATACAGACAAGGCTCAAGAACTTCTCTAGTTCGCAAGGCTTCATCGCATTTCAGAATGAACAGAGTACATAATTTTGAAAATGCACCTTCAGAAATGGCAAAGCAATTGCTGCTTTTATAGCTTGACTAGTTTTCTGACAGGGTTTAGATAGTTTCAATTAATTGCGTAAAACTGGAAACTTTTTTAAAAATTTGCAAATTGATGCCTGGGAAAGAGAAAAATAATTTTTCCTTTCACATCACAAATAGCTTCTTACTTGTAAAGAAAGACAACAGACATAAGGAACCAAATTCTCCTCTCGTTTTCTAAAAAAGCAAAATAATCCCAATAATTGAAAGGAGCTGCCCCAAAGAACTAGCGACCTAACTTATCCAGAATTAACAACAGGAACCCCTAAGTTTAATTAGCTAGACGAAAGGGAGGAGAGGTGCGCTCATGAAGATAACAGTAAAGATCTCATTTCAATATCTCTAACAACATGAAGGAGCAAAGAAATGGAATGGGTTCCCCCAGCACGCCCTCAAACTCGGTACGCGGGAGCGCTGCCTGGATGCGAGGGGGGCCGTGCTCTCAGTAGGCAAACGTGCTTCATAGACAAACCTTAAGCCTAGGGAAAAGAGGTGCAAAACAGAGAACTCTATCTTTCCAGGCAAAAAAAGGTGAAGAAAGTTAGGAGAATAAACCTTTTAGAGACTGAACGAGGCCGTTTAAGAACATCTAACTGCCCTTCGCCATTAATAGAAGGCACAGGCGAGCAGCACTCCGAGTGCGGGGCAGCCACACCACTCTCACCCCAGCCTGGCCGCCCCACCGCCCCAGGCCGACAGCAGCGCCCGGGCCAAGGGCCGCCGCTCGGCCGCTCCCGCCGCGCCCTGCGAGGTGCGAGACACGCGCCCCCCGCCGCCCCCCGGTGGGCCGACTCCGGCCACAGCTTCCCCCATCACCCCGCCGACCAGGAGGTGTGCGGAGAGCAGGCTGGCACGGCCTTCGCTTCCCTCCTCCTGCCCCGGAGGCTGCAGCGGGACCGAGCAGCGGGACCGAGCGGCGGGCGGGAAACACCCCCCCTCCCCGCACCGCAGCTGAACCGAGCGCATCAGCTCTGAGGAAAGGACGCTCCCGCCGGGAGCGGGGGGAGCGCCGCACAGCAACCCGCGCCGGGCAGGGCGGCCCCTGCCCCCCTCCAGCTACGGGACGCGGGGGCGTTGGCCCGCGCTGCTCGGGGACCGACTCCGCGGGGCGCCGGGCCGGAGGCGGGGGGCGCGGTGGGCCAGGCGGCCCCGCGGCCTGTGGGGACGGAGGAGTGACTGTCCGCGCGGCGGCGGCTGGGCCGCGCAGCCCTACTCGTGCACTGGCCCCCCCGTCGCCCCACGGGGCCAGCACCCACCTGAGCCATGCCCGGTGTCCGCGCCGCTCCTCCGCGAGTGGAGGGGGGAGGGCGAGCTCGGCCACCTCACGAAAGCCGTCCCCCTCTTTGCGCCGCTGCCGCCATCTTTAAACGCCTGCTCCGGTCGCCCGACAGGCGAGACTCCGCGCTAGCCCAGCCAATTGTCTTCCCGGTCTCTGCTGTCAGGGATTTGAAATCGTGGTAGCCATTGGTGGGTTCCCTGGCATGTTAACCCGCTCTGCCAATAGAGACCCGAAAAGCATCCGCCCTCACCGCCGCAGGGCAATGAGAAGGAGACGGGGGCGGGACCGGGGCGGCGGGAGGGCGCGGCCGCCCATGACGGGGAGCGGCGCCCGGCGGAGGGCGGGCTCCTTTGTCTGGGGCCTGGGGAAGCCGCGGGCGCCCGGCCCCTGGGAGGCCCCGGTCCGTCACAGCCCCGCCGCCATCGCGCCGTCTCCAGGGCAACCCGGCCTCTCCGGCGGCCAGGAGCGGCGCGGAGGGAGGTCGTTAAAGGCAGCCGCTGAGGGGAGAGCGGCAGCTAGCGCCTGAGGGGAAGGGGCAGCGCCGGCCCGTGCCCCGCAGCAGAAGGGCTCCACCAAGGCTCTCACCCACGGCCGTCGCCGCAGGCACGGGCTGCGGCGGATGGGGCAGGAGTGCCGCCCGCTGGCGCGCCGCGGGTTTAGTCTTCGTTTATCTTATCTTGCAGCAGAAGCCAAGGCTGGAGGAATTACCGCCTTTTACCGGAGCGGAACGGAGGGCCGCTCCAGGCCCTCACCCACTGAACAAGTTAGCTAAACCCAGCCCCTCTCCTACAAACACTGCTTGCTTTCTTTAAGCAGCAGCACAGTATTACCTCTCCAAAACTTTGATTTATATTTTTAATTTAAGTAGGACTATTTTCCATGCCGTATGTACCAAGCAGCTCACAGCTTAACACCGAGCTCTCAATGTTCAGACACAATTTCTAAGTACAGAAAACTTCTTATTTACGTAAAATTACTTCTAAAGGGTTAAACAGTTGCTGTTCCAGTTCACTCCAATACTTTATAATTTGCCCCAACAGTAAAGAACTATAGTAGCTTTTACAGATATATTTAAAGCACTGCCTCCTTCATCCTCCACTATCACACTGATTTGAAATCAACATCAGGTACAAAACATCATCATAATACATACTGGTTTAATCACTGACAATATAATAGCATTTAACTGGGATAAACGTTTTTGTTCTCTTCCATACGCCATTTCAGGACGTTAGAATCTTCTGATATTTACCTCATGTCTTTGAGATCCCCAAGTACTGCTATGAAAGGTAACTAATATTTTAAAATTGTATTTCGAAGACCTCTGTTAGGCCTTTGTGTTTGTCTGACAGGACCAATAGATCTGATGATATGGTGGTAATTTATATGGAGATAATGTCATGGTACTGTATCAACACATAATGATAAGGTTACTGAAATCAGTTTAAATCTTTGCAAGCTGTCCTCAAAACCTGAAAGCAGTTTCTAATTTTTAATTTCTCATAACAGGCTTCTGCACTCAAGCCATTATTTTAGAGTGGTGCTTAAATTATGACTGCTTTTACTAATGTTCAAACAAACCACTTCAGAATGTGTATTTAATAAATATCCATGGTTTGCGAAACAGCCATTTACATCACACTTCAACCTTCAAAGCACAGGGGGAAAAAATCTCATGGTTAAGTACAGAATTTGAGTTGATGTTGGCATTTGCTGCAAACTAGATCTGTCACATCACCTCATAAAATGCTAACACTGTGACAGGAGAAGATTGTCCCTTTCAAATGGTACATGAAAATGCAAGTATCATGACTCATTTGCATCCAATTTATGTGACTCTGTAACTGCAGTATTGCACCGAGAGAATTGCACACCTCAGAAGTGGTTAAATTTTCTGTACGTACATAAGCAGCTACATTTCAGAAGAGGCACAAACACAGATTTTTGCATACTCAGAATTAAAATGCCTGCAGTGCTCTGAAAGTGAAAAATCAGTATGCTATTTTTCCATTGCACATCTTTCTTCACAATCATACTATGACTTAAAGCAATAATACAACAGCCAGTTCTTTGAGACACTGACGTTACAGAGAAATATACTTATTTTTATAAACCACCCAGTAGCAAAACAATGTTTTCATCAAAACAATGTTAAAATCATAGCTACATTTTTAACCCAGAAGGCCTATGTGACCTCTGGAGAACTACTTCTGATCTGCTTTGTCTAACGAGTTGCAAATTCACGTGAAAATTTTGATCACCTGGACTTCTGATGGAAGACTCCTCAAACATGCACAAAAATCTTACCACCCACCCAGACTTCTGAATTAGAAATGTGCAGGTCCATCCGCATAGTGGAATCGGGATTTACAGTAGTATCATAAACTATCATTATCATCAGGAAAAAAAAAAAAAATCAGTTCCTAACGATAAGGAGATTTTCACATACAAAACACAGGAAGGCTGGACAGGGACTATTGCTGTCAACACAAAATACAGAAAAGAAGCCTATAACGAAAACAACTATGACCTTCCTAATAAAGTTAACAGGCTGCATTCATCAGAATGAATATTAGGTGGAGCCAGTGTCTTTTTTGTATTCTTACAATGTTAGTAACTGCGGCACATACGGCACTGTTAAAGCAGTGAAAGCTACTGGAAGACAAATTTCGCTCAGCTCCCATTACTTCAGTATTTCAATAAACTGTTTTGCAACTTTTTTTTTTTTTTTTTGGTACTGGTAAACTGGTATTTGCATGCATTACGTATTTTTGTGTGACACTTTGCTGAAATTTGCTCTCCTCAACCTAACCTGTCAGTCATCATCTGACAGCCATGGAAAGATGTCAAGAGGACCCCCATGAGAAAGCTCGACATCAGAGAACTGATCTAAAAGAAGTGGTTGATTGCTACAGATAACTGAAGTAGACACATTCTTTGGCTCAACGGTACCGTGGAATTACTACACAGATGCCAGACGCAAGATTAGATTTAAGGCAAACTAAGTGCTTCTGTAAAGAACAGAGTTCTGATTTTTCTGTTGGAGGAACTTCATCCAGTTGGCTACTTCTCTAAATTTTCAGATTGCTGTTAGCATTTCATCCAATAAGGCAGACATTTTTCTAAAGAGTATTACTTAAAGCAAGATATGACAACTAAGAGGTCAAATAAAAAGTAAGAACTTCAAAAAAACATTCTCCGCAATTGCCCATCAGACCTGGGTTGGTGCTATTGCAGTGACAGAAGCTGCCCTTGCTTGTTCTTGATCCACAGAACAAACTTGTTCCTAGGGCTGAAAATCGTGCATTCTTAAATACCCTCAATTTATGTATGGGAATATTAGAGAAAAAATTAAATTACATCCATGTGGGATAGAGTACCAGCCTTCACACATTGCTTTCTATAGGCCCTTTCATCTAAATAGTTCAGAACACTTTTCTAGAACAGATAATATTTACCTGCTATTTGTAAAGATAAACTTAAGCATAAAAAAAGCCCAAATCCTTTGAGGCAGCCTTGTGGCTGCTTTCATGTCACACACCTCTACCATATGCTGTTGTTTAGTTGTTAAACTAACCCTGCAACTTAATCTTGCTTTCAAAAAAGCTACAGCAGTACTCCATTGACAACCACTACTTCAGGCATTCTAAACTTCTCCAAGCCCATGACTTCTGCTGAGTGGCAGATGCTCTTGTGAGTCATTATATATAATGAAGTTTTAAATCCAAACCTGTGATAATAAAGGATGGTTTGTAGTTCCATAGGACTGCTGTGAAATATGGCTAAGAAGCCATTGTTCCAATTCCTTAGTTTGGTCTACTATATATACCGCTGGTGGCATGCAGACATGAATCAAGAGCATAATCTTTGGCTGCCAAAATCCAGGTGTAGCTGCACTTACACGAGCAAAGCCATAAATGTCAGTACCTTTGTTTTCCCCAACAGAGGAAACATAAGTTATGCTTCTGAAAGCACAATTGTGCTGGTATAGCTGGTTTTTTATGTAACTGCCATTCTGGGATTGTTTTGCCAGTCTAAACACATGCATATTATACCAAGAGTGTACTCACACTTGACTGGCACAATATATTACTAAAGAAAACAGAAAAAATTGCAACTGCCATATTGCAAGTTTACTGACATAACACATGCCTATCACTGCTACATCTGTACGTGATGCAGACCAACATAAGCAGAGTTCTGCAGCAAAACAACTGCTGCCAAGTACTTGGGCTCCATGCTACGTGCCTTTCAGACAGTTTTGCTTCAGGCTAAACCCATTACCTGCTGGGGTACACTTAGCACATTCCTGAAGCACAAGTACCAGTTCCAATCCATCTGAAAACAGCCCTGTCCCCTGGATCCGAGGTCGCCCTGAAATGTGAGCCAAAGCACAGGAAATGGGGACTATCTGAAAAGTCATGTAAGGGCACTACTAATCAAACTATGGTACTAGTGTAGACCCATCTGTAATTGAAAGGACAGTTAATTCTTCTCTAAATGCCAGCCATTCCAGTGAGACATGACAAACATGAGATGGACAAACGCATTTGATCAAGACCTTGGCTCTGTGGTATTTCCAGTAGCTGTGCACAGCAGAGCTAATAATGCAGGGAAGGGAAAAAACCTAGCTTTTTCATTCACCTTTTTCTTGGAAGAGCACATTCTTTTAATGAGAGGCAAAAGCCTCAGTTATTGAATACTAATTATAATGTTGTACCACAAGAAGAGACACTACAGGCTCCACGTATTCTCCAGTTTATTATTTAATCTGTCTTAATTAATGTCTGAAAAGTGATGGGGTTTCCTCCACCGAACAGAAGCAATCAATGTGTTTACACAATCTGGGAAGTTACTGACCAAGGCTGGCTCTGTGCCTGCAAGGGCTGGCGTGTCAGATGAGATATCCATTGACAACACTTCCTCTGTCACCAGAGACAAGCTTGTAAGGCACCCCACTGCATCTGGCACTGCTCTCAGAGGCCACAAATAATGAGTTTCGTAAAACCACCTCCGTTCCAGAACATTTTACTGAGAATATTTATGCATACAACGATTATCAAGAATGTGCTGAACTCACATTCATTTAGAGCAAGTTAAATGAGGACTAAATATGCTAAGTCCTCATGCAAAGGGCAGTTTATACATGTGTTTAAATTCTTTGTTAAGTTACTACTATGTAAGCATAATTGGAGAGACCAAGCATACAATAGCATCATTTCATAGATATTATATTCTGCATATATTAATTTCATCAGTTATTTCTATGCTATTTAAAAACATATAAAGAAATTCAAATCCCATACCTATGTAACATAGTTTCAGTGGAAACTTTGTGATCTGTGCACAGGACTGTTCTCGTTCAGAGTGCTGCTTTTTTTTTTTTCTTTTTTAGGGGGGTGTTGGGTTTTGTTCGTTAGTTTTTTTTAAAATCAGAAGAATACATCACTGAATACCATTTCCAGCTCAAACTCTTCAGGAGAAAGATCAGGACTTCACATACATTTTTATAATGTTTTTAAAAAAACAAAGGTTTTGCCTACCAAGACAAATATTTAATAAGGCAAATACTAAAGTTTTAATAAGTAATGTGATCATTCAAGCTGCTATTTAGTAAAGATACAAAGAAAGACAGTAAGATAAATCACAAAATGGGATGGAAATGAAAAGCATGCTGAAAAAGGTGTCATTTTAACAAAGATATTCAGAATATAGAGGTTCTTTTGTTTTACTCACTTGTTAAACCTAATGCCTCTATTGAGGTCACTACCAAGTATTCCTCAACTTTGAAATCCCACTTGCTCTTTTTTTTTACTTTTGTGTTACAACCACTTTTAAGAACACAGACTCTCTAGCAATACACAACAAAACTCTCTATGTAGCACGACCTTTTTGGCATGGTTGAATGCAAGTTGTAATAGAATAGATACTCCATTCTGATGATGATTCTGAATTCCCCACCAAATGCTTCATAAATAAATTTTAGATATGCAAATATGTATAAACTACATCTAAAAAAATATATATAGTATATATTTATAACTATATAAAACAGTAGCTTCATTAGGCCACCCAAAACTTCACGTTTAGAATAAAGTGCCAGAAAATATTCCTGATGTAGCCTGGATGTCTTAAAGCTACACTGTCTATCTTTGTCTACTCGTAAAGCAAGCCACTACCTTTTCCATTCCACTTCTGCAGATAACCTTCAGAACATCTTTCAATGTAACAGGTTTTCTTCATTATATCTTTTCTCTGTTAAATTAAGTATGGCCTTCTCTTCCACTTAATTTCTCCAGCTTCTGATCTGTTTTTAGTTTGCATTTGTTTTTCTCCATTTATCTTTCTAGTAGAAAGAAACAAAAATTTAACAAAGCAGCAGAGAAATTCTCCTTTCTCATTCATGTTGCATATGACTTAATTTGTAATTCTTATCTACCTTAATACAAAATTTTACATTAATTCTTATATTGCTTCCTCACCTAAGATTTTAAGTTCAGTCCTTATGCCTTCTGTTTTAAAAGGTACATTAAATTTGGTCTGATACTGCTTCTTCATTCAGTTTCTAATTTCTAGATACAGGATATTCCAGAGGTAGTTACTTCACGTATGTATTTTATACATTCAACGTTTTCTTCACTCTGTTCACCTTAACTTATATTCACAGCATGAATCACACTGATGGGTTATGTAATTCCAATAGTTTATTCTATTACCTTTCCAGTTGATTACAATATGGATTCTATTTTCACTATTTCCTAAATCCTCAGAGAAGCTATCAACAAGACTTCTCAGCAGAAAATTAATCAGATGAAGAACATTAATAATGTTCTATTACATGAATCTGAGTGATACAAAACTAATTCCTATTAGCTAATATTCCATATAAATAGGGATGCTTGCTAAGCCATAAATGTGCATTAAGATCCTCAAGCTAAATTTGAAATGTAAGATGCTTTAATTATTGCCCTATTACTGCTTAGTATTTCACCAGTTCGTTTTGAAATTACTTATTTCCTTATGATATTAAAAAAACAGTATTCCAAGTCTAATCAGTATTTTGTCTGAATATTTAGTTTGGTATATTTCATTTGTAACAATAACTATCAGTTAAGCTTTGAAAATACTAAGGACCTCCAAAGGCCTAACTCATTTTCTGGTCTGTTAAGAGTAGATTTATTAGAGCTACTGGTAAAAGGGATATGAGACAATTACATCTCCGCTGCAATGTCCAGGTACAGCAGAAAATTAAGTAGTCTTAACCTGATCTAACAAGAGTGTCTCAGGTTTGCCCAGGATCCAGACTTTTTGCACAGTGAACCTGGATTTTTGCCTTTCAGTAGCATTTTGAGAGGCTCGGGCTTTTCACTAAGGAAGCACTGGGTTTGCTCTTTCCTTCCTATTATCTGTACTGTATCTCTGCTGCGATTATTTCAATTTTTTTTTTTTTTTTTTTGGGGGGGGGGGAACCTGAGCTCCTCAAAGTACTCTATACATATATTTATCATTATACTAATTTTCAAGGTCCCTGATAATTAGTAAATTCTCTTGCCACAAACATTTGATGCAATCACATGATTTCAAGACCAGTAATCCAGACCAAATTTATTTTGTTTCAGAGACAAGAATCAGCAGTGGCAACTTTAAAGGTCTGTGAGTTAATAAAGCTTTTCCTTTTGCAGATTTTGGGAATTCCCCTAGAGGTGAAGATGGCAACCCAGATAACAATGACAATACAGTTGCTTGTCTTCTCAAAGTGACTATCAGTTTGAAAAAAATCACTGCTTGTAGAGCTAAAACTAGCTCTGAGGTGGCTCCACCATTTTATAGGCAAGAATATGCCCACACCTCTTTAAGGGCTTGCTTGGCACATTCTGGTAGTAATATTTGAAGGATCCACTCCAGTCTGCAAGGGAGAAGGAGGATTCCACATACCCTGAGGTTAAGACAGGAAGAGGGATGCTCCAGACATTGTTTCAGACATTCAGTGTTTGAAAACCTTTGTGTTTTCTACCTGATCTTACTGTGCTTGGAGAGGAATGCAGCCAGGGCTAGTAACAAGAGGACACTTGCTTTTGGGAGGGGAAGCAGTGGGCACATAAGGGTTGTCAGAAGCTGGAGAGTATTTCAGAGAACTGATTACTTGGTCTGGGGGCATTCCAGTCAATACATTCTGTTTACTAACCTGAAAAACAAAGCAAAATGCCACAAACCTGAATTATTACCTTTAAGGATATCTTCCAATTTCTTACCTGGATAAGACAAAAGTATAACCATGCAACAGCACAGAACTGAAAAAAACCAACACACAACAAACAAAACAAGTTACAGGCAAATTTAACAAACATATACGCAAAAATGCACAAGCATTAATGTTTGACTAATGACAAAGACTGGTCACCAGGTTGACTTTATTCTGATTCTAGTTTTGAACACACACAAACAACTATTATGAAACAATTTTAAGCAAAAAAATATACTCGAGTTTTTACAGATATTTAAAAATTTCTTCCACGATAATTTGATAGAAAAAGACAGAAAACAAATATCCCTTGCAAATTTATGAATTTGAAAAGATGTTATATATAAGCAAACTTAGTAAAATGCCATGCAGTAGTTTCCTATGGACATTTTTTTCCTTCATATCCTTTAAAACTGGTATTTAAAATCCCCTTTTATTCTTAAAAAATATTTATAAAAATAAAAAAATGTTGTTGTTAACTTCAGCTACAGTTTACTGTTTCCAGTGGATTTATTGCAACTCTAACTTGCACACAGTGAAGTATGCACTTCACGAATACCTGATCATTTCTATGGACAAGCACCTGGTACCTGCACTGCAGTCCTGATCCTGTTTTCACTGAAGCCAATGACAACACTCTCATAAGCTTCAAAAGCAGTTAACACCCCCACCCCCCCCACTTATTTGCTCTGATGTAACAAAAACTAACATCAGAGGTTTGGGGGTTTTATTTTAATTGTCAGAAAAAGCAAATCCCAGATTTAGAATTTTGAATAAAGCGAAGCAAACTGTGTTATTATAATCTGTTTTTACATCTAAGCTCTGACTTGCTTTTCTTTTGCCTATATGTAAAATACAAGAATAATTTTTCATTATTACAGGACTACTATAAAAACTGAGGTTTATGAATGCTTTTAGCTTGAAATGGTGGGCAAGCATTCTTCTTGTCCTTTAGGTAATGTCTTCAAAGAGAATAACTTGTTCAAATATACACTGGTAAATTTTTTTCTTGAGATATAAAAAAGTTTGCCACACAAACTCTCAGTAAGAATAAGCCATGAAAGCAGAGTTTTGTTTTTAAATATGAAATAGTCAAATTAAAATTTAAGACAGCTATGGCTATTTCTTTGCATCTAAAAATAACAATACATTTTTTATTCATACAAATAAATGGTTTAAACAGTCATAACAAATACAAAAGGGCTAACTACTCCCTACTGCTCAGAAATATAGTCTGGAAGGCTCCAACTTTGAAACCACATACAATCCAACGAGACTGCATTGACAGCTTTGCAATCAAGGTGGTCAGAAAGTCCTTTATGTAGTACTGCATCAACAATCTGTGACTAGTCATGCAAGCAGTCCTAGTATCTAGGAGCTATTTAAATATGCAAATACAAAGGAATTAATTGACTAAATGCTGCTTTAGCATCTCCTGGCAATTAGAAATCTGGGAATGGCCTTTCACAGTACTTCATCTCAATGGCAAGTGTAATTTACTGCTGCCTCCATTACAGACACACCAGTGAGAATGCTTGAACATGCAAGTCCCAGTACAGAAGAATAGCTGCACATCTTTGTGAAGAGTATGAGAAATCTTGCTACTTTGTCATTATTAATTAATAATCAGAGGCTTGTATAAAGAATACATTCAGCACACATAGCAAAAAATAGCAGTGATCCATTATTAACATAATATTCAGCATTAAAAATAAGTCAAAACAGAACACCAATAGCAGCAAAATAACTCAGGGTTTTAAAATATCTTGGTATTAGCTAGAATCTTCTATCACCTACACTGGCACTGAATAATTGAAGAAAGCATGCATTTAAATAGCTTTTTAATTCACAGATGTTAGAACATATGCAGTGCATCTTAATACCCAACTTTTTCAGCAATATGACTGCAGTAATTTCACCTTACAACAAATAGCTATCTTTACTAAAAATCCATGAGCAGTCACTTCAGGCTTTAACATATTATACCAATAAAGAAATGAAGCCAAAATTGCACATGTATAAACCAGATGATATATGTAAACTTCATATTCAGCTTCTGTTTGCAAACAGATACCTATTCCTTACCTGCCTGCTGGGGAAGAAAGTCTAATTAGCAATATTGGTCTATCTGGAAACAAGATGTCACTATGCAAATAATTTTATTCTGGTCAATGATAAGCAATTCTGCCTCCAAGATTTTTTCAGCAAAACTGAGGAAAGACTGAACTAAATTTCCTCTCAAATCAAGTTTTAGAAATAAGATATATTGTGTACTGTCTATAGGAAAACAAAGTTAAAGAATCCCCCTTGCTTTGTGCTCCCCAAGCAGAACACTACACCGTGATACCACTGAAAAGTTACTGAAGTACTTAATGCTACAAAGATAACATACATCATTCAACACACATTGGCATCAGCTATACAGTCTTAAAAACTCTATGTTGAAGGGAAAGCAAATTTTAGTAAAACCTTCACACAGGACAAAAGCAGCAAATGCTTACCCTCCTTGAAACAAAAACATGTTTAAGAGTCTATTTTTAAGATGTTTAAAACATCTTTAAAAAAACTAACCCAAAACCACAGCAATGACTTTGTCTTGGGCAAAGATGGCCTTGTCCTGGAGGCAGAGTGATATTTAAAAAATTATTTCTGATTACAAGTTGCTACTTAACGTAAAAACAATTTCTTCTTTTGGTTTTATCCAAAGGATTTGTGAGCCTGGTAATGTGCTACCAGTTTATTTAAACTTTTGCTTTCCTTGCTATTTTTAGCTTGTGGAGCTAGCACAAAACATTTACTAGAGCTTAATGGCTTGTTCTCTCGTTGCTGTTATTACAAACCATTCAAATGGAAAGTTGTTAAGTGTGCAGTTTGAATTCATAGGTGCTTGTTTTCCACTGGTTGACATCTGCATTGATCATATTGCGCTCTGTGAAAGTAACCTCTCCTTCTGAATCAATGAGAATGACCGTGTTAGTCCTGAAACAACATAAGGGTAGAGGGTTAAGCCTTGTGTCCGTTACGTAAGTTTGCAGGGTCCCATCCCTCATCCCCAAAGGTTTTAGCTCTTTTTTTTTTCTTGACCACATCATCACCACACTAGCAGGGCAGAAATCGCCCTAGCAAGTTCAAATGGGCATTTTGAGTCCCTTCTTCCATCACTCTGCTGCTCTGATTCCCCGTTATACTTGCAGCAGCTGACACATAGCTGCTTATTTACAGAGAATATGATAACAGGTCAAACTTTTTCCAGTGCCAAGTGTTCCATTCAGAAGTAGCCTAAACCCAAGTTTTTCTTCACAGCCTACATGTACCCCATTGGGTTATTCCTGTTAACAGTACTTTTTCATTCTTTCCTTTCAAATCAATTGTCCATTAAGATTTAAACATCGCTAATTATCATCACAGGACACTGATGCACAATCACAGAAGAAAACCCCTTTCTTTCTCTAGCAACCTTCCAAAAGGGACATTTGTTTTCAGGAAAAGCAGATTCCATTCATGCATCTATGCCATTTTGTCATGTGTAAGCTGTCATTTCTCTATGGACACTGCAGTACCCCGCCAGAGAGATGACTGACAGAAGCTGGAATCTTTCACCATCCTGAAGTCATTTCACAGTTGTTCACTCATATAAAAAAGGGCTTAATTTCCTCAGAAGAATATCTTGAGGCCTCATTAACAATTCCTATTCACTAACCCATGTTGCTAAGGGAAAGGTAAGTGTGAGCATACAATTACAGGAGGAGGGAAGACTCGAGATATAGTGTTAATTCACCAGTATGAAGTCAGTATTTCTACTGTTATCCCTGTTTCCTTTGAAACAGCCAGACTGCAACCTGTGAAGGAAGGGGAGGAAGATGCTTCTTTACCATTTTAAATCTTCATTATCCCATATTTCAAGTGTTCTTTGAATACATTTTATAGAGATACTCTGGTTTTGCAATTTTTCTTAGAATACCAACCTAACATACTTACAGAAGCATGTGCTCTCTGCTTATTGATTTACACCTACAGTGGAAACACTACAGCTGATATGCCAGAGACACCGATCTGACAAAATCATTGGCAAACTTTAGAGTAGGAATTCCCCACCAGCAGCAACAGGGTTCACCTATAATTTTCTCCCATTGAGAATTAAATGCAAGATACATTGCATTATTCTATTGTTCTTGCAGCTTTGGTAGAACAATCTGAGCAGAAAGTGAGAGTATCTCAGTAAGAACAGCAGCATCAGTTAGGGGAAGAACAGAAATACATGTTCTTTTGAACAAAAGTAATAGGTTTTTCATCTATGAGAATGGTAGCTACGTATTACAATGAGATGCCTAAAGAAACTTCTAACTTAGCTGTGCAGGTGGCACTACACTTGGTCTTGAAAGAGAAATGTGCTCTGTAATTCCACAGATAGCACAAAAATGCAATTATCTTCTCTAAAAAGCACAAAAATGCAATTATCTTCTCTAAAACCGTGATTGCAGAACTTTTCATGTTTTGATTATATCAAAATTAGAGATGGTCTGATCTGCTACTATACTGGGGAACCAGGAGAAGTGTATTACCTTGTCTTGGACAAACTGAAGCTATGTCACACTCCCCACCAAAGATGAATCACAAAGTGTGCTTAAAGTGCTCATATGTAGCAAAGCTAAGACACCAGAATACCGAGCAAGGAAATAATTTACTTATACTTAATACCTGAACAAATTTAAAGCAGTCACTATAGAATTAAAACCTTCAGCAGCATAACTTAGATTCAAGAGATGCTTTGATTTAGTACACATCTGGTTTTGACTATGAATTTTTTACCTTGTTCCATAACCTGGGCAACGAACACATACAGCTGCATACTTGTTCAATATAGGACGTACATAATCCTTCCCTTGGTCTTCAATCGCAGGGTCTGGTAATTGTCTGGAAAAAGTAATAAAAAAAAAATTGAATTCTCCAATATTAACACATCCCTCTTGAACCAAGCTGTGTTGACTGAGCGGTTGATAAATAATCACTTTTTGAGAAGTAGAGTGTGAGTTGTGTGCAAAACTAAAGCATGAAGAAAGCCAGAAGATAAAACAGCTTGTAAAATCTTTCCTAAAAAAGATTCTTTCAAGCTCTCGAACTTTCATCTCACTTTAAGAAATATTTTTCATAACTTGACAAGTTTTTCACTTTCCTTGTTATTCATTTCTGTCTTTATTTTAGTTTCAATTAGAACATTAATGATCAAGTAATTTGAGGTACATCAGATAAACCAGCATTTTCCAGTTAAGACTCCAGAGTGCTTTCTCTGTCGAAGACAGACCTCTCTGCTTCCTTTGGTCTTATTTGGAATACCTGGAAAATACCTAGGACAAGCCTCAAATAAAATTTGTGAAGGTGCAGCAGAGGACGTGAGCTGGTGCCCCAATTTCTTGAAATATATTCCTATCAAAGCTTGAAAGAGATTTGGAAATGTAATTTTATTATAAAGGAAATCAAGCTTTGTTTGTTTTAATTAAACAAGCATCAGCACCCCACAGAAGAGATGCTAAGGTCACAAATGTTACTGCAGCAACCCTACATCTCCGGCTTCCCATTCACATCACCAGAACATATTCTCAAATGCTAGCCACAAGTACAATTTCCTATTTCAATAATTACACTTTCCAATTTTATTTATCAAAGTCCAATTTAACTACTATTATAGCACATTTTTGTGTTTGATTTTTAAGCTTCTTCCATCTTCAAGAAATAGATCCATTTCTGCCCCCTTGCACAGGCCCAGTTGTACCTGTAAAATAATAATAGTTCAGCAGCCTATCAGTTGTACAGTGAATGTCTGGGGAAGAGGGCAGAACAAAAGTGATGAATTCAACCCCTTTTTCAGAGCTCATCCTGATCTCTGGAGGAGACTGTGCAGTTTGTTATTCTGTAACCAACCTTTTAACCTAACTGGGATCATTTTCTTTGCTATCATGGTGGAGAAGATCTGCGGATGTTTCAGGGAGAAGCAAGAATAAGTGCATTTCTAGTGTGAATGGAGCAACTAAGCTCTTCTGACTCCCATACTGGGCACAGGGCCGGACCACATCACAATGTTACAGCGAAGGCACACAGCAGGGCCCTTGAACCTGTGAGAGCCGTTACCTCTCATACTCTACCACTGGCAATTGTATACTCTGCACAAGAGGTGGCTCTCCAGCTTAATGACCCCAAGCAGTTTTAATGAGACTGGAAGGAGCTGCAGTATATCCCTGAGATCACAGTCAAAGGCAGGGCTGAGGCAGAAGAGAAGGGGTAAAAGACAAAACTTGTATCCAGCAGGAAAAAAGGGAATTCTGAGAGTAAACCAACCATTGCACTCACTTAATTCCTGTAACACACAGAGTGATCCTAAAGTAACGTGCAATAAGATATGTTATGCAAGTCCAAAGCTAGTGCATATCCATGTGTTCATATGATGAAAAGATCATTTCATCTTGAACTATACTTAGGACAGATTACAGACTTATTTTTAAGTATTGCTTATTGCTTTTTGCAATTAAGTATTTCCATTTTATAGTCAGATGGTTTCAGATGAGATCATACTGGATTACTGACCATTAAGGGAAGATCATTTGGGCTGTACTATATCTTACACCTTTGTCTTTTTACTCGTAGAAAAGGTAGTGATTAAGGAAAATGGCTTGATCTGGTATCAGATTATATAAGTTATTAGGATGGCTTCCTAATTACTATTCATCACTCAGATGTCTGAGCTCTTATACAAACATCTATTTCAAGCCACTGAAAAATGCCAAACATGAATACTGGCACTAAAATTGATAAAGTTAGGAAACTGGATCTATATACCAGAAACAGCTTTGCTTCAACACAAATCACCCCCTAGAAAGGTAAAAGTCAGGCTAAACACGGAAGTTACTGGACAGTGAAGAACTGTATTAATTCAGACCACAGCACCTCCTTTACCCTGCTCCATGTCTGGACATTGACATGTTATCAATTTCCTTTACTTGTAAACATCTAGCCTATGGGCTCATGTCACAAGTGCAGGAACCTCACTTAGATATTCAAACTTATCTCTTGGGAACTTCCTTATCCAGAGGCCTACAGCTGAACTGTGCTTTTACTTCCTCATCTCCTTCCGCCACTTTACTTAAAACAATTGTGCTTTTGAGGAAGGCAGGTGGGTTCTACTTTGAAAACAGCTTCCTTCTCTGCCCTCTGCCTACATACAGTCTGGGTAGCAACACAGAACAGCTAGCAGCTATAACACAAACCTGCTCATGTAAACAAGCACTTATCCTGTAATCAGTAAGAAACTGAACCTTATCCTGCAGTGAACCTCCACACAGCTTACAGCAAGCAACTTGCACTCGTCACTCTTACTAAGAGAAATGCAATTCTTAAAAGGGCACAGAGAAATCAGTGTACAGTCTGAGTACCAAGACTGCAGTAATAACATTTACTGTGTCTGCTGCTTAAAAAAAATATCAATATTGTTGAAAGTCAGTCATCGTGGAGAGAAAGAACATTACTTTTGTCCTTCATTACCCAGCTTTAGTCAGTTAACGTAAGGCTGAAGTTTCTTTTCTGTCAAAATAGTTGCTATATGTAATTTTTAACTGGTCATAGCCAGAGTTTACTCAAAATGCAGTATCATGTTCTTACGGTTCTTGATTATTCATCACTGTAAGGAGCTCCTGCACCAAGTCTTCTTTGGTAAGGTCTTGACTTCTCTTGAGCACTTCTGTGAAAAGCTGCTTCCCATATTGTAGCTTCTTCCATGGTGTATCCAACAAAGAATTACTCAATCCATATATTCCTATACATAAACACCACCAAACAAACCCCAAACAACTTATTAAATTTATTTTCTTTGCTCCAGAGCTTATGTGCTATGTAAAAAATATCATAATTAACTTATCCCACACAAATCCCCTTCTCTGAGGGACAAAACCAAACACTAACAGCAGATCCATCATGAATCTCTTACGATAATTTGCTTATTCATCCTATCGCCAGCTTTTATTTTGCCTCAAAAATAAGTGAGGTCAAACTATGTATCCAAGATGTATACCATATGATAAAATAAATACAACACTCCTTCAGATCGTAAGAGTCTCCCAGGTGTGTAACTCAGAATAACGTAACCATTTCTCAACAATTCTTCCAGACCACTACGTCAGACTGTTTCACTGGGGGGGGGGGGGGGGGGAGGGGCACAAAGCCAACACATAACCACAAAAAAACCCCAACATCCCCAGTTTTGAGCATCATTGCCTTAAGGTCACTAAAATTAGATTAATTTGATTTTCAGCACTCTTATTAACACAATGTACACTTTGGAGTGAAATCAGGTGAAATATCAAACCCTTCCCCCCCCCCCCCCCCAACACTAATAGAAACATTAAGGTATGACGTAACCCAAGTACAAAATAACTTGCAATCATGATATTTTTGAGTTTATTTCTGTAAAGCAACTTCTACCCTTCACACTTCACATGTTATGAAATCAATGAATTCTGTAATAAAAAAGGTGTATAGTAAGTTTAAGATTTACAAGCAGTAACATTCAACCGCTTACAGACCAGTCCCTGCAGACCTTTTCTAGCTGCATAGTGTCAACATACTTACTAAACAATGTTCAGAAGGGGTGAAAGAAAAATATTGATTTAATCGGAAAAGGCATTCTGGTGATTTGCAGTTGTCATTACAGATTTCACAAATTTTAATCCAATTTACATGATTCCCCAGCTAACCTTTAACTGCAGGTATGCTGTAAGACACATGCCCCATTCTTAAACTGCAGACTATAGCTGACACGCATCTTATGCTGGGCTCTGCTTAAGCACACTTCTGTGCTAAAATTCAGTTACTTTGTTTCAGTTTTACTCTAATCCCTATCTTCAACGGTTATTTTTAGTCTCTGGTTTGCTAAACTAGGAAAAAGGTACAACAGAATTAATGTATTTTTTTCAGTTTAGCTGTATTAATCATAATTTATTTTTGCCTCTGATTTTACTACTGAAAAACACTGCACAGCAACATCTGGTGACAGGAAGGAGCCTTCTCTTTAGAGGTACCCTGTATTTCTCCACACAATCCAAACAAATAAGCACAAAGACTACAAAACCTCATCTCTCCCTAAAGGCAGCCACATACACAGAAAAGAAATTTGTTGTTGAGGCGTGGAGACTACCTTTGTTACAGTCTACAGATAACTCAAAGTTGTGATTAAATTTCTCATTACAAGCAGGCAAATTTTAATATTTTTTTTTTTTTTATGTTTGCATTAAAACCTGTTTTGGGCTTGTAGCTGTACAAAAACTAACAGCTTTTTCCAAGAATTTATGCTGTAATTGCTACAGTAACTATTTGCCTACTGGCAGCAGCATTTTGACCATTAACCTAAGCAGGCAAAATAAGCCAGTCATTAACTGTTACCAACCAGCTACAGTGCTCAGAGCCTTCTTTGTGCCCTTGCCCATTTAAATTGGCTTTTCCGTTACAAATTCTAGAGGATTGTTTTATGTAGTTGGTTAGCAAAGGACCAAATTTTAAGTATTTTAAGTCAATCTACCTGATAAAACAGATACTTCTATTTATTTCTTCTTTTTATAGCCAACTCTGTCCCTAGGGGAGCACAGTCACACTTAGGGTCAAGTCCACAAACCTTTGAAAACTCCATTCCTCAAGAGAGGCTTCTGTCCTTCAGTCAGTTACTTAAGGAGCATCCCACTAACTGCAGCGGGTACACTGACATGGATAGAAGCTTGTTGATTCTTTACTGAAATTTATCAGTACGTACTTAAATTCATGTAAGATTTTTTCTTTAAAAGAACGCTGAGAAATATTTAGCGAAGACAATGCTTAAAAAGCTAATTAGAGCAATACAGCTACATTCTCCATTCTGACTCCTTTAAAATAACAAAAAGTAATATTCAGACCTTTCTGAAGAAAACCTACCAGCATTTAGGAAAACAGGTTCTGGTTCTCCTTTGTTTCCATAATAGCAAATTACATCTCCTTTGGTGGTACTGAAAAATATAAATAAGAATTTCTCCTTGAAAAACCATCAGCTTCTATATTTGATTAGGCTCTAATTTCACGCAATCTTCAAACACAGCAAGATGTTTCTCCCACTGTTACTACTATGATACCACAGCCCAAAGATTAATTGGAGTTATGTTATTCTCCTCCTCTCAAAATACTCTATTAGCTGTACCACTGTCAAATAGTACCATTAACATTTTTAAACTGTAAAAAATTTAATGAAAACTCAGAACTTCTGCACTCAGAACTTAGTAACAAAAAACTGTATGGTTTTGAGTAACTGGAGATTTAGTTACTCTGGGGAAGGGGGCACATTACACAACAGGACAGTCCAGCACAGCAAGTACTATTTACCCCATCATCTCTTTTGAATTGCTACTGCATTCTAAAAGGCTGGCTACTGTGGGCCATTTTATATGGCAGAACTGAATTTTTAGGCCCACTTACGGCAATGTCATAGGGCATAGTTGGGTCCTTTAAGTGACAGATAAGCATTTTCAGGCTGTTTTCAGGTAGCTGTAGTTACTGTTTGTAAGCGCGCTCTCTCTCTCTCTACTAGTGTAGGTACTGGCTTCAGTACTCCCTCTCTGGTGCACAGTTTAGCAGAGAGGATCTCAAAATATTCAAAGACAGCGTCCAACATTGCAAGTAACTCTCCCTTGGCAGAGATGGTAGCAACATATCAGATTAGCATGGATTTTAAAGTACTTAGACCAATACTGACAACATAAATACCAAATAAAATGATAAGAAAAAAAAATCAAGAATAATTAAAAAGCCTTCTGTGTCAAGGTGAAATACAGGGTGGGGAACAGATTGACATTAGTTGGCTCACTCTCAGTATCCCTCACTCCTATCAGTTTACATGAGATAGCAATTCCTCAGATTGCTATCAGTTAGTGGTTTGTTGGTTTGGGTTTGGTTTTTTGGGTGGGGTTTTTTTTTGTTCTTGTTGTTTGTGGTTTTTTTTTGGTTTGTTTTTTTTTTTTTTTTTTTTTTTTTTTTTTAAATTGCCAGGACACATCCATAAGACCACATAATTCTGTATTTCACTCTAGTGATTTACCTGCTCACAGTGGAAGACAGTATTTCAGTTACGAACAAATACATTCTGACTGTAGTTCAGCTTTTAATTTGTCTCCCAAGCTCTAGCTCCTTAGGCAGCAGATAAGACTTTTTGAATTAAAAAAACCCAAACACAAAACTTGCAGTGAAGGTTGAATTTGGATTGAGTAGCATAATACAATACAGTACAGAAGCTATTTCCAGTTCATCATTTCTTCCTAAGATAAAGATATATCTGTGTCTTAATGGCAAGATGCGTACATAGAATGCAATCTCATTAATTACATACTGAAAATTAAATTGCTCTGCATAAAGTTTGAGTAGCAGATGTGAACTTAATAACAAGAAAAACAGTCTTGATTTAGCTGCTTATATTCCTAATAACCATTCTGAAAGACATGCTACAGCATCCTCTGTAAGACAGCCAAATGAAGAGGGAAATATTAACTTATTAATTATACAAGTCAGAAGAGGCAAGAGGAAGAACACCAAAAAGAGACATAAAAGCAAAAATAAAACTACCTTTCCTCTTCTGGGAACTAATCTTCCTCCTCCTAAACCCACAAAGCTTCTGGTGCCTTACAGAAAGACATCCAAGATGTTCACCGTAGTTAGAAGACAATAATTACTGCAGATGGTATTTATGTATTTTTGCTTTTATTGTTAAATATCATAAAGCAGCTCTCAGTTATTCAATTTACAATTTATCTACTGTTAAAAGAAACACGGCATTTTCTGAACTTGCCTCTAGTGGCTTAAAAGACATTTATTTTCCTTATCCTTGTTTTTCTTTTCAACATTAAGATCCTTGTTCAAATTTACCTTATGCTGACCTCAAGATGCCTTACCGACTGCCCCAAGTCTCCACAGACAGCTGCCCACATCAGAAACATGACAACTAGTGTGCTTTAGTTCCAACAGGGCACTGAACACCAATCACTCTTTTCTTATTCTTAAACACTGAATATTTTTCTGAGTCTCTGCTAGAGTTCTCATGTGAACGTACTACCTGTGATTAAGTAAAAATATTCTTAATCATCAATGATAAGAAAGTTTATTACAGAAAAGGCCATTTATTTCTTTACTCTATTTGGAGTATTTGCACTGGGAATACCTAGACAGTCCGTAACAAAAGCAGCTGAAACAAAGTAGAAAGAAAACAGGAGGCATCATCAGTATTTTCTGCCCTTAATTTCTTGAGATGCAAATTTCTCTTCCACTACTACAGATTAATTTCTGTACATGACCCATTTATGGAATCTGTTAAAAGAGTCGTATTTTAAGAGACAAAAGGGTTTTAAAAAATTATTAAACAGACTAAGGCAGAGAAATACAGGATCTTCAGTTAGTATGAGAAAGTGCTGCTGAAAAGTACAGGTGGGGAAAAAAAAAAAAAAGACATTTCTATTAATAACAACCTGATCTTTCCTTTTCTTTCTTGAGACTCCTTCAAGTTCCAAATGAAAAGTTACACAGAGAAAAAAAGGTCCAGTTTCTTCATGAGCAGGTAAACACATCAAAACATCATCTGTCTTCACCAGACATAACATTTTGTTCATTGAATAAGCTTAAGCATTAGAAATAAATTATTGGAAGAGTGGAAAAAAAAAAAAATCTCTCATGAAATATTCAGCTATTAGGCTGGTTCAGCAAACCTTTTTGTCAGTATACTTGTCTACAGAAGTATTTGTATGAGGAAAATGAGCCAAAGGTATATTTCCTGAAACTATTTTTATAGTCATGCCACGTAAAACAAAGTCTTTGACTTCTTCCTATTAGTAGGTCTCCTCCAGCTAAATTACCAAGATATTCTCCTTTTAAGCTAGATTGACACTATTACAATTTCTCTAAAATATCAAATATAAGGTTCCCATACATTCTTCCCTTAAGTGGATTCTGCCAGGTCTTCAAGGAAACAGGAAAAACTTTAGGTAGCCAAAGAAGTTAAGCCATACTGTACTTGGCTGCAAATACTAAGCTACATATACAAGATGCCTGAGACCCTACAGGAATAAAAGAAGAATGGAGTTCAAAGGATAAACAGACCTTCTAATGAGAAGATCCAGGTGTATGAGTTCAGTTATTCAAAAAACAAAACCTCTGAAAAATAGAATGAGGTTAATCATCTTGCACAAAGCATGCTACGGCCCTTGCAAAGACTTACATAAACCAAATCTAGACCAGGTTTATTAATGTCTGGTTAAGCTCACCATTTTAGCAACGTCAGGTCTTTCTTCTCCTGAGCATTCCTTGTATTATCTTTATGCCTAGTTAACTGTTAGCATGAAGTGATGTTAACGTGTATGAATTCCGTCCCAGCTGCGTTTAGATGCTTTCCCACAAACCTGGTTCTGACTGGTGCATTTAGAACTGGCACACAGTTACTACTAATACTAAAAAGAATCCCTTGGCAGCTAAAAATGCAGAGCATTGAGCTGAGCTGTCATTAATAGACCAGTCTGACTTCCTGGCCCCAGCCACATGCTAGGATACAAGTAGTCATATACTCATAGGAGTACACTGGCACACTGCATTTTCCATGAACAGCAGCATAGAAAATGCAACGGGCAAGTAAAGTATTTTAGGTCACCTCAAGTTACTGAATCACTGTACTTCACCAAGCAATCTATTTACACTGTATCTTAAAAGCAAGAAGCAGTACTTTGAAAAATACAATCCATAAATAAAATCCAGTTGGAATTAATACAATACAGACAATGACTAAGCAGAGGGAGAACAAATGAATCAAAGGTAAAAAACAGTGGGAAAAAAGTTGGCTGCTAATGGCCTATTTTAACCTTAACATTTGGGTCACTAAGAAAATTAAAACTACAGTAGCAATTATAATATATAAAATGCTTATAATATATTTAAGCAAATAAAGCAAAATCATTAAGGTGATTATAGGGTGGGTTTTTTTCAGTTAACACAGCAGCAGCTACACAAACTATTTTATTGGTGCATTAAATGCTCTCCTTTCAAACTGTCAAACCTGTACCTGCTGTAGAAGGTCTACAAAAAGATCAGAACAATTATTATCACCTGAGGTCTCAAAAGACAGTTTTAAATGGAAAGGCAGACAAATGGCCCAAGCAAGCCCTTGAACACAGCTGTAAGACAAGTCCTGTCGTAAATGAGACTGCATGCTGAGTAAGTAGGCACCACTGACTTCCTTTAGCAATGGCTTTTTATGTGAAAGAATATTATCATCTAGCATCTGTTCTGAGATTCTTGTGACTGACAAATTCAGTAACAAGGTCCCCTGGAGTTTAACAAAAAGATGGGGAATACATACAAACTGCAGAGTCGCTAATTCTGAACACCTGTATCTTACTGTTTCTACATTCCACATTCACCCAGGTATGTGTTTTCCATTACACTTACCTCCACTGCAACACTGCGGCTGGCCTTCTGTCAAAAGGCTGCTGAAGCCTTCCAAGAGACTTCTGAAATGGGGATACTTCCAAAACAGTTCACTGTGCCAGTCAGCTACTCTTTCTTTTATCATTTGGCTTTACCTATTCTCTTCCTACTGTTTACAGATACTCAGTACTGAACATCAAGGCAGAAGTCAAGATTAAAAAAAAATAAAATAATAAAAAAAAATCACTGTAAGCTTGATCACAGCAACAGCCTCAAAATCCTGGTCTGGACTCACATTCTGTTCCCTTCCAGCTTTACAAGTACAGATACCAATTTCACTGGAGAAGTAATAAAGGCATAATTGAAGTAATGACAATAGGACCCAGTAGACATTTTTTTAAAAACCCCAGCCAGAGCTGACAGCTGAAGAAGAAACTAAAACTATATAAAAATTATGCTTTAGATAGATCATTCTGTCAAAAAATTTAAGCAGGAACAGATGTTCTAGGAAATATTCTAGGCAGCATAAATCTCAGTGGTAATAGATGGTTCACAGCAACATGAAAGCCATGCAGTTTGCTGTAATTATTGCTTAATGCTGATGAAATATAAGCACTGTCCTTCTGCACCCTTGCCCTGCTTCAACTTCAAAGTGGCTCCAAGTCATGTTCAACAAAAACACAGACAGAAAGGAAAAGAAAAAAGGGTTAGGGTAGTAAAGCTTTGTAGGGTGTGGTTATCACCACGTGATCACTCCCCTGGGCACTGAGCTCTAATCTTCCAACAAGGTGAGTATTTTACAGACAAGGACATTGGATTGTTTTATAACATGTGCATGTATTTTTTGTGCAAGGAGAAAAAAATGAAATTGGCAGCGTGAAATGCTCTAATAGTAGCTTCAACAGAATAGTATGGTTCACAGATTAATTTTCTTCTCTTCAGTGTTCACGAGATAATCTGAAAACTTTCTGTTCTGAAGCTAAAAACAAACACCAAATGACCAACTATAAAGCCCAAACGTTTTTGTACATATACTGCCTACATCAAATAAAATGGTGAAAAGAATACTGCCAGATACACACAGCTGACAAATTCTGCTTTAAAGCAGTACTCCAATTTTGTTCCCAGGGTCTAAACTTTTCTTTGGTATTGTCCTCATTTTTTGAGCCAGGCAGAAGCTGACACCAGAGGGAAGAGATAAAAAAAGTTTTTCAGCTTTTTTCCTTCCCTCGACATTGGACTGTCCATCTCATTAGACTTTCAAATAACTAAGGATCTATGCAGAAATATTTCAAAGGTAGTACCTGGACACCTCATTTTCATGAAGAAGTCACCAGGAGCAAGACAAATGTACTTTGCAGAAGGTGGTATTAGGACAGACAATGCATGAGAAGAAATGGAAGTGAGCTTACACAGCAGCCACAACGACTTGCCCATTTACATTCTTTCCACACCAGCAGTCTGACCCTATCTCACTTTTCACTGGAAAGGCTCTTAAGCCTAACCTCTGGAGAGCAATCAAATCCCTCCTACATAGCCTTGTCTTAATAACCATACTGAATGAGACAGCCCATGTTTCTAAAATCTGGCCACAATATTCAGGTGTTTTAATCTTACGAGGCCCTGCATTATCAACAGTTCAGTTAACTCTTCTCCCAAACACTTTTTTTTCAGTTTGCCTTTTTTTTTTTTAATCTCAGTAATGTTGCTACATGAACTAACCAACTGTAGATTTCCATATTAAAAAGGAAAAAATATATACAGTCTCTCTCTATATATATAAACACTTTCAAACATGCATTTTATATTACATACTTGTGTATGTATTCCCCTCCCTACACACATATTCCAACCCTATTGTTTTGGGGAACTGCAGTTTCAACTGCAACTCAGTCCTATCCATCATCACATCAAAGATAAAACCTATTATTAACCAAACTTCACTCTCCAGAACATGAAGAATACATTCTAGTACAATCTCTCTATTTTCAATGCATTACACCAAAGTAGTCAATACAGGTGATGGTACAGTTTACTATATTTCCCCTGGAGAGACTGAAAACTGCCTGTCACAAGAGAGAGCAAAAAAGCTGACATGAAAGGCCTTTTTCTTCAGCTCTCTCTCCAGCTGATTTGTTTACTAAGGGACAATTAATCTATTCCTGATGGAGAAAGCAATTCACTCCTATGATACAGAGATGTTGTTGCACATAAACAATATGGGCTCTAACTGACAACCTGCCTGAGACTCTAAACTTGCTGGGAGAGTGACAAGAAGCTGTCACTTCAGTTTGTCCTTCAGGGCAGTCTGTATTACACACTTGGCAGTATGGAATGTGAGATGCTGCCACAACAGCCCTAACACAAGTCTGAGATACCCATGAAAGTCTGAGCAACTGCAGCAGCTAAATTCATTGAACATAATAAACACAGGTTTCCCCAAGACAGGAACGCTGTCCTGACCATCAACAGGAGTTCACTATTACTTCAGATATTATCACGAAGAAAAACTGTTCTGAATCTTAAGCTGCTATCTTCTTAGAGACTAGTCCAGCCTCTGATAATCTTGTTCCTCTCTAATCAGACCTACTGATAGCCAAGATTGAAGGAGCAGCAACAATACCTTCTTAGAAGCTAATTTTGCAGCCACACAAGACTCCAAACAGATACTGTTTGCCATATGCCATACATTCAACATAAAAGTACATTTAGCATAATGGGGTAAGTATTCATGACTCTCATACTCAGCAGGTAAAGCAGGACAATAAACTGAAAAGATTAGAAAACTACAAGTATGTCTTCCAATACAGTACTCTTATTGTAGTGTACTCATAAGTAGTGTTTAAATTGACATTGTGAGATGCCACAGAACAAATAGATTACACTAAAAGTGTCACAACTCATGCATGCTTAAAATAAGAGTCACACCAAGCTATGGAAATAAACAACCCATACGGTGGTTTCCAACTCTCCTTCTCACATCACTGCATCTGTACCATCTAACACACTGTCATTGTAATAGAGAAGGTAAAAATTCCTTTTCCTGAAACGTGTACCTGAAGACTCAAACATTGTAAATCTCTTTCTAAATGTGCTGCTTACAGGCAGCAGTATCATGTGCTCAGATATACCCCACCGCAACAGTGCTTCACTTACACTTTCAATTTGAGTTTCCTCTCCATTTCACACCACTAAAAGAGCCAGAGCCAATCACTACTTGCTACACAACAGAAAAACATGTTAAGAATAGTCTTCAATCTTTACTTTGAACAGTAACATGGTCCAACAAAGTAGCATCAACTACAGTAACATTTTCAATTTACATAGAAAAGTAGCTTCCATTTATATATTGCATTTCTCTCAGGAGTACTTCTAATTTCCTAAAATGACAAGTTTACATATCTTACAGAAATTGCTCTGCATCATTAGCTTGCCAAGAATTTCATTTCATCAGAGTATTCAAGGCTAAGGACATGTCAAAATGGAGAAGTTAATCAACACATACAGCTTTCAGAGTGATACTCAGCAAGGAATTATGACCTGCATCACCACAGAAAGACTATTCAATTGAGCATTCAATTCCCTATCAGCCTAGCACGGAAGAACAAATAAACAAAACCAACACATGAATGACTGCCTTAAATAATGTCAAATCGAATCTACTTTAATAACATTGTACTAGCAACCATTATGACTACTCTATTTACCTAAACTAGAACAAAGAAACTTACTTGCTTGCTAGGTCACCCCTTGAATATCATGTTTGCTTGAAAGCACAGTAAGACTATTTCTTCTGTTATGTTAGTTACAGATAGCCTTCCAATTTATAAAGGCGAGCCAGGCAGCAACATGCAGCAGAGAGCGCAAAAAGTCAAATTCTCTGACCATGGTAAAAATTAATTTAAGCAACAGAAAAATGTTGGGAAGTCTCTGCTGGGATAACGAACTTCGTAAAGTAGAGAGTAAAAATAAAGAGCAGCAAACCCTGTAACTGCCTAACCTGCTTCTGGATTAAAATTCTGGAAACATAACCTTTATGCTTATTTCTAACCTGGTACACCAAGCAGAAATACACTCCTGGTATGGCACGTGTCTGCCTTTCTGCAGTGATCCTTTTAGACTGCAATCACCTTTATGAGTTTCATTTCACTTTCCCATCACTTCATAGAAAATTAAAAATTGAAAACTAATAGCCTAGCAGAAATTGAAATAAAGGCCTTTCTTTAAAAAAAATAATGACAGAACACTTGCAGGAAAATGGGAAAGTAGGGAAGAAATGACTGGTAAGTCAGAAGCACCAGCTGAAGGTGGTCTAATACAGAACATGAAAAATGTAAACATAATGCCAGTTAGTGACAGGGTGCTATTTTCACTTGAAAACAGTACACACTATGACCTTGTGCTTCAAGTCTATGTGGGTTCCCAGAAACATGCAGAAAGGCTTAGTGGGAAAAGGCCCTGCACCACCAGGTTGTCCAGTAAGAGTAATGCTTCTGCAGAAAGCGTGCCAAAGCAGTAGCGTGCTCTTGGCAATTTATACCTGTTTATATTCATGAAGCATGCATCTCATTGAGAACTGATATATAGCCTGGAGATGACTTAGCCCTAGATTTCCATTCTTCTGAATCAGGCATAATGCAAAGAAAAATCAGCATATATACTTGTGTGCACACACGTGCACTGAAAAGGATTGTGCCAACCCCACTGACTATCAAGTATCCAAGGTCTTTTCGTCAGCTATCGAAACTTGAACATATTTGTTAAGTGCCAATTTTTTTTAGTGTTTCAGCAAAGATTAATGATACAGTCACTCTGACAGGACTAATAGCTTGAAAGCTTTCAGCTGTTCTAACATTGCCACAGCATGCCACCTCTCAAGAGGCAAAAAAAAAAAATAATACAACCTGAGACATAGAAGCGAGGTTTTGTCAAAACCACAAGCCACATAGCCTTCAGGGTAAAGACTGACTACAGCCTATTAGGAAAAGACTTGCACAAAGTTGTGTGGGAAAGCAAAGATCAGAAAACAAGATAACCCTCCAGTGTCTGAAAGATGAAAAAATAGCAAAGGAAATTATGACTAGAGTAACATTAAGACCTTACATGCCCATTAGAAAAAAAGGAAAGCTCCAGCTTTAGTTTGTGACAGGCTTCTGTACTGTTACACTCCTGGGCTAAGCAGCAACATCACTATTCTCTTTTTCCCTTTGACATCTGAACTGTGATGTTTTGTAGACTTACTTCAAGTCAGCTGCTAATAAATTAAATCCATTGTAAAGATGTCCTTCTACTGAAACCTTCTTCAGGTAAGAGTAGCTGTCCAGATCTGCAGTCAAGAAGTTTGTTACAAGAGCACCTACAAAAGAGAAGTACACAGAGCAGCCTGCATGTGTGAACTCTATTCTGAAAGGTTTGATAAAGAACAGTAAGACAAAAGATTCTCAGTACCAACAGAGTTTAACAGTAGGGGGAAAACAAACCAACCAACCAACCAGCCTTTGAAAGGCTTACAGAATTGTACCGTGTTCACATTAAGATCTTGACTTCTACCCTGAAGAATTCAGTCAAAAGCTCTTAGTCAAAACTTCTACTGAATTCATATTTACTAACTCTTCTATACTGAGTGTGCCTTTCTCTCCTCCCACCTTGCCAAACTCTTTGTCTTGCTTCGTTTCCCTGATATACGACCCCAAAATGAAATACAAATGACATGGTTCATTTGTTTCTGTATAACTCATTTTGCCATTGCAATATATTTCCAATGCAGTACCATATGACAGTTATAAACAGACCTATTTTTACTTTAGAAAACCCCCACAGATGCACTCTTCTGGAAGAGGTTTTCTTTCCTGTTATTTCTGTTCCTTTGATTTATCAATCTGTAGGGGAGAAGGGACTACAATAATCTTTTAGGTTATCCTCCAGCCTAATTGCAGTTGTGTTGTTTCCCTGACTTAGGTGTCTGAACAAGAACATATGCATTTAGAAAAGTTTACTGTAATCCAAATCAAGCTCAGTGCTTGTCTAGTTGTTCTGACAGTTAACTAGATTACTTCCAAGTATAGACAGTTGGTGCTGCATTTCTCCTCTGAATGTAACTTCAGGCTCCAGGCACTACATCTTGTTTTACTTTTGCCTGCTTGATTAGAATATTGTTATCCAAGTCAAGCTGCCCATGCAGGTACTCAAACCCATCAGTTCAAAAATTCCTGTTTACAGCTCACAACCATTTTATCTGTCCATGAAGTGTTGTTAAAAAAAATTAATAATGCAATCATCACTATTTAACTGGGACACCAGGGCTTGTATGTCCACTTTCTTCTTCTTCTATTTCTACTCCTTCGTACCTCTTCCTTTTGCATTTTTATCAATCTTTGGCTGCATGTAGTTTGTCAGGGCTGCCATCTTGCCTTTCTTACTGATTCCCAGCCACGTCCCACCTTCTTTTCCCTCTTCCATATCCAGACCTAATGGAATAGGCAAGAGTTAGGTTATTACATTCAAAGAAAAAATTATCTGAAGCTTAAATCAGAATTTCTTAATATAAATCCTGAGTCTCGATTAGACTGGACAAGACGTAGTAGGTACAAGAACATCCTTCTGGATAAGTGGGATATGCCCACTTAAATTACCTGCCCTTCAATTATGTACTATCAAATATTTCCCAAGCTACTGCAATAATAGATGAGCAATAATGAGAAAATTAAAAGTAAAAATTATAAGCTTTGCCTATATACTAAAATATGTATAAAACTTTAAGCAGACTCAGAACGCTTGTTAGCTAAAAACAAAACTCAGAAGATTTATAGTATTTGCAAGTTTAAATTCACAAGTAACCAGAAAAATTCGTAGTAAGCCAAGTAATCGGTAAAAATCTTGGACTCTGGTAACAGTAACATACATTGAGAATGAAGACCCATAAAAATGAAGCCCACAACCAAACCTCTTGGATAAGAGTAAGAGTTAAAGAAATCCCACTACCTATTTGTAATGAGCTAACCCACAAGACTTTAATGGAAAAACAAGAACTAGTTTGATATAACATGTATACAGTTAGAAACCTTTTCATTCTGAACTACCACGTCCTAAGGTAACTTCCTACTAGAAAAATCAAAAGAACAGGTTTTGGATCCTTATTTAGAAACTCCCTCTTCATTCAGTATCCAAAACTTCAATATGGAGTTCCGCCATAACACATCTTTACAAAGTACTTTTCTTACTGTTCGCTACCTTAACTGAAAGGCACACAAAAGAAAACCACATAGCTTTGTTGACCAACACCCAGTCATTAACATATAGCAATACCCGTTTTCCAAAATTGCTGTAAATGCAAAATATTTTTTTCATTTTTAAGTCAAAAAAAGAATAAATTTGATGTATTTTGATTCAACTTACTGCTTTTATCTGAGATAATGATATTAACTCATAGGCATATATATTCATGGGATCTCCACAGACATCCCTCACCAGGTGAGGAATACACCAGTTTCTTATTGCCAAATACGGACAGAGCTGACAAGGGTATAAAAGACACAAATTCAGGGTCCTTCAGTTTATTTGACAGCTTTTTGTCTGTTTGTTTTAAACTGCTATGTAGCAGGGGAATGAGTAAGCAGAATGTCTGACACACAACAGAAACATCAGCCAGAACTTCAGAAGCAAGGGAGTTGTAGTGCACGCAGAGTAATTTATCCTCACGGGCCTCCTTGCCAATGACAATAACACACAGCATCAACAAAGAGTGTTTGCAGAGTCAAAACCTTGCATTTAAACAATGCTTCGTCTTTCAAAGCTTCCATTCTTGTTTCTGAGAAAAGGCAGAAGTATTGATTGTACTTAGAAATGACTATAGATTCCCTACAAAGGGGAACTAGACAGTTAAGTGACTGCAGTATCAGTTTAACAAAATGTAGACATGAAAGCTAATAAACTGATGGATCAATAACTAAAATTATTCTGCAGCCTATAAGTTATTAACCCATAAGAAATGAGAAAGTTTTCACTTTCTGAAGGCTTGATTTAATGATTTCAAGTCACCACTACAGACAGTGAATCTGCTGAATAACTAATTCCACCTACTTTAAGAAGTATTTCAGTTTATCTGACAAAGGTAAAGTAATTGTTTGTGATGGACAAATAAACCCGATACATTTCCACTGCACTGTTTGCATAGAAATCAGTTAAAGAACATAGAACTGGGGAAAAAAACCACTGGATACTAAAATAAAAATAAGATCGTAATATCACAACTCTTCTTTCAGACTACTGACATGTTTTCCCCAGAAGTATAGGGAAGAAGCATATTTCTTCTTAGAAAAGCAACATCACCGCTCAAAAAAAGAAATTCAGACCACAATTCCCTTATAAATTGTGTGAAAACCTCTCAAAACAACAAGACATACATACCACTAAGGATCTCATTGCTGCTGTCCCAAAAATCTGCCGATTTGGATGGTCTGTGGTAAAATTCATCTCTATTAGCTGCTAGAATAAGCCTGTAGAGCACAGTGGGGAAAAAAGATGCTATTACTTACAAATAGGAACTTCACAGTACGGGGCAGGAACAGAATCCAATTCTTGCCACAGCATTAGCTCATTTTAAGTATGAAAAACGTCCTTTATCCTCCCATCTCACCTTTATCACTCAGTGTAAAGACTGAATAATATCTGACAGCAGCCTTCTTTCTCATCGTCTCGAGACATTCAGCAAGTTTATCTTGTGTGAATGAGGCAGCTATTATTTTCAAAAAATAATATAATGCAAGAGATAGAATTAAGATCGCATAAGTAATCTTAAGATTCCTCAGCATATGAAGTTATGGCATAATGGAAGAAAATGTAAAGGTACCACACAGATTTACAGGTAGCTTGTAAAAAAAAATCTGAAAATAAAGAGTATGATTTTACTGGATCATTACTTAGGACGATGTAGTCACAATATTTTTAATCTAACACCAACACCTAAAGCTCTGTTTATGTGGTTCAAAGACAGAAGTCATCTGCTTTTGTCTGTAAAGTACCCAGAACAGAGGTAAATTTGTGATAATCTCAATGGTCCAGCCCCACTGAAATTTGTTTGAAGAAACAACAGCGTGCTGAAGGAAGTAAAGGGAAAAGGCATGGAGTTTTCTAACAACCAAGAGGTGTTTTGGTGGGTCTTTCCCCGCCCCCCCCCCCCCCCCCCCCCCGGGTTTTTTTTTTGGGGGTTGGTTTTGGTTTTTTTGTTTGTTTGTTTTGTGGGGTTTTTTTTTGGGGGGGTGGGGGGGGGGGGGGTGGGTTTACACATGTAGTTGCTTGCATAATCTGGGTTCTACCAGAACAGTAGGACAAATAGTTGCATCATTAATGGGAGTCAGCCCTTGCAGCAGAGGCACTAGAAGCAATCCCAGAGGCTATGCAGCCTGGAGGTAGAATTAAGTTATCAAAAATGATAAGCAATTGAAAAATGCTGCTAGATTAAATCCATTATGTACATTTAGAAATAAACACATCACTCCACAAGACCAAGTGCAGTCCTGACAGAAAGCATGCTACTGGTCTTCATGTACCATCTAAAATTTGGTCATTTTAAAAAACATGTACTTTGTACTTTGGTAATTATCGTAACTGACACCTGCAGACTTGGTCGAAAGACCAAGTTCAGCATGGTATTAAGAAGCAGCAGACATACAAGATAGGACAGGTCTTCCTCAAAAGTTCCAGGCTCGTTAGCAATGCAGATCAGTCAAATTCAATGATAACACTACTTCAAGCCAGTCACTCTGTGAATGTAAAGCAGGTAAGATTAAAGAGTCAGTATAGCCAGACAGTTTCAGAGGAATTTAGAACAGTCTCTATTCTTGGCCTGTGAAAAGCAAAACCCATTTCTCTGTCCATTTCATCCAGCAGAAGTCATTAAAACAAAGCAACTTGTTCAGTGTACTCCCTTACAGATCACACCAATACTTTAGGGGGTGTATGTTACAGTCATTTCATTAGCAGTGTTAATACTGCAACACTAGAAAGAAAAGTCTAACTAATCTGACTCTGCACATTCATCTTTTGAGAGTGAGAAAGTTAACATTTTCTGTTATTCAAAAGCAATGGAAGAGAGCACCAGAATCTAAACGTAATGACTTATTGCAACATCAAATAGATGCAGGGTATCTATAAGTAAAAGCTTCAGTTAGAAGTGTTAAGTGTGTTTCTGTGCTGAGAATCAGCAAACACTGCATTTTCAAACCTGTAGATAAGCTTTCATTTGATGCTGCTCTTCATGAGTCTTTTCTCAATCATTATTTTCAAATTTTTAAAAAAATAAAAAAAACCCAAATGTTTTTTCTTGGTAGAACATCCTCATCTGAAGAACAGATAATGGATTTGGCTGATCCAAAGTAAAGGGCAAGAGACAACTATAACCCTGGGCAAGTCACATGCTGGAGACTCAGGGCAACAGGTGACTGCAGACACACTTACACAGAACTCCACAACACCATGCCATGATCCAACAACGACAGTTGTAAAGTCCTGCTCATTATTACCCATAACATGACTTACCTTTATTTCAACTGCAAGATTGTGAGCATCCCCCATTCTCTCCAGCTATGTTCCTTAATATTTTATTTTAATGAAATGCCATCTTTCAGAAATCTGCAGATTTTCTTAACCAGTTTCCTATAACCTCAGTATCTTCTTCACTGTTAGTTCCTCCTACCAGCTGCATGCCAATTACATTTACACAGTAGAAGTCACATTTGCTACTGTAAACTGAAGACTATAAAATTTTTGTTCTAATTTTTAAGCCACAACACTTAAGAATCAATTCCAATGAAATCTCATTACTTAACTCAAGTGTACCGACATTTTCAGCAAGTTTCTGGACTTTCCTGCAAGTTCATTTCTTCAGTGACATAATGCTTTAAAACATGATCATGAAGTGTCAGCTGCACATTAGAAATAACACAGATAAAGAATTATAATCAGCTATAGAGAAAATAAGAAAGGCTAACACTTCAATGGTACCCTTTCTGTAAGGAAGATGCTTAGTATTTTGGCCAACAAAGATAGCATCTGTTGGAAAGCACAGCATATGTACATTTTAATATTTCCAATGCCAAATAATCATATCATTCCTTTCACACTTGCATTATTTCTCTTCTTCTAGCTGATTCTAGTCTTCAACCTATAGGCTTTCAGCTCGTTTACCAAATTTCTGTCATCTTGCTTGAATATCCTTCATTTAAAGCATCCATCCTCCTTCTACAGGTTTTTATTTAAGCAAACATCTCTACTGTTAAAAAACAGTTTGGCTGAAGTGTGTTTCTCATTTCCTGAAGTTCCAATTATATTTTGCCTTCAATAATTCTTGATATGAAACCTAGGTTTGTTTATAGTATCTAAATACTAAAAATAAGCAAAGTCTTTCTGGTGTGATTGAATATTTCCCATCTCAAGTTTAATACACAGACTCCTAAATTTAGCACAGGGCTGGTATACAGGATTGCTATAATGAAAACATCTTCATTTTGTCTTTTATGAAACATAATCACACTGGAAAGGAGCAGTATCAAGTGACCCCCATCTAATAAACTGCAAAAAGCCTATTCAACTATTTTTATAGCTGAAATATTTCAAATGTATTAGGATTTACGTATTAAGATTTATTTAAATGTTGAGGCAGAGAGATGAAAACATGAGAAATCATTCCATTAAAGCAATTTCCTACAAGGTAATTCAGTTCCATAAAAAAGGCTCTGTGATTATAGCTTTGAAGCTTGAAACATATTTATTTGTAAGATGCACACAGTATAGTTCAGAAAGATGTAAAGGCAGCGTGTTACCTTTGACAATACTAATAGACTATGGTGAAGTGTTTGTTACACTGCACTAAACTTTACTACGAATTTGCCTGTAGAGAAAACACAGAGGAAAAAGGGTAATAGCAAGTTGCAAAGGTACAGGAAGATAGATTCATTACATTTGTATCACATTTGTATCACAAAGGTGATCTGTAAGCTTTTTGCTTAATTAGGTGCTCAGGAAAATTGGCCAGTATACTGCTCTAGAAATGGATGCCTACCTGGATGGAAAATTCTCCTAAGTGTTACGGAAAACATGTTTTAGTTTCAGAAAGTTTATTGATTACAGGAAAATGGTCAGTGATATGCATTTGGTCTTTTCAACTTTTAATGCCTACTTTAGACACTTTCTTTTAGTTAGAGATACAAAGTAGAGGACAGCTTAGATGGCAAGTTGCCCATGAGCAGGCAGTGTGCCCATGTGCCCAAGGCACCCAACGGGATCCTGGGGGACATGAGGAGGAGCATGGCCAGCAGGCCAGGGAAGTGATCCTCCCCTCTGCTCTACCCTGGTGAGACTGTCTTCAGGGCTGTGTCCAGTGCTGGGTTCCCCAGTTCAAGAGAGACTGGAAACTACTGGAGGGGGGCAGCGGAGGGCTATACAGATGAAGAGGGGACTGGATCATCTCCCTGATGAGGAAAGGCTGAGAGAGCTGGGCCTGTTTAGCCTGGAAAAGATGAGACTGAGAGGGAGTCTTATCAATGCGTACAAATATCTTGAGGGCAAGTGTCCAGAGGATGGGGCCAGGCTCTTTTCAGCGGTGCCCAGCAACAGGACAAGGGGCAACGGGCACAAACTGCAACACAAGAAGTTCCTTCTAAATATGAGGAAGAACTTCTTCACCTTGAGGGTGACGGAGCCCTGGCACAGGCTGCCCAGAGAGGCTGTGGGGTCTCCTTCTCTGGAGCCATTCAAACCCGCCTGGAGCGAGACTGTGCTGCCTGCTGTAGGAGACCCTGCTCTAGCAGGGCGCTGGGCTGGGTGGTCCCCAGAGGTCCCTTCCAACAAAGACCATACTGTGACAGTAAAAGTAATTGTAGATGCCTGTTTTTAGTATGCCTGCAGGTGTGGGAATCCCCATTTGGTTGGGAAAACTGTTTCAAGACCTCATCTTGAAATAAACTGAGTTATAGCATAGTGTAAGACACACAAGTTGTCTGGAAAAATTATGCTTAGCAAGAGACCAATATAGAGGTCTAACTTGGTCTAATGGCTGTAATACTGATCAGAGAATTAGGAGGACTGGGTACCATCCCCAACTGATATTCAGACCTATGCCCTTCAGAAAGCTGATGCAAAGGTGAAAAAAAAATCACAGCAACAATTTTAAAAGAAAAAACTTCAACATTCTTCCCAATAAAGAAAAGCAAAAATAGTTATGGTGTGTTAAGGAAAAAAAAAAGGGGAGGGGGGACTGAAGTTGCACATCTGATGTTAAGATCTGACACCATGAACACTATGGCTGGCACTTACTGCCTAAACAGATGGTTCAGAGTAATTTATCTCAGAGGTATAGAGGAAATTGTCGCTTAACAAAAGGTACTAAGAAAATAAAATACAATTAAATATTCCTAAATTTTGGCTAAACAGCATTTTTCTATTTTGACACCAACAGCAAGTTGTTTTCTGCTATAAATCAATAATTTCAATCTTGATGCAACTTTTTTTATAGCAAGAAAGCTATCTTAAGTTTTAATTTTAAATATTGATCAAGGCAGAAAGTTCCCTTAGCAAGCAACTACTGTTTACATCCAAAGGATTTTCCCAAGAGGCATCCAATTGATGAATCTAGTTTTTGCCAGCTAGCAACACAAAAGAAAGTCAGACCAAATAAATGGATATATTAATTCACCTCCAGTCACATCATAAACTAACCCCCTTTAGGCAGATTCCAGATCCAAAAAGGAATACACTCCATGGACAACCGAAGTTTTGGTTCTTATTTCTATTGAACAGTATCTGCTTCTCAATACAAAAGGGCAGAAAACACGTCAACGTAAGGCAGAATGACTCACTGAGCATACTGACTGATGGTTTCTGGATGAATACCAATACCTGTACCACACAAAGTAATATGGAACCTATAAAGTATGTATAAATACGAAAAGCAACAGAACTTCACAATCATCTTACTGGCCTGAATTGCTCTCTTTCTATTACATACTGAAGGTACTCAAAAGATACTGATGTTGAATATGAACTTTTAAAATTAAGGGCTGTAATGAGAGAGAATATTACAGCAAGTTTAATGTTTGGGAAACTCACTGTACATCATCATCACACCAGTAAAACTTATTAGAAGCACGGATGCTTATTTTGTCTGAAGCTTTTGGTTAAACATTTCATACACATGACTTATGTAATTAAAAATTAAAGTGAATTAAAGTTTTAGGTAATAAACTAAAATTTTAACATGACTGTCAATTTAATACCTAAAATTTTAACTGCAAGTAGATTTGAGGGAGGGAGAAGGCTAGGACACTTACTAGAAGTTCCTTACTCTCCAATTCATAGCACTACTTGTTTTACATTGATACAGGAGTCTAACCAGTTTGAAAGCACTGAGATTTGATTTCCAGCATTTCCTGAAATTTTAAGTACTTAATTTTAGAAGAAATAAGTACACCTTATCCCCAAAGCAAACTGATAGGCATAAATAACTGCGACGATACCTTGACCTCATCTACCCACACAATAAAAAACAACTGCACCTATTCACAAGCTAGCCATTTCTGTCAAAAACATAGTGGAAAAGCAAGCAGTGGTAGCCATGGAACAGAGCGCTGAACTAGGCAATGGACAAGAAGGTACTGTCCCTGGGAGGAAACAGGACAAAGTGGCAATTCAACATCAACCAGAAGCTACAGAAACAGTTAAATTTCAGTATTAGTACCTTCTGGATTCAGCGTACTGCTCTCTTGGCTTACAAGTGTGGACCAGCACATATTAACAGAGGAAAAAGTAATACATAGGGTGGTTAACTGCAACACTTCTGCTTCTAGTATCTGCCCGTTACCTTCCAGGCTAAATTCAAATCGTCAGTTTCAAACTGAAAGCCCTAAACGTATCCACCCTACTGCAAGAAGGGTACAGCTACAACTGTGATGCCCCAACAAACATGATTCCTCTTAGTTTAAATGATAAAGTAGAAGGCAGGACTTTCAAACTCTGGATTATAATATTTAAGGATTTATCCTATACCACATTATAGATCACTAGCAAAAGGTTCATGACTACAAAGCCCAGATCACCTAACAGCCTAAAAACAAAGGGTTCTCAGAAGGTTACGTTAAGTCCTCCAATGGGGAAAGTCATGAAGTTAAATATTACAAAAGCATAATTGAACACATAATACTGACTTGAGTTTGTAATCCATATAATGGCTACAAAAAAATAAATTGTATTTAAAAAGTCATAGAAACAAGTCTGTTTTAGCTAGAACCATCTTTACCTGTATGCATTTTTTGAAACTGGTCGGGGGTCAAATTTGAATAGAAGGATGCACATTGAAGAACTGATGTTTAAATCTCACTTCTTCCACAAAGGCTCAGTGCAAGGTCATTCTGTAATAGCCTACAAAGTAAATAAAGATTACCTATTATATTGCAAATTATAAAAAGATAACCTTGCTTCTCTGCTGAAGTTGGAAGACGGCAATGTTCTCACTCACAGCTCACAGTAACAACAAATAAAACAGGACTTCCAGAACGATTTGTTTCAATGAATGGTTTACTACCAAAATTATTACGGTAGTTCTTTCAAGGTTATGCTTGGCTAACTCAGATTTTTTAAAAAAGACACAAGCATCAGGAAAATTCTGACTAAGTCTAGAGTACTAGCAATACATCAAAGAGACTATTATGTAATTTCCTGCTCATTATCAATAAAGTACCACTACTTCCTTCCCCACCCTCCCAAGCAAGACAAAACGCTTCTGTTCAAATAAAGGAGAAAACAGGACTCAAATTGTTGCAGAAGCTGGGAAAAGCCTGATCAAAGGCACTCTCAAACCTGTAAATAAAGTATACTTTAGGCCAAGCTCTTATTAAAATCCAGGAGAAAGTACTATTGTTTACTATTGGGGAAAACATCAGCTACAAATAAAAATATACTGGACCAGAGTGTACATTTGATGACTAGTTTCCAGCACTTGCAGTATGTTTAAAATTCTGGCCATGCTCGGATGGCATGACAAATGTGCTTTCTATTTCAAAACCACATAACAGCTTTCAGATATTTTGTGCCCCAATGAGAATTTTTCAGTAATAAAACTGCATCCTGATCCTTACTTTTTGTGGCTGCTAAAACCATTATCAGAATGCTACCAACCAACCACACATTACCATGTTTTACTGCTACCAAGATTTTCTTCCATGAAAGTTTTCAAGGTAGGTGAAGAGGGGAGGGGGACAGGTAGAATTCAACACCACAGCCCTAAGGCCATCTCAGCAACTCAGTGACTGATGAAACTTCAGTTCAAAAACTAGGATTTTTAACCATACTTCCAGACATGTAAAAAGTGTCTCTCTTGCTCTTTAATTTCCACATAATTTACCATGAGAGATACCAGGAAACGGATGACCTTGACTACATTCCATATTACCAGAAGCCACCAGAAGCATTACAAGTGTAAATGCTACAAGTACAGCATTTACACAGATTTTTTTAATTAACAGCTTGCCAGTAACTGCAGGCTCCTGTTAAGTCACAGTTCAGCACTAGAACTAGCCTGCTGTTGCTGTCATGGCACGAGTTCAGTCTTGCAATCTAGTATTCTGCAAAGAGTTGCAGGACTAAACAACTCACAAAGAGGTGCAACACTCCTGACGCACTTGCCAGAGCACAAGAAAACTAGTGCAAGGGAGTGCGTGTATATATCTCGATCTAAAGATTTTAAAGTATTTTAAATTCTGTTCTACGACAAAAAGGAATTTCCCTTCCAAGATTACTTCATAGCCTACTAGCTAAGAGCAGCAATAGCCTAGCTATCCCAACTATTTTCTGTTTAACAGATTACACAGTAAGACATTAGAGAAAACAGAATTAAATCAAGATGCAGACTTGAATTTTGGATAACTGATTTGCCAGCCAGGTGTTTAAAAAGATCAATAGCCAGCTTTATTTAAAAAATCTAATCAGATTTAAGAAGGTGTTATCACCCTTTTCAGGCTCCTATTGCTGAATTTTCAGCAGACTACAACCACACTGGACCTGTACAACTGAACTACCAGTTCCAAAGGCCTGGATCGTCTATATACAGATCTTGTTAGCTTTTCACAAAACTCAGGATCTTGTACCCCAGCTGTTTTATGTCACTAAGCATAAATAACACTGACCCGTTCATGCCTTGCACTCTAACTCTTAAAAAGAAACTGAAGCAAAACAAAATTACAGTCACAGTTCAAATCACAGAGCACAAATTTCCTAGAGCAACAGCTTATGAAATAGAGCACAGTGCCATTTCCAGGTAATATAAAACATAATACAGCTGTAGGTATTTTTGAAACCTTTTACATTTACTTTTTACTTTAAATTTCTGATGCTGTCCCAATATCCAAGCAGTATCTATAAGCCATAACTCATCTCAGTTTCCTTATTCAGGATACCATTTCTTCTTTCAGAAGGGATTTAAATTGCAGATCTTCCTATTCGTGATTTCTCCTCTGGAACACGACATTGGTTTTTATTCTGCACAAGCTACCTTTCTTTTAACCTTGTCTTGCTTTATGTCCTTCTCTCACCTCCAAACCTACTTTGCTTTGTCATTGGACATTTATTTTTCTGTTTGGTAATTTTTCTGTCTCCAGAACATGGAAGATGTGTTTCTTCAGGACTCAGGCTCTTCAGTATGCTTACTGTGCAGCCAGAACATAGTAATGAGGATTATTATCTTCCAGTCACTCAACAGCACCTTCCAAACAGGCCCCTGCCATACACTTGTCAATCCAGCCAGCCTTGTGGAGGAACTACTCATTGGCTAACTGTAGGAACCCGAGGTATTGTCAAGTCTGGCAGATTTTCCCCATCAGAAGACTGGACTCCCAAGTAATCCTCTCTGGGATGCACAATCCTATAGCACCGGCATCCAGCAAGGTTAGAGAAAATAACAGTCACCCCTCTTTCAGGAAAGATACAAATCTCACAGTGGTTACTGTTCATGTAATTTAGTGCACAGGCTACACAGAAATCAAACAGGAGATTCCACTCCCCACCTCACCCCTTCAAAAAGGGAATCTTTGCTGAAGTCATTACTGATGAGAGACTCTGATTAGGACAGACTAGACCTTTCAAGCCCTGCTCCCAACTTCACTGTTGGAACATTGCAGTAAGTGTCAAACTATGAACAAAGATTGATTTTAGCTGACTACTGCTCTTCTGTTCTTCAAGCAACCTTCCCCCAGACAGCTCCACAATAAACAAAAACGGCACCCTGACCTTGACAACAACTTGACTGAACCTAAAACTGGGAGCAGGAAGAATGTCAGTGAACAACTGTGCTGCACCAGACTCAGTGCTGAGCAAGACATCTTCCTTCCTGTTCCAAGTTCAGTAGGTGGGAAGTTCTGTACACAACTGCTCTCCACTCTCCTCAGCCCCTGATAGCTCAATAAGAGGTGCAGGCTGTGTTTATAAGCTACGTTGTAAAGACGCAAATAATATGCTGCACCAAAAAGGAAAAGCAATGAGTTGTCTATTAACAGACTATGTTAACATTAGCAGTTAGGAAAGCTAAACCTGGTAATAGCATTTGAAGAGGCAGTCTTTTGTGTAAAGTCATATATTTGAACACACAAACTAACATACGTTACTGAATCTGCTACTGCTAGTTGTGCTTGTACCAAAAAAAGTGCTAGTGATTTAAATTATGCAGATTTCAATTTTACAGTTCAAATCTTTGGTTTTCCTTCTCCCCCCGGTCTGCAGCCTACAGGGGACGTAAACTTTTTGTCTCTGAACCAGAAAGCTACTGGAACCAAGCATTAGCCAGCGAGTCATGTGAGACACCGATGACGCCGAAAGCAGTACTGCAGAAGTCTCCAAAAGCAGCAGTGGCACAGGACTGATCCTAATCATAGCTCTGACAATTCAGGTTGCAAAGTACTTCTTGGAAGCCCACAAAAATTGTTGTTGGAAGCCCACAAAAACAGATTATGTTTGCTAAAATAAATTACAGAATCTCAAAGAGCTTCAGTTTGTCTTTAAGAGATGTGCTGAAAAGTTATATTAAAAAAAAAATCTAGATAGAGTGATTTCTTGCCTTTTTGTTGAGCAACTTGTTATAAAAATACAATAGTGACTTAAATTCAGTTTAATAAGCAGTTCCATTGTAATTACAACTTTGCATGTCCTCCAGAAGGTAAAGGGATAAGAGATGATCTTCCAATCTACAGTTGAGAAGTACCCTTTTACAGAATCAGCACAAATATGGTAGGTAATCCTCAAAATCTTTTTTTTTCTTTGACAAAGTGCAAAGCAGCATACTTCGTGAAAGCAGGCATATAAAATACAATTTTAGTGGGCAACTGTCACTGACTATTCTTGCTGACTATGGAGATACGAGTCCTAGTATTCATTAGGTGTCCTGCCAGATAATCAAATGGATTACTCAATACAAAACTGTTGACAATCACTCATAAAGACTACTATTTTAATAAACAGGCTTCAGCCTCCATTAGCTGATTTATTCAAGTTATTTCAAATAATCAATTCAGTCCAGCTGTTTGTACAGTTACTGGTCAACATAAAGCTTATATAAAAATGACCAGCCAGAAAACAGCAGCAGAGTAAGTTTGTCAGACTCACCACAGTTATCTACAGGGACAAATATTTTCAACACTTCAATGCCTTTCTAGAATCCATGTTCATTATTATGAGGTACTACTGCTTTAACAGAAGTATCTTTTTGTCACCCCATCGACCCTGCTTGATGTCATTACAGTTCTTTTAAGTTACATTTGGGCTTTGACTAACTACAAATACCAAAACAGCATTACTTATCTTGGGCTCAAGCGTGTTTATAGGTCCTACATAAACAGGCCAACTTTTTTTTTTTTTTTTTAACTCAGAAGTGTTTAAGCCAGCTAAAATAGAGCTACTCCTTAAAATAGCAGTGATACTTAATTGGCAAAGGATGCGACCAATGCATTATGGTATCTCCTTCATTCAAAGCTGATGTTGCATTTGCAACACCTGTTGTGTTTTTTATACCCAGGGCTGGATGTTAGCCTTAAAATGCTTACATGAAAACATATTGTAGGTCAAATTCAAATTTGGATATTCTGAAATTTAAGACAACTAACAAACACTAAGAGGAAAACAACCTGAAGAGAGGCTGTCATAAACATAAATACATAGATTTTTTAATATATAAAAAAAAAGTCTTCATACAGGTGTAATTCTTTCAAGCTCATATTCATGTAACAGAGGGTGCTGCAACTATGGGAATGAGATAAGCATATCGCACAGAGCTAGCATCACAAAGCAGATATGCTCAACTCAGCCTTCTTGTCATTCATCGCCCACAGATCAAGGAGAGGAGAAGATGAAAAAGATTAGGTCAGCACTGGTTTCCACACTTGCAATTTGATCCTACAGAAAGTCCAAAGCTTGATCAAAAGCTGACTTTCTAGGTCCATTTCAGCAGAAAATGTGTCCTCAGAAATATCCTTACAGACACAGGGGGTGGGTTTGTCAAAAAAGCAGAAAGTTCAAATAAAAAAGGCTAATTTGTGGCACAACACATGCCTTCTGTTTTTCTTTTATGAAGACAATACAGCACAGCCAGAATATACATACTGAGCAACATGGCAAGGCCTGCAGAATGGGGGAAAAAAAACCCCTTCGCTCCAAGGCAAAGACACGAAAGACAGTACTTTCTGGATAATGAGATTTCATAAGACAACAGTTATCAAGGATGACATGACAGCAACAATCTCCTATTTCCGTAATATGTTTCTCATTTGCTGTCTAACTTAGGCCTAATACACATAAACCAGCTTGACAAAAATTACAAACATCCTGTAATTAAGTGTTCTGCTCCAAATGGCACTGCTGATTTGGAAACAACATTAAAGTAACTAACATTCTTATGCTGTGCTAGTGCACTGTTAGACAGTACAGTGTGTTGTTTTGCTCATTTTAACTATCTGTTAAAAAGCCTGAGTGGATCCGTGCCAGCATAAGGTAGCATTTAAAGGGACTATCAAGAGACCAAAACATGATAGATGGTGTATGTTCCTTTCATAGGGTTCTACCATCATTTGGTTGATTAGAAGCAATCAGTTCACAATTTGGCATAAAACCATTTTACCCTTAAGAACTCCCAGTAGCTGCCTTTGAAAAATGAAGCCATTTGTTATGTATTTTGTTTTCACAAATGAAGCATCATAAATAACATCTGTCAGTTACTGCAGTGATCTCAATTGCTTCTCAACTGATCCAAAACTGTTGTTTAGGTGCAGTCTAAGAGACAGCTAAAGATCATTAGTCACTGGATTCTGATAGTTTTATGTACCACAACAGTAACTTGTAGTCAGCAGAGTCTCAAACTATTTTACTGCTTCTTTTGAATTTGTCCAAAGTAAACTGAGAACTACAGACCTCAAATGCCCATGAAAGAATAAAACTGGAGGCATTTTCTTCCAGTAGTAGAATGAGATTTTTGGTTTTATACTGAACTTCAAAATAATGGAAAATAAGAGATGTTTGATTAGTTTTTAGAAGTACTCTACCTTTTTTTTTCCTCTTACAGATGCATTTTTAAAGCATTTTACTGATCTGCTTTTGTACTTCCCGTGTGTAGCACATGCTCCTGTGTAGTAATAATCATCATTCAGGATAAAGATGAGGTGGAATAGATAGATCCATGATTGGATGCCTTTCAGGTTGCTCTGTACAGAGACAATTTATAACGAACCTAGGGTTTGTAACCTTACCAAGGTGAAGAGTCAGTCTTCACAGCAAGAGACAGCAATGCAAAGTAGAACACTTACGAAAACAACAGAAAATAACATGTAAGTTGCATGCCATTTCCAAGTTTAATGAGCTAATTTTATTTTCAGCTCCTCAATTTTTCCTTCTGGTATCTTAATACACTAAATCCACTATACAGCTCCCAAGAGAAAGAAAGGCCAGTAAACAGCACCTTTCACCACACCATGTTTTGAAAATATCTGCAAGGGATGGAGTAAGGCAGCCTTTCCCCCAGTTTAAGACTCTTAGCTTCTCCTCTAACACAGATCTGCAGACCCAGAGTCTTTTGCTAGACAACTTCCTCCTTTTAGGCAAAGACTGATATTTCTAGCTTTCACAATTCTTAGGTTTTCTTCAACAATGAACTAGCCAGGAGTCCTTTTTCGGGGTAAGAAGCTCTATTTTCCATTCCTTACACACAGAAAGTCTATGTTACAAGTAGCTGAAGGACATATTTACTAGAAGAATCATTTATCCTTTTTCTATCTACTCTTAGCTCTTCCCTAGCGATGTTCCTCTAGACCTTCCCAGAAAAAGAATACTAGTCCATATGGATCTTCAACCTGACCCAGTATGGCTGGTCTTACATTCTTAATCTTAACTTCCTGTGATGGAAGTGCTGCAATCACCAATTATAAGTGTGGGTTTATTCCCACTCTTCTTACCTTCGTCTACAGTAACTCTGACCTTACTGCCTACTCTGAACAAAACTTAAGAGGGCCCATGGGCTGACAGACACCCTGCAAACCTGTGGGGAAAGAAGGGACCAAGAAAAAAAACCCCACAAACCCCGAAACTTAAGTAGATGAAAAAAGTCCTACAAGTACCCTTACTCAAAAAAAAATATTTCAGGACTGCAGGTACAAAATGAACACTGTAACACAAAGAGTTTCAAAGCTATTGCTCTGAGTTCAAACAATCCTTCTAGGAAACATAAGGCAAGGACAATAGAATTTTATTAGTTCTGCTGTTAACAAAGTTATTTATTTAATTGTAGTTTTAACGTACTCTAAAAAAAGCACATCCATAAAACTAATTTGGCTGATCACTATCAACATCCAGCAGGTTCACTTGGAATTGCTCTCACAGGAGCACCATTCCTGTCTAGGTCTACCAACTTTAATGCAGGTATGTTCTATTGTCTGATTGTTTCCACTTTTGAGAATTTAGTTGCTATGGTGGTAGCTGTCCTCCAACTGACTCTGGAACAAGCATAAGTAGTTAACAAGAGAGGTGGGTAACCGCACTGAAGCGCTGCCAAACATACCAAAACATTTACAAACAAAAACACTAGCCCACTCTTTAGCTGTTTCATTTAAAATTTTAATGGAGTATTTATAATGAAAATAGATAGCGAGTTGGCTTCAGTTAGAGCAGGGATACTGGAATCTCTGTATAGCCAGGATCAACTCAGTCAAACTACTACTAAGAACCGTAAGAAATCTGAAAACAACTCAACTAAAAAAGTTACAGAATGTAACTTAAAAATATCAAGCTTCTGTTACATATTTTGACATTTTCATAACAGCTCGATATACAGTGGAGAGCAAGCTGGTGATCGAGTGTGTCTTAGAGCCACCTGCGTCCCGTTAACCTCATATAATCACAAGTCTCTCCAAAAACCTCTTTTCAATACCTGCAAACGGAAACATCATTAGTTTTCAGCGTCTTTCTGTGACTATTTTTTGAGAAATTGCCACTGAAATGATCACCACGCATTAAAACGATTACGTTATCAAACGTGACAGAACCGTGCGTGACACAAGCACCAGCTAGCCACCGCCAGCCCAACAAGGAAATGCCATCGCATAACTAAAGAAAACAAAAAATGGTTGAAACTTTAAAGTATTTCAGTAGCTGCTCCTGGAGAAATTTAGGTGAAAAAAACGTTTTCTGAGCACAGGGCGCGCAGAGGCGGCGTTCTCCTTGGCGCCGCTCGCTGAGGGGAGGCAGGCAGCGCCAGAGCACTGGCGCCCGGCCCGCAGGGGCCTGCCCGCCCGCCACGCAGCCCCCGCTCCCCAAACCGGGAGCCCCGCACCTCACGGCCCGGCTGCGCCCGCCGCGGGCTCCGGCTCCCCACGCGGGACAAGCAAAGCCACTCCAGGCTATTCCTGTCTCTGGCCCCCGCCCGTGCCAGCAAAGTACGAGCCAAGAGAGGCGCCGGCCTGCGTGGGACAAGGACTCGGGGCAGCGGGGCCGCAGCAGCCCCGTGAGGGAAGGGCCCCGAGAGAAAAGCCCGCCAAACCCCGCACTCACCCAGCTCGCGCCGCGGGCCCCAACACATCCCCAGCGCACCGTTTCCGGGAGCGCAGCCAGTTCAAAACAACACCCACCCCTATTGGCTGCGGGCGCCTCGCCTCCCCGCGCGCTATTGGAGGGAAAGCAACCCCGCCTCTCCTTCTCAAGCTGTCATTGGCTGGTTTACACACACTGCCCGGTGGGTGCCGCCCGCTCCCTTTCCCCTCAGTGGCCCGGGCGTCGAGGGGCGCCATGAGAGGGGCCGGGGGCGCCATCACAGGAGCTGTGGGCTCCTGACAGATGCTGTGGCCGTCATGAGAGGAGCTAGAGGCGCCATGAGAGGCACTGTGGCTGCCATCACAGGAGCCGTGACTGCCTGCTCCCTGCCGGGCCCTGAGGAGAGGCCTGCCGCACTGCCTGAGGGGAACCCGCCATGGGGTCCACTGAGAGGCAATGACGCTGCATGCTAGGGGTCACCTCTGACACAGTCCCATATCCATGTCCACCACAATGGTCTGGAGAAGTCGTTTCTGATATTGTATAGTGCATGGGCTGCTTCTTGGCACCTCAGCCTGTTTCCAGTATATTTTGTTTCAAGGTTTGAAAAAATAACATCAAAGGCCTGGTCTGAGCTTCAAAGGGCTCATACCTCTGAGGACTGATACACCCAGACCTGGGCTGTTGACAATCATAGCGAGTTTGGATGTAGCTACTTACCAGTTTCTATAATACAGTCTCTGCATGGGATGTGTGCTAACGTGACTAACTTCAGGAGAGACTCTGCTTCCAGAAAGGCCCAAAAGTCATTGAGCCCTGAGCCTGCAATGGCATGAATTCAGGCCAGGACAGCTTTCCTGAGGATTGAGGAAAACACAAGCGACAAAGTCAAATTTGCTTTCACTTATTAAGCACAGCATGCATGATCAGAACTGATAATTAAACATCCAGTAATTTACTTAGACCTGCAGATTTAGGCTGGGATTGGATCTGTGCCACCTTTTTGTCCTCTCATACTGAAATATTAACTTACTTGTGGGTTTTTCACACAAGATTTTGAACTTTATTTCTGACTTTTTTTCACGGGTGGCAACACAAGAGGGTTTCAGTGGAGCCTGTAAATTAAAAATGTTTTATGGTGAAGCCTGTAAGGGAAGACCAAAAAAGCCTTGACTGCTCTTCTAGATTCCAACACTGATAAAGACAGTACACGCAAGATATGGAACACTAATGAAAAGAACTCCCAAGGGTATATGAGTGTGTAATGTGGCTTGTGAGACAAAACCTTTCAACCTAGATGCAGAAAACCTGAAGTCAATTGTTAGCTTTACCACCGCTCTGGCATATGACATTGAGCAAGTTCACCTCAACACTTTCTTTCTTCATTGTCAACAATGGAATGATACCATTGACCTTTGCAAGGTCTTTTGAGATCTACTGATGAAAATTGCTGGGTGAGTATATTATCATCATTTTTTGTACTACTGCTTTTGAAGCACAGTAATAGATTGTAGTTATTACCTAAATATATGAACGTTGATACATATAATCCTAAACCACATTTGTTTTCAGGTACAGTGTTGTTATTTAAAACAGTTATCTGATGAATAAGCAAATTATAAAAATCTCTTAATCTGTTACATCAAAATTGGTAAAATGCATGCGTATCAAATATGACTTACTGTTCTTTGCTGTCACTGTTTCTTGAAGTATAGACTCATCACTGTGACCAAAGATTATTCAGCTTCTATGCTTGGCACTCATTAAGAATCTTTAGATTATATAGGTCTGCAAACCTTCAGTAAGAGTTATGCCCATGGGAAGAAGGTAAGCTGTCCATAGCCTTAAAACTTAATGGCGTTAGTTTGTACCAATTTTTAATTTTTTTCATTATTTTTAATACATATGGGAAATTAGAGTAATTTTAAAACATTTTTAGGTTTCCCAAAACCAGCCCACTGCAAGGACTTGTGAACTACCGATTTGGTGGCTGTTCAGACGCTTCCTTCTATTTCTTGTGTCTACTTTCTGTTCTGCCGAAAGCAGCTCAGTTATTGTTGTCCCTTTTAGACCCTGTCCTAGGGGATCTGTGTATAGCTCCCACTGTTTGTCAAACTCCAGTACTCTGATCCCAAGTAGGCAGTGATTCTGTATCCACTTTAAGGATCTTTAATGAATTAGACAGTGGCACTGGCTGTCAGCACAGAACCTTTATTGGAGAAAGCTAAGAAACAAGCTGAAGCTCAGTGAAAAGCTTGCAGAATTGTCCCGAGTTTGTCTCAATAACCAAAAGAGTCCTGAAATTTGTTTTAAAACTTTGCTCTGTCTTTTAAGTGCTGGAATGCATGTTGTTTGGAATGTATAAAGCACACCTTAAATGCATTTAAGTAACTTTTCCCTCAGAGTTCTCAAAAAGTAGTTGCTAAAGAGGAGATGTCAGTGACCTACGCAGAGTTTTCTAGAGATCAGTTCCTGCTGCTCTGATCCTACTTGGTATCTCTACCAATTGTCTAGATTATGCAAGATCTTTACTAATAAAATCTGTAGTTTAGTAGACGAGTGGATAACTCACGACTGATTAGTTGCAGAATCATCTGATGTGCCCAATTAAATCATCCCAGTCCAATAGAATGTGCTTTTAATGTCAGAAAACACGAGCAAACATATGTGGAAATAAAGAATGCAGGGATGGGGGCTAGCTCTGCCAAAAGTACTTCAGAAAAGAATTTAGCTGTTACAATGTTTAAACGTGACCTCTCCAGGTAATACTGTGGTAAACTGGACTAAACTAGTCCTTCAATGTATAAAATACAGCATGTATAGGAGCGGCAAAGGAGCGCTTTTGTCCGAAGCACTGATATCACTGGCACACTGGCACCACGGTTAGGGAGGGCAAACCCACTGGAAATCAATCAGAGGAGGAACATAAAAATAATGAAGGGGGTAGACAGTAAGGTATAAAAGAGGGCTGTAGGAAGCTCAAGCCATGAGGCTGAGAGGTGACTGGACCACAGCGCACAGACCGCTGCAAATAGCGAAAAGGGCAAGCTGGACAAATCCATAGGGACCGTGCGCCAGCATTTCCTGGCTGCATTGCACCTGACAAGGCCTCTGTCACAGCACGCTATGCAGACATCAGCCGGGCCTGGAATCTCCCGCCCTGCAGCTGTGCAAAGCACCGGTTCGTTCCCCAGGCGCAGAAAGCCTTCAGCCGTACTGCAAGGCGGCGGGCTCAGCGCTGCAGGCCGGTTCGCGCGCTTTCGCGTACCCGTCCGGTGAGGTGAGAGCGGTCCCTGCTGCTCCTGCCGAACGCACATGGCCAGCGCCCCGCTCCCGCGGGCAGCGGCCGGCAGCGCCGTGCCCCGCGCCCCGCTCCCGCCCAGGGCTGGCGGGCGGCGCCTCACGCCGCGCTGCAGCGGCTGCACCGGCCGTTCCCGCCGACCGCCTGCCGCGCTGCTGCCCCGCGCGCTCGCCCAGGGGCCGGGCCGCCCCGCGCGGACGGACATTCCCGCCGGCCAATGCCGCGCCGAGCGCGCGGCCAGTGAGCGGAGCGCGCCGGCAATGCACCAATGCGCCTTTAGTTGCTGGGCGCGATCGCAAAGGAAATGCCCAATAGGAAAATTCGCGCCGCGGGGGCAGCGCGGCGGTCTGCGTGTCGGTCGCAGGCCGGCGGCGTGAGGCCGGGGTTGCGGCGGGGCTGCTGTGGGGGGGGAGGGTCGTGGCCTCGCTGCCTTCCTCGGCCCGCCGGCCGCTGTGGCGGGGGCAGGCAGCGGTGCCGCTTACCTTACGCTGGTACTTCCCCCCAGGTGTGAATGCTGAGGAACGATAACGCCCTGCTGAAAAAAAAAGAGAGTTAGAAAGATGAAACCAGCACGGCCAGAGCGGGAAATGTGTTCCCTTCGCCCGGTGGGCCTCTCCTGAGGGACGCTCGGCCGGGGCGGCTGCGTGGGCGGTTATTTTCCGAAAAGTAATTTCGGAAGGTCATGCATTTTTCGGCGTTGCCCTTGGACCTTTTTTTGGAGCGGCTGTGGGGCTACTGTGCAGACCCTACTCACCCGCTGGTCGCCGAGCTGGGCTGCGGGAGCGGGGCCCGCAGGGCCTGATGGCAGCGGGTTTACGTGCTTTGTAGAGAAGAAAAATTCCCCCGTGTGCTTTAAAAACGCAGCCAAAAATCACAGTAGAAAAGGTAAATGCAAGAAAAGGGTTAATAATTGCTTCCACCTCCCCCTCCTTCCCCCCCCCCCCCCCCCCCGTTTGGATAAAGATGGTCTTGGATACCCTTTGTAAATAGGAATGTGGAGGTGGGAGGGGAAAATCAGCCCGACTCCCTCTACTATGTCGTCTCGGTGGGTAAGAAGGCGATAGCAGGGCTGATGCAGCCCGGGTGTTCCCTCGGGGGATCGTGCGGGTGGACGGAGGCTCCTTCCGCGGGAGCCGGGCACCCGCGGGGCCGCGCCGGAGTGGGGAGGGCGTGAGCGGCGAGCGGGAGCGGCGCGGAGGGGGCTCCTGCTCCCGGGGAACGGGAAGCGAGAGGGGAAGACAAGGGGCTTTCGCTGATATGCTGCTCAGTGGTTGCTGAGTATTTTATTGAAGAGTTGTGTGTGTGGGGTTTCATTCTTTTTTTTTTTTTTGTTCTTTTTTTTTTTTGTATGTTTTGTTTTTTGGTGTGTTTTTTATGTGGGTACACCCACCTCCTTGAAGCCAGCAGAAGCAAGGAAAATAAGCTGAGGACAGAGAAATAAGGGAAGACGGAGGAGATGGTGAGCAGATCATTGGGTTGGGGGGAATGAATGAGGCTGCCGGGCTATTTTCTGTGAGAGGTTCTTGCAGGGTGTAGTATGTCTGGGATGATTTTACATCACGATTGCAGACTGGCTTTCTTTGTTTGCAAAAGATTGCTATTTAAGGTTTAACAGCGGTTATCAGCTTATTGTGAGATATGCAACGAGGAGCTGATGTATATGAATGGCTAAAATTATATACGCAAGCCACACACACAAGCAACCCCTAAACAAATCAACATTGTATTAATCCTGTAATATGATGGGCAGCTCTTGACATGGAGGGAAGTCATTGCTCAGGTTATTTGTGGCATGCATAAGAGATGAATCTCTTTGTAGCAAAGCCCAAACAAAACTAACCTATTTCTTCACAAACGTGAAATCCATTACAGACTTATAAGCCAAAGTTAGGGGTGTCTTTCTTTTCATTTTTCCTGCAGTATTGCTATACATGATTAAAATTGAATGTTTGCAAAACTTGATCAACTCTTTAAAATGATCACTTCTAGCATGCAAATAATAAAGACTGTCTTTCTCCCTTTCTCTTTTTCTTTTTTTAATGTAAGCACTTGTTTGTGTATGTGGAAGGGGGAATTATTATAACAAGTACTTTGTGTTTTACAGTGTACTGTTGTGCCTTAGGTAGGTCACAATACAAAATGTGATTCTTAGCATGTTATAAAAAAAAAAAAAAAACAAGCAGATTTTTTTTCCTATAAAGTAAAACCTGTTTTTATACTAGTAACATCTTAACACTAGATACAAGTTTGTGGGAAAAAAACTGCTATTTTTTATTAATGGGAATGCTTTATGGTAAAATCATGGTTCTAAATGACGGAATATTGACATTGGCTGATTGTATCTTCCTGTGGATGAAGTGCTGCAGTCTGTATTAAGTACATTAGCCCTTTAAGGTTCCATAAATTTAAACATACTTTGTTTACAAAATTGTGCAGGACTGCATGGTGCAGTAGTAAAATCTGAAATTTTAGTGGCTTTAGAAATGTTGCAAGGCACTGCAAAAGAGAAAAAATGCAGCTTAATATTAAATCTTCTGTGGAAAGAAAGGATCTGTTATAATAAAGTAGCACAGGATATACATGGTGACTAAAGTAACTGAAAGGGCTGGATAGTTTGGCGTTTCTACAGGAAAAATAAGTTGTGAACTATGCTGTGATCTTTATCACGCAAGATATTTGGATGGATGGCAGTTATATTTATTTTAAGCAACATCTTTCTCTAAATGCTTGCCTGAAATATTTAAATTATATGCTCCATTAGGCAAATGGATTTATCTTCCCATTACTTGGCTGAAGGAATGTATTAGGAGGGCAGGGTTTAGAAGAACAATACAGTTTGACTGCATAGTTTCACTGCATAGTTCATCCTCATGTATTGTTCAGAGATGCATAGAATGTATTGTATTTGACATTGGTGTTCTTTATAAAGTTGACTTTGCTGATTTTATTTTTATGCCATAGTTGCTGTCAACATAAATAACTGAATTTCAATTACTGCAACCATACATTTGACCTACTATTTAGCTAGAATAGATGAAAATTAGTTCCTTTCTTTGATTTTCATCTATTAATTAAAAATCTCTGCAATGGATTTCAGTCTCAGCAATTTTTAGTACTGGAAGAACTGGTAAGAGTTACAAATATAGAGAGATTCCCATTATATTGAGTTAGGACGCTGCACTAGAAATGGCAAAATTCCTGCCATTTGCTTATACTTCAAATTTTGTACAAACTGCAGTTGAGAGAAAATATCTTATCCTGCAGACCATCTGCATGGATATTACAGTTACATAAAACTAAGCTTCTGTATTTGATTTTATGTAATGCAACACATGATTTCTATAGTGATTTTGGTGGATTTTGGTTAGTGTCAGAATTGATACACTGTGAGGAAAACATGTTAGAATTCTTGTGCTACTAGGTTTATAATTTGTTGCTGTTAATATTTTACTGTGTGAGTATAAATCATTGACACAAACATTGTAAACAAATGCTGTAGAAGCTAAGTGTGAGATCATATTTAGCTTATGTCTTTACAGTTTACCCAGAGTATGACAGTATCTTGTCAAGCGTGAGTGCATTCTATTCCTAATAGCCATCATAGTAATCTTCAAAGCAGAAATGTTGGGTCCAATTTTTTACTTTTAATCCTGTCTCTCCAACAGAAGGAGGAAAAAGGCCAGCTCTAGGGTTACGCCAACATGGATAGGGAAAGAATTTATCAGTTGTTGCGTGCCATTACCTTATTCAGACTTCATATGAGTCACCTGGAAATTAGCTTTGAGACTTCTGTTAAGATTAAAATCCACGTATTTTTAGAAAAAGTGTTCTTTCCATAATGTAAAACATTTAGCATATACCTGTGACTTGGTAAACATATTTTCTTCAAAGGCATTAGCAATATCATGGGTTTAAGCATTAAATTAAGAACAAGGAGATCTTGAAGTATGCTGTGTAAATTCCAGGCAGGATGTGGTCTATGTGTGTGTGAACCAAGAAGGTTAGCCACCTGAACATCTGAAAAAAGTAGCAACCATCTTCAGTAATAAAATGGTTTTAATTTGCCTCAGCTCACTTTTGTAAAACAAAGCCAGACCCAAAAAACTGTGGTGAAAGTTTTTTTCATGGCATCATAGAATGATTTGGATTGGAAGTGACCTTAAAGACAATCTAGTTCCACTCCCCTGCCCTGTTCAGGGACACCTTCCACTGGCCCAGGTTGCTTGAAGCCTCATGCAGCCTGGCCTTGAGCACTGCCAGGGACGGGGCATCCACAGCTGCTCTGGGCAACGCGTTCCACCACCCTCTTCTGTTTCTCATTTGTCCTTTCCACTCCTCCCATCACATTTTGCAGGCAACCCAAAACAAGCTGTAAAACTACTTTTGGTTCTGTATGCTGAAGTTCTAGAGGGCTAGATCTTCTGCGTTAGCTTAGGTTGTATTAATTTTAAACAGTATGTAAGACAAATAACTAATTTTAGTGAATCTCACTCTTTCTGTGTGTCTGCTTTTCTGCAACATTGTAAGAACAGGCAGCTCAATGTAGTTATATCCAATCTTTTGGAAGGCTGGCACTCCAGCCTTGAGCAGTCATGTTTTCAAGAAGCGGTGTTTTCATTGTGTGGTGTGTAAATGGCTAATCATTCAATGGTAAGCGGACTGCATGTCTTCTTCATCATGAACTTATACAGACTACATGAAAAAAATATTTTGGAGTCATGAATGAGACTTACTGACTGCCACTGTTTTTTCAGGATAGTTTGACGTTTTGGCCCACCAAAATATGTGCCTATCTTGGGGATAAAAAAGTGGAATAAAATTTTCTAAAAAAATAGTAGGAATGTATACATGGGTGGCATTTTAAAATACTTTAATCTCTTGTAAGGAACACTTCACTTTAGTTAATGAAGCTTATATTTAGTCACTACTCGTTCATGCAAAGAGCATGTATGAATATATTTTCTTACAATAGCTGTCATTACTGGGAGCATACCAGTATTGAAACAAATGGTCTCTTACTGAAAAGAATGGATCTTAACTAAGGCAGGCACCATTATATCCCTGAAATGACTGGCTTTACTGATATCATTTTTTTTAAACTGCTTATCAAACTTTGTAAAAGTTTATATTGTTTATACCCTCCTATTTTTCTATGTAGTGAAGTTTTTGTTGTCCAATCTAGGTAAAATTGATGGAAATGTCACTGGGTCCAGGTAAGAGCCATCTGAAGTTGGTTCCAAGAAGCTGGCTACAGTGAAGTCAGGGGATCTGCCTAATCATATCTTTCAAAATCAGGCCCTCAGAGGAGTTGACCTAGAAAACCAAAATCAGTGGGTACTTCTGTAGATCTCTGAATCGGTATTTTCTCAAGCATAGACTTTTGGCACAAGATAGAAACAGTTTACTAGCAGTAGTACACTAAGGAAAGAGCCTGTGGGCCTGAGTATGTGCAGTTCTGTATCTCTCCACATACCTCTGTGTGAAGGATATCTTGGTCTGATTCTGCAAGTCTTAGGCAGCTGATATTAATTACCATGAGACAAGTTGAGTGATTCTGAATATAGAGTATATTTATAAAGAGAAAAAATGTAATATTTAGATTACAGATTCCAGGCTGAGTAGCCCAAGAAAGTAGTTTTCATCCGACACTTGTCTAATGGTGATGCTGCTGGTAGCAGTATAACAAGGTACTACGATCCATTAAGAACACGAGCAGGATTGTGCTTCTCTGCTTCACTCTCCAGTTTATATTGCACTAGGAAGACCTTTTTGAACTACATGCAGTATGCTTCATCTCTACAGATATGATGGCTTTCTTGGGCAATTTAGGATCTTTGTTCCATAAGGTCCTTTACTGCAGCATCAAGTCTTCTGTGCATACTTCAGTTGATGATGCCTATAATCATGGTTTTCCTGCATCTTGGAGCATGTGCATTTTGTTTCAGAAGGTGCAACAGGGTTTCTGTGAGCTACTGTGTGGAAATACGCGAGTGCACCACTAATCTATTCGTTTGTGATTTGTAGGTCAGGGAGAAATAGAGATTTTGCTATCAAAGCAGTATCATCTCTTTGCTGCTTCAGTGCTTACATGACATTTCAAGTTGGCTGAAGATTAAAAGGATGTTGTCAAGGTAGCTTTCACAATTTCATTTTCATTATTTATTTTGTTTGCCTTGTTATTGCTGTCATAAGCCATTGAAAGCTTGAAGTCTAGTGCCTTGCCACCAGGCCTTTGTCCTCCAGAACAGTTACTGTTTAGTTGCTTATGGTTTATTTAAGAGTTGTGAAGCATTTACTGTCTTTTGAAATACATTACTGAAGAGTTACAGCTTAAACGTTGCAAGCAAGTGAGAGGGAAGGTGAGGATATTGATGTTGGGCTGGTCGTGACATTGTGTGGTTGTGGTAAACTCAAAAAATGTCATCTTTTCCTTATTTGTTTCAGAATGTAAGGATTTGGGAGTAGACTTAGGCATCAGTGATTTCTTTGCACAGTCATCCTTGTGAGTGGGCTTTCCAGGGTATTGATACCAAGACCTGTGCTCCTAGTTGGATCTATTTTGAATTATGTGATATAGTATTAGAGATGCAGTGGTATTGACTGACTTTGGGGTGCTGAACAGTAGCTTGATTTGGAGTACTGGCCACAAAAATATCTTTGTAGAATCTGGGCTTTGTATCACATATGCCTTTTTTCTTTTCTAAACTTAATTCCCCCCCTTATTTCTGCTGTCATAAAAAGAGGGATAATGAGGGGGGTTTTGTACGAAAAAATGCTGCCTTAACTTGTTGCTGTAAGAAAGTCTTTGTTAATTGATCTACATTCATTGCAATGTTAAGTTAGTGAAAGTAGAGCTACTGTTTCCATTAATTTAATTGCCTGTTCTTCATCTGCTCTGGCAGTGTAATTTCTACCCATGAGTTGGAAGCTTATCAGCACAATTCCTCCATGGAACCTTCTCATTACAGTAAATATTCTCTATTTAGTTTGGGTTATGTAGTAATAAAATTTTAAGTAACTGCAAGTCAGGACAGTGACAGAAGCGATTGCACAGGCTTTTACAGGATTATTCCTGTGGTCAAGAAACTGTATGTCAATGTTTAACTAATCAACTAATCAAGTGTCTATGTCTACTGGATTCACAGCTTGATGAGAGCTGTACATATTAGTGATATTGGGTAGACTTATTTTTGCAGGTTTTAAATGAAAAAAACAATAATTTTTGGCAGTATGCAGAGTATAAAAGGTTGCAGAGATTCCCCAGAGAAAAGTGAATTGTGGAGCGACTTGAAATACAGTTCATCAAGCACAGACTGTTTTGGGGAAGGAGATTCTGATATGACACTTGGGCTGGGAGAGCTACAGTAACTTCAGGCATGTCAGTTAGATGCCTGAGTTAGAAAGGGCAGCCACTTCTGGCTGCAAATAAAAACACTGGATAGAGACAGACTTCTCTGGAGGTTGATTCAGGCTGTGAGTTTGAATCAAGTGTTTTAACTGGCACTTTGAAGGAGCCTCTCTCTCTGCTGAGAGGCAAATACATGGATAGTGTATGGAGAGTGGCTTCCTAAGTAAGGATGCATGTCAGGTGCTGAAAGTGAGACGGCATGGCTATTGTTCTTGTTAGGTACACATGAAATCTTTGAAGAACTTTCATGTGGTGGGTATTTTTATCGTTCATTGATGGGTTGAATTTTCTTTTAGACAACTGTTCATGCTGACCTGACCTCTGAGGTTAATTGTACGAGGTTGAAGGGGAAAAAAAATACCATTATTTTGTGCAGTTGTCAGAACCTTGAAAGAATTCAGTTGATCTTTGGTTGAGTTTCTTGTGATGTGTATTGACGTAACATCATTCATAGGATTCTAGTAGAATCCATAAGCTTGCTACTGCAAGGGTTTCTGGTTTGCTGTTCCTGGGAAAGAGATGGAAGCTTTAGATAAGACTGCATATGGAGAGAAAGGTGGCATGAGTGTTACTTAAGGTGTTATACCGGGCTGGCTTGTCAAGGAAAATCCCTCTTAGCATGAACAGGAGATACATAGGAAATGCAATTAAAGTGTCTCACAAAAACAGTGTTCCTTTAACATGGTGTGGGTCTCTTCCGCTCCCCACCCTTTGCTTCTCTAGAATGTGTAAAGAGCACTAATTATTGGTGTAGACATTTTTAATGATGTTCTGCTCTTTCCTTTGACACATAATCTTTACATTTTGTTAATCTTCTACAGTGGTTGAAAATGATATAAAGATGAGATTGCTGGTAATGGGAGGTCTTTTGTTTCTGGTATCTGGATCTGTTTCTCCATTTTGATAGGCCAGTGACAATGTGTGTTCTTTTATTATGTGTCTACTCTGAATTAATTAAAAGAAAAATGCTTATATATGCATTATATAATAGTAGTGTTTTATACAATTGCCATAATAACATTATCTATATTTCACTTTTCAGTACTTCACAGATCTTTGGCTTATGTTTCGTATTCTGCTGTTGTATGTTGCTGTCAAGATTTGATTTAGAAATGAACTCTATTTTAAAAAAGTGAAATAATATAACATTCCTTCTGGAATTCTTTATCTAATGCAAGGAAGCTTCAGTCATGTTGATCAGTAAAATGACAATAACCATTTGTAGAACTTCGGTTCAGTTTTGCATAACAGTAACTGTATCCTAATAATGGTCCCAAGGTATTGAAAGCATAGTTTTATTGTATGCAGTAGCTATAAATTTAAGAGTTTTCCAGTATGTTGAAGACATTTACTCTTCTGCCTGAATAAATACCACATTTGACTTTATTTTATCAATGTAACGTCAAGTACAGTCTCAAACATGATTCCTAACTTAAACTGGCAGTGTTCTTCTTTGCACCACAGACTGGGTCATACCATGCTGGTATTAACTTCTCCACATATTTTTAGACGGGTTCTTCTTTAATTCAGTGTGACAATGCAAGTAGTGAGTTATTGACGGCAGCTAAAGTGAGACCATTATGATTGTGATCAATAACACACCTGCATAGAATAACAACTACTGCCAGGGACATATTTTGTATTGATTCAGAAATTTATGCTGTATCCACTATACTCAGTCTGCTACTTCCATAATTTATGTAATAAAATCTCTACTTTACAGAAGCTGTTACTAAGTTAAATACCAAGAAATGATGACATATCAAGATGTAAATTACATATTGAAGATTTTACTACAAGCAGAAATAGCACTTGTTAAATTCCTGTGGGTTCTGGTTTCGGACCAAGGCACTTCCTTACTGCAGGCTGAGAGATAATGGAAGTAAAAAACAGTGTTCCCTTTCCTGAGGCAGAATTCTAGAGGTGGAGGGTATGATGCTGTTTTTAATGTGATGTGGCGATGGGAGCTGATTAAATTCTGTAATCCAGAAATTTGAAACCTTGGTAGAATTTCTTTATCAGTAACAGTAACTCTTATTCCAGTTCTGTCCTTCAACTGGAATGTAATTTTCTCTTAATGCTAATACATCTCCTTTTGTGGGTACCTTCCAGCTTGAGGTATTCTATGATTCTATAGTCTTTCTGTGTCTCTTAATAGAGGAGGAACACATTCTAAAAGATGAATGTGATCCTCTGATGTTCTTTTCCAAGCCTAAAGTCAGTGAAGTTGAACAGAAGGTACAGGTTACGACTAAGAATTTGGGAATACCAGTGTTACTTGAAAGTAATACCTAGCTTCCTGGAGATACGTTCTTATTCCCTTACTTGCTAGACCTCTTAATTGTGGTGTTGATCTCAGATTAGCCATAAGTCCGATGGAAAACTGTATATTTATACTGCACAAAATAAAACCTCTTGGTGGGTTTTAAGCATGACGAGAAAACCTAAACAATATATCACAAATAATCTTGGTGTATGAAGCCTATGTGAAGCTTCCGTTGTTCATACAGATACATGTACGCTTCATTAATTCTTTATTTGAATGTCAAACAGAAAACTCATATTTGTAAGTATTGTATGCACTGTTTTCCCAGATATACAGCCTTCCATTTCTGATGGTGTTACCATCTTTATATCCAAATATACCCACAGTCTGTCAACAGGAGTAATCTCAGTGTATTCCAGAGAAATATGAATGTTTTCAAATTTACTGCTCTTCAGGTTATTAAAAAAAATCCTAGTTATTGGTTAACTTTTATATCTTATTTGTTGCCAGTCTTCTCTTTAGTGGCATTATACCAAAACTCTGTCTGCTGTAGGAACAATACAGTATAAAAGGTCTGGTTTGTGCTTCAAATGTTCAAGACTCAGTACTAAGACGTTCAGCATCAGGCCTGTTTAGTGAAACACTTCCATACCAAGCTTGGACTAAATCTAACCAAATTCAAGTACGATATTGTATTTTTTTGTGTAATAGTATGTTACATGTTGTTTTGTTGCTTAATGCTGAGCTAAAACTCCCAAAGTATGACAAATAAGAATCCAGACAAAATAGTGTGCCCCAGACAATTTTCTCAGTTGGTTAGCTCATGAATGATATGCTAGCTCTTGAGAGTATGTTTTGTGCTGGTATTCTGCCCTATACAGAATGAGGATATTTTCTTGCAAGAATATTTGCTGCATTATCTTTTTTATCAGGGTTTCATGATGGTATTTTCCTTTAGGTGATAAACAAGAGTCTTCAGCTTTTACAAAAACTACTTGCTGTGTTGGCGGTGGGGTTTCTGAATCCCAACCCATGCTGTCTGTCTGTTCAAGGAAGTAACCACCTCTTTTCATTTATGACACCACAAATTACTTTTCACTGTTTTGAAGCAGAGAAGCAGTATGATAATTTGGAATTTCAGGAGTTGTAGTTTTTAACGGACTGAAGAACTAACGTTAAACAGAACTGAAGCTTGTTATATGTTATATATCCTGAAGAATGTTATATTCATTTAGCTCTTCAGGAAGATCTAACGTGACTTGTCTAGTTGTACACAGCCCAGTAATAAAATTCATGTTTTGTATCGTTACAAGTGGTTTTTAAATTGAAAATGAACATAAACTCTAAATATTATTAATTGTATAAAGGCTAATCTCTTCACAATGCTACGCAATTATTTGCACTTAAATTATCAGGAGATAATACCGGATTCTGTTTTCCAAGGGATTTTTCCTTCCTGAGTGTTTGAACACACTCTTTTCCAATTGCAAAATTTTGATTTTTCTGGACAATTATCATTGCACATTTTCTAAGCCCTACTGAGGGTATGGAAAATTCACTAAGGAATTTCTTGAGCTGTTGGACCTTCTGCTAACAACTAGCAGAGGTCTGATGAAGTTTGCAGCCTGGCTTGCTTAGATTCCCTTTGAAGGAAGATCAATGGTGATTGAATCCTGAGTAAAAGGAATATGTGAGAAGCTCTCTGTGATTTATAAATAAGTTGATACTTTGGCTGAGATTTTTAGTGACCCCTTAGGAATTTAGGTCCAAATTCTTAAAGGGATTTAGGCACCCAGTGCAACTTTAATTCCATTATATTTCTTTACAATATTGTCACTGAAGCCAAGGGACTTAGGTTTAGGAATCCTTCCAAAGGTTTTGCATGTAGAAATTTCCCTGGACTTGTATTTTTTATGTTTTAGCTTTGTTTTCAAATAAAGGTGCATTAATTTGGTAAGATGTATCGATAAGCATGTTTAAATTATTGCAGTTATTTTAAAAATGCACTCGCAGATCAATTTCTTCAAACTACCAAACTAAGGAGCATTTAGCATAAAACTTGATTTTTAAATGTAAAAATATAGATGTATATTTGTATACATTTGGATTTGAAAGACCTGAGGTCATATAATAAACACAAGGATTCTGTGGCCTTTCTCACCATGTTTGCGTAAAACTGCACTCGCTTTTGAAGGCATTTGGTACGTTCCCAAACCTAAGTAAAAGTAGCAGAGGTACTTAGAAATGTGGAGAGTTTCGAAATACAAAGTTCCCATTTATAATATTGTAAACTGTGCAATTAAGTCCAATCTCCAGTTGAGATTGTAAAACTCAGAGGATATTGAACATCCACAGTTGCCTCAGGCTGTCGAGTGGACTGTATTGCCCACAATTAAACAGATGAATGCACAAATAAGGATAGGCATTCTTCCAAACAGTTCTGGCTATATTTAGCAAATTCTTCTCATTTCCCTCTCTGTAGGAGGGTAGTGATGTTGGTAACATTAACATTGGCTGATAAAACTGTGTCTTAAGTCCTGTCCTACAAGATGTTTTACTTTCCTGTATTGTTTTGACCTTGTATTCTCTCTCTTTTGGAGAGATTCTGTAATTTTCTACCTCATTTTATGTATCAATATTTGAAGGACTACAGTGCCACTTGTTAAAATGCAGTAATCTATATATGTAGCATACCTTCAGAAAATACTGAATTCACACTTTGATTAGTTTTCTTAATTGATATTTGCATTTTCCTTTCATAAACTTCTATATTTTCGAAATATGTATTAAAGTTGATGCTATATCTGGCAGATTTGCAAGATACAGTCTAATTTACAGTATAATTTGCATCTGATCTGTCAGATCATCTGTTCCATCTTTTGCAAGATTTCTCCATCTAGCATACAAAATCTTTGCTTCAAACTGTGATGTTTTATGGTAATTCAGAGAGGAGACCTCAAATTTCATTCCAGTTCCCCTTCTGCTAATTTTAGGCTAAGTTATTTCACTTGCATCTTTGCTGTTTTTACTTCAGAGTACCGTGTTTCTCAAGACTTAACTGTTTAAGGGCAGAGATACTGTTCCTGGGACCTCAGATTATGATGAACTGTATGATACTCATTTTGGTAGTGTAATGTTTACCATAGCATATGTCATCTTTCCTGCTTCAGTTGTACCTCCAAACTTTGTAGGTCTCGGACAGTAGTTGAGCTTAGCACTTCCTTCCCTTTCTTATACTTAAGGAAAATACTATTTCCTTCTCTTTCAAATATGAAGTTGTACAGATACCATAATCTCCATCTGCATTCCTACAGCCAGGTGCCTGGCTTTCGTATTTTAGGGTAAGGAAGTAATATATAGTAATTAAATCTAAAAGCATATTCTCTAAACCGCCAGCATGTTGCATCATTCCTTTGTCATCACAGAGACCTGAGCTGTAGAATAAGCAAATGATTTCACATCGGAAATTCCACTGCAGTTCAGCTGTGTGGGCCTTCCTTCAAATCTGGACAGCTCTGCTGTTCTGCCTTTGAAGCATCTTCTACATAACATCAGCTTCCTTCCCATGAACTGATTGTTCTGGTGGTTCAAAACTTACCCATACTTCAGCTTATTTATTTGTTTTTTATTTATCCAGTTCAGAGTGATCTGGTTTTGTGTTTTAATAGCTCCTCTCGTGCTCTTTTTCTCTCTGAGAATTTAATGTTTGGTATATATAGTGAGGACAGTATTGCCTCCTTTCAGCCTTTGTTTTGCTAGGCTAAATAATCCAAACTCTTATTCTTTTGCTCATGAAACCATCAGTCTGTTCTCCGGTAGTTTCAGTAGTTCATATTTATGCTGAGTCAGTCTTTCTCTAATGCTGATCTCAGGAATATCATACTGAATTCCAGATGCAGTTGTTCTTTTGTCACATACAGTGGTATCTGCAATTCCCTTCTTTTACTGAAAATAGTTTGCTGTTAGACCTTGGTATTATGTTGTCCTTTCTCACACACGGCTCTTCCGGTTCTTATGTGGTTGACTAATACTTTTTTTGTCTTCTCTGCTGAAGAAATCCAGGCTAGGTCTACAGTGTCTAAGCTTACTGAAAATGTATGCATCGCAAAAAAGTATTCTTTTTTGTTCTCAGACATAATCTAATACAGTGTGTTTTGTTGCTTTTTCCATCAGACTTGATGAAGGGGCTTGTATAAAGGACCAGGCACTGGAGATAAAAATAGTAGTTTAGATAAATAGGGAATATCCCAACTAATGCTCAAATAAAATAACTAAATTTTATCTAAAATGGAGTATACTGCTCATCTCCTTTTTTGTTTTTTTTTGATTGGTTGGTTTAGTGGGGTTTTTTGGCCTTTAAAATGTATTTAATATTTCTCCTTTAGTGTAGTCAGCCTGAGAGAGGATTCCAGTAATACTAACCATTTCAGGACCCTGTGTCTTGGAAAGAGGGAGAGATTTATGTGAACTAAGAGACTATGCAGGGGCTGTGGGAGAATGCTGGTGTTTTAGTCAGGGAGTAGAAAGGTTGAGGTTGTTTTCCCCATCAGGAGATGGACATTAGTTGGACTGAGAGAATTGCAATAATTGGCAATAGACATTTTAAGCATAAATAAGACCGTGTTGATTTATCTTTTGTGCTACAGGCTTACTGCCTGTGCAGTAATGAATAAATACTGCTGCATTTTGAAAGTGCTGTGTTTTACTTTATTAAACAAGTTGGCTACTGATCCCAGTGGTGAAAGAACTTTACAGGTGCCAAATGCAGATGTGTGTGTTGCTGTAATGCAGTTGGGAAAAGGAGGCTGCAGTCTAGAGTTTTAGTGTGTATATGAGTGGGCTGTGTCGTTCCCCCAATGATGCAGAAAGCAAGGCCTGTGAGAGAAGCTTTTTAGCCCTTGAGAGGCCTAAACCAGATTAATCTAAGGTGTAGCTTGTCACAGTACCACAAAAATAAAAGGAAGACTAGCAAGAATTACAGAAAAAACCACAACTATTTCCACTGAAAAGAGGTTGAAGTGTAGGGGGAAACAGCTGGTTTCACAAAGGAGAGCCTGATATTTTTTAATTGTATTTTTTCTATTATTTTTTCTTTTAATCAGTAAACCAACATATTTTGGGATGGTAGAAGTTTCAAAAATAGTAATACAGGTGTCTCTGTTAAAGAACAGGGCTATTGTTTCAGGAGTGGACAAACTGTGGAGCTGTAATCTATAGGAAAATTACTGATCTTCAGAGAGTTTCTGACTGATTAAATTCATAAGGATAGGTGATGTAGACATCTCAGATACTTTACTGTCTGCATAGTAGCTCAGTTAAGAAACTAGAATTTTGCACAGGATCTGATTTAAATGAGCTTTCTACTGTTTGTGATCTATTAAGTCTATCTGCACGTACCCATGAGACTGTTACACAGAGAATATTATTATTTTGTACCGTTTTGAGATTGATGTGAATGGAATCAATACCAGTTACTTTGTTTTTCATTACTGAAGGCATCTGAAATGTTGACCAACCTTACCGTACCTGTGTCGAAGAGATCACAAAGCCCTTATATACACACCATTTGACCTTCTAGGACATTCTTCAAAGAACTAGCAGGCTTAGCATGTCACTTTTTTCCTCACTTGAGGAAATTAAATCTAATTAGGAGGATCCTACTAATACAATGTAGATACAGATTACAGGTGCACAGTGTGTGAAGAGTCTAGAATTAAAATAGCTGTAATGAAGAAGGCGGGGGGGGGGGGGGGGGGGGGGGGAGGGGAAGGAAGATCCTGAAATAGGCTGACTTATTTTAGAGTACAAGATTGATAATTTAGTGACTTTAGTAGCTGCACAGATATAAAATGTTCACAGCAAGTTGGGAAATTCTAATGGGGAAAAGAAATCTCTCAAGGCATTTTCTTCTAGAGAATATAAAATGAGAAAGGAATTATGGACAAATATAACAATCACAGAATTTTAGTATTAGTGATTAACCACCTGATAATTCATTTCTGTCTTCTTCACACAGGTGTAGTTTGACTGAATAGACCTGAATTATTTAGGTGTTTTGAGAGGAGAATCATGAACAGAAATGACTTCTCCTTGGGAAACCTTTGACGTTTCACTGCCTGTTAGCATTGTCCTTCTTATAGCAGATGTCACTTGAGACTTTTGTAATAAAGAACAAAAAACTACGCTTGTGCATTCTTGTAATTTCACATGGAATTGAGCAACTAATTTCTAATAGAAATCTCAAGAGCACTGAGTTTATACAGGTTTCTCCCAGTTCCACCTCAGAGTAACTGCTTGCATATATCTTTTGAGGCAAGGAATGTTAATAGTAGCTTCTTCGTGAGAAACTGATTATTTAAAATATCTTTGACACTATGAAATTGAAAGAAACTTACTGAGTGTGTACAGTAGCAAGACAAAACCCAGCTGGTTTAAAGGAGGTATAATATCCAGAAGTGAAAAATGTATGCCTGTTTTGTGTGTCCTTGTGTGACAGGGAATTTAGAGCAGTCGTTGGAAGATGAAGGAATCCAGCCCTCTGCATTATTGGACCCAGAGGCCATACTGTGTCATTACTAATGCATGCAGGCATGTTCGATAAATTTCATGGTTATACATCTCATTGTCATTTTCAGAGCTCATTGATTTAAGCAGCTTCCACTGATCACTGATACTACAACAGACAACATAGTCTAATATGCTGATAGGTACAAAGTGGTTAAGTCTTATTTCAATCAAAAATGGAGAAAAAAAATCTACTGCTAGGGTGAACAGAACACTGGAGCAAGTTGCCCAGAGATAATGTGGAGTTTACATTCCTGAAGATGTTCAAAACCTGACTGGAAAATGTTCTGGGCAGCTTGCTCAAACTGACTCTGCTTTGAGCAGGTTCTGTGAAAGATGGTTAATAATTGAACATTTCTTAAATTGTTCTGTCTTCTACAAGGAGAAGCAAAGTTGTAAGGATCCTCATAGTGCAAAGGGTAGAAAGTCCAGAAAGGAGTTTCAGGGATGCAAGACATTCTCCTTTTATGTTTCTCACTGAGTGTAACCCTCAGTGACTCTCCCGACATGGGAAGAGCTGGATGGACAGAGCTGTGCGTCGGGCTGCGGTGTGGCTGCAATTCTGAGGCTACCATTAGCAGCTGTATTTATAGAACTCCAGTTTGTGGGTTTTTTTAACCAACTTAGTTGTATCCATTTAAATTAACACTTAAGGTCAAACTCATGCTTTTAGTGAAATAAAGAATTTTAAAAGGCTTATTTAAATGTAAAGGCTTCCAGTGTCACTTTATACAGCTGGCTTCAAAACATGTTGAATATAATCTTCTAATGAATTTTGGCGTTGCCAGTAGATACATGTTTCTTCCATCATCTTGTTTGTTTCTGTTTGGTATTTTGTACTTTGAGTAATATTTGCAATTACTTTTCTACAATACCATGTTAGTAACAGCAGCAGGAAGCCATAGTTAGCTCAGCTGGAACATTTTGGCCTCTAGAGTTTTTATTATTGCATTCAGAGTAAGAAATAACTGCCTGCTTATCTTTGTGGTATTCTGATTCCCTTCTTCCTCTCATCCTTTTTTCTTGCTCAGTATTACTTTATTGGTTAGACTTAAGACAGATGGTAAGAATAGTAAATCCAAGTTGATTGTAACAGATATTGTCTGACATTGGCGTGTCTGTAAGTAGGAAGATGAAAACAATGGGCAGTAAATGTTTTGGACAAGCTGAAAGAAGTTGCTAAAAGAATTCATAATTGTTGTGCCTGTTGTTTATGCAGTCCAAAGTTAAAATTATTTCTTTTTATTTATGCACCTTTCTGAAAAGCCTCAGAATTGCTGTGATGGTGTATTGAGCTGTATTTCTGCTTAGTACTCACTGCTTTTTGTTGGTATATTTAATGTTACCCATAACTTTCATCAGTGCAATCTTCCTGTTGAGAATGTGGTACTGTGGCACAGTGGTGGGACTGGAGATCTGTGATTGGTTTTCACCTCTACAACTGGTCTGCGTTAAAGCACCTTGAGGACATATTTGTAATATTAAAATAAAGGTGCTTACCCTTTGTTGAAAATCCTGTCTCTGGGGAGCTAGGTTACCTGATGAGCATGTTTTACTCATCTCATGGGGATGAAGCCTGAACTGTTAAATCTGTGGCAGCAAAATGAGACAATTTTTGAACCAAGTCATCATTTTCAGCATCAATAGAAGGTCATGCCCTTGTCAGCCAGCGCTGGTTCAACATGAGGTTCCAGTCAGAATTGGCTGCATTATGCTTAGAGCTGCTCTTTAAGAGACCTTCACCCTTTACTGTGTTTGGGACTGCTAATATGGTGGGTCTTTTGAATATTTATGAGACTTATTAAGATAGTCCTTACTGCAGTTATTCAGGATATATACTCATTAGATCTTGGTAACTGGTCTGGCAGAAAGAAGTTTGTTCAAGCTCATGACAGACCACTGGATTAAGTGCCCTTTTTCCATCATTTCTTCTCTCCTTAGCATGTGTTAAGCCATGATACTTGTTTGGCAAGTTCAAAATACAACTCCACTTGTACTACTGCTGTAGTTTCAATGTTGGCTTGGTTCTTGAGAAATTCAGACCTTCTGGGACCTGGAGTTCGGCAGTCTAAACTTTTTAAACAAGGTTATAAGTGAAGACTGGAAATCTTATTTGCTTGCTCTGCTGCTTGACTTACCTAGTGTTTTGCTCAGCTATATTGTACAAGGATATGTAAAATCACATTACATCCATGCCCCTTGAAATTTTAAGAGTATGTTGTTGCAAAAAGTTAGAGATATGTTTTAATAGCAGGTGATTGTTCTCATCAAGAATTGTACTAGTCTGATCTTTTTACAGTGCATGTAACATACACTTGAATTTCTTTTCCCATTAACATCTTCAGATGCTCTATAGTGATTAGTTTTTTATCAAGTGAAAATTACCAGAATGTCAAACACTTCTTGAGGAATGTCAGGCATACTTTTTGAACTATATTGCTCAAAAGTGAGAGAAGTTTTAACATACATAAATGTAAGTTATAGAGAATTATAATTTTTTCCTGAAATCGTCCTTGGTGCTACAGGCATGTATGTACAGGTAGCAGAACACATAGATTTGTAACGGAAGTGAGATCTTGATTTATATTGAAAACATAAATTAAAAGCTAGCCATTCAACTTTTTTCTTGATCAGTGAGATTCTTCTTGGTTTTTTTTTTTTTTTAATAAGCCATAATTTCCCACTTTTTTTAAGAGTAGAAGCTTTTAAAATGGCTTATACAGAATTGTCATACTTAAAAAGTAATTTTAGAAGGATCAGTTTTGGATTTGTTGCAATGTTTTAAAACTTAATCAAACTACTAGTGGCATTTTAAAATCTGTGATATTACCCCTCTGATGGCTGTTTAACGTTATTTCTGATTGTTATTGGTTCTTGTATTTCTTTTTGGTTAGGGGAGATCATATGTTCATTTTATTTTTGGGGAAAAAAAAAATTAAAAAGGCAAGCAATGGCCAGATTTTGCCTCTGACATCTCGATTGAATTGCTCTTCAGGCGAAGTCTGAATTGCTAATAAAAATGAAACTTTTGAGGAAAATTCTTGCCTGCGGTTAGATTTGTACTGATTCAACACATTTCTTATGATTCTACCTTCTCCATCAGTGCTGCTTCTGGAACAACATGACTCTACTAATGAAATTTTATTTTGTGACAAACTGAATTTCTGTGTACATGCTCTGCTTCCTAGTATGTTTCATGTTTGTGATGAGGTTTCTCCTTTGTTCTGCAGTACTTGAAAGCGTTTAGTTATCAGAGTTGATGATAAATAAAGCATCTTGTTTACTAATTAGATAAATTTTCATCAAGTGTCATCCTAAAGTCACTGGAATTACTGTATTGAGACATAGTGTTGCCTTTTAACTTGTAAATTATGAAATGAAACATATATTGTGGAAGGTGGAGGCACGCAGGGAGAATACATGGTTTTTGTAAGGCAGCCAAATGCTGACTGGCTTACAAGATTGGGGGGGAAACCAGTGTCTTCCTCTATAAAGGCAGTCTCCAGATAGCTGTGTTCATATTTTTTAGATCTCTTAAATTGTATCAGTTTCATCGATATAAAAAGCTAATTTTCCCATTAGTGCACATATATCTTTTGTGGTTCTGGGTATTAATAATTTTTTACTGGTATTAGTGGGTTCAGATAGGGCCTTGTGTGTGAGCACTCTTCTCTGAGGACTGTAAAAAACCAAACAAACAAAACACCAAAAAACAAAACCCCCAAAATAAAACAACCACAACCCACAAACAAACAAAACCAAGAAACTCTTAACCAACAAAAAACAACCCCCCAACAAAACCTAACAAACCAAACCAACAAACAGAAAATGACCAACACAAAACCAAAACAACCAAACCAAAACAACAAAAAGAAAACCACAAGCAAACAAAGGAAAACCACAGAACAATCCACCAAAACAAACTCTAGTTATTTGTGATACTGACCACTTAAATTACTGCTGTTAGGGGATACCCCATATATCACTGTGATTGTTTTACAAATTCAGCCAGCAGTAGAAGGACCAATGGCCAGCTGTGCTTTGGCACTATAGTGGTATAGCTACACTTAGGCATACATATATTCCTCTGAGTCTTGCCCAGTATGTAATGATAATCAAGGATTCCATGATACTACTGTCTTGCTTTTTTTTAACTTCTGGAAATTCTGCAGAGGAGAAGGTGCGATTTCCAGCTTGCAGTGTCTGTACAGAAACAGATGTATTTCTAGTTTGGAAACAGGCAGGTACAAAAACGTTTGGAAATTGATGCTTTGGGGAGTTAAAAAAAGCACAGAGAATACCTACCAAGACTTGGCAAAATGTAGCCGAAGACAGTGTTTGTATTCCCTGGGAATTAACACTTCGTTAACTTGATTTGAAAAATTTGCCCATTTCCTTGTATATTCAAGTATGTATGTGTTCTGTGGAATCTATTATTCTGTATATGTAACAAGTGTAAGGTTATGGAAATCCTATGTATGATCCAGAAAAAAATAATTTGAGCTAAAAGATAATAAGGAGAAAAATTTTGGCTGTTTTGCATCTTGTTACTGTACACTTAAATGAGTTTTGGGTTTTGTGATCCAGAGATTTTGGTAGAAACCTGTCTGTATAGTAGACCATTCAAATTGGGTAAGAAATTTCTGCCATGAACTTTTATTTCATGAAGTAGGAACTCTAGAGGCTAATGAAAGCCTTGTCTTAGCTGTTTTGAACTAGGGATAGTGGTGCAGTTTTGGCAAGTGTTTGGGTTGTGAAGCTGTATGTTAAGTTGCCCCATTGCTCAGGTGACCAAGCTGTTTTCTATTCAGAGTTTGATCTGTCTCTTACGTTTTTCAGGGATATCCAGAACTGAGTGGTGCTTTATGAACAAGGAAAGGGGCCTAGCGACTCGCCTGGAAGGGTGGTAAGAGTTGTTAACATTTCCTTAACATATATGTTTTATTTCTTTTATTAATTACACACTGTCTGTAAAATTTAGAAGGCAGAATTGTTACTAACTTAATCTGCCTTGCTATTTACTATTCCAAACAGTCTCACAATTGTCATTCTTTAACCAACAATAAAATGATGAAAGACTAAATTCATTTTACAGTAATAGTCTTCATTGGCCTTTTTCTCAAACAGTAGGACTATTGAACTGAGTATGGCTAAAATATGCAAGAGTTTCAATTAGTCTGCTTGGAATAGCAGACCACTATATAGAAACAAATGCATCTGTATAATCAAACTGTAGAACAGTTAACTGCATATAATGTAACTGATGATAAAGCTTCCAAAACTTTATAAATGGACCTTTTCAAAATGTTTTGTTCTGCTATCCTGCTTTTAGACAAGTGAACTGGGTTCCCACCTCCTAACTGCCTGCTCTGAGCTGTTTCAATTTTGTGTTCAGCTGTACCATCAGACTTCATTTGAGGTTGTTCTCTGAGCTCTCTGTACAGCAGTCTGTGGTGCGTGAATGTAACACAAGTATAAATTCAGTGGTTATTTACTGGTGTGATGGGATGTATGGCTTTCTGCAGCATTTGACCCTTCTGCTAACTTACTGGTTTTAAGTGAAGGGCCCTTTTCAGAACAGTACAGTGAGTATAGTCAAAGACTATATATAGTTAAAGCAATTTATTACTTTGTATGACTTCCGATAACTTGGAAAGTCATTCTTGAGAACTAACCAGACAGAAGTTTTCTTGCACAAGGGAAAGCCATCTACACTGAGATAAAGGAACATAATTTTTAAAAGTTGGTCTTTTAAATGACTAAAACCAGAAGACAGCTGTACTTGCTAAATGAATAAAACTGATTGAATAATTCAAACTTGTAAAAGCCTTAATTTTCGATTTCATTTTTTTTTCAATTGTCTCTTTCTAAAAAAAAGTAAATTTGGGTTGAAAGATGGGAACGGAGTTTACACAGTAACAGGGAAAACTGAAAGTTATTGCTTGTTAATATCCTAAACTATATAGAAGAAGTGGGAGACTTCTTAGGTGGTTTGTCACTGTAACAATCATCCTGAGGTGAAATTTATAGTTTTTGGAGCAAAGGAAAATAATTGTAGGGGTGAAAGGGAGTAAAGTGTCAGGAGCTAGAAGGCATTATCTCTTACCATACAGCCTCACTACCTGTTCAAAATTAGGAAAAAAGTAGTAATCAAATGAGATGCTGTTTGTGAATACATGAGTAACCTGTTATTATTCTGCAGCATATTTGTGAAGTAAAGGAATTTACAAGTTCAAAAATGTTCCTGCATCTTTTGCACTGAAGGAACAGTAGTAATTGTGCTATCATTACCAAAGTTATTTTTTAACAGAGTTCATGTCCAAGACTGATTTGGTTATTTCAGAAGTGAGGTGTGCTCTGTACTTTTTAAGAGCGTGTCAGCCTTAATCAGGAGTGCCATACATTTTTAGAATGATGGTGCTTTCAATATATTGCTTGTCAGCCCTGAAGAATGCTGGTTAGTTCGTTTACAAGTGCAACTTGTTGGCTGAGACTGCTCATTTATAAAACAATTTTAGATGTATTTTGATTGGTTGTTGGTTTGTGGCTTTCAGTGATAAAATGGAATTGCATTTTTTTGCGATAGACATCTTGGTGGAAAATCTGAAAAGTTGGAGGCATTTGGAACTGCTTTTACTCCCACTGAGGTCAGCAGTAGAATTTCCATGGCTTTCAGTGGGAGTAACATTATACTGTCTGAATGTGAAGACTTTTCCTCTTCTTTCAAAAAGCACTTATAATAGTCTGCTGTAGCTAGGGTTACATGAAAACTAAGTAACTATTGTACTACTTGATTATGAAAAAAAGTTTTTCCTAAGTCAAAGAAAGTAGTTTTAACCATTTCTGCTATGCCAGCATATTGATTAGTTTTTTTAATACTTACAGCTCTGAAAATCATTGCACCATAAAAATTTGTTATCTAAAATTGTTTTGTTTATGTCATCCAGTGTGTTGTACTATATTGTACAGAGGAGTAGGTCTGAACAGAGTGCCTTCTCATGAGGCAAGAAGAATTCCAGAATGAATACTTACTGGAGTTATGTAGACGTGGCCTAAATTATACAATCATACATAATACCGCTCATCTAAACAGAGAATCTAGATTAGAGAGAAGGCATGCAGTTTTGTGAACAGATGGGGTTTTCAAAACTGTGTTAGTTCTCAACTCTTAATAAAAGATTAATGTTATTAGTGACATTTTAATGGAATTTATGTATCTATTTTTAAAAACCCACTATTTTTTTCAAAGGTGAATATTTCAGAAAGTGAGATACTCTATTTGCTATGCAATAACATTTAATAAGATATTTAATTCCCTCTAGGAAAATGCTGTTACAATTGAATTTGGCATAAAAGTTTCTAGCCAATGGTTGCCCCAAAATTATTTGTAAAACATTAAGAGTAACTGCTTTTTCAGATATTAATACTCAATAGATATTTCCAGAACTGCAATTGTGTAATTTGAATGGTCAGTTTTGATTGTAATGTGCAAAATGGAGTTGCCTTGAAACATATTCCAGGCTGCCAAGTTTCAGACCTGAGCCATCCAGAACATGTGTTTTTTATCTGTTATAAACACTTTTTTCCTTGTAATTAATCTTTTCCCCCTAATTCATTGTTCATAGATTAATGTCTGCTTATTTTGGGTTTCTACTATATTTTCTGGAACACTCAAGAGCGACGAATTAATCTTGTTTAACTGATGGATTGCTATAGATTAATCAAACTCCTACTTAATGTGCTTGATATTTCTTCCAAGTAAGCTATTTTTTTAAAAGTTGTCTGTAGTTAAGTTTATTATAAAATAAAGTCCTGGGCAAGAATCTCTTGCCTGGGAAGTGCAAGATAGTCGAATTACCCAAAGAGAGCATTTTAGTTTATAAACATTTGCAACATAAACAAGTCTGAGCTAAGTAATTTTAGAAAAGATTTTTTCCTCCGTGTGGTGTGTATTATATATAGACATTAATTAGAGATTTTTCATATGTAGGTCTTTGAAATTATTTTTATCTGATTAATCTGACAGCAAGTTTATCTATCTTGCATTTGAAGTTTTACTAGTTTCTCTTCATGGCATGATTTACAAGCTAACCTGATGACTTACTCTGTGTTGTATGTCTGAGAATTTACCTCTGCATGATTATTTTTACTTAATGATGATACAAATAAATTCCAGAATTGCTGATGAGTCGTAATTTTGCCTTGTTATCCACACGATTCTAGTGCCTTTGGTGTTGTTGAATGGATTTAAAAAGGAACGTGGGATTCTTATGTATAATAAGCATAGATTTAATTTCTTACATTTCTGGTAGTCTGATTTGGAATCCCTTTATAATTCCCAGTTAAAAATGGTTACTTGTTTGAAGGTGTGGGGAATTTACCTTGCTACTGCTTATGACCTGGCATGGTTTATTGATGATCATGTCATCCAGGCAGCTGGAGAGTTGAACTCCTTCTGTTAACCTGCATGAGGCCTGGGTTGCAAGCCTGTGTGATGTCGGAAGTTGCTGCCCTGCATGCCTAGGTCTCCTCCTAACAATGATGACAGTAACACAAGCAAGCCTGGTACTCTGCAGCAGTGGTGCAGCAGGCTGTGGCTGTTCTCTTTCCTCCAGTTCACTGTTTGTGCAGCTACCTATGCATATATTACTACAAATAATATTTAATGGTTTGATCAGGTAGGGTTTAATAAATCATAATACACTTCTGGGAGCATCAGAACTACTGGAATATTGATTATCAAAACAGGCTGGCCTTTTTTTATGAGAGTGTAGTTAATCTTTTTCTTGGTGTGGCACATATAACCTGCTTATTAGCAGAATGTCTTGCAAAAGTACTTATCTGAAGTAGAATTTCATTGAATTGCCTGGATAAGGTTGGCCTTTAAAAGTGGACTTTCACGCAGCTGAATTCTGTATACTTCATTATGTGCTTTCTTGCTTTCTACTTCATGGCTTAGGGAAAATTTGATTCATCTAAAATGCATTAGTATTCAAAATCTGTAGGCTTTTCTGGATCCAAAAGGCTGATAATCTGTAGACAGTATATGCGTGTGGAAACATGCTAATGTATACCTATCAAAAGGAGCATACATCTTTGCAGACATTAGTATTGAAACCAAACATGTAACTTCTGATCCTTAAGATCTAACTGTGTTTCCATTCTGGTTAAGCATACAATGTAAGTCCTCTGTGATATCTTTCCTGGCATATTACCCAAAGCCATACTGCATTTGCCCATGTGGATCAAATTGGGAGTTTAAAAGTTTAGGATTTAATCTGTTCTTTCATAGCAAGAGTCATGGTAGGCCTTCTTAGTATTCATTCAGTGTTCTTGGAGACATCTCTGGCAATACTGGAGTAATATTGGCATGGTCTATTAAAACTACAGTGAATAAAACTTTAAGACCCAATCTCTTGATTTACATTTCTTATAGCAACATCTAATAGAATTGGCAAGGCATAAATGTTAGACAATTTTTCTCCTTTTATTTAGATCCATTAAAGCCCCTTCCAAGCAGATAAAGGAAACATAGAAGTTGAAAAGAATTAAGCAATAAATATAAAGCATTATCTTTGAAATACCTTAGCAGACCTGCCCTTAGTATGCCCCCTCTCAGAAATATATCCTCTTCAGTTAACTTTAAATTGCAGAAGGAGTACAGATGCAATTGAAAGGCAGCCATTTTCAATTGCTGCACCATGCCATGGTGACTGTTTTTAATTGTTGTTTCTTTCTTCAGGTGTTAAAAAGTATACTTTATAAAAAAGGATAGGGAGTTTGTTGTGGCTTTTGCTGCTTTCTTCATTTCTTGTAATTCCAGTAGTATTCTTCCATTGTAAACTTTCACATTATGTTTTAGAAAAAGTTTTAGGGTATGCATTAATTAAGCACTGCTTTGTTTTTTCTTTCTTTTTTCTTCCTTAAAACTGTATATGGTCTATAAGTTGGTGCTGTTGGCTTCAACAGGGATGTTCATGGAACAAGTTTTTCAAAACAGAGTTGCCAGCTTGGTAGTAGAAACGTTGAAAATTGTGAATAAGAATTTTGCTAGACATTTTTTCCTCATGACTTAAAGGGTCTTCTTATTAAAGACCTGATGACTGTTAAATTTTGAAATAGGCTTTTAAAATACTTATGTAGTACTGTCAAGAGCATTAAACTGTTAGAAAACAATCACCTTTGCCTTTTAGATTTAAAGCTGAATTTTTCCTCTATCTGGAGGGTTACACATGAATAACTGTGGAGATGCATTGTCCCATGAGAAATCTGACTGGGATTGTTTCCCTGAAACAGTGCATTCAGAAACAGAAGAGAAATATGCCCTGATATATGTCGAAAGCTAAAAGCATTGCTTGTTCCTCCTCTCCTTTCTGACTGGAATTCCAGTAATTGTTGCAGCTTTAGCATAGCCCACATAAGTAGAAAGGGAGACTTTTTTGCAACTGCTACGTACCTTTGTTGCAAGGGAGCTGAGGCATTTTTGACTGGGGACATGAGGGCATGTTTATCTCATTAAAATGATTGTTAGCATATTCTTCCATTGACATGAGCTTCAGCATGTTCCTTCTAATAAATTGTAGCCTATTGTATGGTAATTCTTTTGCTTTCCTGAAGTATTTCTTCTCCCTAAGATAGCTGTAGAGCATCAGAACTGAGTTACTTCAATGAGCTGCATGACAGAACATTGAATTCATAATGCTGTAATCAATTGCAGCACCTCTTGTTTTGATAATTTCTTCTCTTGGTACTAGGCTTTGTGGAAATATCTGCTGGTATTTTTTTTCAAGTTTTGCTGTCTCTATATATGGGACGTTATTTTGGCACAAAGATGTAACACTTTATTTTGTGACAAAGGTAAAATTTGTAGCATTCTTGGAGGAAGTTTGGATTTGTTTGTTAGTTGCACATCACTCTGGGTATTTATAGATACAGGGGGCAGCACAAAGGCTAGATGCTTTCCTGCATGTGTTAATGCAATAGTGTATCTTTCAAGAATTTTTTTTACGGAACCAAGTTTGGAAATGTGTTTGAAAACAGCCTTGTCACACATGTCATCAAGGTCAGAAGGGACAGAAAGCAGAGACTTCAGCATTTCAACTAGGTTTTATGAAAAGAGCATGGAAAGTTACTGTTTTCTAATTAGTGAACTAGTCTCTTCATGTCTCTTGAATGATCCTGCAGTAGAGATGACTCTGTTTCTCCTATTCCATGAAATGTTTAGCTCACACTGGTGTTTGGGATTCCAACGTTGAACTTGTAGGGAGTATAACTGATAAAACCTACCGGTGATGGATTATGAATCTGAAGTGTTAAAAGTGGTAATCAGATCAAAGCCTGGAGTGCACAGTGTGGAAAAATCTCCAAGTGAGGTTGGGAGTGTGGTGTGTGTATGTGGAAATCATCTACTTGTTGATGTAACTGAGAACAGAGATTAATTCATCCACTCTGATCATGGGCACTGGAGGCTTTTTTTGGCATAGCTGTAGTGCTCTGGAAAGGGGCTCTTCCAGCTGTAGTATTGACTTTATCATGCTTTGCTACAATCAGTTCTGAAGAAATGAGAACTGATTGGTGATGATGATGATGATGAGAACATGAAACATGGTTTCATGTTATAGCAATACAGTGGTGTGCAGTGAATACCAGATCATTCCTTTGAGTCCTGGCTTAAAACACCTCTTAATTTCAAATAAACATCAACTGAAAAATACTTATTTTGCTGAGCATTGAACCTGATTAACACCATCATAACATGTTTCTGTGCTTAGTAATTGAAGCTTATTACTTAGTTTTGGGAAACTGCCATGTGTGTTGGTTGCACTTAGCTGTAAATTAAAAAAAAAAAATATATATATATATCAGTTAGACTAATATTAGGGCCCCAGATCTGGAGTTATACAGCCTTATCAAAAGCAGAATTTCTAAAATAATCTTTGTGCACCAGTGACACTGTAGGAGAAATGCTGCTTTGTGTTCCTTTTTTAACCAAGAAAAACTCCACTGATTTATTGGATTTATTCCAGACTTAAACCACTGTAAAAGTATACTACTGCTGTGTAAACACTTTCTGCCAGCAGGTGGAAATGTATATGCAACTTATCCATTGACTTACTTCTGTCTTTGGCTGGCTTGTGTGTGTCTCCCAATCACCAAAGCTGAAGGTTTGTGGAAATCCTATTTAAGGTTTGCAACATAATGGATCTTGCTGTGCCAGAATTTGCAAGTTCAACTCCTTTATGAATGCCTAACTACTCTTGGACCTGTCAGGTGTTCCATCTCTCTGCTGTAGCATTATCACTGTACCTTCTGTATTAAATAAAAAGCAGTAATTGTTTCAAATAAACATAACAATACCTTCTATAGAAATAAAAGTGGATAGGAAGACAGTAATTATTTTTTAAGTATTAGAGACCAATATTCTCCTGTACAAAATACATTACTAGCAGTAATGGTCCTCAACTGAGTAGAAATAATAAAATGGAAAAGGGAATTGTGCCATCTAGAACCGAACAGCAGTGGATTATGGATGTCTCTGATGTTAGTGAATTTGAACTGTATATCAAGGCAGGTTAGGAAGAGAGCTTACCTGCAAAAGGTGAGACTCATAGTTACATGTATTCCTTCTTGTGTTCTCCCCTGTTGTCAGTACAGTTACCATTCTAGAACTTAGCTGTGAGGGGAAAGTATATCCTGAAGGAGGTGGTGCCAACACCTGAAACTCATGAACTGTTCCTAGGTAGTTCTGTGGTCAGGCATAACTCTCCTCGAAAGAGCGTGAGGATAAAGCATCTTTTATTAAGTAAAGACAACAATGATAAAGGAAAAGAAATACGTGTAACTGTCTATATGGGAAAGTTCCTTTGTCTATACATGGGAAAGTTACTATGAAATAAGCTAGGACGTGGACCTACATTATGGCAGTGTTTACTAGATTTTCCATTCTTCTGTGAGAGGTAAAGATAAGGGCAGTTTTGAAAATAGACAAGGCCAGCTCACACTTTTTTTCGGTTCAGAATGCCGTGGGGGGAAACAAACTCACTGCCTTCTTTATGTAGAGAAGGTTGTAGGTGTTTGTATAGTGTTTATGTGAGAAGTCATAGTCCACAATTAGTGTTAGTTGTAGCAGTAATAGAAAAAAATGTATGGGGACTTCTGCAGAACAAAAAGTTGGTACTGTTTAACAATTACTTTTTGCTGTAAGTTTTCATCTCTTATCAATACTGCCTTAATTTTCAGGGACCAAAGAGTTGAATTACTAAGTTTTTCAATTAGTTCAAGTGCTGCCTGGTTTTCAGGTTCTGTTTTATTTGGTGTACGAGAGCAGTGGACTGCGTAATAGTTGTCCAAACCCCCTTTCAGTGAAGCTATCATGCAGGTTCATACAGTCAAGATAAAGAAAGGTAAAAGCACTTTAGAGAGGGGTGGGTTTTCTGCGGATCCTTTAGTCTTAGAAACATGATGGCAAGAGTAGTGTTAATCTCACTTGTTAATCCTTATTCTCTCCACTGAAATTTTACTCCCTTAGCAGTGATTTAGAAGCAATAAGGACCTTTTACAAAGATGACTACAGACAAAGCTATCTGTAACAACATTACCACAAAACTTAACTTGTTTTGATCTTTAGATCCTGAATTAACTGCTTGTATTAAATGGGTGCAATTGTTCTTTTGTCCTGATCTTCAGAAACAGTTTTCAGAAAATGAATGGGCTAGCAGTAGTTACTTGTAGTATCTTTAACAGAAACTGGAGACTCCAGACTTTTCTGAAAGATAAGAGTATCAGAATAATGTGCTATAATACCCACTACAGGTAATTAAAAGTTGTAAACTATGGCTGTTTATTGTATGTTCCTGAAATGATTTTCTGTGATGCGAGTTTCTTCATTTGGCCTTGGAACTGTTGTATTGCAGTAAATATGCCTGTGTTAAAATACTAATCACATATAATGATGATCTTTGCCATGAAAAAGTCAGAGAAGCTTTGTGTTAACTACAAACTCATTGGCAATCTTAGCTATTTGGAATTCAGAACTAGACATGCTGTCTTGGCACAGTAGTGACGTGCGGAATTAGACTCTATAACTCGAAAGTTATAAAGTAGGTATGTTTATTGCGCGCAGATGCACGGGGGATCGCTCCTCCACAAGCGTGCATACCCGAAGTGACGAACCATCCCACATTTATACAATGAAACAAATGAATATTCAATTAGCGCCTATACATATTTGTTACCTAAACCCCGCTTCGTATGTTAATTAGCTTATCAGTCCGTTTCCTGGAATGTGGTGGTCTTGCAGGTGTGTAGGTGAGTCATGTTCTTGTGACCATCCCATCTTCTCCAGCAAGGAGACTTAGCACTCCCTCCCTCTAGATAGCATTTGAATGTCTCTCATCTTCTCTCATTCTTTTTTAAATAGCCCCTTTGTTAGAGGAGGAAGGGCAGGCGTCTCCCCGTCTCCCCTTTGTTAGAGGAAGAAGGGCAGGCGTCTCCTCAAAACTGTAGTTGTCTCCTCAAAGCTGTGTGCCTATGTGACCAGACACCGCACCCATGACCAGTCACCATACCCACATTCCTTGAGCAGACATATACAATCACCATCGATGTCCATTGTCCCCATTTCACACTATTTCTCCATATCAGTAGGGCACATTTAAGTGAAAATAACTGTGGAAGCAATTTTTACTACTTAGAGCTTACATAAGATCAGAATTGGATCCTAGGTTTGTATTTGAGGTTGAAATTTTCATACTATTTCCATTACTACATAACTATTATATAGTAAAAAGTCACTTTTTTTTTTTATTGTGGTATGATGGGAAATCAGTTTTTCAGGTCCAACAAAGCTGCGAGATAATCAGCTTGACAAGGCACTATGTGAGATACCTTGGATCTGGTTCTGAAGTACTAAAAGTTTGGTTGATCCCTGAGGAAGGCAGTATTTAAGTAAAAGACAGGAGAAGGCATCTTAGGGGTATTGATACTTGATGTTCAGCTGGAGGCAAACTCTGGAAAGGAGTTTGGAAGACTATTCTTTGCAGTGTGTGGCTGGATGGTAGTGGAAGCAAGTACATGTACAGGAATAGTACGTCTGGACTTATTCACAAAATGGCTAGGAAAGCTGTTTATTTTTTAAAAGAGTAGTGACGCTTACAATACTTATGTCATTCAGTTTGTATTAAAGCTATGCTGAAAGAAGCTAAATAAAGAAAACACAATGGATTTTGAAGCTGACATGCTGCATTTATTTATTGTCTTTAATTCCAACAGATACCAAGGATACATTCTCAAATCTGGGAAAGCCTGCTAATAGATGTGTTGTGTTAGCCAACTTTCAGGCTAAGCAAATTACTGACTGTACTCAATGGGGTGCATAAGTTTTCAGAAGTGGAACGAGTTACATAGAAACTAGGGACTAGGCGGGGGGTGGGGTGGGGGTGGTGGGGGGGTGGAAATCTTTACTCACAATGGAATTTGTCAAGGAGACACAGGTGCCATGAAACTTTTCGCACTTGCTAATGGCTAATTGATTGCCTTACAGCTCAGTTTAAATGTGAAAGCTCTTGCCTTCCTTTTTCTTGTATAACACAACTATAAGAGAGGGCACTCTCTTGGTTGCACCATACCTGGTGTATTTGGTGTGTGACACTGAGAGCTGATGACACCCTGCTTAGTTATGAGGACAGCTCACAGCATAACACTATTCCTTCCCCTGCTGCCTTCTCCTTTTTTCTTTCTTGCTTGGTAAATACTACAGCTATTTCTCTTTCGCCTGAAAGAAACAGAATTATTTCTCTGTACACTTCTGATCGAGAGATACAAAGGGCTTCTTTCCTAGTATACCACAGTGAAATAGGATAAGGTTATCTAGTCTCTCTGTGGAAAGTCATTTAAAAAGAAATGTGTAAGAATATTTTCTCTCATTTTTCTGAATAATAATGTGCACAAATTACGTTTTGCATCTTGGTCCAAAATCCAATCAGTTCTTTTTATTTCTGCATATAATGTAATTTCTTGGCATTTTGAAGAAGACAGTATTAGAAACCAGTGCATATGTTTTGGGTTGGTTTTTTTTTTTAAGCAAGTTATTTTTGTGTAATGAATTAGAAGCCCATCCTCAGTCAGAAACATTTGATCAAATGTGAAATAAATAACGAGACTGTACTAAAGTCTGTGACTAAAATTGTAAATTTTAATATGATTCATCCAAAACAGTAGGTGTAAAATACAGTAGAAAAAATTTTATCTTGGTCCACTAGAGTCAAGGTAATTGGAAGAATGGCAGTGCAGGAGAGTGTGGCATTTTGTTTTGTCATATTGTGACCACAGGGTACTTCAGAGTAGTTTGAGTTTGTTAAAAGGCAAATTTTGCTGGAAGGGATAAATGCAGGGTTGTGTTTGTCAACTTAAAATAGGAGTGGAATTTCATTAGCACTACTATTAATTTGTGTTGTGGGAGGAAGAGTAAAATACATCCTCATTGACTTAAAATGTCACTGTCAATTCCAGCTGCTGGAATTATCTGCAGTTTGTTGGCTGAATATGTGAAAGAAAATAGGACTGTGGGTCAGCCCTGTTCTCTCTAATTAGGATCCTTGGGGTTTTCTGTGGGCTTGTACAACTACTACAACAAAAAAACCCCAAATGTATAGCATTGTGCTTTTGTCTTTTCTTCTAACACCCAGGCGCTCTTTGCTTTCTTATAGTGCTTCAATTTTATTTCTGTAATGCAAACTGTCCTCTCAATTCCAAAAGCATAACTTGTTGTGCCTATACTTCATAGTTCTCTATCCCTGATCTCTTGTAAAGTCCTTGACACTTCTTTGCTTGGTCTATACAACATAGCGTTTACATGATTTTCTTGTCCAACTGCTGAATGTAATTTCTTCCCTGTTTCTCTCAAACTTCTCTTTATTCTCTACTTTGAAGAGCTGTACAACAACTCTGTGTACTCCTTTTCTCTCTTCACAGGCATTCCATCTTCTGTTCCATCTTTCTAAGCTTTGTTCCTTGTCACAAATTTCAGTATACTCCTTATATGGCATCATTTGAAATCAAGTCTGTGTACTGGCAGAAAGATGCATGTGATAGTTCTTGCTTTGGCTTCAACAGAAGGATTACCATCTCCACCAGTTCCAAACACATAGAATTGCAAGCTGGCTACTAGATCCTAAACTTTTTGGTATGAGGGCGCACTTTTTTTTTTGTTTTGTTTATACTTCGTAAAGATTACTTGAAAAGTAGTGTCCTCCCTGCTCAAAGTGGCAGATAATATTGATCATGGAATTTTCTGCTAGTACTTACAAACAGCCTTTGAATTATGGCTGTTGCGAAGGTCTGTGTTAGCATGCAGTGAAGTGATTTTACAGCAAAGCAAATTAAATCAGAAATACCTTGTTATCTCACACTTAGAAATACGTTAGCTGAAAATCACTTTGGCCTCTTGTGACTTTCTGCCTCCTTAACCTGTGAAGATGAAGCATCATTCTCCTGCCATAATTTTCTGTATCTTGAAAAAGAAAATTGCGTAAGACAGGCCCTTCATTTATAGCTGACCAGTCTTCCCATCAAACCTTGTCTGTAATAACTGACATTATTCCTGGTTGTTTCTAAACACGTGGAATAAATGTTTAAATTCCTTCTTCAAATAACCTTAGAGAAAATTGTATTACCTGGAAAAGATTTGTTGCTTGTACTCTATTTCTAAAGTCAGTATTATTCACTGATACTCACCACAAGTATTGAAGACCTCAGCTTTACAGGTCTTTTGGGGAAAAAACGAAGTGTTCCTTAAAACACTTTGGCACTAGTTCCTCTTGCTTCAGAGAAGAATTTCGTGTGATCATAGCAACAGTTATTAATGGTAGCATGTTAGACATGAGTTGTTTGGGTTTTTTAATTCCAGAACAGCATGTGTTAGACACAAACAATTAAAAGTACAAGTATTGTTAATCCCATACAGCTGTTTTATAGTAGGTAAAGTCTAGCACTCTCACATTTTAAATATGGCTTTAGTTCAGCTACTGCTTTTCAAAATATTTCCACTTATCTCTGAAGTGATAATTATGGCATTCATCGTATTTGAATATAATTGCTGCACTTTGTATTCTGTTCAAGTTATGGGACTAAAGTAAGGAAAGGAATTAATCTTAGATATTGCTGTTCTTGCTTACTGGAACCTGCATTTGGGACCCCATCTCCTTTTGGTTTTTATTAGTTATAGTGTAATATTTCTAATGAGGCTGTCTCATATGCATAGAGTATTACTCTAAAATGGAAAGAGACATTTACAAAATAATAAACAAATACTATGTAGGTGGTTTCTTATCAGTTGGACAGAGATTTCTGGGTACAACAACTGCAACAGCTCCATGTTAATCCTGTTGTAGACAAATTCTCATAAATTATTCTACCTCTTTAAGGAATTAGATGGCATGATCTACTAAATGAGAAAAATACTATCTGCATAAAAAACTTAATTGATACCTGTCAAGTGTTAGAGATGCTCTGCTTTACAGAAGGTGTTGCTGGGAAGTTACAAATATTTATTCTACTGGATGCAAGATCAGCGAGTGGAACAGACCAGTAATAAAAGCATGCATCTTTAATATGTCCTAAAAGAATTAAAACACCCAGGGAAGAATTTGGAATGTTTAGAGGCTTGTGCTCCTGGTAGATGAAACCCTTAGGAAGCATCTTCAAAAGTCTGATAAGTGCAGTAAACTACAGATACATTAGCATGTCCATTGTGTGCTGCCAATCACAGTGAAATCAGGATGAAGCTTTGAAGTAATGTAGGACTATATAACTATATTACTCTGTGTACCATTTGAATGTATGACCGACCTCTTGAATGGAGTCATAGATCCGCACTCTAAAGTAGATAAACTCAATTTGGAATTATTAAAAAAAGAGTTGCTAAGCCCAGTCCTTTTCTGTCACAAACTTGATGCTTTGTATATTTAAATGTATCAAGCTTCTTCCTAAAAAATAATTAGTGTTTGTATTTTGTCCCTCTATTTGATTTGGAGATGTTTCAGGATGTTGTTGCTCTGATGAGCAGGAATCATTCTGTTTCCCACCAAAACTAATGGCACAAATAGCTCCTCTTTTCAAAGCAATAGACTAATGACTCTGAAACAAGAACATTAGTGAGAACTTTAATGGAACCTGATGATGCTTGACCTAGTTGTACCTGCAACCCTTCTGTTTTTCTCATCTCTGTTGAAGAAGAGAAATTGAATTTGGGGAGAACTTGCTCACAATAACCTCCTCTCTTGCTACTTTCCCGTATGACCTGCAGAGCTTTGATGCTGGTGAGCTGTCGCTGATGCTCTCTGCTTTGCTCTGCAGTGACATACTTGCTGCACACACTGAAAAGAAGAATGTGCAGATCAAAGGCAGTACAACAGAGGATGGGGCCTGAGACATTTTGGAGTGTTACTAGCTCTCCCCACTAGCCAGCCCAGGGAGGAGACAGGCTCAGCGCATGCTGAGCACAAACCACTTTGAGGTTCTATTCACATTTTTCTCCTCTTTTATCAGTCTTGTTACTGGGGTGCTCTGAAGTTTCTTACTCCTTGGGAATTGTTTCCATCTGCAGCCTTGCTACTGAGCAATGGTAGTAATACCAGAGTCCAGTTTAGCCATATTTCTTCAAGAGCTTGGGTCCTTGACTGATTTGTAGAAGACAAATGAAAAGAGCAGTTGCAAATAGGTTTCTGTGCTATTAGACCTCTAAACAGCCTTCCCTCTTGGCTGCATGTCAGATTATACCTCAAGGGGGGACAGGTGGGTTCTGAACCTTAAAAAGATTTACATACTTAAATAGAAGGTCAGGTATTCGTACCAGTGCATATCTTGAACTGATCTCAGAGTGCTCAGCAATAACAATTTTGTTAAATATTTTTTGTAGCTTTGGATGTGGTAATTGAGTTCCAAGTGTTTTAGGTTCTTAGATGGGTTTATCAGTTTTCCCTACAATTTACTTATACAATAATTTTGCTATAGAGCCTCAGTTTTTGATTAATTTTATAAAGCATAGTGACAGGTTGTTGCGCTGTGGGGAAAACCTGTATCTAATATAGCAATACCCGCACAAACAACTGGTAAGCTAGAGAATGAACCAAGGTGGGAGAGGAAGAGATTGTTATTGTTAAGGACTATTAAAAAGACCTTCTCCAGGAGACACATAAGCATGAAACTTTCTTCCCCCTGTGGACCCTGTTTCCACCATTATTAAGCTATTTTAGGGTATTCCATCAATGCATAGCAGTAACCAAGGGAAAGGGAATAATAGCTTGTGGATACTATCCTGTAGCTCCTTGAGGCTGGGCAGCCTCTCTTCCCATACAAATATGTAAAACTTCACCTGTTTTGGAGCCACCAGGTCCAGCACACTGCAGCATTTGCTGTTCTCCTCCATGACAGACCAGTAGCATTTTCTTTATTCCTCTCAGGTGTGCAGAAAGTAGTAGGCTTAAACTGACTTTAGCAAGAAGCTGTAATAGATGGATGCAAGAAGGCTGTCATCTACTAGTACAGAGTAATGGTTTCTATATGTGAAATCCATACCCTGATTCCTTTGCTTCATTTGCCATTTCAATGGCCATTCTTCAGTTCAGTTTACCACTGAAGTATATTTGCTTTGTTGTTTACAGTTGGTTCTCCCATGGCCAGAATATATATCTGAGCAAAATGATACTACAACAGAGGCTCCATATGTTGCCATGGGGATCTGTGCCTTGGACTTAACAAGTAGTAGAACTGTGGCTGATTTATGACTCAGTGTGGGGAGAGCTGCCTAGTCTCTTCATTTTCTAATATTTCGTATACGAAAAGGAGATGTTGCCCACTATTCAAGAAGTGGGCTCATCAAAGAGAAAAGATAATTACAAATCAACATTAAAATTTTTCTTCGAGGATAGCTAGTTGTGAGAAATTGGAAGGAACAGAAGAATGGAAAAGTTTAAGGATTAAGTGCCAGTATCTCTGACCTGTTTGAGCATCAAGCCTGCCTTGTACAATAAAAGCTATTTATAAATTGCTGCTCTGTTAAACGTGTTCAGAATTTTATGATGCATAAATTGAGTAACAGAGCCAGCAAAGGAACTTAGCAGAGTGATGAATGGATGAGAGGGTGCAAGACTGAAACTGTGTTTTATTCATGGATTGTAAGGTCAAGACTAAGAATTGCTGGGAAGGGCTGGCAGTTGAAGGAGGAAGATACAGAACCCAAGAGATAAAGCATCCAGTAATCTGAGTACTATCAAACCACGTCACATTTATTTTTGGCAGTTAAAATTCCAGGTAGTAGCTTTTTATTTTTATGTTTCTACATTTTTGTGAGTATTTTTAGTCTTTTCTCCCAGCTCCAATTGCACCATTATTGCCAGCTGCTTCCCATGTCACAGCCCTAGTCCTCCTAAATCTCAGTAATTTTTTCCCTTAGGTTTTAAGTAACAGGTAAGAAGAGGTTGGCGTTCTTTTCCCTCTTCTGTTTTGAGCCACCCACACACAGCAATTATACTGTGGGAGAGTATGTGATCAAGCAACCCCAGATCATAATCTTGATCTGGATCCTGTCTAGAAGTTCATTAATCTGTTCAGGTGGTTGTCACTGCTCAAAAGACTGTTAGAGACTGATAACTAATTAAACTGCCATTTAATTCTATTGATCATGCAGATATTCCTCAGCAGAATGCAGTTAAAGCAACTTAATTCCAAACAGATGAGTCAAGTTAAGGTCACTGGGTTGCAATTATTCTTTGTATTTTGTCACAGGATATGTTCAACATGCAGGTGCATTTTATATCCTTAAATACTACAAAGTGAAACAAAACTAGAATAGAACTGTTTTGGACCAGTGAATGAAACCTGATTTCCACTTGTGTTTTATTCCTTTCATAGATTTCTTGTAAGGTCTTCATGTACTTGATTTACCATTGGCAGATACATTGTTTAAAGATATGTGGTTGTACTTCAAAATGCATGTTTTTCTCTTTTATGTGTTCTCTGTGTCTTACTTTTGTAAGGATTTTTGCCAAAAAACATTGAAAAGGAAATTAAAGAGGCACTCAAGGTAATCATTACCAAGAGAAGAATTCCCTTATTGGGTAGCAAATGAGAATGTATATCCTGCTTAGTTATATGAAAGCAATAGCCTTTAGTTTTCTTCTGGTACCTTGTGGGCTACTTTCTTAAATAGACAGTGTAAAGGACTCGTGTTTGGGGAAACTGCAGCACTTTTTTCATGCAGAAAACACAGGAGATTAACTATTGCAAGTCCTTGTGCCTTGACATACCCTTGTTACTGTAAACTTGTAATTCTGTAACGTGATTTGTTTTTTTTTTAAGCAAGCAGTATTAAATAAAAAAGTAGAAAATATTCAGTTGTGATTCTTTATAAACAAAATAAATGTGACTGTGCCTGCGGTATTGTTTTTGGTCTAAATTGTGTGTTGCAGACCAACAGTATTTGTTGGCCAGATTTCATCCTGCTTCTGGCCATCAGTATTGCTGAAGGCCTTTTCAGGGCATGAAGGAAGTGGGTTGAAAGTGGATTCATTCTTTTCAGTAACATCTTTTGCAGTAGCATATTTTTCAAGGAACAGCCTATTGCTGTCCAAGCTCGCAGAATACATCTGCTGCGCCCTTAGGTTAGGAATGGGTGAGTGGGAGATCCTTGGATTCGCAGCAGTTACTCAGTAGATGGCACGCTGCTAACAGACCACTTAGAAACTCCTGTTCTCTGGAACTGCTTTGTGCGCTGCCTGGTGTACTAGAAAAACTAGCTATTCTCTGTAAAGTGCTTTTCTTAGCCCTACCTTTGTCCTTGCAGCTATCGAGCAATATAGCATATATCTTAGTCTGCTGGTTTTACCTACATGTTGAGCCAAATTCTTACAGATCTGTTTGGTGCATTTGTCCTTGCTGATTGTATAGTGAAGGACCTTAGCTCAATGAGTATTCTGCACCACTCTGCCCTGCCCTCGCCCCCAATAGCAAATGTAATGGGGGGGATATTAAAGTTTGCATTGATCATAATCCCTTGTGCTTGGAATAGCAGGAAAGTCTGTTCTGCAAATAATTGCAAGTACAGCATGCACACTAAGTGAAATGGAAGGGGAGCGTGATGATTGTTTTGTGAATGGTTCAAGAACTTAGCTTTTAAGTTAAGAAACAATTTGTTGTATTACAAAATTAGTGTCTTAGAAAAAGCAGATCTGTCAGGTTGTTTTCCAATAGTAATTACTTGATACTTGTTTTCTAAACTGTAAATGATGTGTTTCCTTAAAAGAAACATCTTTGCTAGATATTTATTTTACATGGTTATTTTATAGATAAAAATAATATATAAATATGTATTAAAATTATTATGATAGTACATAATCAGAAGTGGTTTTGCCATAACTCTAGATGGAATTTGTTAGGTTAGCTGCAAGAACTCATGTTTTAGTTTGCAAGTTAAACAAATTTTGCTTTGTTAATATGAAGTAGTAAGCATGAAATCTTATGCAGTTTTTCACTTTTTACACTTTCCAGAGTAGGAAACCATTTAAACATGAAATAGGATTGTGTTTAGAATAGTTAATAGCAGTATCTTTTGGAAATGCTACAGAGATGTTACTGCTTGTTTCCCCATATCACATTTGGCTTGCTAAGAAGCATGTTTTCTCTTTAGTGGCTTCACTAAGCAGTATATTTTCTCTTCAGTGCTTCTCCTGACCTGATGTTGTTTCCTCCCTAGTATGCTGATGGTTGAATCAGTCCCTGAAAGTTGAGTACTTCTGTTGAGAAGCTAAGGGCACACAGGGAAGAAGTTTGGTTGAAATACTGGTGTTGGTTTATACATGCATTTATACATACATGTATACATAGTTGGATTGATGCACTGTAGTAGTGGTGCTACACTGTGATTGGCAAAATGATGTAGTGAAGATACTTTATTCCTTTAGTGTCTGTTACTTTGTGCTTTCTGTATATGGAATTTTTATGGAAATTAGAGCACATGCAGGATTGTGCATGTGACTTGAAACATGAAGTGGGAAGGATAGTGCATCATGTCTTATATAGGGGTCTGGGAAAGAAGTGCATTACATACCTGCCTGAAAAGAAAATGCTCACTAACTTGGTGTTTAACGTGTTTTCCTAAGAAAGCAATTACGTGTTTTAATCCTGATGTTTATGAAATATATGCATTACATGCATCAGTTTTGTATACATTGTTTTGTTTTCCTCTGCAGTTGGCAAGTTAGACTTGTTTTGGACCAAAGCCAAATAATACATGAGGCAATTTCATGCCTTGGGAATTACTGAAAAGAATGTTTAGTATGTGAAACTTTTCCTCAGTTTCCTGCCTCCCCTCACATTTCTCTTAACCCCTTTGGGAATCTAGGTTTAAACTGTCTTCCAGGGGCTCAACAATTTCTAAATGCTGGGTAACCATTCCAGTGGAATGGAAGGAATCTTAAATATGATCTCCCTTTCCCATTGCATTTGTCCCTTTCTGGATTGCAGTCTCCTTTTTGCTAAATCTAGATAGGAAATACGATAGACTGCAAGATACACTTTGATCAATTTGGTTAACCCTGTCACAAAAATCATTGTCTAAAGTTTGAATCAGAGGATGCTCAAGGCAAGAATTTGATATTTTTTATTCTGTATCTCTGCAAAAAATTTATGAACTATGTTGTGATTGTTTTCTTACTAAAGTATGTGTTTCTCTTTTGTGTGTACAGTCTAAGTTAAAGTTAGTTATGGGGCAGGACTGCAGATTTTCTGCTGTAACAGCAGCATAAGTGAGGGAGACAGGCAAACAAGTAAACTTTCCATATGATCATGTTGTTGGTATGGAATATACCTCAGATTTTGGTCATATGTGAACTTTTACAATAACTTAGGGCTAAATTTTGTTGCAAACAAGTCCAGTGAATTACATGAGTTTATTGTGAGATGAGGCTATATTACAGGAGTGATTTTTAAGAGTACTACAGAAGCCTATGAAACTTTCCTTAAAGGCTTCCCCCACCACCACCCTGCCATGGTCAGATAGCTTTCCTTATATTTCTATCATTTTTACTTTGCCAAGGTCTGAAATAGCCCATATTTTAAATGGGGGGAGATATGCAAAGGTGTACTGAAAATGTAATTTGTGAACCTCTTTGGAATTCTTTGTGATATAAGTAGAAATACAGAAAATCTGTTCAATCATTTTAAAGGCCACAAAAAATTAGTTTTAATAGATAGAAATTATTCATGTTAATTTTCAGCATCACTCATAGATAAATATATTTTCCCTCTTTCCAGATAATTGTTATATAACAAGTTGAATGTATTGATCAAATCTTAAGAACCTAAGGTCTGGAATTTTCTTCACTTATGTGGTATGCTGCATGGAAACACAATGAGATGGGCATTGCTTATTTAAAAGAAATACAAACTGTATTAAAATGCTTACCATCTAGAAATGTTTGTATAGCAGTTTTTGCTTTTCTCCTGTACAAGATGTTTTGTATAATCCCTGTTACTGATATACTGTAGGAAGTTTAACAATATTACATTTTTATTACTGCATAAATCTCTGTTATGGTGACATAAATCTCTTATGACAAACTTGAGACAAAATTGTATTAATTGTGTCCTACTGACTTGAGCTGAGTCACATCCAGATTCTTTGACAAAATTAAATATGAAGAAATACAAAGAGGCTTCTTGTCAGTTATATCTGTATAGACAAAGCTAAAAAACCTCAAAACAGGCGTTAACTGTGCTAACACTTCCTGGAAAGAGGACAGGTGTATAGATACTGATGAGTTTGACTCTTAGGGTTAGAAAGTACTCAGCCACACTTCTCACATAACTAGCTTTATTGTAGACATCAAAGAATCTAGCGTAATATTAACCATAGTAATTGAGATTAAGATGTTGTAGCAGGGAATCCTGGCAAGATGACCTGGAAGACGGGAGAAAAACAACACTTGTTCAGGTAGCATAAATTCATTCAGTCAAATCTGGATCTCTTCTCACTGTAGGTTACTGTCTATAGGGAATGCCATCACACGTTCGTCATGATGCAAATGGCAGCCACTAATATGAAGCTTTGAATCGATTGATTCATTTCTGACCGCAGTTGCTTAACCATGCTGCACTTTAATGAGCTTATTTTCCATAGTGATTGTATGTAGGTGGGGGCAGTGTAGAGAGAAAAAAACCCCAGGAGGGATTATAAAGAAAGCAAGGGAGGTGATTTAAAATCCTTCATTTAAAAAGAGAGGCTTAGAAATGGCTCTTATTCCTCACTTCCTGCATGGATTTTTCTTAACTTTACTAGCCTTTCTGATTAACTAGCTGTATTTTGATAGCCTTCAATATACATGTAGAGAGTTGCATCAAAGTGAGCAATATTACTCTCAAAGATTAAAATTTGGTTTTCCTTCTGCTCAGTCTGGTTATTTTATTTTTATTGTAATGATTTAGATTCTGAGGATAATAACCACAGTATCTGATACGGAATAAAAGCTCATGGGAAAGCTGTTTTCAACCATGGTACTAGAAATTACAGCAAATTATTGATAAATTCAGTATCTAATTTGGCAAAAACTGATAATACTTGCCGTAACTGTTCATAAGCTACGTAACAGGCTGTTGAAGGAGTTTCTTTAAAAATTAAGCAGAAGTAGCAATTTATAAAGGAAAACTGCAGTCTTTGTTGTCCTGAACACTGCTGTTAGGGTATGGATAATCAACTTGAGCATCATGAATAAAAACCTAAAACAAGTGTGGAAATGTTTTCAGTTTAAATTTTGTAGTTCTTATCGCTTGTCAGAAATAGCTTATTTGTTTCCATATACTGGAAAAAAGGACCTGTATTAATTGCAAATTCTTCATAATTTTATTGTGCTTAGTGGACATGTACTACAGAGGCTAGGTCTCATGACAGGCAGGCAGATTTTTAATGTGTCAGGGCTGAGATGTGGGACTCATGGCACCTTAAGGGAAGGATGTGTAAAATGGTTCTGACTTCTAGAGCTGGAGGCCATCAGTGAGCTACAATCTGTACCTTGTCTTCTGGTAGTGCTGCAGCTCCTAGTTCTGACTTTCTGCTGGCATGGTTCACTTTTACATTCAGGCATGCTGTCACCATTGAAGTATAATCTGATGTCAAGATATGTAAACTGTCTGTGGCATTGGATAAATCACTTGGTCTTATGAGGAGAAGAGATATTAATTGAGTAATAACGTTATTATCTGAAAGTTATGATAACTTTTTTTTTTTTTTTTTTAATTTAACTCCTCAGTTCAGGAATACAAGATGCATGAGGATTTAGGTATTTTTACAGAGTCCAGTGGGTATTCCAGTCACAAGGTATTTGGCAATCGTTTCATCAATCGTGCATTCTTTCTTCCTTTCAATATTTTATTCATATAATAAACAAATGCTGTTACCAGGTCTGAGCACTGTTACCTGGCTTAGCATTTGAGCAAAAGCAGGAAGTTTTCAATTACTGTTCTGGAGTTCCAGTTATATTCTGGTTCCTCCTTCCTCTTCCATATGAGAACTGACTTGTACTGTTCTGTCATCTTACTGGAAAGTGCAGCATGTCCTGAAGACACAAGATCTCAATTTGTAGTGCTCCTATTCCTGTAGACATGGACACTTCATCCACAAGTGAAATGCTGGGCAGAAATGATGCTTAATATGGAAGGTGTTATTACTACACAACGATTCAGGGAATGTTTTTGGCAGATAGGACAAATTCTTAAAAAATAAAATTACATAAATTCTGGAACCATTTGCAAAAAGAGTTGAATAGTTCCAACTAAGAAAATTACTAAGTTTTGATTTACAAACCAAATGAGACATCTTTTTCCTTTTATCCAAAAGGGTACTGATGAGAGTGCTGCCCAGGACATGGGAAAACGGATTAACCACTGAGACTGTAAAGCATACCTCTTCCATCTCAGGCAGATGCTTACTGCAGGCTTTCCTGGCCCAAGCACTCTCTTTCTTTTGTTGCTGTGGTTCCAAGATAATTAAAAGTCCCAGCTTGCTTCAAATCTTCTGTTTGAATTAACTGAAGACTAGATTTGAGTGGTGGGAGACGTTTGAGTTTGGAAGGTGTCTCAACTGCTTGATTCTAAAGTAAGTCTCCTTTGGTCTGTTCATTGAAGAAGGTTCACTTTGAATGCAGCACTTGATTATGGAGAGATCAGTTTTGTCATAGAACTAAGTTAAGTAGGTAGTGCTGCTGAAAAGGTCTCTCCCTCTTCCTTCCCTGCTACCTGTGTTTCACAGTGGGAGCACAGGAAGGGAGGTCAGGATGGTTCTTTTCACTGCTAGGTAGCTGTTGTGTTGGCTTTGCTGTCTTATAGTCACCAGGACATGGGAAGGTGGAGGCATGCTGAGTGTTTACAGAAAAGGGAGCTCCTCTTTCTCCTCTCTGTTTTGTGAATCTGGGCTTCATTTCACAGCTTTTGTTGCAAGACTGAAACAGAATGTGTCGTGTCAAAATGAAATTTTGAGAGAGTTTGAGCAAGAGAAGGAGCTATTTCAAATTCCGTTCGATCTGCCGAACCGAGAAATCAATTATTCACACAGCCTGAGTTAGGACATAAAATGAAATGGTACGTTATCTCCAGTTAACTTTTCTCTCTGTAGTTTTAAGCAGGATATTTGAGCTTCAGCAGTGGGGGATGGGTTGTTGGTGGTGGGTTTTGGTTTTATTGTGTGGTGGTGTTTTGGGTGGGTGGTTTTTTTTTTGTTTGTTTGTGGTGTGTTTTTTTTTTTTCTTTGAGCAGCGTGATCTTTGTCAACTTAAATGTGTGGAGAATGTGCAGTCTGTGATGCATAGCTGCTGCTGACTAGATGGGAAGAATGACACCTGAATTCTCAAGGCAACTTAGTTCATGTCTGTCCAAGTATGGTGTGAAGCTGAAACCACTACACTGATGAGGTCGTGGTCCTGGAGCAGACGCAAATGAGTAGAACATAAGTACAAATATGCTTTCAGTTATTGATAAGCTGTTTTACTGTAAGAAAATAGGTCATTGAATAGCAAGAGGCATAAATGTGTTGAACTATATATATTTCAACAAACATGATTTTTTTCAGATCTAATCTTGGGCTCTCTTGATGTAATGCTGTGAAGTTTTTAAATTTTTTATTTTTTTTTAGCTGCCATCCTTTTACACTGTCTCTGAAAATATGCATCGTGAATGAGTGGCTAACATTAAGGCAGTATATTCTGCATGCTTTGACTTGCATCAGGCAATCCAGATCCTAAAGCAGTATTTGACCTAAGGGAAAAATAGTGCCGCAATTAATTGGAGGCAATACATGAGACTAATGGTCCCTTTTAAGATGTTAGCGGATGCAAAGATGCTTTAGCAAACGTTTGCAGTGAGCAAGAATGTGACAAGTCACTGTCTGTCCTCCTGAAGACCCATCTGTATAGAGATGGAATCATCTTTATTGTCTTCATTCAGTTACCCCGGGCTAGAATGTGTCTCAAGCTCTTGCTGGGATTTAGTACTGTGGCTTCAAGCTGTTTATACTAGGATGGGAGGGAGTAAACTCTGTTCTAGCTGGGCATAACTGGAGAGAGATATAGGGAGGCAGAAACGGTGTTTGGATTAGGATCCTTTTGCTAGGCAGTGACTTTTACAGCTTTTCAGCTCAGAACTGTCTTATTTGTAATGAACCTTCATTTCCCTGGTGCCATTTCTAGATCTTGTCTAGGACTTGTCATTCCATCATCAGTCCCTTTTCTTCCTGAATTTTTGTGTTCCATTTTTACTTTTCTGTTAAGAGTCTTTTCCCTGTCCATTTCACTCCAGGTTCCTCATTGGTTTCTAGCTTTATGTCTGTCTCAGTGTTCAGTCCCACGACATAATTCTGTGTTTTCTGGTCTAGGGGTTACTTTTTGACAGTACTTTACATGCCTTGTGCTTTTATCTTTGCATTATATTCCTAGTCAGAGGACATGGGTTTGTTGTTTTTGCTGTAGTGTATTATTTTCATTTTCAGAGAAGAAAGGCTTTAGGTGATATGAAGCTATTGTTTGTTAAGCTTTCCAAGATCTAAATACTCTCTGGATGATGATGCATTAGTTGTGCCATCTATCAGCCATTTTTAAGTTCTGGGCAAAGAGGAGTGTTACACTTTTCCATGAAGTTCCCATACTAAACTGAATGGAGGAGGGAACTTAATTTTATGTTTAGGCAATAATTCACAATTGTAAATGTTTTTGTAAAAAGCTCTGCCTTAATGTTCCCATATATGAATATACCATACCTTTAAAGATGCAACTAGGAGATGTAGCCAAATAAGAGAATTAGAAAGCTTTCTGTTCTGTTTATTTTACTTTTAGAATTGGCTTAAAAAATTCACTAGAAAGATCTCACTTATTCATTGAACTGAGTAGGTGTTCTGAAACAATTTCAAATCTATTTACAGAACTTAATAGAGATTATATCTGTTTATAGAACTTCACAAGTTTAATGGAAAAACTCCACAAATGTGGTCTTATTCTTTCTTAAATTCTACATAGTTTTTCCTTGAGAGATGTGTTGTTTTCTTTCCTTTTGGTTTTCTCTTACTCTTTATTTTACTAGCCATTGGAATGTGCTAACATTCCTAGCATTGAAGAGAACTAAAAAGTGAATCTAAAGCACTGGAAATGGTCTTCTGTCTTCCTTGTGCTTTATCTATTTACATGAAAAAGACTGGGTTATTGACACTGTATCATATTTATTGTTCCTGGTTCCTGGATCTTGTTGCCATAGTTACATTTGGTAGTCAGAAAGAGTTTTGCTGGGTTCAAAGTTATGCTAATTGACAGTTTCTTAGGGAGAATAATCCCTGAATTTCAGGGAATAATCATTCTTTCTTGCTCTAAAACTTGAGGAAACTTCTTAGCTTTCAACCACAACAACATTACCCCTCACCCCCCAACCCAATACAATACAAAGATTGTATTTAATTTTTCTCAGAGAACATATTTGTTTGTGAATGCTTTTTGCTGTTTGATCAATCCTCCTCTTGCTTTTCTCATCTTCCCCCCATCTCAGAAAACAATAGCCCTTTTCTGATGCTGGTATAGGTTTTTCTGGAGAAGTGACAGTAATACAATGTCTGTCTTGAGTTTCAAGGTCCTGATTATTGTGAGTAATGCAACCTATTGTCCAAAGAAAGATAAGCAAGGGTTAAGCCAATGGAAAAGCTAAAATGATGCACCATTTATCTTTTACTTGCTTTTAAAGTAAATTGACTTGTCTCTTACAAAAGAAACAAACAAAAGCAAATAAAAAACCTCACCAGAACTCTATAGTTTGGTCCTGGGTTTTCTCTCATATTATTATCAAGAAAAGAGAAGCTGGTGTGTGATGTATCTGAGCAGAGACTTTGTAATGAAGATTCATTCTGAGCAACCTGTGGTATGTGGGAATGGTACCAAACAGGAAAGCTGGATCTACAAGACCACAAATGTACAAAATAGGATAAGCTACAGAACTCGTTAATTTAAATTGTTTGAAGATACAATCAAATGACATCTACTTTGAGATTCCAGCTTACATCAGTGTAAACTGATTTGTAGCATGGGAGAGTTTTATCTAGTTTCAAGCAAGGATAAACTATGCCTCCTGCAATTTTTGCTGCCTTACCTATGTAGGTAAAATCCTCTTAGAGTAAAGGCTTTATTGGAGCAGAAATTTAGATTTTATAATGGTAGTGTGTAACAGTACTCAGGCCTTGTACTTCCATCCTGCAGTAGACTAGGGAGAAGAGGAACAGCTGCTAGTCATTTCCTTGTAATGTCTTTGTAATACTTTATATTCAAGGTATTTTAAATTGAGTCTTCTAGATGATTTCCAATGGTTACCCAATTAAAATGTGGAAACTTGGGCACTTCTAAGTCAAAGTTACTAGAAGAACTTCTAGAACTAGATAAACTTTGTCCTTCTCAATGAAAAAGTGATTCAGGGGAAATTACTGCAACTATTGCATTAAACACTTCTGATGAAAGTCTAATTTAAGAGCCTTTAAATGCTTTCTTTGGACTGGTGATAACTAATATCTTTGCAAAGGTGGAGTTTTTACTGAGGAGCAAGCCAGTCTTTTGAACATGCCTTCTTGACCAGCCTGTACAGACAGCTTAGGTTTGTGAAGGGTTAGTAGCTTGTGGCTAGAGCCTAGCACAGGACTGAGCAGGGACTGGGAGTAATTGCAGACTAGCTAAAAATCTTGTGCCACAGAAACTGTTGAGGTTTTTATAGGGAGCTCCCAGGGACAGAAGTGGGTGGGAAGTTTTGAGATGGTGTATTTAGGAAATGGGGGCTGGGCTGAGGAAGTCAGGAGTGATACCTTTGTAAATATTAGCTTGGATCTCCATGGCGGAGGGCAGGCGTTGTCTGGCTGCATTATACTGATGTGCATTCATTTGCCAGGATTGAACTGCCACGCTGCATCTTGAGTTTCTGGATTTTTCTGTGTGCAGTCCACCCTTTAATGCCCTTAATGCCTGCATCCACCCTGTTAAACTTCTGTTTTTAGAGTCCACTTGTCAGACTGCTTCTTGGCAGCCTTGGAGTATGCCATGGAGGAATCGGACTGCCCAAGGAATTCGCTAATGTTGGAGCTTTTCATTTAAAGCTTAGTAACTAGCTAGGAGTGCACAATGTAACTTGCTGAAATCAGAGACATGGTCTAGTGGGTGAGTGAAGTGGTTTAGAGCCAGGAGGGCTGCATTCTATCCCTAGCTCTTCTATTGATTTGCTGCAGCATTACGCATTTCGTTTATGCTGTATGAGCCTTTAATGAGACTTTCTTAAACAGAAAAAAAATATGGAGGAGGATAGCAGTGTTTGTTAAATGGGTCCCTTAATAATATTTAAGAGGTTTTATGTCTTTAAGTTTGTAGAATACTGGCAGTCCGTGTCTGTGGAAGTGGCATATGATAAATATATTTTTATTATAATTCACTGTTGTAACTTGATCCAGCAACAGTCGTGTTCAGCCTGTTGAGATTGAGCAGGTTCAAACTGTAGTTTATATGTTCTCAGTGTGAATTCAAAATCTAGTCTCTGTATTCTGTCCTAAAGCTATAGTTCCTTTTTACTATTGTTTAGCATCAATTGTATGCCTGTCTCCCCTTATCACTTGTTCTGAAAGGCTGATTTTCAAAAGTGGATGAATATTCTTAAATTTAGTACCTTATTAATTTAAATTTCCAAGTATTTTTTTCTTGGTAATAACATATGATGTAAAAAATTGTATTGTATTTTTGCCACTGTTTTCTGTTAGCATTTGCTTGGGAGGGCACTTTTTCCTGCTCTTTCAAAGCAGTGTGCTGTCCATTTGCTCCAAAAAGCTTGTGATTTAGACTCGTATATGAGACAAATGTAGCTTCAGGATGGTGTTAAAATTATCTTGCAGTGTACCAGTCTTCCTCGGCTTAAAATGCTACCTTTAGAGAGAACACTTTAGAGACCATTAACAGAATCCTCACATCCTAAAATGTAAGACATTTATTTGAATAAGTACAGTTTATATTTAGCTATGAGGTATTTAGAAAAATTACACCTCCTATAATCAGTGCAAATTTAAGATTAATATCCATTTGCTTCGTTATTTTGTTTGTTGTACTTGTTGCCAACTAAAACTTGTAATCAATTCTCTAATACGTGCATTCTGAATTTAACAGATTTAGTTCAGTCTTGGCCTTTTTTCCCATGTATACTCTAGTGCTGAGTTTTCTTTGCGTATTTACATAAAAATAAACTCTGAAGGCCTTGAGAAAGGACTATACTAAGAATGTCATGTTCCTAAATGCTTGCTTCTTAGGTCTTTAACTGGTGTCATATAAAAATCACAGAGGAATTTGATCATAATATTGTTTTGATTATGTAACAGAAGCACAGTCTTCCTCTTCCTTTTTGGAATGCTGTACTATGCAGTGACTTTTGCCAGAGACTACTTTTTTTTTTTTTTAAGTAGTATTAAATTACTGATTTTCCACTACTGTGAAACTGTCTTCAGTTAAGCAGATTTTAGAGTTAAATAAGGTTTAAATCATGAGGCCACTGACTGTGTTAAAGTTGTGGAGATAGGGCTGAAACTTTCCTGAAGTTTAACAGTGTTAGAGTTGGGTATTTTAAGTCAAGCACATCTTTTGTCCCTGAGTTTGGCAGCAGCTAAATTGTGCTATATCTATTTCTACTCCTTCAGCGAATTGCAGGCATTTTTAGCTTTATTTTATGCCTCAGTTGAACATACTATATTTTTTTGGAGTGGGGGTAAGGGAAGAGAAGGAAAGAACCAGGCTCTGAATGCTCGGGCATGATACAATAAGCTGTAGAACACTGCTAATGAAGAATTATTACTGACTTCAAATAGGTGCTCAGTAGCTTCCTGATTTGAATGCTCTGTGCCTGGTAGCTGCTTTGAAAAGGTGGATGGGTTATATGTATCATGGTGAGCTTCTGCTAGCGAGACTATAGCCATTAGTGCAACATTACATGGAACATAACTTTGTTTGAGAACATGTTTGACTCTTCCATATGGCAATGCTCAGCTTAATTTCTGGAATGTTGTAGTTGCATATAAATAGAGTCTATCAACCTGTAATTAACATGTTGCTTTTTCCCCTACCCACTTTATAATTTTCTTTATGAATATGTGTGTGTGTTTATTATATTCCACAGGAAAGAAATCAAAACATTAATTGAATAAAAACGGTCAACCTACTGATGTTTTCAATATGAAGCGTTAATGTATAACTTACTATCTAGATTTACAGTGTTCTGTTCATAGTCACGTGCTTCAGAAATTGTTTTGTGTGGCTGGCTGGTCATTTTCTAAGCCTGTTACGAAGGTCATACTGTCTGTCTGCTGGTAGAGAGAGCCTGCTGCAGTACTTAAGTTATGGGCTAAGTTTATATTGCACGATTTTGATGCACGATTATATGATTATGCAGGAAGCTACAGTGTGATTCGTGAGATCCAGTTTTGTAGTGCCTGTGATGCTATTGAAGCTGGTGGTATGTTTATGGCTTTGCATTATGACATTATTTCCCAAACCAATTTTTCTTCCTTTTAAAATATTGCCAGTGTATATTCTTATCCCAGCTGATATTGAGGATCTGGTTGTGTCCTTAAATTGGCATTAAATTTACGTTTTGGGGTCAGAGTATTAAATTCTGAAAAGAGGAGTCATAAGGTGGAAACTTATACTGCTAGCTCATGTTGAATACAAACCCCTTCTTGGACAAATTGCACAAGGTTTTGATACGTGGATGTTTCATTCTGCTACGTAAGGCTCCCAGAAAGTAAGTGAACTAACACCATAAATAATCAAGAACATGCCATCACAAAATATTCTATGGTGTATTTATTTTCACAAATATAATTCAATTTTAGTAATTTATGATTCTTCTTTTATGCTGTGGTATTCCATAAAAGTAGGGAAGTCTTCATAATATGAGACCTTTCTACAGTTCAATCATTAAATCTTTGCTGAGAAGTGTGGTAAGAATTCCACATTATTAGTAGGAATTATTATTATTGAGTTTGGCTAATTGTATGGCTCTGTCATACATTTGTCTGCCTTTACTCTGTATACCTTCTGGACCAAAGACCAATTCCACTTCTCTTTTGTAGTTGTCTGCCACTGTGTAATATGCCCCTCTTAAAGGGGGATGGGGCAAAACAGCTGGACTCCCTTAAAATAAATGTTGGCAGAGGAAAATGACCACATATTGTCCTGCTCTGGATGCTATGCAGATTTCTTTCCTGTCTAGGAAATAGATTTCTACATTCTTGAAGGTATTCAAAAGACGTGTAGATGTGACACTTAGGGACCGGTTTAGTGGTGGACTTGGCAGTGCTGGGTTAATGGTTGGACTTGATCTTAAAGGTCTTTTTTCCAGCCTAAATGATTCTGTGATTTTTATCTGGTTTATGTGGGTCATTGCTGCAGACTTCTAGTGAAGCATCAAAGTACAACTCTATGAGTTCGTGATGTGTCTGTTATACTTGCTCTTAATATTCATTTAGCACTTCTGGGAAAAAAGTGCTCAAGAATTATATTCAACTTTTTTCAACTTAGACTTACATTGTGAACAGTTGAAGCTTACAGAATGCATATTTGCTATAAACCTGAGAAATATATTGCTACCCCCGATACATATGATCTTCTGTGATCATGTAATGCAGTGAGAGCACCACCAAAAAGGCTTTACGTCTTGCCTTGTTTGATACATGTGACAAAGGCAGACATGGGGAAGTGTTACTGGTAAAACGAATGAGGGGAGTTTGGCAATTCTTTCCTGTTCTAGAAGCTATGGCTATGCAACTTAAATATAAACCCCAGACCATTTTTCTCAGCAAATCTGGTGTATAATATATATGGATATAAATATATTCTGGTACTTTCTTATCTGTAAACATAATAGTTTTATGAACATGTGCTTATTTGTAGTCTGTACAACCTGCAGTCAAATTCAGTACCATTAAATTAATTGGTATTTAATGAGCAAGTTCCATTTGGCAGACAGCAATATGTTTTCGGTTAACAGCATAAAAGGATGGGTTTCTCTGTACTCTTCATTTATAATTATATCTTTGCCATTGGAAACTGCCTGTGTACATACATACAAATACCCAGTATGTAAAAAATAAATGTAATTGGCTCACAGATTTTCAGGAGATTCACAAGTAATTTTATGTTAAGTTGTTGGGGTTTTTTCTCTAGAATGCATTAATCACATATATGTGAGTGTGTACATATGAATGCAATGAAATGATCTACACAACAGATCTAGAAACTAATATAGATCAGGTATAACAAAAAAATAGGGAGTGAGGAAAAAAGTATATTTTTAAAAATTAATGATAATGTGAATTGCAGTATGTATTTTTAAATAGGGATATAAGATAAAATGTTCAGCCAGATTTTGGAAATGTCAGGTGTGCAGTTATGTGGAAAAAGTACATGTAGTATGTAGCTAATGTGATTGGGATTCAGGGGTTTGTTATGTAAGAGAGCTCAGGGATTTGTTATGTAATAAATGCTTCAGATGTGGTCACAACTGCAGTGGAGGTGACGTTTTTAAATAAGACACATAATTGTACACCACATTGCAGAATTTTTTTTGTGTGTTGCTCTTTCCTGAACAAAATCACTAACTAGCAATGAAACTAAGTAGTAGAAAACTTCTTATAAAGACTAGCTTCACGTATTTGACTTTTATTGTAATAACAGCAACTTACTTTGGTTAGAAATATCCATATATGATTATATAGCAAATATATCTGTAATTATATAACTATATATTATGCTTAAACTGAAGGAGCAGGTTATAAGGAGGAGTTGTTCAGAAATCCACTGGACATGGTTTGCCTTTAGTACAAGCCTGTTATCTGTTTATGATTTAATCCTTTGTCTGCTATCAATGGACCAGACCTAACCCAAGGATGTCTGTGTAGCCCACAGATATGTAATCTGTCTAATTAACACCATTGTATTTGTTGATTCATGGAGCAAGTTAAGGTCTAGGGCATGTCTTACTTTGTGTTATGTTAAAGATGTAAAGCTGCAAAAAAGATCTTGAGTGGCTCTCATCTTAATAGGGCATAGGATTCTCAGAAAACTTCTTGAACCAGTAAAGATTGGGGTTTGGCCTTTTCTAAAACTCCCACCCTGCAGTGTCCAAATCCGTTGTTAGTGATTTGATACAATTGCAAATGTCAAACTGTTCCTCAGATTTTGAAGCAGCTGTAATCCAATGCAGATGTGTTTTGAGTTGTTTCCTGGGAAACTTAGTTGAAATAAAATAAATTCCATTTGGCTTTCTGTGACTATTTAAGGCAGAAAGTTCCATAATGTTGGAATCCAAAAGCATCTTATCTTAGCCAGGTGACCTGAGTCTTAGTTTATCTAGGCATTTTTTAATTATGTCTAGCCAGGCATAAGTGAGCATTTTCTATTGGTTCTTTGTCTCAGACTAATAACGGGAATAGGGGAACTACTTACCCGCTCCCTGTAAGTCAGTGGAAGTTGGTGTTAATGAGGGAAATACAGTGCGGAACTGTGATGGAGTCCACTGCAGTTTTCCTTAGGGTATTAATTACTTGCTAGACAGGACTTATATTTGCTGATGGTGCCTTAGGGCGTGTTTGCACAAGCAATTAGGCCTCCTCTCCCCTCTAAACATGAACCAAGCCATGCAATTAACTTCACACTGACAGCACTTCTCTGCTGTCCATTCTGACTGTGCTGGGAAAGTCTATGAGGGCAAGACATTGGAAGAGCCAGCCTCTAAGGGAGTGTGTCCTTCCTGTGTGCTAGTTTGTAGCTGGGAGGTGGTACTGTGTAGGTGCCTCTGTGACATGATGTTTCTGTTCCTGCCTTGTAGGAAGTCAGGCAGGTTATTCTCCAGGAGCAACAGCGCTGAGAAAGAACAGTGATGTGGTCCATGGTGGTTTTGCCAGGCTATGGAGGTTTGCCAGTTGAGAACAGTGATGATCAATCTTTTCTCCTGTTTTCTCTTCTAGTTTGAAGTTTAGTGATGATGTGTTGAGAGGTGGCAATTAGAGAGAAATTATTCTCTCTCTGAGCTGACATGTGCCTGTCTCTGTCCTAACCAGGCAACAAAAGTTGGCTGGTGTGCTTGCTAGTCTGTGGCTAGGGCCAGTTGTGCAATGCACAGATACCTTCCTTTGTACTTACTGTTTGTGTAGTTGTGCTTCATTCTACTGCTGTGACCCCATCTCTAGGATTACTGGTTATGGTTAACATGGTAAGGACTGGTCAGCTATGCAATGGAACTGCTTTGTTGAATGAGCAGGAAAGATGGTGTCTTGGTTGTGTGTCCTAGTCAAGGGAATGAAATCTCTGCTGGAAGTTACAGTCGCAGTGTGAAGATGTTTTGCCAGGGAAGTTATCCAACCATATGCTGCAAGTCCTCTAGGAATAGTTTTCATGTCTTGGTAAGATCTAAGAAGCCAGTTCTACTTTCAGATTTGTGCTTTTATAAGCATGAGAAATATGAAAATTTTCAGGTAGCATTTTATAATTCTATGCCAGTTTACTCAGTGCAGATAGTGGAAGAGACCCTGTCACAGAAGAGTATATATAGGGTATAAGTAAATATTTCAGGTTTGACATTCCTGTACATGTGTTTGAATGCCCTCTTTCAGTTAAAGTATGTGTCTTAACTTCAGGCACGTACTCTAGCTCTACTAACACTAGATGGGGTTCAGGTACACAATTAAGTAAGTGTTCCACTGAAACTGCACTAGATCACCTAATTTCTCAGTCTAAGACTGTTACTTATGTATGTATTATTACATCATAAAATACTTTAATATTATGTGGAACAAACTTTTTTTCATTCAAAGTAAGAATACTGGCACTGCTTCCATTCCTTGTAGCTAGAAAAAAGGCAGGGCATGAAGTATTAATTTACTTTAAGTTTTTACAGGATAGGTGATAGGAAAATGAAAAGTTCTGATTTTTCTAAAGCACTTGACTTTTCTAGTGCATAGTGGAAAATAGCTATAAGGCACATACTTTTTTATAGCAAACGTTCAAAAGTTATCCCAACCTTTAACTTCATAAATAGAATAATTTTTCTGTTATGCATTTTTTGTATACAATTCTACTTTCTGGAAAGAGGCCTTCAGCCACTGAACAGTGGATAATTTAAAATAAATTGAACACATTTTTATTTAATGTACAGCACATACTCTGTACAATGTACTATTTTTGGAAAATGTAACTGAAAATATCAGTACCAATTTCCTGTCCATATAAACTGAGGAATTTAAGGATAAATAAAACAACTCTGTAAATTGTCTTTCAGTGTTGTTGTGTACTATAGCCATAACTAGTTAGATGTTTGTGCACCAGGAAAAGTACACAATAGGATTACCAGAAGAAATTTTTTTAGCATGTTTTCCAATTTGGTTTGATGTCTGACAGCCAACACTGAAGTGGAATCATTAAACAGTGCTGCTGATGAGCAATGTGTATCAGTGTTGTACTGACATGGCTTCATTTTGATTTGTATAGAGGGAGCAACTGTATGTAAGTGTGATAAGGAGCTCCAATCTTCTGTTAGACACTGTTCAGTTGGCAGTGTCTTCTGAGCCTAGAGAAGTAAATTGGCCACTTCTAACCTTGAAAACATACAGAATGATCTGGTAGCAAAATTCAGTATGGTATTGCTGCAAGTTGCATGGATTTGTGGGTGGTCAGCCACAGGGTAATAATAGCAGTACTGCTTTTCTTTACAGCAGTGCCTCAGCATGTTGAATAAATTTAATTTATATTTCAGTTCTAAATACATTATCACTTTTGACCAAAAATAAAGATTGTAAATAAAATTAACTTCCTTTACTAGAAATTAAGTATGTAGCCTCTCCTTATTTAAAGAACGTTATGTTTGAGTTTTTCTGGTATTGGTGGGACACTGATTCTCCAGTCTGAAATTATTATTCTGAAAGTCAACATCATTGCTCAGATGCACTGTTTCAGTAGTGCTAAAAAGTTCTTTTGACACCTTTCTTTCTTTCTTTGGTATTGTAACAACAAAACAGTATACATAGCAGGCGATGCAAGTCAAGTTAGTCAGCTGCTTGAGCAGCTGGACAGCTATCTTTTTGAAATAGAGACCTGACCTTAAATACTTGGCTGTGTTTGACTTAAAGAGAGTTGCTAAGAGGCAGGTAGACAGTACAGGCAGATTGTCAGAAGCACCCAGGGTACCAGTGAAGTATGTCATATCAATCTGGCAGTCATAGTTAGGGTGTTTTCACCTTAATGCTCACAACTAGGATCCTGGAAAGGGCTATACAACCATAAAATCACTAGAATTCTTAAGTGTGTGGGTTGTAGATACAACAAGTTTACTCTCTGTGCATTTATAAGCCAGTCTAAATTTGATTGTACCCTGGAAGAGTTCCTTAGGTGTCTTGCTGCAGCTCCGTCTTTGCTGGCACACTAATTAATCTGAAAGTGAATTATCGGAGACAGAACCTAGAAACTCCAGTTGGTTTCTTCAAAAGCATTTTCTGCTTATTAGCAGGTATGCTTTACAACTTACTGGTCTTTCTTCTGTGTAGCTCTGCAGGAGGTTTCCCAGTCTGAAGTACAGCCTTATAATGGTTAAAAAATTTTAAATTAAATTTACTTTATTACAGTTGTTGGTTTGCCACTTTAAGTATTAGGAAGAGAATAAGCTTGGGATACGCCTTTCTTTTTCCTCTGTTTCAGGTACAAATGCCCAAAGCCTTTAAGTACTTACATTGAGTATCCATTTTTTAAACTTGATTTGCACCCCTCTTGCAAGTCCTGCTAAGCATGCTTTTATTAAAGAATTATAAATATGTTTATATAACTTTGGAAATACATATTCTAAATACATATGTAACTTGAGAAGACTGCTTGTTTCCTGGCTTGCTACGTATGCCTCTATTCTTTTCATCTTTCCATTTCAGTGTCTCATTTTATCAGATGTCTAAAGTAATGCTCTGTATTTACGATGAGCACACTGCTTACCCTTCCAGAGGATTTCATTGAATTCAAAAGAACTAGTCACAGTAGTAAGCAGTGTGCTGAGCTTCTCTTTGTACACATAAATTATGAGATCTACAGCATTGGCTCAACATCTTTATCTTCTCTGTAGGACATAGCATGTGGCTTTAGCACCACGTATTAAGTAATGGTGCTACCTTCTGCCTGCGGAGAAGGCTTTATTCAAGATACCTATGTGTTTTACTCCATCTGCCTTCAAGGCAATACCATTGGAACATGAAAGTAAGGAATCACATGAATATTAAAATACCAGCTCTTGATATGACAGGTACTGTAGCTTATGTACATAGTATGGTACTTACAGAATCTGAAAGCTATTTTTACATGAAAATGAACGTTGACTTTGTTGGCTGCTGACAGATTAAGGCTATTCTAAGTGGAGAATTTTTCAGTTTGGTGGCTTTTTTCCAGAATAGTGTTAACTCTTGATTTGCCACAGGAGACTAGAAGACAAAAGTTTGTTCTGATGCTAAGTTTCAGTGTGAGAGTTGGGCACATGCCTGCTAAACCCTGTTTACATGATGTTGAGGAAACAGTTCACATCTTGTCATGAATATCACAATAGTCGACATTGCCAGAGGTGAGATGTTTTAATTTCACTGGTAGGATGACAGCACTCTTTTGTAACTCATCCATTTACCCATCCATTTAAGCACAGCTGAGAGCCAGCAATTATGTTTTAACTATGTCAATTTACAGAAAGATGGTAAGCTTTAATGAAATCACCTCACTGCTTCAGAATTGAAAGTTACTGTCTCAAGGTTTGCTGGCTACTTTACCACAACTTTTTAAGGTTATGGATTATGTTCCTGTGATTCAAAAGGAATTCTTCTTTTCTTTCTTCCACGTCCCTCCCCCCTCCTCAAGACATGAGATGCTTCTCATTTACCTGATGAGAACTATGATGCATTAGGTTGTTTTTGTTCTTGACCGCTGAGTGAAAATCTTCCCTGATAGTTTCAGGCAAGTTATGTAGCTATACTCAGGTAAGTGACAGCTGAAGATTGCTAATCCTTGCTCCTAGCTTAGTGCTTATTTATTGACATGACAAAGCTCTTAACATAAAGAGACTGATTTGCACATTCAGCTGTTAAAATTTATTTGGTCAGTCATTACAGAGAAGAATTACTTCTGCGTAGTAATAGTGCATATTCAGTAAATTAATTGAAAATACAAACTCATACTTCTCTTAAACCTGTAGAGTCATAAAAATTATGTATTAATTCCTTCCTCTAAGCAACTCAAATGAGAAAGCAGTATATGCTAGGTATAAACATATCTTTGGTAGGTTTTCATCTTGTTAAGGAGAGGCTTTTGGAATTTGCAATAGAGGATTTTACATTAAATCTAGACCAAACCCAGCATGTTTAGTTTTACCAGACCCTGGAATAATTTTCTTGAATAACTAGCTTCTTAAACTTTCAGGTTTTGATAGGTACTGATCTGAGAGCAATGTTTTCTGGACAGAATCTGGAGAACTGCTCCTTGTCTATGAAACAAAGGTAAATGATCTGTGACAATTTTAAAATGCTTTCAATAGCATTTTATACGAAAAATTCTATGAAGATAGGCAGCATTCCACAAGAGATTGGAGAATTTGCAGTTGGTCTTTTGATCTAAACTTTTAAGATTACACTATTCATTTTGGTGGAAAAAATTGTAGTCTGCTTAAAACTAAATAAATATGTTTGATAATGTAAACTGATTTATTACAAGGATGCATCTGCTTGGTTAAGAGAGCTGTATTGAACAGGAAGAGAAGACTGTGCCAAGTCCTTGCCTACTGTGAGGATAAAAACTGTGTAGGAATTGCCTGATGTTAATTTGCTGAAAAATTAATTCTACACAATGTGTCCCTAGAAGAAGTACTGCTTAGATGTTTGAGTAACGGCTCTGGAGCACGTTTGCCTATTAGCTTGTGGAGGAAAAAGTGTGCATTTTTCCTCTCAGCAATATATTTTGAACAAAACAGTTTACACAGTTGGACTCTCAGCAGGGAGAAAGTCAGAGGACTGACATGTTATTGTAATAATGGCAAGGTCAGCAGTGAGATCTGTAGTGCAGCACAACTGAAAGATTAATACCATACAAATCTATTTTTAGCATGAAGCATAAGATAATCTGCCTTTGGCTGTAGAATATGTTAGTAAAGATTGTAAAATTAAGGGCCTGGTTAGCTGTGAAGTTTCTAACAAGAGGGATCATATTTAACTGATGAACAGATTAAGTTTTGCAGAGATTAGCCTCATCATTTAATTGTGAAGATTTCTATCAGTTGAAGTACTCTGTATGAAAAATACATTTAAAAAGTACTTGTACTTGGTTGTCTGCTCTTTATTTAGGAAGAATGGTCTTAAATTTTTTGTAGCTTTTAAATATATATCATGTTGAATACATCTAGGTATGGGCAACCTATGGTTCTTGTATGGCTGTTATTAGTATATTTGGGAACATACATGCTGGATCTGCAAAAGAAGCTACATTTTTACTCAAGTAATTGAGATTTTTGTCATAAACCCATTAACTGTAAAGGAAACAGTAAATTCAAAAGTATCAGATCCATGGAAACTACATTTACGTAGAAAATGGAAACTTTCTTTCAACAGTACCCTTCCAAAGACCTGTTGATTTGATTTTGCAGGTTCATATTTCTTTTTTAAACCCCTATTGATATGTACTTAGTTGGGGCCAGACTCTCTGGAAGGTTAATCAGTCTTAGAGGAATTCCAGGCTGGTCTTGTTTTTTCTCCCAGCTGAAAGTGTGTCATGACCTCAGACTTCATTTAGACTGAATTAGGCAAACCAGAACTGATTAATTGGAGCTATGCTCCATCATTTGGCAGCTCATCTAGAATACTGTTTTTGACATATATCCCAACGGTAGCTTAGAGAAGGGCTAAACAGTGAGATACAGAACTTGCCAAAAGTGGTTTTGAGGTAGAAATTCATGGCCATTCTTCAGTATTGAAGATTCTCATGCTTTCACAAAGACAACTGTTAAGATGCTTTACTGAAGTCAGTCTCAGTGTTTCTTTTAACAGATTTGTAGTGCTCCAAGTGTATATAAAATTTTCCTTTATGATGAAGCTGTCTCAGGAAGCTAGTTCCTGGCCTTTGTTCCTATGCCACTGTGACCTTGACTGTATCACAGGGGCTGCACTAGGTTGTGAGACCTATCTGTGGTTAGAAAAAAAAAAAACAAAAAAGAGAAAAACTCTTAGTTGACAGAGAAAAGTTTTGTGGGAAAGCTCTGCTTCGAGGGGCAGCTGTAAAGGTTAATCAGCTGAGTTAGGCAGAAGGGAATGACTATCACACACATCTTTATCTTTCTTCTGTTGGCTGCTGCAGCAGTGATACTCCAGCCACAGACCTTCTTGTGAGTATTAAAATAACAAGTGCATGTTGTTTGTACTTTGGATGTGATAGTTTATAGCATATTTTAGTAACTACAATTGGGCTTTTTAAGTATTACACAAGAGATCAATTAATTTGTTTCTTCACTTATGACTGTGCAGCAATTGGGGCTGTATCTTACGTATTTCTGATGCAATGCAACTGTCTACTGACCATTCCTTATGTGCTAATGCAGATAACTAATTAGACCTGTGTCCTGTTGACATACTGTGATTAATAGAGCAATGAAGGACAGACAATGTGAATGTGCTGTAACTGGAGTCATGTGAACCTGTGAAGTTTTACCTACACAGACCTGATCCAGTGCAGTTTCCCTGATGTTTTGGGACTTGACCCCACACAGGCCATAAAAGAGTTTGATGCATTGAGTAGGATGTCAGTTTGTTGCATTCCTGTTCCTTTTTTCCCTGCCCCCAAAACATGATAAACAAAAGGCTTACTTGAAAAGGGGTTCTGCTCAGTATAAGTTCCTATACAGCTTTCTTCATTGTCCATGTCTGTCCACATGTGATAACTAATTTAAAAATTTAGTTTACATTTTTGCTAATATACTTGTTTTTATTTGTTATGTCTCGTTTTCTTAGCTGTTGCTAGAGATCAGATATCGTCTGATGCCTTCACTGGGTCTTGCACTTGAGAGAGAATAAGTGATGGGGGTCAGGACAGCATTTGAATTTGTCTTTTGCTTAAACTTATTCTGAAGAATACAGAGGAGGAGCAACTTCTGAGTTTTTAAGCCTGACTTGGTTAGTTTTCTTCAGTCTTGTTTAGTTTCACTTGTTTACAATTAAGGAAGCATTTTCTTCAGCTGACAAATTCAGTGTGCTCCTTAGAAGAAGTTTGGCTAGGGTTTTCACCTGCTGGTGCTTCCTCCTTCCTTTTTTGTAAAAAATTCTCCAATACTGGGAGCTGAACTTAGCAGTTTATGAATACTGGCAGCTAATGGGCTACATGATAGTCTCTTTTCATTCTAATAGTTGATTCTGTTATCCTTTAAACAGTTGATTCTATTTCCCTTTTAAATCTTATGTATACCAAATATACCAGGGTGGGGTGGGGGGAAGCTATTTGAGGGCAGTTAGGAATATACGTGTATATTGTTTTCTCATCTGCATATTAGGTGTATTAAAACTGATCATGAGTTCTTGTTTTTCTTTGGAGTTTTGACATTAAAAAAAATAAATCCCAAAGATTTCCTTGCCCAGATTCCCACTTGAGGAAGTATATCAGAGAAAAATCTTTGGATAGTAGTTGGCGTGACTGATATGAAATTAGATCAGTTGCAATACTGCCGACATTGATTGAGAGGTTTGAAGTGAGGGATGGAAAAATCTTATTTGATCAAGATTAATACTTTTTTCAACCAATGCTCCTGAGATTCATATACATAATTTGTTCCCTGTAAAACTGCTTATAGAAAACTGAAGAGCCAAATCATGACTTGCTAAAGTCTGTAAGAATTCTGGACACACGGGTCTTTGAAAGCTACACAATGGTCTTAGAAGACTCCTAAAACTTTTAAATCTGCAACCTTAATTCAGCTGAAACTTCGCTAACATTTTAAGATGCTGAAGCGTTTAGTATTATGGATGCATAGCTTTGTCTTAAATATCCCCTTTTCTCATTGCACTGGGAAAACTCAAGTGGAAAGTAAACTTTTAAATGCTTGGAAATGATTCATGTTTTTAACTGGAAACCCACCCACAGTTTTCCCAAAGCACAAATGCAGGTCAGTGAATCTTAATGCTCTCTTAATCTTAAAGAGAAGGGAGCTTCAAAAATTGCCAAGGATATGGTTTGGAATCTGAGTGGAAATACTTACTTCACTCAGTGTTGATGAAGTTAAATCTGGTGTATTTGGCATGTAGTCAAGAACTTTCAAATACAGTGTTAATATCGAAGTTTTCCAAAAGCAGATTTGGTTGTAGGTTTTTTTCTGCAACAGCCAGAGTCACATGAGACTACTTATGTAAGTCTTGGATAACATGTACCACCTCCAACTCCTGGAAAAAAAACACCAAACCAAAATTTTTACATCATATACCATCTTTTTATCTTTTGATCTGAATGTTACTGTTGCATATAGCAGAAAGTGTGTATTAACCTTGATAATAAAATTAATTCTTTTATTTCTTTGTGTATTATGAAAATAGGACAGGTTTTGCTGACTGCATGAAAATGCTCAAATACTGTCATTATCAACATTACTAACTTTCAACAAATGCCTAATTAAAATCGTGGTAATTCTTTCTTTAAAGAAGATTTTGCATCTCTCTTTGTGGACTTCCTGATATTTGGAAATCCTAAGTACATCCACAGCTCTTACGTACGTGCTTCATCTTCTTTCCCAATACCCAGTGCTTTCTCAAAGCACACTGGATTTTCCATGTGTGTTGGTAGGAGCAGTGTACGTACAGCAAATAAGCAAACACTGATGATGGTGGAAATGTTAGGTCTGCTATATGTGTGGTTTGTAGTGCCTGGGCCCTCACTTCTGTGAGGCAAATAATTGGCCATGCAACTCCCTGTGAGTTTTAATATATTTCTCTGTTAAAGACGAAACAGATGTAAGCAGGAAAAGGATTCTTCTGAGTGTGCTGCATTTCCATCGAAAAATAGACCATGTTCATGGCTGGTGACCATGATGACCAGACAAATTATAGCAATAATACATCCTCAGAAGATAATAGTCCATTATAAACCATGGGTTTTTTGAACCCTTGCTGTCAGAGAGGTTTACAATGTTTAATCCAAACTTCTTTGCTTCCACTGGAATTCTACCAGGGTTGGAACTACTTGTCTGCTAAGACCAGGAGCTCAGAAGGCTTCTGTTAGTTCCACAGCTGTAATACCAACAATGAGAATTCTGTTGGTACCTTCAGTGCAGATGAATCAATTTTGTAACTGAAAATCAATGGTGACTTTAAAAAGGCCTTTGCTTAATCCATGATTAGCATTAACCACAAATTTTACTGTGGCAGTACTGCCAGTCTGCACTATTAAATGTTTCTTTTAACAGCCAGCTGACCTAACTGGAATATTTGGGTTAAACAAATTTGGGAGTGGAGAGTGGTAGTTGCAAGTAATTGGACGTACTTTTGTCCTTGCTGATAAGTAGATTGGCATCCCTCTCCTAGTGTTTATGTGCAGTGTTATCAAGTGAGCTGTCCAAATGAACAATAAACTTTCGTTTCTTTCTTCAAATTGGATGAACAAAATGAAAGCATTTAATCAGATCCAAGATGGGATGGGAACTCTTGGGCATAGGTAACAAAGTATGTGTGTAGATTATATTGCAGCAGCAACCTGAAGCATCCCTTTTTTTTCTAGCTACCAGGGATTATCTGTCAATACTCTGAGGCCTTACACTTCAGTGTCTTGGGGTATGCTGATTTACAGAAAGCACTGGAATCCAAACTGCTGGGTAATTAAGCCCAAACTCCTACCAGTGGAGTGAAATGGCCTATTATAATGCTGTTAATTTCCAGTCTTTGCTTGACTGTTCTCTGCACTTTATTTCTGAAGGGATGAAACATTCTTCACTACATTATTTTGTATTTCCATATAATAGAATCGTACCCTGAATGTCAAGGGTTGAACAACTCCTAAGTTCATATGGAAGATAAATTAAGAACTTTATTTGTTTGTTTTTAAACCTAAATAATCTTGACATTCAGAGCAATAAATTGAATTTGTGGAGTGAGCTACATTGCTTCTGTTAAAGGCATGGGAATTTCAGATTTAGATTTCTGAGTGTCATGCTGTAAAAATGCTCCATGATATGCTTGTTCTGGATTTCAATAGTGTAAATTATTGCTTGACATGTATAAATCTGTTACTTTACAGCAATGGAACAATAGTTTTGGTACTACTTTAAAGTTGGAGAAGAAGCTCTTCAGAAAAAAATGCAATTACTGTCTATTTCCAGTTAAGAGAATTTTTATTTTGAGCTCGAATTGATATATGCTCTGCTCTTACCTACAATCAGATTTAAAAAAACAAACAAATGTTCTTTTTCAGATAAACATCTACTTTGTCAGAGAAAATGAGAGATGTGTCACTCTGAAAACAAAAAATGAAACCATGTGCTTACCAAAATGGGTAGAGCATGCATATAACCTGTGCTCACTTCTATTCATTCTTCTTGGTTATACTCATAGTATCTATAAACTTGTATAAGGGTAGATGTAGATAAGGATTATCATACATCTAATTCAGGAGAAAGCTACATCTGCAGAATCTGTATTCTACTAATCTATGAAAAGAAGCAGAATAAGGGAAGAGCCTGTCACAAGAAGCTACTGTTTACACTTTAAAAACTTTTTGTTTAAAAAATAGAATGCTTCTGTTTATTTTAGTTCTCCTAAAATCTGTTGTTTTGCTGTCCTGTGTTTTTGGTTAAGCTGAAATGCAGTTAGCACTGACATTTCTGTTGCTAGTTGACTTGTTTACAACTCCTTTTTCTTCTATGAATAAGGCCACAAATTAAACACTGGCTTGCAGTATTATTCCTTTACTGTTAATTGACTTGATTTAGTCCCTTGCAGTGCAAAATTAATGCCTGTGCCTTCTCTTTTTTTTGCAGTCTTAATTGTAGCAGAAGGAGTTGTTTGTTTTTTAAAAAAATATTTCCAAACAACCAAACTAGAGCAGCATTCTTCACAGAAAGCTACTGGAGAAGATCTTTCAAGATTGGGGTTCTGTGAAGCATATCACTCGCCAGGGTGCAGGAGAGAGGGGACCTTGGGAAGAGGCAGGATAGCTTTTGTTCTAGTTCATAAAGAACAGCTGTGCTCCAGGGGTGGTTCCTGATGGTGTGCTGGTAGCTGTTCTTCTCCCTAAGTATAGTACTTAATGCCAAAGTAGTCACTCTTCATTGTTGTAAAAGAGTGGTTGATACAAGCCAGGCTGCTTGCAGCAAGGAGGCCCTGTGGTGCACCTTAGGCCAGTTGTCACCCATCTAGTGATGTAGGATGTAGCCTTCCTGTGGAGCTTCAGCAACTGCTCTGAAGCACCCCTTCGATGGAGGGCAGAGACAAGCTCCCTTCTTTTCAGAGAAATGCCTGAGCAAGTCAGCTTCTCCTGGACTCCAGAATAGGGATCAGATCAACAGCCTGTTAGGGGTGATGATAACTGCTGGGGTTTGTTTTTCTTGGGGTGATGCTTTATGAAGAATGTATGATCACACAGTATAACAAAATACAATCCAGAGTATTTTTAGCAGTGCTGACATGGAATAGTAACTTAAACATGCAATTTCTGTAACATTATCATAGTTAATGGTTGCAAACCAAATTATGTCTAAATATTTATGAAAATTAGCCTGCAAAACTGAGTGTGAGGGAATGAACACATACCAAATTATTCTGATGAACAGAAATTACCTTCTGAAGTAATGTGAACTTGGGATGACTTTTTACTCTTTGTGTAATGAGGGGAAAATGGTTCATTTTTGCTCTGTAACAGATGCTGCCTTTGAATTGTAACAAGAAGGGGGGAAAACAGATAGTGATTTCCAGTGAAGTCTAATTTGTTAAAAGACACAATTAAGCTTTGAGATAAACGATTTAGCTTTTGAAACAGTGAGAGTAAAAGAATTAAACTAAATTCTCACCCACTGCCTGTAGGGTAGCTTTTTGACTTCTGTAAAAGGGAGCATTATGCATTCAGAAGAAATTCATTTTTGTGGTTGTATTCTGTCTCTGAAACTGTACATGTGCGATGACAGCTATTTTGCATCTATTTTAGGGCAGGTTATCTTACTTGATTCTTCTGAGAAGCTAAGCATGTTGCTATAGCTACTGAGCTTGTGGCTCTGGTGAGGTATTTTCATCAATTTCTAAATGTAATTGTTAAATAAGGCTGGTGTAAGGCCTGTGGCATTATGCTGTTGATTCCACTTGAATATTTTTTTTCTTTGTTTATTTAATTCTAATGGGTACATGGAAACATGTATATACTATTTTTATGTAAGTATGTAGAGATGACAAATGAAAAAAATGAATGTGCAGGTTTTCTATACCAGTATTTGCTTCAGAAAGCTCTTTTGTATTACTCTTGTTCAGCTTGTGGCTGGGTGTGGACTTCTGGTCTCCCGTACATAGTGTTGCGCTGTGAGATGCTGCTGAACGTGACAGCTGTGCGAACCATATGCTGAAACTCCATTCTTGAAAATGATCTTTTCTTTCTGGCGTACTACATCTAAAACAGATGCACTAGTCAAAGAACTGCTACAGTATATTGCAGATATTGGGTACATGTTTGTAACATATGTAAAGAGCCATTTTAAACAAGGTTTAGCTTGTCCTCTAATTTTAAAGGCTGCTGCCCATTCTTGAACCTGCCTACAGCACTTAGTGAATTGTCTGTGCCCTACAGTTGTGGTCCAATTGTTATACTGTCTTTACTAATACTGGGCGATATTACTGAAAGTGTAGTATTGGATTTGTCATGAGTGCGTGTGGTCTTGGGTTTTTTCTTCTTTCATCCAAAGTCCACTAAAGCCAGAGTCCTGTATGATCCTCGTGACAGGGTTGGTATCTTACAGGGTGTAGTTTCCCAGCCATCCTGGAGTATGGACGTTAGTGAAGCTCACCTGCAGAAGTGAAAGCTTTAGTGCAAACCTATTATGATGAAGGCAGAGTAGAGTGGATATTAGATGTTAATGGCTTTTTGTCAGGCAGCAGTAATACGGCGTGGAGAGAAAATAACCTGCAAAGTAGCACCATCATTGGAAAGCCAGGATATAAAAGGATGAACTGGATTTGCAAGGATATTAGGGGATCAAAAGAGACAGGTAAGTATCCAGTAACATTTCTCAAGCAACTGGTGCAAATCAGGAGTCTAATGCTCACTGACTTGGAGAATAGGGAGCAACTCCATATTGGGTCTTTTAGTAAATTCCAGAACCTGCATATTTGTATCTTTAGGTGCTTTATTCCTGTTGTACATAGTGAATGCCTGAAATTTTTTGGTAGGTGCGGTAGGTTTGGTGGCTACTTGCTGAACCTGAGTGCCTGGCATGCAGTGCTTCTGAGCCACTTGGGACAGTGTAAAGTTATTCTTTACACAAATGTTGTCCAATTAAGATTAGTGTCCTGTTTAGTCTGCAATAGCTGTTACAGAGTAATTCAATCCAGAGCTTATAACTTTCAGAGAATGATCTATATGCAGACAATGTGATCCTGTTGGATAATATGAGATATTCCAAGAATAGGAAGAAAGTGTACTGAAGGGATTGTAAGATAATGAAAGTACTGAAGGTTGATACTGCAAACTCCTTTAAATAAAGACACGTTCGTAATAACCAAACGGTGTTACATTTTTAGTATAATGAGTTGAATCTGTTGTGAAGAAGAATCCCTACTCCAGGAAAATCCCTTGATCATGAAAACCCTTCCCTGTTAGGCAGCCTCTTAGGCAGTCTTTATTTACGTAAGGCCAGGGTGGTACCAGTCATCCATGGAGTGGATGAGATATACATATAGGTCTGGTGGGTTGGGACCTTTGCCTGCAAAGTGCTAAACTGGATGTATGACTTAAGTTTGGTGCCTTCTATTTCTGAAAGAATAACTTCATTTTTAGGGAACACCTACCAATTCCATAGACAGGTACATGGGTTTAACCTGTTAGGACATTATAGTTGGCAGACAGCTCTTACGGTTAGCATGGGTTTGGATTATGGGCATATTCTTTAAGGGTTTGGATTATGGGCATATTCTTCCAATTTTCTGTTGTTGCTTTCCTACAGTTTCTTCTCTCTTGCAGAGTAGTCTTCATTTCTCCTACTCATGATCTGAAGTATCTTTTTAGAAAAGAGCTAAGAAATAATTATGCATGTAATCTGGGAAGAACAAATGAATGCAGATCCTAGTGACCTAAGATATTTGATAAAATGTAATTGAGAAAGTATTTTTTCTGGTAAACAGTCATCTCTCTGATTTCTGGCTACAGCATTTGATTTAAAATGAGTAATCAGGCAAAATTTTTAAAGATTTATAGCCTAATCTTGGTTTCAGGTGAATATCTAATGGTCAAATCATGTAGTAAAAAATGCTGTCATTTAAGGTTGTCTCGCTAGACTGTTTATGAAAAATATGTAGTGTCTATATGGTGTATAAATGTATGCGTACAGGTTGAATTCAGTTACACAGACAAATTCCTGTTTCAAAATCTCAAGTATTCAAATTATATTAGTCTGATTAATTGCACCAATATCTTTAAAAATAGTATGGACATTTACATGCATGCATAATCACTTAAGGTGCTTATCCTATAATTTACTGAGTGAGTGTGATCCATGACGTGAGAATTCTTGGCTTATAAAAAACCGAAGTTTTAATGACTACTGTAAAAAATAATTTGTAATGAGAGTTTAAGCAGCATATAAAATACAGAAGTGTTTAAAACCTTACTTTTGCTCTGTAGCCATCCAGGTGGTGTAGAATTTACTGGAGTGCTGCTGGTATGTTACAGTAGTAGCACTGCAAGAAACTAGTAATTTCACAGTAAGCAGAATTAAATGGGGAAACACTTTTTAGTGGCAGAATTTGACTAGGGTACTGAGTCAGTGTCTGTAATATTTTTTTTCCTTCTTTTAAGTCCCTGTAATACACAAAACATGCACAGCAATCATTGATTTGCAGCTGAAGCGCAACCAGATTCGGGTGAAACATAGAAGCTGTTTAACAGCAGGACTGCTCTATAGCTTAGGTCAGGAAACAACGATCCTCTTTCCACTTGGAACTACTGGAGCTGTAACATGTTGGTGAAGCCTGTCTTATGATTTCTTAGTTGGCTGATCTGACTAGCAGAGAAGAAACTGCTACCAGCTCAGGCTAAAAGAATTACTCACTTCCCTCAAGTGAACCAGTGTTGGTGCTTTGATGCTAAAGGTGAAGGTTCAGTGCCCAGTGGCAGTCATTGGGGGTTGACTGTTGAGCATGATGCATTTGCTATAGAATTATCTGTGTTGGGATTTGTTTGTGATATTAGGCTTGATATGTTTTCTGTTTCAAAATCTGCTGTTTGATCACTGACTGTAAGATACCTAGTGTTTCAGATGAATTGCTGATTATTGCCTTATCCTTCTCTTGCATTTAGAAAAAGCTGTTTTACAGAATGAGGAGTTATTTTTCTAGTTCAAGGTAAATTTCCAGCTCTTATTCACCTTAATCATACAGGGAGATAAGAATTATTTCACTCCATTAATATACTCATTTGAATATTAAAAACTGGGCTTACCTGCTCTTTTTTTTTTTTAATTGGTTAAATACTGTAGTTAGGAAGTAGGTAAATGGACAGTGGTGCATAATGCACATCTGTTACTGTACTAGCAGAAATAAATAGTCAGTTCCTCAATAAAAAATGTTTCCAGTATCTGATTTCTTCCTCTCTATGTATTTTAGTCAGAAATGCATAAAAAGACACAGGTTGGTTTTAAACTTAGAGTATTGAAATGAGAGACAGACATGAATTCTGCAAATAATCCTCACAGAGCATCTCTGCCAGTAACCCTGATTCTTTTACAGAGATGGGAAATCTACTGAGTTGTCTTCGTGATGCTATCAGTGACAGTTTGCATTGAGTGACGCTGGTATCAGCAGTGGAAAGCTATAGCTTTACAGATCAGGTAGTGCTGCCTGGAATATTAGCTTGCTGTGATGACTTTAACAAGACGGTGTCTACATTCTTCGGTTTTGTGGATCACAAGTTGTTTATATTTGGATCCTCTGGAATGAATATATCCTTCTATAAGTGTAACAGCATTATCATTCACTTAAGTTATTTTACTTCCCATTATTTTTTAACTCTCAAACTTTTTCTCCCTGCCATTTTGGACATAATTTTCGAGGATTCTCTGTGTATTGACACCTTATTTCCTTGTACAGTCCCTTGAAACATGCATACTCAGAACCTCTTTGGAGGGCCAAACCTCTTCTTTGTTCTGCTTGTCAGAAGGGCTTGTGATTTTCCTGTATTTCCAGTAGAGCTTGAAATCAGTTGTACGCTGATGTTCTACTGAAACAAGCATGGGACTCAAAATTAACATGGCTTTTATTTGTAGCTTGTTGTGTGCATGGTCATAATCTATAACATTAGTAGCATATTGCTTGCTGCACAAGCTTTTTAAGGCAAGTCTATATGTTGGTTTTATGGCAAAGCCAGCTGTGTGGCACTGGTTCCCATCTGGAATCTTGCAGACATGTTCAGCATGGCACTGAGCCTTGCTAATGCAACTTCTTAAGTGCAGCTGAACACAGGTGTTAGTGTGGATTCAGTGTTATTGCTGTATGGTGTATGTGACAACATACAACAGTTGTTAACATTTACAGTCAGAAGAGCTAGATCCTACTTGTGAATCATTGGACTATTATGCAAATGCTTTCATTGTCACTGAATGTACCTTAGAAATGTAATTGAAAGTCTTCATGTTGTCCTGGTGCTGCCTCAGTGTTACAATATAATGGATGAGAGAGGTTTACACATATGGCAATTGCATGTATTAGTGCTTGCATGAGTAGGATGGTAGCATTTAGTGACAAGGCAATAAGTGTATTATACTTGGAAGGGTTCGTCTGCTGGAGAGTTGTAAGGGTTATACAATGATATTTTTTGGATTGATAATCTAGAACTCAGGGGAAATTCAAGTGGATCTACTGAAAAACAGAGGGGGCTTAGCAAGAATAAAATAATTCTTGCAAATTTGTGGTCTTTATTTTCCACTTTTGACCATAGTTCTTTCTCTTCCAAGTACCTGGTCATTCACTAGTACTGATTGCAGAGCCTACCTGTGTGCACAGCCATCTTCACTGTGTTTCAGGTAATATATATTCTGAAGTTCAAACATGGAAATGAGTGATTTCATAGAATTAAGTGTCAAGCAGAACAGTGAGCATTGTGTTGACTGCAGATGGGGTTTAATAGGTAGCGTTTTGTTGTTTGATTGGTATGATGCTGCTGCCGGTGAAATCTGGTACTTCATCTGGCTATAGCAGAGTTTCAATGACCCTTATTGATTTTATTTTTTTTCCCCTTCCTCTAACTCAGGGTCTTACTACAGTAAAAGCTGATGTGTGACAAAGAAAATTGTAGCAATAGGTGCTTCTGGGATTCGCATACCAAGCTCATAATTGTTCCTGTGTCTTTTTGAAATAGTTGCCTATCTCCAGCTATAATGATAAACAAGAGGAAGAAATCAAAACCTGGTCAGCTCAGTACCAGAGTTTTTCTTTTAATCAAAAGAATATATTCTTGCTGCAGAGCCAGTTGCTAGCTCCAAGAAAGGCTGGAAATTGCTGCCTACCCCTCAGAAGCATTTCCCTGCAGGCATAGTTCTGATGGATGTATGAAGGGAATACCATCTGCCTTAGGGGTGGTAGGGGGAGCTGCGTAACACAGGGCTCCCAAGGGCTTACAAAGCTATAGGACATTTGGAAGTGTTGAGGAGAGAGGAAGGAAGGGCAAAGGGAATCTGTTCTGCTGAGAAACAGGTTATTGAAGCAAGATGTGGGCGCCCTTGCGGTTTTCATGTCATCTCGGCACAACCTGGCTATTGCTTCTCAAGATTTTTACAAGGCTATCTTCTTCCCATCCCCATAAGTCATTAGTGACTTACGATATAGCGTCCTTTATAGCCTCTGCAGGCTTAGCTGTAATTTAGATCACTGTACCAATGTGCTAATTGGCTGCTTCCTGCTTTTGTCATTTACAGACTATGTAGGTGTCCTTGCCTTTCCTCCTTCATGTGTTTCTTGATTCTACAGTCTTGAAGGCAAGTGGTTGAAAAGGCAGTAGCATGAATGCCTTGGCTTAGAAATGCCGCACATGTTCTTGATGAATTGCTCTCTCAAATAGGTTGTAGAACTGGCCTTTTTGACTGGGTCTGCTGACCATTCAGATCTTGGGGATCTCTGTTGGGCTTCATAGGTTTCCTCTGGGGTGGTGTAAAGTGGAACTTAAGCTCCATTTGAAGTACTGCTACTTCATCTGCCCTAGAGCATCTGAAGCTTGAGGTGCCTACCGTTGAGCCCAGCTGCCTGAGAACATAACTTTATTCATGTCTGAAAGGAAATCTCATTTTAATAGGAAATTGTATAACTGGAAAAGAATAAATCAGACAAAAATTCTGTAGCTAATGTAAACACAGGCACAAATGCTGTGGAGTAACTAACAGTGTACGTGCTGGTAATGGTATCTGTATTGTGGTATAACGCAAACCCTAATCATGGACCATGTTGTATTACCTACTGGTCAGGAGGTCACAAGCTGCAATTGCCTGTTTGTGTAGGTCTGAAATAGACGAGTGGAGGTGGAAGCGATTGTGTTTGGGAGGATTAAAGAAATGCATATGTGAAAGCTTGAAGTCACTATGATGATTGAAGATTGTGAAATAGTGAAGCATTCGGGCAGTTTTCTCTGTCACTTTAGTACAAGCAGTCCCTATGAAAGTAATATTAATTGATATGACAGCTTAATAAATGAGTATTGTATATGTGGAGAGGTTTATCTGTTACATCAAGACTTACAGCCAAATAAAATCAAGAATGATACATGTTCAGCTTTCACCTTTCATGCAGTGCTAGGTGAAATCAGCAGCAAGAACAAACATTTTTATTTTACATCAGAGTTAAGAGTAATGTTTAATTCATATTCAGATCCTTCAACCTTTAAATTTTTTTGTTTTATTACAATACCTCTTAAACAGACTTAATAAAAACCTCAATTCCCATGATTACCCCTTCAAAGATGTCACAGTGTATCCCAGTTGCAGAGGAAGTTCTGGATAGTGTTAATTATGCACTGAAAATACAAAGAAAGCACTTGACATTTTCCCCAGATCCATATTGTGTTGTTTCATTGTTGGTTTGGGGTTGTTTTTTGCCATTCTCTTTATTGATTAAAAAACTGGGTTTTGAAAACCTGTTCCAGAACTTACTTTAGATATATAGGATTTTCCGCACTTAGAGAAAATGACAATAATAATAATAAAAATGTTACTTACTGTCCCTGAAGATTGTTTAGGGCTGTATCTGAAGGACTGTAACTAAACACAACTAATGAGATCATTGGCAATTATTTCCTGTGCTTTCTCTCTTGGAAACAACACAAACTGTAACATTTTGTTTGTCCATTGATTGCATTATTATAAAATAAGTAAATCAAACATGATGTTAGAACATTACCATTTCACACTATGGTCAGAAGACTATTAGATTTTGTAGTACACTCAGCAGCAAATTGTGTTTGGGGTCTGGTGCACGCACAGAGCTTTAGCACCATTCATGGCTGGTTAGCTTCCTTATTCTTAATTCTTTCAGGAAAATAGAAAGTACTGTATTTTAAAAAATAATTAGGTGCAATAGAGATCAAAGTAAATTTGTTTTCTAACTACTTCTGCACAGTTGAGCTAAACCTTTAGGGCTGATGTTTTCACTTTATAAATAAGAGAACCTGAGGTACAGAAACAAGAATGAAGGTGTAAAGGCAATCAGTAGCAATGCCAGTGATAAAAAGTCACATCATCTGATACAAAGTCCATCCTTCTGCAATTCAGAGGAATTTAACTGCAAAAAGCTATGCTATGTATTTTTCTTTCTGTCTAGTCTGGAATACTTACAGAAGCAGCAGCAAAATGGAACTTTTCAATTTACTTTCAGATTTTATTTCTTGTGTCACAATAGATGGAATGATTGTAAGTATGAAGTTGTTCTCTTAGGTGTTTTGTAACAAATAAAGAACAAAATGTTATCAAGAAATAAGAGGGAACCCACTCACAATTCCCAGCTCCTCCTACAGCGCAAACTTCCTCACACTTGCCACATTAAGTCCTGTTCTGAGCAAATAAACAACCCCTGAGAGCCAGAGATTAACTACTTTCTCCTGTGGAGTTTCCAAAGCAGCAACATCTTTCATGGGAGCAATTTGTCTGAGAAGTTGGCAACATACTCTTTGTCTAAGTGATGTAGATCCTTGCAAGTACAGAGAGAGAGGGTCCTTTGTTGCCTCTATTAATGCTAGAATTATTTTGAATAGACATCTCCCATCTCCCTGTTGGTCTTGATCTCCATCTCTTGCAGCTACAGGCAGTAGTAACTGTGTGCGTATTGTGCCATGTCCAGCATGGAGCAGTATTCACTCTGTATGGAATTTCCATACAGAAATCTGATAAAAGGATGACAGTAGAAATTTAACTAGAATGTGTTACTTTTGCACTGTAATTGCAGAAATACTTTGGAAGTACATACTGTGCTTTGGGGCTTGCAAACAGATTTCATTTAAGTTAATTACACATTGGCATTTCAGTTAAAAGGTATCAGGAAGGATGACTCCTGCTTTGATGTCTTGTATTAACTATCCTGTGCTGCTGTTGCAGTAAGGTAAGTTAATTTGGAATGATCAGCTTGGACTTTATGTAGCCTAGACATGAAATTAACAATGCTGAAACTGCTTGTTACCTCATTTTACTTTTACATAGCTGCCTTGAAAATAGTTTCACAACAGCAAATGTTGTGCATTGAAAAGCAGGGGGAGCTCTTTCTGTCTTTTACATTTGAAGAGATCAGTGTTTGTGCTAGTTCTGAGTAAAATGTTCACAGCCTCTTGATAAAACTGTAATTAGTAGGGTATACTAGCTCTTTCCTGTGAAGGTATGTAACTTTGTGATTATCCCGTGATTAGTAACTTACGGTTTTGTAAGTGGATAGGAATGTGGAGTGACGTTGAGGTAAGCCAGCCAGCCTTTGAGAGTGCTTGTTGTGTTCCTGTGCTCTGATTTTTGTGGTTAGTAGTAAAAGGAAGTGTTGTTTGTAAGGCAGGTCGATAGAGTGAAAAAACACATCTGGTTTGGTGATGGAGATAGTATGCATGAATGCATGTTTGGATGGGAGAGAGTGAGTAAAAGAAGTTACACCAGAATTTTTACACCAAAGTCTGACTTCGTGTTCATAGTCGCACTAAAATCTCTTAAGTTAAAACCCACTGCAGAGGTGAGGGGCTGTAATTTCCATTGACTTCAAAGGAATTGCTAATGCCCAATTTCTGTCAGCGTTTGGCCTCCTGAATATTCAGAGGAATAAAGCCTAAAGGTGTGGGTCCTTTCTGAAGGCTTTGGAAACCAGAGTGTGTTTTCTCTTAGAATCATTGAATAATTTATGTTGGAACGGACTTTTGGAGGTCATCTGGTCCAACCCCTGTTCAAAGCAGTGTCTTTAAACCTTTTATGACACCCTTGTAAGACTGGGCATGCGTGAGTTTCTTAGGTTTGACCAGTCATAAACCATAAACTATAACCCTTTTAGCTTGAGCTAAACAGTGAGGAAAAATCCTACCATCAGATACTGAGTGCTCATACTCTCCATGGCTAACATATAGTGATAACTTAGACACATTTAGTCTTGAAACACAACAGTTACAGTTAGTATGATAGTTACTATGAAAGTTGTGATTCTTACCATTGCAGATTGACTAGGCAGGGGGCTGTGGCTTTTGGGAACAAAATTTCCAGTGGGAAGTTTTCAGATCACACAGACAAAAAGATAAATAGCAAATGAATTCATTGCAAACTGGAATGCTAAAACAATTAAGATTTTTTCATGTCATGATAGCTGAAAAGTATTATAAATATTGAGTAGGCCATTTTTGTACTTTTAATTTTAAAATTCTTACATTCGGCTCATTAGAAACAACATGCAAAAGTGTGAGAAGTAGAATCACTCTAAAAATAAACTTCAAATTGGAGTACTAGTGGCTGGAGATGCCAGTTGAATTTAAAAGACAGAATTGAGTTCAGGTGCTGTTAAAGCTGAGACATGCAGAATGCATGGAGCAAGACTAAATTTGCAGTTTGGAAGATTATTGTAGATCTACTTTATGCAGAGCACCTGTCTGCATTTGCCGTTGTAGCTACTGGCAAAAATTAGTGGTGTCTATTTCTAATCGTGTCATTAATACATTTGATGAAAGTTGTGCACAACAGTAATTTCTCCTGTGTAGGATAAAGAGTTGAAGTTTACTAGCTTGGCATAAGTTTTCTGAAAGCTATAATTTTTAAAGATCAAGTGTATAGAACATTATGAAGCAACTCTGGTCTTTTGCTGGTAAAGATACAATAAATCCATATTACCTTATGGTCATATGAAATTAATAATGGTGAATGTGGAATGCCTGTGGCTTGATGTTTGCTTGATATCAATACTACAAATAGTTTGAAGCATATCAAAGGTGGGGTCCATAGTTTTTTGATACCATTGGCAGCAGCTGGATGAACAAAGGAAAGGAACTTACATTGCAAGGCCAGTAAAAAACGCAGGTAAATTTCAAATATTGGCTGAGGATACTGTATTAACTAGCAAAGATGTTTGCTTGCTTTGAGCTCTTCATGGTTTAGTCACACCCCCACTGAGTAATTCCTGTCTTACATTTTCCTCTTCTGTCAGGGTTTATCTAACCCTACTAACTGGGGAGGTCCCAGTGGACTGGAAGTTAGCAAATGTGATGCCTGTCTACAAGAAAGGCTGGAAGGAGGATCTGGGGAGCTGCAGGCCTGTCAGTGTGGGGCTGCTGAAGGGTCTGGAGCACAAGTCTTATGAGGAGCAGCTGAGGGAACTGGGGTTGTTTAGGCTGGAGAAAAGGAGGCTGAGGGGAGACCTTACTGCTCTCTACAACCACCTGAAAGGAGGCTGTAGTGAGGTGGGTTTCTGTCTCTTCCCCCAAGTAACAAATGATATGACAAGAGGTCTCCAGTTGCACCAGCAGAGGTCTCGGTTGGGTGTGAGGAAAAATGTCTTCATCGCAAGGGCTGTCAATCATTGGAACAGGCTGCCCAAGGAAGTGATTGAGTCCCCATCCCTGGAGGGATTTAAAAGATGTGTAAATGTTGCACTTAGCAACATGGTTTTGTGGTGGACTTGTCAGTCCTTGGTTAAGAGTTGGCCTAAATGACCTTAAGGGTCTTTTCCAACAGAAATGATTCTGTGTTTGTCGTTTGTTTTCACATGCCAGAGTTTTTGGCTCAGTGGCGAAGTGGAAGCATGTAAGCTGTTGCAAGTTTTTATGATAAATCTGACATTATTTTAAATGTATAGAGTATTTAGGTCTGCATCTCATGCAGTTGAACCATTTTGTGGTGAAGAAAAGAATATAAAATGAATACTTAATACTGATTTCCAAATCTGGAGTATTGCAGAAGGACCTTACTTGTAAAAGATAACTTCCTCTGTCAGCTGCATGGTCACCCAGTTCACTCAGTCACCAAAAGTACTAGTCAGCTTTCTCTTTTGCCATAGTAGGGAGACTAGATTAGAAAGGGTAATTGATTGGAAAAAATAATGTTTGCAAAACTGCAAAGTAGGTTGTGTTCCTTCTTACAGTCTGTGGCCTACCTGATACCTTAAACACACCAGTTTCAGTTTTCAGAAGGTGTTCCGCTCTGCATTCATAGTTCTTGAGGTGTTTAAGTCAGGCATTTGATTGCCCTTGACCTCTCATATGCAGAGTGTCAGCTATCTCTTCTAGGGTATTCATAACTTACACAAACATAGAAAAAGAAACTAATGGTACTTTTAGATTATTATCTTTGCTTAGTATTACTGTCACTTCAGTGTTTATAGGCACAGGTCAGATAAATAGTCCTGTGTACACTCATTCACATTCTGCAACTGATGGATAATGCATCTGTTTCCTCTAAATTGGCATGCTAAGATGAGAATGTGAGCAGCTAAGTAAGTGGAGTCAAGAATAAGCGCTTAGCCCTTGCTTGGGTAATCAATCTCACAGACTCAATAGGAGGCATGCTACGGAAATAGCAGGAAAGAGAATCTGAAAAGATGTGGGATGATTTCTTTAGCGTAAATGTGGTTTCTTGTCACTTTCTTTCCATGACTCACTATATCCAATATAAACAATAAAAGGCAGAAGAGGACTGGCTTTCTGAGGGTGGAATCAAGTATGAATAAATTTAACAGCAATTTAAGCTGCAGAAGGCTCTAGTGGAACTTTTTTTGGGTTATGTCTGACACTTATCCTGTCATTACTGGCTGAAAAATAAATGCTTCAGCCTTTTTATTCAGCAATGCTAGGGAGAAGGGGGAAAAAAAAAGAGAAAAGAAAAAAGGTCATTTTAATCCTCTGTCCCACTGTACATAGTTCTTATTTTATGCTATTGTTGGGGTAAGCTAAGCACCTTTAGGAACAAATAATAAATGTAAACTATGTCCCCAGGTAGAGGTGGTAACAGAAGCAGGAAAGAGTGGAGGAGTAAGCAGTAAAAAGCAAGAGTAAACAGCTTTATTTTAAAAGTACAATCAAGTCATGTTTACCACCGTTTCAATGCTTTGTCCTCACATCTTTCAAGCTGCCTACTAAAACTGAGGAATTTTGCACTGAGCGTATCAGCTTGCTTGTCTTGTGACTATGTTGTGACAGTGCCTGGAGGCCTCAGCTGGGACTAAGACCATACTGTGCTTGGCACAGTACAAATGAGGAAAATTAAGTCAGTCCTTTCCCAAGAAACTCACTAGAGAAAAATCTAGCTGTGATGACAGTTGTGGTTAGGTCTCTGTGGATGCATATTAAACTGAAAATAGTCAGCTCCTGTTATAAAGAATATGAAGTGCAAAATATTCCTGTTTCTGTTTTGCAATTGTCTTTATCTGTTTCAATGTATGATAGAAGACAGCAGAGCAATCCACTGCAGACTGTCCACATACAGAGCATGCTTTTTTAGGGGTCTTGTGTATTGATAGTGATTGTGCTTGGATTTGTTTTTATTTATCTGGCACATACTGTAGTCAATTCTGTGAACATGTATTTTGTGGGTTTCTGTGACCAGGATGGAAGGGCAGGCCCATCTGTGTTTTTTCTTGTTTCTCTGATATCCTCAGCATTTGGTGGGAGAGGGCTTTGCAGCTGGAGTGTTTTCTGACTGCAAGACTCCATCATTACAGGCTTTTTTTCCCAAAGTAATTCCTCTTTACATTCTGCTCTGAAATCCCACTGGGTGCCTGCTCAGCAGTGCTTTAACTTCTGAATATTGAAACCAGCAGGTATGGTGAGCAATGGAATATTTTAAACAGCAGAAGATACACTTGGTGCAGTGTGTTACTATCTGACTCTCTGTGTGCTGCACTGGAGAGAAAAGCTGTTTGAGTGTAACTTAGGGTACAACTGTTTACGGAGAAGTCTAGGGTGTGCAAAAGCTCTAAAATGGGAAAGTAGCGCAAAAAAAGGAAACCAGCATCTCTGGATTGGTAACTCTGCTTTTAAGACAAGATGGATGTAATTCTAAATCAAAAAATTTTGCTTGGCAAGGGTGTAAGATGAGAGACATTTATCCGAAGGTAGACATTTATGGGTAAAGCATCTTATTTTAGTGCCTGTCTGCTGTACAGTGTGGAGATCATTATGGTAAATGGTCGTCCTTTTAGATTGAGTTGTTGGCTGTGATATGCTTGGACTTTATTATGTTCATAGGTTTTTGTAACCAAGTGTGACTTTCAGCAGAAAAAGAAAAATGCAGTAGAAACTGCATGAGCATATAAAATAGGCTTGTATAGGTCAAGGAAGCAGAAAGAAGGGTGATTCCAGGCTAAAATATGGTAGCCTGTTGTCAGGTCCCTGAATTAATGCTTTACTGGCAAGCAGGCATGCGTGCATGTGTAGGGGCATATGGGAAAAGAGTCCAGAAATCGGATTCTTGAGCAAGGTGTTCTTTTTCTTGGATGGGAGAAATAGCTGAGTAGTGACTTTTCTATGAAGTCAGGAGGCCACCTTTGACATAAGGTCTCTATGGGGGAACAGTACAGAACGTGATAGAGAAAATAACGGGGGAAGGTTTTTCAAAGGGTCTATTTCTTTTTCTCAGGAGGGCTATTGAAATAGAAAACCTCCCTGAGCATAGCAGAAAGTAAATTCAGCGTAGTTATATTACTGATACTCCTCTGAAATGCCTTTCTCAGTTGTCTGTTAACAAACAGGAAAACAAATGCTAATTCTGCCGGTAAGATTATTTCCTTGCTATGCTTAATTTCTTTGCATATTTAATTCACTCTGAACCTTAAAATAGCTTTCTGGTGTTTGTCTTGGTGGCCTTTTGTTGCTTTATTTGCTTTTGAATTGATTTGCAAGCTTTCACTCACTCTCTTTTAGCATGAAGATCTGTGGGGATAAGGGGATTGTATCTTGTCGTCTCTGTCCTCTGCTGTCTTGCTTCCTTTCCTTCCTCTCTAAAGCATGTTTCATGCAACGTTGAGTTTGTCAGCTGGCTTTTTTAATACTCCAAATGGAGGAATTCTGTAATGGGAGTTGGGAAGCAATACTGTAATACAGTTGGCCTGTATGACTAATCAGTTAGATAAAGAATTCAGGCTGCAGAATAGCAGAGCCTTCATGCTTGATTGATGATAACAGCAGCCAACTGACTTACTGCCCTTACTGCTAGCATCCCCCACACTATTAGAGAGGATTTCCAGCATAGTACAATAGATTTGTCCTAGTAAGCAAGTGCTGGGTTTGTAGTGCATGACATCAAAACCAAAAGAAAAGCAGGTCAAAATGGATGGTTCCCTGAATATTCTTAGAAAAGCAGGAGTGGAAGAGTCTGGAACTAATGCTTGCTGGTTCCCTACCTGCATACTTCCTACCAAAAGAAGTGGATTAGTCTCTGTACTCAGCACAGCATAAAGAATGTCTCTTATTCCTAATGACCTTTACCATGGAGCTTGTTTTTCTTTGGCAAAGCTCCCAGAGCATAGGCAGGGCTGATTTCTTTGGCTAGTAGAAGTTACTCTTTTTGAGTCAGGGCTTATGGAACTGTCATTATACATAAGCATGGAATATATAGAGTGAAATAAAATACCTTTTATGGAACCCATAAGAAAGATGGAAAAGATACACTTGTTTAATATAATTGCGTATTAATTCCTTTTGTCTTACAAGCTGTAAATAGCTTTCAGAAAAGCTTACATGCTGTGTGTTTGGGGTTTTTTTGGTGTGTCTATTAATGTAAACTTACTGCACTATCCACAAAGCCATGAATCATACTGTTACATTGAAGCTGTAAAGAAGAACAGGTTGAGGTGGGAGAACTTTCTGTTGCAAAGAGAAAGATGGAGGTTTTCCTGGATGAAATCAAAAACTGTTTATGAATCTCAGGAGAGCGTTTCCACTCTCCTGTTTTATAGGAGAGTAAGGAGCCAAGAATATGGATGTTTCTAACACATACACATAGTAATACATTTTATGGATGCTGTGAACTTATCAGGTGTCAGGTGTTAGCAGATTGATTGCATTCTGTGTCATTGCAGAAATCCAGCTGTATTTTTTCTTTTTAAATACTGTGAGCACTGTTATCATTATACCTACTAAAACAGAAGCAAAAGACACCTAAAATACTGTCCATAAACTGGATACTTGATTTAGATTGATGTAGATGTTGTTTAGAGCAGAAGTCCACTGAGTACATAAACTAGTATTTAAGATATTTCTGTAATCAGTTGCTGGACTGAGATATGTACTCTGATTTATAATCTGTACAAAGAAATAGTCTGAACTGTAAACAGCTGGTGATGCTTTCTGTCCAGATTTTGAGCTTTGTGTTTGACTTAGTACCTTATAGAGAGGTATTAAGCTACAGTACTGATGTTGATTTGAAGTTAAAAACTGAATATTCATTGTGAAGCTGTTAAGAACAGGGAGCTGCTTTTGTGGAGAACTAAATTAGAAGCTTTCAAATCTTTTAATACTAACAGATTAAATGACCTCAGCAAATGATTAAGTTTTTATTCCATCGCTGATTCATCAATAGTTGTCTTTCCTTTCGGAGTCCATTATTCCCAACAAAAAAATTTCAGTATGAAAGGGAACTTTACCTTTGCAATTTGCTGTCTCTTCCTGCTTGCTTCATTCCCTGTTGCTACAATCTAAGCCACAGAAATACAATTACAGTGTTCAATGACTGGAATTTATGAGACAATTTTGTTTTGGAAAGTGAATTTGTTGTTTGTGCTATAGAGACCTGAGTAGCTGAAAGCTAGGAAGCAAGGTACCTATGGCATGAATGATAGACAACCCTTCCCAAGCAACTTTGCTAATGGGAATATTGCCAGTTGCTACGCTGTGTGTTGTCTACAATGGTTACTCATTCTTAACAGTTTTCCTTTTGATCTACATGCCACATGAACTTAACATCTGAGGCATCCCATAAATACACCCAATTGCATCTCTTAAGCTTTTATGTTAATGTTCTTTATCTATGTATGTGTATTAACCAAAAGATGCAAAGTTCTCAAATGGAAAATAGAGCCTGCAATATCTACTCTGAAATGCATCTGCACCATCTATTTATAAGTGAGATTTGAACTGATGAACTTGCCTTAGGCTGTGCCTCCCAAACAGATGCCAGAGATAGTCAATTAGTCCAGTTACAGAAATATCATAAATCCAGTACAGCTTGAGATGCTGTATATTCAGTCTTCATCTAAGTCAGTAGTACTCACTAGCTTAGCATCGTGGGGTGGGAAGTCCTGAATTTAATGCCTGGATGGAGCAAAGGATGCTCTGGATATATGACCACTATGAAGATGGAATTGTAAGCTGTTTTGTCCAATAGAAGGAATTGCACGATCTACTTAATACTAATTTTTTGTATTTTTCAGGCTAGGCACGCCTTATAGACAGCTCTGAATGGCAAATTAATTTTACTTTAGGCTTTTGTGATTGACTTAGTCTCCTGGGTCTATAAATCAAAACAATTGATGTTTAACTTGCTTGAAGTTCAATCGTGCCCAAGTTTTTGGCTCTGATGAGCATTTTAGCTGTAGAGCTCTGCACCAATGGGGAACAGATGAGGCAAGAAACATGCTGTCATTTTCATTTTTCATTGGGGAAAATAAGCTGAGGAAAGGATTGTAATCTTCCAGTGATTTGGTGAAATGGATGGCTGGTACAGAACCAGAAAGCAGTCTGGAACAAGAAATCTCCTCTATCCAAAAAGTTACTGAGGTGCCCTATGGAAAATAAAGGGAGGAAAAAAGGGGCACAGAAAGAGAATTGTGCTGGTTGGAAAAAGCAGTAACACTTCACAACTCACAATGAAACATTGTTGTGTGTTGGTGTTCCAGCATCTGCCAGGAACCAGTTCTTGTCCTACTGAACTCAGAGCAACGTGACCCTCTGCAGGAGCGGATTAGTTTCCCATTTATGTTTACTTGCTGTAATTCCATATGGGCAAATGTGCAAACATGGGCAATGTCCTTGGGAAAATGCAGAAGGGATGCAGGAAAGGGGAAATAAGAGGGACTATAGTACGCTTCAGATAGTGTAAGATCCATTAAGGAGCTGTGATAGGTAGAACTCACGTCTGTTTACCGTTCCTGCACCTGAAGGAAGAAAATAGTCTTAAAATATTGCAGAGCAGTTCAACCAATAGAGAAATAGGTAATTTTTTCTGTTATACTTACAATGTGTATTTTATATTTTGCCCATTTCACTTTTCTTCCACTTGTAGACATCTTTAAAAAAATCTTTGCTTGAATCTCTTTGTGAAAGTCTCTGCTTTAATCTTCAGAGAAACCTTAGAACCTCAAAGCCACTCCTTCCTGGTTAGTCCAGACACAGGTTGTTCTGCCGATGCCTTACTTCCTGAGTCAAGCAAAGGTATCACTTCTGAGTATTAAGCCTTCATTATCAGATTAGAGTGGACTTTGCACCGTTTTTGGTGCTGAAAAGCATTTTATCCAGCAGCATGATCAGGAGGCATAAATGCATCGTGCTCCTTTATCTGAGGACTTTCATTCCTTTATTTCTTCTAGGAGGTATCTTCATATTATTGTCTCAAAGTCCAGTGTTTTACAAGCCAGTTTGATCTGTTTGCCTTAAATGGTTCTTAACAATGATGGGATATTTACTTCTAATATCAAGTAGTGCTTATTCACCAGTATCAGTTTCTCTTTGCTTAGCATCTGTCTATTTCTATTCCATAATCACAGAGTATTTTTAATATTTAAGCTGGTCTGGACTTGATGAGGTACATGTGCTATAAGATTCATACTTCATCTGTAATTTGTTAATGATTCAAAACTTGCCTTTCCAAATATGTTTCTGATTTTTACTCAGTGTTAGCATTTCTGTAAACATTCTTATGGAAAAATTGTTTGCCTGAATACTTAAGGAAGTGGAACTAGCATGAAAGCTACTGAGAACAATTAAGTTGCATAAATAGAGTCCCATAAAGTATTTTGAGGCAATTACTCTAAACCTGCTGTAATTATAAGGTTAAAAGGCACAATACAAGTTCTGCTGACACTCTGTAACTGCATTTCTCAAAGGATGGTAGTTTCAAAGCAGCTCTACCCAGATTTACTGGCCTGCTTAGTGGAACCTACTTCAAGGCAATAATCAATTAAACCTATGCTGTTTAATATTAAACAGCATCCCTTCTGTCCTAACCTGGTTTTGCTTTTCTGTCTGCTCATGACTGGCAGAATTTTACAGAGAAAAGAGCAGCATGAAGGAGACAGTCCTTCAGTTGAGCTAAATGGGTACCGAATTGAATAATAGAAAATGTTACTTTGCTGCTTCAGCAGGGTAGGGATATGAACCCTATGGGGTAATGCCCATCATTAAATAAAAATATTAAACCCAAGACACAGTTTTATATTCTGGGGTTTTTTTCCTCTATCTTGGTCCTCTAATGGACATTTTCATGACTAAGACTAATGTCTCCTAGCTGTCCTGTGATTTTCCCATATGTACTTTAAGGCCAAACCTATTCAAAAAATGCCAGGTTATTTGGAGTATACATATTTGGTGTATTTTCTACATCATTAAGAACAGTTCACCATACATGAATGTTGACTAGAAAAGTAATAATAAAAATCCTTTAGTAATGTGGGTTTGATACTACTAGCAGAAGGACTAGTTTTTCTTCGTCCAGGCAGGCTCCAGCCACCGCAGAATATTGCTTGGATCCGCCAGGAGAGGGCACGTGTTACCCAGAGCGTCCGTGTCTCCCACTGCTGTCCTGCCTGCTGCCATACACCACGGGGTAACTCCAGAGCTGGAGCAATTTTAGGCACTAACCCAAAGAAAGGCTTGACATTTTCCAAGTTTCTAAGGTAGGTTGCTTGCTTTTATGGGCTGAAATTCCTCATGGCAGTTTGCCCAAACAATGTTGATTGCCATAAAATACAAGCCCTGAAGATTAGCTGCAAGAGTATTGTAGCAGAGATCCTGGGTGATCTGATTTCATTTGTGTTTTGTGGGGTTAATGGCTTGGCAGGTACAGGGATATTAATAAATAATTCTTAATTATAAGGTGTATTGAATTGCTAAAAGAGGAGATAATATCTCTTTATGACAGTATTGTGCATAACACAGCTAGCCTACCAAATGAAAAGGGATAAAATAACAATTTGCACAGTCAGATGTTTTGAAGCCGCAGAGGCAGGTAACAAGATTTGAACATCATTGATTCATCCATGAGTGGAACCAGGGTACAGGCAGTGAGATCAGCAAAGTGACCTGCTGGTATGTCAATTAAATCTCTCCAGTAAACAATCCAAACAAGTGAAATTCTGCTTTAGGCATTTTGCTGCCTGTTTCTATAGCAGGAGTTTATTCACTAATAGACAATTCTAGTGGTTAAATAGTATTTGGGATGTTTTTCTGTCTTCAAAGTACTATCAAGCAAGGATTTGCAGGGACTTACGTTCTATTTCTGAATTATCCTAATTTTAGAGAATCAGAATAAACAGTTAGCAAGCAAAATTTTAGATGGCAGGCAGAAATGGAACAGAAGTTCATGGTTTTCAAACATTTACCTGCTTTGACTGGTGTATCTTGGAGACTGCCTAAGATGGACATATACTACATAAATTAAAAAACCAGATGATTTAGCACACAAAAATCACAACGTGATTTTTAGTTTCATCTCCCTTCAGTCATTTTGTTTTTAAAAATAGGTATTGTTATTGAATGCCCCAAAAAGTGCTAGGTGAATTTTACAGGGTTTTTTATTGTTTGGGGGTTTTTTTATAGCATTTCTGATGCCTCGTCATGGACCAGTACTGCATTTAGGTCTTAGAGACAGGGATTTATAACCAACTGTTTAATATTTTGAAGTTGCTGTGAAGGCATGGAGTTGAGATCTAAACTTAATCTCTCTGTGTCAGCTTAATTAAACTTGGTTATTCTGTATTTACAGAAGAAGAAGGACTCAGTTCAATATAGAGGCATATTACAGGGGAGTGCCTTAGATTAGTTTCATCTGTGGTGAAGTGTGGAGCAGTCAGGGATATGTTTAGAATTTTGTTTCTATTGCCTTATGAAAGTCCCAGGTGATGTCTGAGATTGCAGTGCACCAATTTTTCTTGTCCTGGAGAAAACCCAGAAGAAATCATCAGAAGCTGGATACAGTCAGAACAGACAGCTTTAGAAGACCCATCTGAACTGCAAAATACTGTAAAGACTGGGACTGTCTTAGCTTGTAAAAATAAATAAAAATAAAAAGTAGTTTTAGATTACATCACATTAAAATATAGGACCATATGGCTTAGCTCTGTTTAGCTTACTAAAAATGCAGTATACTCCAAAACGTGCCTTAAGTTCCTCTTTGAAAATTCTGCTTCTCAGGTTGTCATGGGAGCTTATGACACAATACTGAGAAGAAGATTAAGAAGCAAAAAAGAGGGAGCTCTGGGCTCAGCTTTGTTATGGTGGAATGGGGGAAGGACAAATCCAAAGCAACTGCCAATTTCTCCATGAGAAAACTGGTATAATGCAGTACAGGAAATACGCAGAAAACTAATACGTTCCGTACTCAAGTGTTCAGAAGCATCCCACAGATCTGTAATTTGAAATCAATTTTGGGCTGTATAATTCCCTGCCTTTTCTTGCAAAAGAGAACTCTTGACGGAAAGATTCCACGTTCGGAGCTCTAATGGCAAACTACTGTATTGCTACTGTATTGCGCTATGTTCCCGGGAGTTCAGAAGACTCTTCCTGTGCAGTTCTGTAGTATTTGGGCTGTACTATAGATGCTTCTGCTGCAGTAAAACATCTAAATTCATTGTCCAGGATGGCAGCCTACTTTCCTTCTGTGTGTAACATTATCCTGAGAAAGTACTACTGTAAGTTTGTCTCTGTACTTTTCCTTGGTATCAGCTACTGACCACTGTTAGAGAGTAGGAGTCCAGAGTACTGGAATAGCTGAAATATTTAAGGCCAGTCTTTTACTTCAGTAGACTTGCACTGATGTTGAATTTGTTCCAGCTTCTACATATTTTTAGATATTGTAGCATGAAATTTCACACCCCCCAAACCCTTGCTTCAGGGCAGTAGCACTCATGTGGCCAGTTTTCCCAGCTCCAGTAGGACTAATGATGTGAGTACAAGGTGCAAATTCTGCATCCATTCTTCTCTCATTATTTAATAAAACATGTTTACTGTTATAGCTTTGTTCTTCAAAGTAAATTTTGACACAGTCTGTACATTTCTTTATGAGTTTCAAATACAAAGGGGAATAGTTTTTTGTGGAATGAGAATCTTCTCTAGCACCTGTTGTCCTGGGCAGTATGTGTATTGATAAAGAGTGGAGAAATTTAAGTCCAAGGGCTGCTGTTGGTGAGTGATTCTGAGTAAATTGGTATAATAAACTGAAAGGAAAACACAGCACTTAGAATGACATTTTTAGCTTTGTTCATGTGTTGCTGGATAAAGAGGATTTTTTTAATGATCTGATTTCTTTCTCAATTGGACTCAGAAGAGCAGTTTTACACAGAGAAGGAATAATGTGAAGGTTACACAATTTTACAGTAGATATAAAACCTTAGTAGAGCTATGGCAGGGGAGTGCAATTGCAGGGTTATGACTGGGTAACTTATGTTACTAGATGTGATTCAAGATGAACAGTCTACCCAGTTTACCTCATTTGATTTAACTGCATCTTCTTTAATGAAATGGAAACATAAAATTATTAAATACTCACTCAGGGATATTTTCCCCTAAATCATGAAAAAGTATTCCTCTCCCCCCTAAAATTAGTTTAATTATTTCCATTTAACTGTGATTTTAAGGAGTCCCATAGTTTCAGATACAGCGTGAGAGCTTTGATTACTTTTTCCTCCACCATTCCGCTTCCATGACTAAGTGACTTTATCTGATCCTACCTTCAGTAATAACTGTCTTAATTATGTGCGTGGGTAACTGTTTATCACTGCTGTTGTTTCCATCAAACTTTTAAGTGTACATTGGACACTCACACAAAAAAGGGTCATTTTTATGGAGACTTAATACAAAACAGTTTTACAACATGAAGTACTGGCGTACATAAACAGAAGGGAAATGCTGTTGCTGACTTCATTGTGAAGAGAAACACATCAGACATACATTTGCTCTGTTATTGCTTCAGTGTGCTTTTAAGGTAGGAATGAAACTGTTCTGTCAATTTTTTTAAGAAACAGTCAAAGTTCTGCCCAAAAAACCCTGAATGAACACTGCCCCTCTTCATTTCAAAACAACCCCCAACAAACCAACCCCACAACCCAGCCCATGCCTGTTTCTGTGCTGGGTGAAATATTTGATCTAGTTAATGTGTTACTGTTACAGTGGTCCAATAAACAAAATCTTCATCCTTTTATTCTATTCCCAGTTTTCCAGATTTAGCCTGGGTAGTTTCTACAATCCAATTGTTTTATAGCCAATTAAGGTTCTCTAATTTTACAGCGAGTGAGCTGATGTGATCTTTTTCATTTCTGTGATATGAAAATCAGTGGAGTTAGTGTACAAATTAAAAAGAATATTTTGTACATTGAAGTAAAGTGACTCAGTTTAAAGATACATAGAAACTGCAGGAAAAAAAATCTGTTCCTCTTCTGAAATTATGTAAGATTTCAGCAGTACTGTTACAATTTGGTGCATACTCATTAATGTGTGTAAGCCTGTATGTTTATCTGCCATAGCTGTGCTAGAGATGAAAAAGCTAAAATGTGCAAATTTAGTTTCATTGTTCTGCCAGTGCATGCAACAGGCTGAGTTACTGGTTCAATCTCTTGGCACTCACATGCATTGAAACTACAATTAATGAGGGCTATAGTTAGTGAATTTTCACAGAAGCTCTGAAAATTACTTCTGAGATGTTTGAACACACCAATTTTTGTGCAGGAAATCATAAATGCATGTGGAAATACATACTGTTACCTACAGGTTTGAATGTTAATGGAATTTTTTGGTTCCCTTTTGAGCTGCCCCATTCTTACGAGTCAGCATGGTGATCAAAGAATAGGAATATGAATGTGAAAGTAAAAAAATATTTTTTTTATCCCAGGTTTTGCTGTGCATTTTACCTTGGATACGTTGTGGTGTGTCTCCAATAGCAATTACTGGTGATAACTTTACTTCCCTTGGAAAATACATTGAAGTCTCAAGTTGAAAAAGCTCTGCAAATGTAAAATCTTTGCATTATTATGTGATTTCTTACTGATTAATGGAATTATTAACATTTCTTTTGCTTGTTTTGTATTCAGCATACTTGTTTTTCGACATCAGACAGTATTTTGAGGTTTTTTAGGGATTTGAAACTTCAGAGTTGACTTTACTGACAGCAGCCTATGCAGCTTGTGAAGAGGACTGTGACAAAGAATTCAGTGAGTTAATTATCCTTCCAAATTGTCAGTTTGGAATGTAGCAAGATGTCAGATCACTTTACTTAGTGTTTTTGCTTCTGGTATGACTGACTGATAGATTTCAGAAAGGGGTTAAAGGGAGCTAATACATTTCATGCTTTCAGTTCAATAAAGCTGGAATCTGGAGATGCTGTTTGCCACTGTATACAGTCTACTCTATTATGCAGTTTTCTTTCTTTTCCTTAACATTTTGGGAGACGGGTGGATGCCACTTTTTAGACATGTACAAATAAATATTACTGCACGTTCTTCAAATTCCTATTCTTAAGTCTTTCACAAGTGTGGACTTGGATGCAGCTGAGAAATGAAGATTTAAAAAGAAATGCTAGAATTCTGTGTCTCTGGTATCACCATTGTATCCAGATAACATATGTTTATAACTTACTATAATTATATATACTCATTACAACAGCCAGCTCCTGAAACTGAGCTCAGAGTCAGTCTATATCATTTCTGTTTGCATGATTATGTCATTACAGGTATTAAGGACCAAGCGTTCTCCTGACATTTGTACTTTGAATTACTGTGAAAAGTGTCAGTAACTTCAGCCTGTAAAAAGGGTGGACTTTTGATAGCAGACCACTGTTTTTACAGATCTCTTTCAGGAGCTAAAACATTTGTTAAGTATTTGAAGGTTCATGTGGTGGTGCAGCAGACACACTCCGTAATCCATGGGCAGCAAGGAACTTCTTTTTCAGGTGCTGCATGGTGAATGTTTGTAAGGAACATGGCTTTTTGAATCTCAGTTGCTGACTAGCATGTGCTCATTGGTTTCTAAACAGTATGTGCTCCTTCTGTGATTTATTCACAATATTAATGAAAAAATGGAAAACCCAATCAAAACATGGGTAGCAAAACAAAAGAGGGAGAAAGGCTGGAGTTCAGGGCAGTAATTTAAGAACTGAAAGGTCTAGAAAAAAAGAGAAAAGGAAGATCTGGGAAGACCTATAAGGACGCTTATAGGCTTCCTGTGTAAGTCTTCTGCCTTCCTTGGCTTTCTGTTTTCCTTTAGATGAGTTAGTTCTAGCTCCTCAACAGTCAGTGAAGATTTACGCACCTAAAGAAACTCAGACGCAAGTTCATCAAGTTCTTTGTTTCATCTCCCAGTCTGCAAAACAATGCTAGCAGCATTGCACTGCCTTACAGCGATATGCATCCTGTTGTGAGGATAGCCGTAATTACAGATCATGGGAGATTTCTGAGGAATGGTAGCCCAGCAGGCTGGTTACTTCATTTGGAAAAGCAATTCTGACCTAACTATTGTGCCTGCTTTGAAAATCACCTGTCAAAGATACAGGGGTATTGCATTAATTGCTATTACAGGGATTACATTACTTACTTGTCAAAGCAGTATATTAAGCATAATATGCCTTGCTTATGTCTTAAATTCTCGATTGACCCAGTTAACCTAATTAGTCATGTTTGAGGGCACACAAAACCATGGAACTCTTACAGAATTGAAGTATACCCTGTAACATCCTGCTAGTTAAAATATGATCAGAATAATGCATGTTTTCTACAAAGAATTTAAGTATCAAATCCATTTAGAGTCTTGGCAGAGCACTCTGTCCAGCAGCACGGTCATTACTGTGATTCCATTCAGCTTAATATATGAAAACTAGACAGTTTCAGTAAATTGCAGCAATAAAACTTTTGTTTCAGCAGCCAAGTTAATAATTTGACTCTTCATTGGAATGACTGTGTGTTTTCATGACAATTAGATGGGTTTATGATTGACACATATACAATTAAAATCTGCCCTTCAAAACTGTAAATCACAGAGAGCTAATGAAAGCTTAGTCATATGCTTAAACAACTTTTCACAAAAAAAGTGACTTTTAGCACCAAAGGTATTACAGTTTCTAGGTTTCCACACCAGTGAAAGCAGGAGAGTAATATTAAGATTTATTGTGGCCTTAGCCTTAGATTTTGATCCCACCTAAATGTGGACTTTTATTTGCTAACTGATTTAAACCTCTGTGGGTTTAGTGATTTCTTTTAATTAACATTTAAAGTGAAATTATGTAGTTCTTGCACAATCTAATATTCTGTTGCCTTCATATAGAGCTGTGTGTGTTTAACAAAAACTATTAGGTTATTTAACAATAAGGTTATTCATATACCAACTCTAAGAAAACATGTGCTGTAGCTTTACTGAAATATAAAAAACCTATGAACATTTTTTTTACGATTAAATTTTATTTAATAACATAAAATTCACTTTATGTTATTAAAACTCTGGTACTATTAATCAAAGTAACTTAATAGCAGGGTTTCAGTGGAGAGTATATTTGCTTCTGTGCTTGCTTTTAGTGTCTGGGCCTCTGGACACACAGAAGAGTTCATCTCCCTTTCTAAACTTTCTGAAGGATAAAAAAAGTAAGACTTAACAGAGGCCTAGAGGGAATAGCAGCTTGTCTTATTTTATTGTGGAGATGTATTAGCATTACATGAGCAGCTTAATATATAGAAGCTTTGGAAATATTTTTTTCAGCCCACTCAGGGTGATTTCACTTGATGTCAAAGAAAGTGTAATATTTGTTCTGATACCAGAAATATTAATTTCAATGATTCTAGCAAGTCGCAGACAAGTGTATTTTTGTGCGATTTTGCAAGGCTGATACAGTGTCGTTATATCTGATACCGTATTCATAGGATCCATTTAATTGCTGTATGTTTTGAGATCTGAGAAGCACCTATGGCCTGTGACACTGTTGTGACTGGGAATCAAATTATCTTGCTGTTTTCCAAGATACTTGTATGAAATATATTTTCTTTTACTAATAAATAACTAGTTAATCTGAGGTTTTTTGAGACTAGTATTTCTGGCCTCGTCAATCCTTTGTTGCATTTTCTATACCACAGAAACCAGGGACATCACTGAATCATTCAGGAGGAATAATATAATGAGAGAGGAGAAAACTAGCATCTGAGCATTCATGGTCTGCCACAGCCTCCTAATGATCGAGTCAGACTGGAAGCTGGCTTGCAAAGTCCCACAGAACTGTCGTGACTGTAATACTTGCAGTTGCTTTGCTGCTTACATTAAAAGGCGTGCATTCAGATTAAAAGAACAGATGTGCAGCCATATTCGGTCTCTTAAATCTGAAGATTATAAATATTTAAGATGCAAATAAGACTTGTATGAGAGTTGTTGCTTCTATATTTTTGATGATTAGGCCTGTTCATCAGTTTTATTGCACTTGGTGCTTGTTAAGAGGACACTGTCCAGGCTGGCAGAGCTAAAATTAGATCTGCCAGTTTTTTACTGCTTTGCGGTTTCCCATGTCGCCTTACTCCCTGCTCTGCCTGCTCCATTCCTGTGAGCTTGAACTGTAATGAGCCGTGAGCTTTGATAAAAAGGGTCTGTAAGACACGGTATCTCCATTACATCTGAGTCCAGGAGTGCAGCATGGTGTGTCCACACCTTCAAATATTAAGCCGCTCTTAGTTTCACTGACCTCTTTTGTTCTCATTTTATTTCTCTTTGTTTTGGAAGCAAAAGGACAAAGGTTATGTGGTAGTGAAAAACTGATTCAACAGGTATATCAAATGTATAGTGATGAATAGATAAATTTTAAAAGTAATGCGACTTCACATTTATTAATCTTAGAAGGAATGTGTATTAATCAGGTGTCAACATGAATAGCAGGAACTATCGCGTGGTGCAAATGTATGTGAATTGTTTATCTGTTTATTTCTCTTCTGTTAATTGCCTGTTTCCTTTCCTGACCAAGTGGGAGCTCTGTAGGACAGACTCAGGTTGTGCTTTTTTCACTGTTAACCTTATTTTCCTTGTTTCCCTAGTTGTGTGTATATTTTTTTCTGGTTGTTTCTGCTCTGCCTTGTTTCCCTAGTTGTGTGTATATTTTTTTCTGGTTGTTTCTGCTCTGCCTGGCCCCAAAGAAAATTCTCTGTAGCCACTAAATCATGTGTCAAAAATAGTAATTAATATTAATTAGTCCATTGCTACTTCATACCTTCAAATGTTTATCTAGGCAAGTTACTACAGCAGCCATGTGAAACGCACACACTGAGAGGGAAAAATAAAATGATTCAGGCACTACTGACAGGCATACTGACAGTTCTCTGCTTTTTGCTCCAAATGCACTCTGGCATACTCTTTCATTGCCAGTTCACACTTGGCACTACTGCTTCTGTTTACAGTGGAAACGTGGGACTCTCAAGCACCTTTCCTTGCCAGTGTCTCTGTGTTCTTCCCACTCACAAATTTATTTGGTGTCAGCATGTGTCATTGCTAGGATTTCTAGCATGTGCTGTACTCTTCAATGCTACCACTGCTGTATTTAGTTGGTAACTTTGGTCTCATTTTTGTCTCTGCTAGTAACAAAATGCAGCATTTGGGACTCTGAGTTCAGGCTGTCACTGAACTAGTTTAACCAGTTCACTGTCATTGCCAAATTTCTAGTGATCCGAGTCTTCAGGTTTTAAAAAATAGGCAACTATTGAAATAAATTTACTACATTTTTTTTTACATTTTTTTTTTCCTTAATACTGGCTAGTTGTACTCTTTTTCTGTTTGTTTGTTTTTAATACTGGCTACTTGTACTCTCTCAGGATCCTAACACCCTTTCCTCTTCAGGTTTTCTTTAGCACACACACACCCACACTAATTCTTAGAGAAAGCAACAAGAAGTTGCTTGAAATTAGCAAGTTGTCAGTTTCAGGAATATGATTTACTTTAATCTTCCTTAAAAATAAGAATCTCTTGGCCTTAAAGAGAAATATAAAACCATGTGGGTCTAAGAAGTTGTTTTAACTTTACAGTAGGATTGTAATAAATTTTCTGTGTCAGAAAAGCTACAGTAACACAATAAAAAGAGATGAGAGCAGTCACCATAAAAAAGGAAATAGTAAGGCAAAACAAGTAATTTTGCTTCAGAACTGCCTGGATAACCAAATTCCTACTGCTTTCATGTTTTAATCCTTTTAAAATAAGAGGCTGAACTCTTATTTTAGTGTTTAAAGACCAGATTAAACCCAACAAACTGTTACAATTCTACGACCCTTAAACTTATGAACTGAAAGCACTCGGAAACAAGCTATGTTAATAAATATATGTATTTAGCATGCTTCAATTAACATAAGATTAGAAGTACTTACATAACCTTTTTACAAATGTAGAAACACATACTTCTGGAAGCTAGTGCTGCACATCTTAGCTGTTCTTGTTTGTCCTGGGAACTGAAAAAAAATGTAGCCAAGTATTTGAATAACTTGGTGTATCTTTAAATAGTCTAAGTAATATGACTGCCCAGTAGCCTGAGTGTATTGAAATGAAGCATACAGCTTGTAAGAGTTCTGGAACTTGGAATACAAATATTCTTCATATTTCCTTCTTCAGTAAGCTATCTCTGCTTTGTATGTAAATTCCCAGTTTGCCAGGAAAGGTTACTAAGCTCTGATCTGTAACACCTAGAAATGATTGATTTCTTCTATCCTTAGATATTCTTCGTAGGCATCTCTTTTACGTTCATAGAGAGACAAGTTCAGATGCTATTTATATCTTTTCCTGGCAATTGTTTTTTTGTTTTAGAATACTACAGTAATTCACCTTTTAATTTTCACTTAGCTTTATTGAAGCAATTTGTATTAGTGATCTTAACCTGCTAGTGTAACACTCTTGTGTGCATGACCGAGTAGAGATCCTACTTTTTCTCTTCATGTGAACTTATCCCTTAACAAATAGAACTTAATAAATAGAACTTATTAAATTATTTTTCAATGAAGACAAATGGCAACATTGTTATGCAATTAGTAGAGTACACATAATTGTCATGGTTTCACCTCAGCCATCAACTAAGTACCAGGCAGCTGCTCGCTCTCTCACTCCCTCTTGGCAGCCAGATGGGGAGGAGAATTGGGGAAAAAGTCAAACTTGTGGGTTGAGATAAGAACACTGTAATAATTGAAATACATGAAAATATTATAATAATAATAAAAATGACAATAACAATTGTAATGAGAAGGAGAGAGAGAGGGAGAGAGGAATAAAATCCAAAAGGGAAAAAAACAAGTGATGCATAATACAACTGTTCACCACCCGCTGACCAATGCCTGGCCAGGCCCTGGCCAACTCCCCCCAGTTTATATACTGAGTATGATGTCCCATGGTATGGAATATCCCTTTGACTAGTTCAGGTCAGCTGTCCTGGCTGTGTCCCCTCCCAATTTCTTGTGCCACTCCAGCCTCTGGCTGGCAAGTCCTGAGAAACTGAAAAGTCCTTGACTGAGCATAAACATTACCTAGCAACAGTGTGTTAGCAACATTATTCTCATAATAAACCCCAACCACAGTTGTACCAGCCACTGAGCAGAAAATTAACTCTATCCCAGCTGAAACCAGGACAGTAATTTTTGTGTGAGTCAGACATGCGTCCACTCTTTCACTGTCACCCAGGTATGGATTTCCCATCCTTGCAATTTCTACTAGGCAAAACCTCATTAGTAAAATCAATGCTTCTATGGAACATAAAATAATAAATAAAATTTATTATTTAAAAAAATATTATATAAAAAACATAAAATAAAGAAATGGCAGTACATCTGAAATAATCTGACTGCTTGTACCTTTCGATTTCCTAACCAATTGCGTATAGTTTGTTGGTTTGGGGATACTCTTAGGTTTTGTTTCATACACATGGGTCCGCTTCATCAGTTTTCTGGAAGATGTCTGCATCTCCTACTGTCCGTGAGTGCTATAGATTCTGCAGGTTTGCTATGACACTTCCAGTTGTTTCAAGCTAGTTTTCTGTGTTCTTGTTTGAAAAATAAATAAAATAGAATCCTGCTTCATGTAAATAACCGTAAGAGGTGGCTGTGTGACTGAGGCTCATTCAATCGTCTGCCTTTCCTAAGGACAAGAGGGAAGGCATCACTTACGTGTTAAGGATTAGTTTTGAGGTTTGGGAGATTGGCTTCTCACTCATGGCTCTGACCTTCAGCAAACTGTCATTCTCTGTGTGATTTCTCCACTCTTACCTGTGTTTTACATTCCCTTAATTTTGTTAGCAATGTAGTGCTAATCTGTCTATGATAGAAGGTCTTATGCTAGTTGCAGGGTTCAGGTACCATGGTAATAGGGACTGCTTTAAGTATTCTGGTTGTCAGCATAGTCTAGTAAGACTGTTCAGTACAAATGCAGATTTATGGAGAAAATATAGTTCTCAAGCTAGGCTACTCTATAATTTTATTCACAAAATATTGTTGGTTGTTACACTTCCGTTCAGGCTGGTTTTCTTCTTCCATTTGGGCACGGAGAGTGTGCTCAGAAAGAACTGGATGTTTTTCAAGTACATATTTTCGGTAAGAAATTTCCTAGCTTGACGAAATATCTGGTAGCTGCCTTTTGTTCAGAGTTGAGACGTTGCCAGCTTAATTGCTAAGCCAGTAGATGTTAGCCACTGGCAGTCAATGCCGCATAATTAACATGCTAGAATGATGTCAGATCAACACAGAAATATCTGACAATGTTGACTGTGGAGTGCTTCTGGTTATTGTAATCATAATGAAACTGTTACAGCATTGTGCTGTCTTATAGCAGCTAATCTAGATTGTATGAGTATGGTGAGATATTAATTGTAAATTGCAGTTTTCTGAATTAAAATTGTCAACAAAGATTTCCTTTTTATAGTTCACTTCTAAAAATTGCAACTTGCTTTGGGAAGCCCGTGCTGAAGGAGTTACTTAAAGGCACTCTTAACTTTATAGTTTGACTGTACAGTAAATGAGTTTAAAACCTACTAGAGTAGCCATGACACACATGTATTAAACTTGCCTATTTTTTCTCCCCCCCCCCCCCCCCCAGTTCTTTTTGTCTACTGTTTCAATGAAATATGGCAAAAAATTGAATAGGTTGCCTCAAGAAATGCAAATACAAACCCTTGGCTAAATTCTCAGCTGGAGTCTGCTCTATTTTATGTCTTGCAGTCAGTATTGAACTTGGGTATTCACCCACAAATTAAACAATTTGCTTCTTTCTTCTTCTCTCCTTTACTTTTGAGATTCCTTCTCTCTTATTTTCTCCGTGTCTCCTTTGGTGTCTTCTGTCCTTCTACTCTGTATAGGCTGGAGCCTCTGATCCTCTGTGCAGGGGCCGTAGCTGTGGATTTGGAAGTCAATCTCAGAAGCCATTTCCTACCCTCCACACTGTTAATTGGAATTCTTGATTGGTTAGGAAGCTGTGTAGTGCTGATGTTAAAAGTTTTCAATGAGCAGAGATTATTTCGCTTTTCATGATTTTTATGGTTGGGAATGGCTGCACTGAAAATTCATATTTTTAAAACCAGTGGTTTTTATATCACTTAGAAATGTTAAAATTAAATTTTGTCATGTAAATTCACCGCATAAAATATTACCAATTAGCAGGAATATGATTATTAGTACTAGAAACTACTGGTTTATTTTGGCAACAGCTCTTCTGCGAAGCACGTTTTTCAAATCTAAAATAGTTCTTAAGAAGTAAAAGTAAAGTTTGTTAGTTTAATGTTACTCTTATGTTTGGAGTTTAACAAGTTGGTGTAAAATGTAACGTTGGAAACAAAGTGCAAGCTGTAAGAAAAGAAATGAAACCTATGCTCAGGTTTTACATAATGGTAAATTAATCTTACTGATTGACTCTTTATGTCAAAATCTGTATTAAGTGTAACATTCTTCAGCAGACATATTTGAAAGAGGAATGATTTTTCACTGCCAGTCCTTGCAAAGTAAAAATGTTGGTTTGGGAGTTGTTACTTACTGGTGTTTGTATACGATGGATGATTCATCCTAGATTAAAAACCAATCTGGATCTTTACTTATAGTCATGAACCTAAAGCTTTGTCTTCAGTGTAGCTCTGTCACCAGCACTTGCTGTTCTTGTGCTGTCAATTATTGCCTGGGTTTGCTTGACACGCTTTAAGTATATTGTGGGCCAGTACCTCTTATTATTGCCTAGTAGGAGTTGGGCTGAGGTGTAGGAACCTAGCAATAATTCAGCTGACGCCACTGAATCCTGCAGTGGCCCTCCAGAGCTATGAAATGAAGATGATGAAAGTGTGATTTTTTTGGGGTGATCATGTCCTCACTCACACACAACTTGTAGGAACAAAACCCAAAAGCATGCATATTCAGAGGGTCTTGGTGTTCAGTTAGTAACTTCAGTGCTGTTGTCTTGGGGTTTTTAAGCAGCAGTTGCAGGCCTAACTGCAATTTCTATCCAGGCTAAACAGTAATGGAAGTGAGTATGGAACTGGGTCTGGCTTGCTTTATGAGAAGAATTTCTCCCCTGGGTAATATAACCAGCTACAACCAGAGTTTTCTGCTGTTGTGAACTTCACTAACACTAATATTTTGTTATCACTAAAACTGGGATTTACATATTTTTTTCTTCTTTTTTCAAGATAAAATTTCATTATAAATTATTGGAAGATCAGCTTTGCGTCCCATTTAAAATGAATAAAGTTACTCCGTTTCTGTAATACATATAAGGTGACTTTGGTTACCCCATGAAAAGCTATCGTGTTCAATAAGGATATCCTTAGAACACTGGAAAATGAAATTAGGTAGTTCATCAGCTAAATGAAACTCGTTATTAGCATATAATGTAACAAAATTCCTTTTCAAAATTTACACAAAAGGTGATCAAGTGCTGTGTTTTAATTTAATTGGGTGTGATGAATTCCTATGCATATTAGGCTGTAAAATTTTAAACTACTTTTTTTATAGAAGATGATCAGCTACAATTTTATTGCTACATATATTCTTGAAACAACGTTGTTGGTAAAGTCTCACTTATTACATATATGTGTAATATAGATGTGTACCCGTATGGTATTAGATTCTGTGTATACCTGCTTGGTTTTGCATTCCTTTTTGTCTATGTGTAATGAGAAATATTAGCAGCTGTCAGCAGGCTCTTGGTTGGAAGATTATTATGCATTAACTTTAAAGAGTTAGGAATGTATAATTCATGGCTATTTGGTGGATTTTGCAGATCTCTCAGTTGTATATAGTTGCTAATCTGTATGACATGATGGAAAACAAGTCTTGGAAATACTGTTGTTCAAGTTCATGGCAATCAAGAAATGGCAGTTTTAATGCAGCTTCTCTGTTTGATGTTTAGGAGAAGATCCTAGTCCTGTATTAAAAACACTAAACTGTCTGGGCTTCTCTATAAATATTAATTTACCAAATGCATGCAAGTCTGTGACACTTCCTTCAGTAGAAAGAATTAGCCTTAATTTTACGTGGTTCTATCATAGCACATTGAAGTGAATCACTATACATTGGCTTTTGTAGTTCTGTATTTCATAAATTTGTTTTTAATACGCCATGTCTTTATCAACACACTAACATAGTTGAGGATATAGGTGCATCTAGTTTGCCAAAGTTAGTTCAGCCATCATTTCCTTAATAAATAATTTACATCACTGTTAGCATGTAATGACTTGAGCAACATTTTATACACTGTTGTACATTGTCAGTCCTGACATTTTAAAAAGCTGCCGTTCTTATCTATGACATGTCTGTGTACTGATGCATGAGCTCTTTACTGCTTTTGTAATATTTATATAAAATTTATTGGCAGTAAGTGCTGTTACCCAGAACATCTGTTTTGAAAGGTCTCTGTATCTATCCACATTGACTGAGCTGTTCAGAGGGGTTTTGTAACTTTCTGGGCATTTTGCCACTGCTTCTGTCCGAACTTTGTCTGCATTTATCAGCTGGTTTAGTTAATGGTTGCTTGCTTGATGTTAACATGCTGATTTACATTGTAATTAAGAATGAGTAGGAGTTTCTAAGGGAACTCAGAGCTCGTAAGTAACACAAAAATAATGCTGTTTTAAATACATTTCTAAAGATAATTGAGTGTAAATATTAGAATATCAAACAGCTTGTAGTCCACCTCTTTTGATGAAAAGCCTTATAATGAGTGTACAGTATTGCTGTTGCATTGGGCGGTAGCTGGGTTTGCACCACATCTTTAAGTGGAGAGACCTCACCTCTCCTGACTGTTTCATATGTTTTGATGCAAGCTGTGACAGCATATACCCAAGTACTGAGCTATATAATGTAGAAACCTTGTGTTTGCCACCTGATATCTTACGTGAAAGCAGAACTGTGTTGTCAGAGTATCTTAAGTTTCTCTGTGAAATAAAAGGGTGTAAGGATGTAAGGTGAAGGAAGAAGCAGCTTAGGGAAAAAATTTCTTCTCACCTCCTTGTTTCTTGGTTAATAGAATTAAGTCGTAGCAGATGCAAAACAGCTCAAACAGCTCTGCCTGTACTTCTGGTGATTTATCCATGACAAAGCTCCTGCTGAGGAGAACATACAGTTGGAGGGTATGAGTTTCTAGCAATCCGTACAGGCAAAACATGGACAGATAAATTGAACTTTGGACAAGGGAGCTCTTTTCCACTGGCCTCTTTCCCATTGGTGTAGCTCTTGTTAGCTGAAGTTGTGGTGTCTGTGCTACACTGCTGTGAGAGAAACACTAGTTCTTAAAGTCTGCTTTTGGGTTATAAGTGGGCAGTGAGGGCCATAGCTATGAATCTGCAGGTTATTTTTCTGTTATCAAACAAATTGCATGATCCAATCTCTTTATTAGTTAGTTTAGTGCCAGAAATGCCAGAGAAGCTCATTTGAGTGACAGAAGGAGGCAAAGATACAGGCTTTCCATTCATGCTTTTGGCAAGATTTTGCAATATGTGCTTATAGTAGTATTGCAGTTGAATTGAAAAGTAATTTGCTTGTCTATCCATACCATTTTACTGTCTCATTTATTTGGGACTTTACTGCTTGCCTCACACTTGGCAGTTTTAATTGCACCTATTTCTATGTACAGGCGAGGAATCCACTCATTGCCACAAAATGCATTTCATTAGTGGTTTTGTATAACACTTGCCTCCACGTCACTAATGAGCAGGCTAGTGCAGTGTGAACCAAAGGCCAAACAAGTCCACTGAATTCAGCAGATTTACCCATGCTTAACCTATCCGAAGACTGCTTCTCGCACAACTGACTGCACAGAATTAATTTTCAAGAACTGGGTGCATGTTCAGAAGCTTTTTGAGTAAGGGACCCAGAAGGTATGATGAGTGGATTACCAGCACAGTCCAGGCTTAGCAGATGATGCAAAATAAGACATTAGGAAAAACGAATGGGAGGACAGATCGCTACAGTACTGTCCATCATGCTGTTTGTGTAAAAATACTGATCTGTCACTGCTGCATATACTTGTGATGGTGCAGTACCAAAATTTGTCCCTAAGCTTTCCAGTAGTCCAATAGCTAGTCCATTAAGCTACTCACATTCTAACCACATTAGAAAGACATTTTAATAACTAATTATGTTCACTGGAGTAGGAAAAGAATGAAGTGGTTGTTGGCATGCAATTGTGGACCTTGCTGAATGGCAAGAAATTGTTTGCTGATAGATGCTTTACTTTCCCATGCATTCTGCAGTTTCAGTGTCTTGATTTTCTGTGAAGTTCCTTATTCTGAAAATATTTATCTTAATTAGTTATTATAGCTAGAAACTAATTGTCTAATTTCATTTTTTTTAGTCATTTGTTGGTGAGTGAACATAAAACTACTCTGAATCTCTTAACAGTGTGACTGGGGCAATTAGTTACAAGTGAGAGATAACAAGCAATTTGAAAAGGCATTACAGGTTTTTCTCCACCTTTCTCATCTGAGAGCTGTAAGGTACTTGATTAAAATCAGTGATAAAAGTGTATCACTGGAATGAAGCAGGATTTTTGTAATGGTGCAGCTGTTTTATTTATTTTATTGTATAGGTGTTTTATTAAATGTGGTCCAAGCTGGTGTTTTTTTCCCCTCTCCCCTGCACTACAGGTCATGTTATCAAATGGATGGCAACCAAGGGCTGAAAAATGGCCTTTGCAATGTAGCCACGAGCCTCCGCAAGCTCCAGGCTTCCCAGGACTTCGGGCTTAAGCTCTCAGCTGGCATCAGCCAGTATAAACCAACACATGGTTTTCCAATGTCTGTTAGACTGCATCCATGCGAATAAGCTAAGAACATTGTGGTCTGTCAGCATCAGCTGCTCCAGTTGTCAGCCATACCCACGCAGCATATTGGGGACTGTCACTCACAAGACTAGGTAGAATAGTGTCCATCTTGCAAGAGGAGTAGCCCCATGCGGCTACTGTCACAACTCCTGCTGACCAATCTCTTTGTTTTTTGCACAGTGTGGATGTGCCGTATTGGCAATGCAGCCTCCTCCAGACTTGCCTTGATCATCTACTCTTTCCTTATCTTACTGCTAAACTTTCTGATTTCACAGGGCGCTGAATGTTTTAACAAAAAATTCTGCTTGAAGAATAAAATGAACCAATTAGATTTGTATTGAAAAGACAGGTAGTTTTTTCTTGATAATCGACACTTAATTTCAGACTATACAAATGTGATTATCACTAGAAGACCACAGTAATAGTGTGGGTGCTTCTTTTCTGAAGTACCTGACACCTCATAATTTTTTTTTTTTTTTAATGAGATCTTGTGAAGTAGGAAAATGCAGTTTCTTTCCAGTTTATATGACTTAAAAAGATGGTTGAATAGCCGACAGCCAGACATCAAAGCTGTAGCGTATCTAGGTCTTACTCAGGATGTCCCAAGTCAAGACAAATGCCTTAGGCTGCTTGTCTTCTTGACTCTGAAACCAACTAGAAGAAAAAACAGAGGTGGAAAAGCAGACAGGAAAAATCAAGCAAAGTGGCTTCGGTGTTTTTTATCTGTTCTAGGTGACACTAAACATAAACCATGAATTATTTCTGGCTTAAAAATGGAGAATATTTTCATAATATACATGAAATTATCCTACTTAGAGGAGGTAGTCATATTCTTGTAATGAGACAAAAGCTAAAGGAAATTAGTCTTCGGAGAAGCCATCATCTTACATCAGAGATGTGTAATTTTGTTTTAGCACCTGTTTGTTACAGTGAGTCTTCAGGGTTGAAGTGTTTTCCCTTACTGACCACTGATCTATTTATTTGGCCTTACTGTACCTACAGCCAAAGGAGGAGCAAAGGGGAAGGGTGTAATGGTGAAGGCATGTTGCAGGCTGGATGCGGAAATGTAGTGGCATGTCTGTTTTATGGGTAAATTTTATTTAGCCTGAGTGGAGCTAAGCAAGAGTGATCTGCCAGAAGCATCTACTTGAAATGTTCTTGGTCTGAGAAAGAGAGGAGGAGACTGGGAATCTGAGAGAAAGAATCCTGCTTGTTACTTGTATATGAAATTTCTGGGAAAAGAAATACTGTGATACCAATACTACCTGAAGCTCAAACAAAAACTGAGATGTTGAAAAATGCTGAGTACTTTCTGGTGAATTTCAAAGGTGAATGTCTTCCTGCCCTAATTTCTCTTGTTTCCTGCTGCTAGAAGAAAAAATGTCAAACAGGATGAGATGTACTTACGTAGCCATAGTTGACATTTTTAGAGTCACTATATTGTATTTAGACCTGAATGACTGAAAATGCTATGGTATACGCTTATGAAGGAAATATTTTTAGCTTTTATATCTTTGAATCAATGGGAAATTAAATATATATTGTATTAAATTCTAAGTTTAGAAGTGTTTGATATAAACACATGGGTGGCATTAGGACAGAAATCAAGAGGACTGGAAAGCTAGTTAGCCAGATGAGCTCTTCCAATGGAGTTTACTTTCTGTACTCTAGTTCTGTGGGATTTTCTTGTAGTTTCAGGTGATGGTAGAATAGGTGTTGGAAGTAACACTTTTTTTGTACACCAGCATGACTTAGGAAGGGAAGGGGAACCAAGAGGAGATACCACTAATCATTTCCACTGTATTATGTAAATGTTATCAATTATTATAAAATAATCCCTTTTTCCTACTTCCCCTAGATGAAATAAAAATGTCTTTTTTATATTTATCTTTGTTTCTCTGACAGAGTTATTACCAAACCAAGGGAGAATTTCTGTCTTAAAGCCACTGCAAGAAAGGAACACTATAAAAGGTACTGTGTTTCTGCAGTTGCTCACCAAATCTCTTGATTATTTTGCTGCTTTGTCATTATGTGTGTTCTTAAATTATTGTTCTTTTATTTTATTAAGTTTTCTTTACACCTCTCAGAAGTTAATTCGTTTGCATGCTATTGAAGGCCTACTAAAATTTGTTTTAAAATAGTGGTAAAATGGTTGAGGGGCAGAAAGAAGGAAATACCCATGATAAATCTTAGAACTGTGGAAGGGGGAGAGTGACCTCTGTAATAATGTATTGCGTAAGCTGAGGTATCAGTGAGGGTAAAATCCGGGTGCTAGCTGAGGAAAACGGGAATGACAATTTCTCTTTCGTGACTTCACACCATCTCCAATCCATATCCTTTTCCTCCTTCTACCATGGAAATCCTCATCGAGTTTCATTTTACCCCTGACAGAGCAGGGCATGTCCCTTGCTGTGTGACTTCTTCCTATGGCCACATTTACAGCAGGTGGACTCTTAAGCATTCACTTCCCATCCTGTTCTCAACTTGTGTTCTTGTTTTCCTAAGGTTTTTCTGTACCTGAACAAGCTAGATTAAAGGCTATGGTTATGTCTTGCATCCCACATTTTTCTGCATTAAGGGTCGTACTCTTAAGATGTGTCTTCCTCTCACCATTCTGTCCCTGCCGACTGTGTCTTAGCCTTTCTTGAGATGAAAAGACCAATCCTCTGGTTGCTTAGAGAATGACCACAAACATTTTCAGCTGCTGTGAATTCACCTCAGTACTTCGGTGTGTCTGTTTTAAATTTCGGGGCTTGGTGGTGAATAATGGGATTAAATATTAAAGTACTCTGTTTTCCTGAAATACTACTCCCTTCTGTGTAACGCTTTATTTTACTCAGTGTAGGTGTCTTACAATGAATTTTAGTCAAGTGTTTTTTGACAGTAATCCTTTGCATAGCAAGTATCATGTTACTGAGTTTTATGAAGTTTCCATTTTCATTTGATTATTTTTAGATTAAACATTGTCACTTTTATATATGTCAAAACTGAAAGTGTATATAGGGCATTTAAAGTTTCAAAGCTGTTTGTAAGAAGGATTCTCAACAGAGTTTACATTGTATTTACTGTCCAAATTGTTTGCTGCTTACCTCTGTTACTTATATAGTGTTTATTATAGCTGGAATACATTCCTATTTATACAGTGCAGGATTTTCATTATGATACAATAGCGGGAATTCATTTTAAACATTTGAAGTGGCTAGACAGTTAAAGCAAAATTATTGTTTTTCCCACCCAGCACAGTTATCAGCAGAATGGTTATTTAAAAGGGATGTTTGAATAGAAAGTTGGTTCTTGGAGCAGATCTTCACTGATCTGGAAGAAATATTTCTGGTTCCAAATAGCTATAATTAGGGAGTAGTGATAAGTGCATTCCTGGAAAGAAGAAATATTATTGATGGGTGATAAAAGCTACAAAAAAGCATTAAGATGTAGTTGAAGATACAGAAGTAGAATAGCCTTGGAAGAGATGAGATCAACGTCTAACTGTAGCTATCTGGAAGCAAATGCTCTGTCCAAAAGATGATTGATGGTGACCCCCTAAACCCAGTACTTTCCCCAGTTCCTACTGATTTTCAGATCAGGGTCAATCTCAGCATGGAAGATGTAGCTCAAATGTGGATGTAGTTTAGTTGTCCAGTGGAAATGGAGGCTTATGATAAGGTCAAATAGAGAACAGGTTTCATAAGCAGGAAAAGAGGGGTATGGGTGGGAGGTGTATTCCCTGGAGGTTCACTGTGGCTGCTGGTAAGCTGGCAGTTCCAAGGCTGTGGTGATCTCCACCACCCTCTCAGATGCATACAGAGCTGAAGGGGGACGCGGTGTCCCTGTGCTGTGCTGGCAGCTGTAGGGTTGCTGACTGATAGCAAGCTGCTTGACTGCATCTTCAGAGCCGCTTATGGAAGAAACTTGCACAAAAATTTCCCTAACTGATATGAAAAACAGTCAAATTATTCTAGCTGAAGTTTTCCTAAAAGAGAAATTCAGCCTGAGGGAAAGATCTACAGGGGAAAACTTCAGCCCAAATGTTTAAATTTTGATAGAGCTACAAGCCAATGAATAAAAAGCTCTTATAGTAAAGATATGAACCTTAGTTGTGAAAATTGCTACTTGCGGTGATGTAATAAAAATAATTTTTGGTAAATGTATGAACATAACACTTCACTGACTAAGCACAGCACTGCATTTCTGTTTCATGCAAGCGAAAATCTAAGTAAAGAATGCTTGAGTCTGGACTAATCAACGGGCCTACTATGGCATCTTGATTTATCCAATGATATGAATGAGACATGTCCTGAACATTATTCTCTGAAGGCTATTTTGACTGTCAGTTTAACTCCAAAGAAGCCAATGTCCTTGGCTAATAGAGTAGAAAGTGCTTCTGAGTCATAAAGATTTCTGCTTTGAAGATTCAGCAATGTCTTGCACCTGAAAACAGAGAAGTCAAATTGGCAGTTCTTGTGACATTGGTACTGCCCCTGAAACAGGCAGCAGGGCTTTGCAGCAGGACGTTTTTACAGTGTGTCACAGAGAGTGCTCTGTTGAGAGATGCTGTGTGCCAAAATCCATCATATGGAATGATGAGTCTCTCTGACACTGTCATTGAAATGTATCTGTTTTTCCGGCCTTTATATGTTTATGCATGAACCGGATGATTATTTGAGACATCAGATGAGCTAAATACTTTTATTTTCTTCAGGTATGATTTATTAGTTCTCAAATGCATGTTTGCCTTGTAACACTAAAAAGCTGTGGTGTTAATCAGCAAACTTGGATTGCATCCTAAACTTACAAGGGTATAATGAACTTGGATTGCATTTTAAATTTACAGATGCTGAAACAGTGATGAGTGTATCACTGCCATCTTTGAATCTCCACGTACAATTGCAGAAAGCAGATACTATAGTTTTGGTCTAATGGAGTAGGTTTGCTTAGTGCCTCAGGCTTCCAAATTTAGCTTGGTGAAAAAAATACTTGATTTAGAAAGAGACAGATGTTACTGGAGAGAATTAGAGCTAGTGTGCCTCATTTTGTTTCTTCTCTCTTTTTGTATTGCTTTAATCTCTTCACTGATACTGTTCCTGGTTTAAAGCAGTGTAAGGTCAAAATCTGATTGTTTTTAATGAGAGGGGTTGAAATATGGGAGAGTAATGCAGTAGGATTGGTTGGTAAGCAGCTAATAAAATTGATTTGATTTAGTAGCTTCAAGAATTGAACATGAATATTGACATTTTTTCTTTCCTGTTTATAATAATGTTTTCAGTTCCTTGACAAAGCAATAGAGCAGCCACACAACCCACTAGATATGACACTGAGAGTTACATGTGACACAAATTTAGAAAAAGAGGAGAGGGGTTGTGGTTGTGGTTTTGGTTTTTTTTCCTGAAAGCAGTAAGAAAACCAAACGGAAGATGCTTGCTCTGAACACTTCAGAACTGTGATTTTTTTTAATTATTTTTTTTTTTTCCGCTGGCAATGCCAGGTTTTTTATTGGCATAAAATGCTGTGGGAGATAGTAAGTATTTGATTCAGGTGAGTTAAAAGATCTATTTCCTTTTGATGCATGTCTTTGTATTAGTCTTAAGAGTAGTAATTGGAAATACCCTCATAAACCCTGAGACTGGAGCCCCAGAATTAAAAAACATTTGTTATTACCCAGGAATGTAGCTATGCAGTTTTATTAGCCTTTCTTCTACTGTAATCTACGGATCTCATTTAGCTGCATGCAGCCCTGTTCTTCTGAAACATAAAAGGAAGGAAATCTCTCAATAGCCTGAAATCAAATTATCTCTCTGTGTTAATCTACATGTAAACCACCCAACCCCACTTCTTTAAAGGAAAATAGTTTTACTGATAAGCAAAACTAGACTGTGTGCTTTGGATCCAAGAATTAAGTGGGGTGGGGTTTGGGGATGGTTTTTTTGTCTGCAGAGTACTATTTATAACATCAATTAACTCCTTATGGTTGGAGCAAGTCATCAGGCACATCTGTTGCTGAGCTTAAACACTCACTGTTCTGTGGGGTCATAGTTGGATTTTTTCCCTCTCAAACTGTGTGGTGGAATGATGATTTTCTAACTAATGGCTGTTAGTTAAATACACTGTCTACTGATGCTGTTGTTTTAGCGTTTGGAATAGATGTCGCAGGCAGCTGTTCTAACTGCATAGCTGACCTGATCTTTGTTTGCCATTTTGTTATTTATCTGTTAGAAGATAGCACAATGGTATCTTTTATGAAAGAATTATTATGACCATCTGCAGGATTTTCCAGCCTTCCTGTAATATTTCAGTTATTCCATTTTGCCAATCAGAAACCAGTCTGGCTATGGAAATTGCTGCCTACCCACTGACTCTCTTGCTCCTGCATTTTGTGAAATGGAGATTTAATGCTTGTAAATATATGGCCGTTCTCAGCTGTAGTTCCCCACGTACAGACATTTTGAGGCTACGTTCCTGTTAGTAGCTGTTCTCTTAAAATGGAAGCCCTTTTAGCAAAACTCAAAACACCTAGAAGCCAAGAAAAAGGAGGGTACTTGTTTAGTGAAATCTTTTAAGTATTCTTTGGAAGTAATTGCATAAAGTTATAACAGTTTATGTGATTGGCTTATTTGTGGTCAAATTGGGTTGCGTATTAATGAAAACAAGCTTTAAAATACTAGGGGAAGAACTAGGGAGTGAAGTTATGAACGATGCTGCTTTTGATCTTTATCCTTTTCTCTTTCCCATTGAAATAGCCCTGTTCTAAGAATAGACATATTGATTTTTTGGTGGCTGTGCTTGCAAGGTAGCCTCTACAGTAGCAAAGTATTTCTGTTGTCAGTGAGATCAGATCCAGCCTTTCCACGCAACCCTAAGCAGGCAACACTGCCTTGATAGTTGATTTAATGCCTAATAATATCTAGCAGTTGCATAAACGGCTTGAGGGTTTTTTTTCCTAGCTGCTTGGAAGACAGTATTCTAGTAAAATGGCTATAGTAGAGTTTTCTACTCACTAGAAGTTTGCACAAATTGTTTCCACTTGCAGCGGAAGCACAGTGGCTAAAGCATCTATCGATGGCAGTGGGAATCAGATTGGGGTCAGAGGAAGTGGTGAAGCTGGGTACATATAGTAGCTACTGCTAAAAGCAGCGATGAGAATACTTGGAACCTGAATATACATGAATCAGAAAGGGACCACAAAGTGCAATCCATTTTTAAGTAGAACTCCTTATTGATTTCAGTGGGGGAGACCTTTGAAAAATCAATGACATGCAGCAGCTTTAGGATGCAGTGACATGTGTTCTGCGGTGTTAAACTGATTGGCCTATGAACTAATCAAGGTTGTAGCAGTCATGTTTGGAAAGTTCCAAGGCAGAAGAAAAGGTGTCAGAGGTCTGAGAAGCAGCAGACTTACTATTCATATTCCAAAAGAGATAGCAAAGTATATCTTGTTCATTCTAGCTTTAACGGTGAGGTTGAATTGTATGTCTATAGAAAACAAAAAAATATAATGTATAGAAGTTTCTGGGGATATGTAAACATAGGCCTGTTCATTATAATATACAGTATTAAGCAAATGGAATTGCTGAAATCATCAAATTATTCTGAATTTTCCCATGAGATTTGTGTACATCATTCAGCTCAGCTGGGTAATTCAAACTTGGTTTCTTGATATGGGGAGGGAGGTGAAGCAGGGGCAGGGGCAAGTGCTGTCCTCCAAATGCTACCCAGCTGAAGTAGATAAATAGGAATTAAGTTGTGCAAAACAGTGATTCCCTTTATGTAGGGAATGAAGTATTTATGATGCTAATATTTTCATGGACATGGCTGAGTTGACAAAATTAGCACTTACTAAGATAGAACAATAGCAAGGGATTCTAACTGTCATGTTCAAGTCCAGCAGACACATACTAAAGTCAAAATTCAGCCATCTCTATGTTGTTCAGTCTTTTGATATTTTCAAGATTTATTAAAGACCTATTCCACCCAGACACTTACTTGAAAATAAATGGGGAATGTTTGTTTACACAGAAAATTTACAGTGCACAGTGTGAACTTATAGACTATCACATACCCCATTAAACCTTAGTGTGGACACTTAGTTAGGTGTGAGGTAACGTGATGCCACTTCACTGTACTGTTTCATGCCTAATTAACTCAAACACTGATCTTTGAAGGAAGTGTGGCATAACGAGTGCTCTGTGACAGAAGAGTTCAGCTTACTCAGTGTAGACAAGTTCTTAGGTCCTAGAGAGCAAGAACTCTGCTTCAGAAATGTGCTGTTATGCTGTCCTGGTCTATAAATGATAAATTTCAAGGAGAAATGGAAATTTTTATGTTGGGTAAAAGTAATCATAGTCTAAAACATTTACTTAAAGAATTGCTCTTGCAAAAATTTCAATTTGAAGTTTAATGCATTACTGAATTATTTATGCTATTATACATATGCAGTTGCTAGAAAGGTGTTCTATATTGCTCTAATTTATTTTCCTTTCCATTTGGGAATACAATATAGCAATTGAAATGTATTTTATTAGGGAAACAGAGCTACAGTATAATTAAAGCTATGTAGGCACACTGTATCACCAAGTCCTGAAAACACTGCATGAAATTTTGGAAGGAAGACCTGAAAAATTCCTTGTAGCAAACTGCTGAAGTGAGGAATCATTATCAAAGGGAAGCTGTCGAAAGATGCCTGGTGTCATTTAAACATGCACTGATTAATCCACAAGAGAGATAGGATTAGATGTAAGAAAATTGTGTATTATTTTTTGCTGAGAACGGTATCTTTTGTAAGGTAATACAGTATAATTTCAGTGCCTTTAACTAAGAGGTTAATTAAAGTATTAGTTTTTAAATGGACTGGGAACCATTATGAAAAGATCAGAGATGCTTTGGTGCTACTGACCAGAGCCAGATCTGTAATCAGTGATGTGTTGGAACCGTATTGCATGTTAGAAGATGCGTTTGTGTCTGGATTCTTTTGTTGGTTTTGCCAAACCCAGATTGTAGTACAATATTCTGAAAATTTATTTGCAGAATTTACTTATTTCTTCAAAATGATTACTGCTGGATAATGGGATCAAATTTCCTACTGATGTAAAACCTCAAATATTCCACATTGACGTTTCTTATGCAATAACAGAACTGGTGAGCAGCGGTGTTCATTGCTACGTCCTTAAGATCTGAAGTTCCTTCTGAAGGAGTTTTCCTCTTAACATTTCCGCTGCCCTTGTTCCTTCACTAGTTTAAGCCTGTTTCACAGACTGCTTCTGTCCAAAGCAACAAAAAACCCCTGACCAGCTTTGGTTTTGTTTGTTTCTTTTGACACCAACACAGTATGTCTGCCTGTGCCTATGAGAGAACTATATTGAAATAGCTTGCTTTGTGGATTCCTCATTGATATTCATTGGTAGAGATTGTCACGTAGGTGTCAAATTAGAACTCAGTCAACCAGAGCAGCACAAGAGGAGGCAGGCTCAAGACAGATTTCACCTTAAGGTCTGAGAAAGAATTTATTTGGAATTTGTTGTGTGCAATATATATTTATTTTATTTTGTTTTCCAAAGTGTCGCTCTCTTGTCTGTGTGCTGAATTATGCTTAATTTATTCCCTCTGGTCATTTACTTGAGTCTTTCTCTTACTCTGCCTCCTGACTTTCTTCTTTGAGCATATCTTTACACGGTTTTGTTATATTGGGTAAGTTTTGAGCATAGAATTTACTTCTGTTAGTTTAAGGAAAACAAGTTTTCTGGCATGATGGTTCCATGGCCTTTGAGATTGGATCCATGCAACAAAAGGATCATATTTCTGGTAATTTGGCTGAAACACAAGAAATCGTGTTTATGCTGGCTTCAGGAAGGCAGACAGTACCTGGTCAAGCACACAATCTGCTGGGGCAAAATTACTTTCTGAAGACGTTCTAAAACATTTGAACCAGCAAAGTGAGTTTGTACTGGCTCCACATTTCATGTCATGTGGTTACAGTATTTTTTATGTGGTAGTAGCTTAAAACTGGATATACTGCTTCACAGAACCATACCTTTGTGAAAGGGATTCTGTTCTGTATGTTCTCTGGCAAAAACAGGTACTAAATTTGCAGTCACTGACCCAGAGAAGTTTTGGTGCTGAATATTTTAAGACAAAACTGATTAGAGATTTACAGAGCTAAACAGATGACGTAATAATCCCAAAACCTACATTCACTTGGGTTTCATATAGGATTAGTTTACGGACAGGTGGAACAAATGAAGTGGCTGTAAGCTATTGTGTAGTGTGAATTTTTTAGAAATGAATGTATCCTCTTTTAACAGGTATCTATGAAATGATCTTAAGCCATTTGGGGGCTTATACATCAGACATAGGGCTTAAAGTTGCATGCCTAAATACTTACTCTGATTTCTGAGAGCATCATGTTAGGTTTCTGTGTTTTAAAATGTTTGGCTACAATATCCAGTTTTATAATACTAAAAATGCTCATTCCAGTCCAGAGTTTTCCCTGATTTAAGACATGAACACCAAGTCTTGCAGGAATATGCAAGTATTGATAACTGATTATAAATCATATTAACCAGTTGTGGGTGTGTTTTTTTTTCCTTAGGAGTTTCAGGATTGGCTTCTCTGAATATTGTTTCTTTTTCTTCCAAGTTAGGAGAGAAACAGTATAATGAATAATTTTTTACAACATAGTGAGGAAAACCTGGGAGATGACTGTGTACAGAAGAGGCTGTAATACCTTATTAACTAACTGTCTTCTCTTTCCTCTCTCTTGCAGCTGGTTCTGCTTGAGGCTGCTCTCCTGCTTTGTCTATACTTTTCTAGTCTTAGCGGGTGATGTCACGGCAGCTCTAACATTCAGACCCCACTGATCCACGAGGTGTGTACTGCTTGGTTTTCTCTGCATGCTTTCCAATATTGCATGGGGGATAACAGTCATTTTATGCTACTCATCTCTTGTGGCACTTCAGGGTGAAAATAAAATTAGCATGCGTTACACTTCAGTTCCATAGATTATTTAAGCCCCATTTTTGCTTTTATTCTGATGGGTTTCTTCCCTGTAGAAGAACATAGCTACTTTTTGTGCATGCTCACAGGCCCTCATGTTTGCTGCTACAGCTGCTGATCTGCTGTATGTACAAGCTTCTTGTTGCTCATCATAGTACCATCTTGTCAGCAGGACCTAGTAGACTTGAACTGGGCTGGGATAGAGCAATAGTGGGACAGCTGTGTTCAGTATTCAGACTGCTAGACCTCAGAAATCTCCTGTGTGCCCTGAGAACCATTTCCCCTCCCACTGAGAGAAGTCTCTGTAATGTGTTCTGTAGCTGGCTTGTGGACACTGCTGTCTTCAAATGCAGCTCACTGAAGTGCCTGATTGCCTTAGGCAGGCAGAATACTCTGAAAAGTGCAGGGGATTTGAGGCTTTCCATGACTGTTAGGATTTAGGTGCCCAGATCTCACAGAACTTGACCCCTCTTAAGCTCAAGGGCTCTTTAAAAACTCTTGACTATCAGCTACATCCTACATTAGCAAAATTAGTGCACAGTTACCTCACTTTTTGCAGAGTACCAAGTGACCCTAGGCACATCGATGTTTCCAAGACACTTAAAACTTGGGCACGAGCTAGGGTATTCGTAGTGAGTAGGACCCCCTTTTCAGCTCTTTGCACAGGGTGGTTTTCATCCCCATTGAGCACTTAAGCTGTATTGACTTCTAGGAAGCCTTTTGATGCACTGGTTCTTCATAGGAACAGTCAGAAGAAACAGATCCTCTTACTTTGCTCTAATTCTAATGCAACACTAATATATTTAGAGTCACGTAGGCAGGAGAAAGATTGCTGCTGTCAGCGTAGCCTTTGACACTTTCTAGGCAAGTGTTTGCTGTGTTTAGAAGTGCAACCTAAGGAATAATCTTTACCTGGCTGCTATAGGTCTTATTTTCATTTATTTATACCCACTTTCTTTACAAATGCTAGTAAATTGCAAGTAGCACCCTGAGTAACTAACTCATGAGTCAGTACTTCTATTTTTCTCCTCTAGTCTAGACTGCTGATAATGTAAATTGTTGAAACCCTGGATAAATAATTGGGAGTGCAATCAACAGCAAGCAAGTATTTATCTGCTAATAATACATCTGAAATGCAGAAGTCTGTCTTTGTCCAACAGTTCTTAAAAGGCAGTTATTGGTCCTGCTGCTGTTTCTGCATAGCAATTAGGATTTTTATGGTCACTAATTGTACATCTGAAAATTTATACAGTTTATATTCTGCCTGTGTTTCTCTTTGCACAGAGAAAAGAAGCACAATATTTATGGTTGTAAGGAGGTTAACATATTTTCTTCAGGGAGATCTCTGTAGCTCTCTAGAGATTTGTACCATTTATAGAACCCAAATTTTCTAGGTTCTCTCATGTGTGGCATCAAGGGCTTATAGCTCATTAAGGATTTTCTGAATGGGATCTTTGTCACATTCTCAGAATGTGACTTGAAAGTTATATACCAGCTCAGTCATCAACTGTGACTTTTATTATTAAAGCTGTTACTGCTTCAGAATCTGTATTAGAGGAGGTGCTTCTCAATTTTTCATGTGCTGTTGGTAATGCTTTTCCTTAGAAACTTACATTATATATTCTAAACGGAACCTGTTTCTTTTAAATATAGTTGCTGTAGTTTACATTTTTTCATCTTCCTACGTCCCCACTTGATTCACTTTTTGAAATTAGGCCATAGAAGTAACCAGCCTCTTGGGCCCCCAAAAGATAACAGCTATGTCATATCATAGTCACATGTGAGACAGCTTGTTTTAGCTACAGACAGTGAATTGCCTGAAGGATGGGCCCCCTGCGGGGAGTGACTGAGGAAGCTTGAGTTTTTCTGCAGCACCTCTAACGAGACTGTCTCCGCGCATTAATCCCTGACCCGTCCAGACTCTTTTTCTCTTGGCCCTGGAGCATCCCCTTGTCTGAGGTGTATTTGGATCTGTGTGTCAGTCAGACTATTCCTCTGCTCTAGCATAAGGGCAGTGATAATTGGTAACCAGGTAGCTGTCTTAAAAGAATATATAGTTAGAAATGCCCCCCACCCCAACCCCCATGCGTGTTTTTCCCAAAATATGACTAGTGCCTGGGTCTGTGAAGTCCCACTTCTTTCACACTCCCTCTAAGGAGTCTGTGAGCGTGTCTGCGCTCCTGGCAGGAAAGACAACAAACAGAGCTGTCTCCATCTGTGCAAAGCAGGGAAGCGCAGAAGCCTGCAAGTTGGCTGCCCATCAGCCAGCGTAGGTCCAGAAAGTCTGGCTGTGTTTATGTGCAGCTGTGCCAGGGCTAAATCATGCCGAGAGGCAGCAGGTGAGTCACGTGGTCCTGTCCTGTGTGGTACAGGCTTCCCCTGAGTCACACTACCCTTTTGGATGGTTGTGATTCTCCTTTGCAGAAACCAATGTACTCTGAAGGGTTTGTAGGCTCTTAATAATCTGGCAAAACAAGGTTCAGAGTGGAAGGTCACTGAAGTGGACAGTCTCGTCTGTATTTGACTAGTTTGTGACATGTGGAAAACCCTTTGATGGTTTCTGGTTTTCTTTGAGAATCTCAATAGAAGTGAAATCAATGCATAAATGAGAAAAGTCACTTCTTACCGGTCTGAAAACATGAAAGGCTCAAATGATGGTTACATGTAAACTTTATAAGACTAATGCATAGTTACTCCTTACACTGTTTCCAGTGTAATTTCATATTACCCTGATTCCCCTCAACAGCAACTCCCTAGGAGTTAACAGCAAACCACAGAGCTACTAGCAGGTTATTTGCTGTGAAGTCAAGTTATGTGTCATTGGGCTTGGGTCTGTTACTTCTGTCCCAGTGTCTTTGGGGCCTGTTGGATGATTTCAACCATATACGACAAAAGAAGGGAGACCTTGGGCCTACTTAGGAGTTTCCAATAAACTGTGAAAACATGCAGCTTAATATCTACTAATATCCCTCTTTCGGTAACATGACAGTATATGACTTGGTTATCATTAGTAACCAAAGAATCAGCACAGGAGAGACACCTGATAAATGTAACAGTCCTGGAAAAAGCATCAGCTGAGTGGGGGCATCATGTAAAGGCACTGAAGGATGAAATGCAAAGCTTCAGGAAACCAGGGTTTGGTACTATCAGTGCTCATGGAAATCCTTGTTGATAGATGGAAAACAAAGAACCTCTGGCAGCAGGAAGAATTGCTCCCAATTTGCATGTCAAGGGACAATTTCTAGGGACTTAACTCTCAGCACAGAACATGAACTATTCTGGAATTACAGGAGCTGAGGAAAATTCTGCCTCTGTGTTTATCTCGGAGGTGCACTAAGTAGTTTAGTTGTAGACAGTTGAAAGGGTTCTGTTGAAGCCACCATTTAAGCTTATATTACATTGCTGATTTTATACTCTTGGGACTCGTTTTAAATGATGTTCACATTACACGTCTGTGGAATCAGTAGGCAGTTTTGCTGCATGCACCATATAGATGGAGATAGGATTTTAAATGGAATACTTCATAACCCTGGTAGAGAAGGCATAAGGCAGAAGATACATCCCACCTAGCTTTCTGAGTTCTTTTTCCTGCATTGAGACAAGCAATGCTGTGTGTTTTCTATGGAAGATGCTTGATTTTGGCTTTTTCATTTGCATTATTAGCAAACAGCTGCATGAAGGACTGTTTCATTGGCTACCATGCTGAAATCATCAAGCACATTTCAACTGCAATTGCCCTGTCTGCATTTAAGAATATTTTCCATATTACAGTGTACTCTTATAATTTAAAAATGAAACCTATTTTTAGCTACTGACAGCTAAACTTGGGGTGGTGTGTGTGGGGGTTGTCCATTTGCTTGGAAAAAAATGGACACAAGTGGTTTTTTGTACCGTGAATTTCCTGTCTTGAAAAATGTTAAACTTGTCATGCTGTTAGACACCTGGAATTTTTGTCTTTAAAGTGAGAAAGATTGTGTTCCTCATTCCTTCCAAAGCCATATCTTTTTTTTATGTATTTCTTTTAAGTACATTATTATTTGTACAGTGAAATTAACTTTGCAAGAGGGATGGAAACCTTTGTCAGAGCAAAAAAGATCAAAGAATTACATACGAATTCTCTCCAAGGTGAGCATGTGGTTTTTTTTCTTTTTTGAACAGGGAAGCCTTGGATTAATTACTTTTAATTTAAAATCAAATCAGTGGATGAAAGGAAGTCTTCAAAGAGCACTGCAGTTTGCTTCTTAGAGTGAACAGTATTTTAGTAGGGTGACTAACGATGTGCATTTTTATTTTTAACCTCTGACCTGTGCCCTCCCCACCCCTCTACCTAACCCTTTCCATTTGCCCTGGTCAGTTAACAGGCAGGAGCATTTGAAAACAATCATGGATGACTATGATATCAGGTCTGCTGCCAGCATTTTAGCATCTGTTAAAGAGCAAGAAGCTCGTTTCGAGCGGCTTACCCGTGCACTTGAGGAAGAGCGGCGCAATGTCTCCTTGCAACTTGAGCGTGCCAATCAGCCAGCAGACCGAATGAGCATTTGCAACATTGGCAATGGTCAGCCACTGGCAACCGCCTGGCAGCAGCTTGTACTGCAGGTAACAGCCTGCTCATTTTACCTGTTGCTAGAGTTCATCTATACCAGAATTTCCCATTCCAGAAAGTCAGGTGCATCTTGTTTGTCGTCAGCATTTCATTCTGTAGCTTATCTTCTGATACCCCAGAGTTGGTATGCTTCATCAATTAATTTGGTAGCTCAGACTTCAGAGCCTTGACTTAAAAGTTGTTCTTAATTCCTCTTGGCTCATGGGATACTTTTAAAAATGCATACATCCTTGAGTATTAAACCCTAAAGAGAAATCTTCCCACCCTCCTGTAAATCTATGCACTTGCTGTAAGTATGGTGATGTGCTGGTGATTGAAAAAGAAGGCTGAATCATCTCCATAGCAAACAAAATTTCCATTAGAAATAGTTGGGAGTTTGAATAGAGGGAACAGCATGAAAAGCAGGGATTTCCCTCCTGCGATGTCTTATTGTTTGTGTAGGGAGAACTTCATAATTTGTTTCTCATGTTTATTGAACTGATAGACTTTATTTTAATGATGCAAACTGGCTTTGTGGTAGCCTTAGGTTTCTAAATACTGTTTTGCTTGGTATGTGTTTTTTAACTCTTTAAACGAGCAATGATAAACTACTTACATCTCTAAATTACTTTAAGCTCGCAAGTCACTCTGACATGCAAGGTAAGTCATGCAGAAGCAATAGCACCATTTGTGAAGGCCTGCTTCCTGAGAAAACGTTGTTCAATTCAGACAGAAACTCTAGGCTATGGGGATTCTAATAGTTGTTTCCCAGTTATACCAGGCTGTTTTACAATTGTACTTGCAATGAGCTGTATTTGGGCAGATTTTACGTTATATTAAGTTAGCGCAGCTTTTCTATTAACAACTGCCATGTTTCTGTGTGTGTGTATGCTTGAATATGGGATGTCATGTGAAAGGAGCAGCCCACACTGGTTAGGCTAAAAGCCTGACAGTAGCTGGTAGGAGCTGTAGGTTGTTACCCTCTGATTAGCAGCTGGGCTGGGGAGAGGGAAGATGTGTGCTTATGTGTTTTTTTTTAATAGAAAAAGGACAAGTTCACCTTCACTTTTTCTGAATGACTTTGCGCAAAGTGCCTGATTAATAGCTCCAAAATGAAATTCCTTATCCAGAAAACTGATGAAGCATGAGTTTTTTGCAGTGTTATGGCTTAAGCTCTAACCACTTCCAAGAAAACTTAATGAAAAAGTTTTAAGTTACTGGGGTCTACGTGACTCTTATGGAGAAGCAGCCCCCTGTAAGTGACCCTAGACTGAATCTGTGTACACTTAGCTCATTGCCAGTGGGCGAGGGGTGAACTCCAGTTCATAAATAATTTGTGTTGAGGTTTTTAGAGTAGTTTGTATATGAAATAAAATTGCTAAATTTGCACAGTGAAGAATTAATGTAAGGTTATTTATGTGAATTTTCATTAAATGTACCGAGGGCCAAATTTCTGCCTGACTTACTAGAATTAATGAAAGTGTTTGAATGAAGGATGAAAGCTGTACATTCAGTCTTATTCAGAATACATAATGATTTAATCTTTACTATTGTATATTGCATTTCATTGTTAAGAGTACACAGAGCAAAAGACACTGCTGTCTGTAAGGATTGCTCATGCACTATAGTGAAATGCAACTGTCTCTGAAGCTGTGTTTCAGTGAGGACTGATTTCTTATCACCCTATTCAACCTTTTATTGTAATATTACAAAATAAGTCAAGTAGTAGCTTTTCCATTTGAAAGTTCCGTAGGTGATTATACGTAATCTAGTTGTTCTGAGTAGAATTTTTGGGGAAAAAAGAGGGTTAACTCCATTTTATGAGAATGGCAAATAATCTGTAATGATCTCTATAACCAGGCATCAGTTTCCCATGTTGCTTGATTGTCAAAGTGGAATCTGTGAAAGGGATTTGTTAGGGAAGTGTGCATAGTCAGGGCTTTGTTAATAGTCTCTCAGTTCTTTTTTGTAGTATACTCTCTCAAACTTATTCCCATCTTGGGAAAGAAAACTAAGCTTTTTTATTATTACTATTTTAGAAAAAGAAAACTAGTATATAGGCAATGTGCCAGAAGCATAACAGTTTTCTGAAGTCCTCAAAAAACAAAATCAAGGTCTTCTGCAAATAACAATTCTAATAATTCATTTCAGATTTTTTTGCTGGTCTTTCTCTTGTTTTTTGTTTTAATACTAGCTTCAAACTCATTCCATAACAATACCTCCTTGTCCTAGGCAGCCCATTTAGCTACTTCCTTCACTTACTGGTCAGCGTGAATTCAGAATACTTGAATGGAACATGTGAACTGTGGTGTGCTTGTTGACATTTGCTGGGAGTGTATATGGCATCATGGTTTTGCCCCCTGACAAGAAATACCAGATCTGCAAATAAAGTCAGGGATGTGCTGCAAGTGCCCCAAAACATGTACATGGACGACTTTACCTTGAGGGTGACAGAGCCCTGGCACAGGCTGCCCAGAGAGGCTGTGGGGTCTCCTCTGGAGCCATTCAAACCCGCCTGGAGCAAGACTGTGCTGCCTGCTATAGGAGACCCTGCTCTAGCAGGGCGCTGGTCTGAGTGGTCCCCAGAGGTCCCTTCCAACCCCAACCATTCTCTGAATTGGTGATTCTTAATTTTACATGAAGAAAGTATGTAGGATTTTTCTAAAAACTATCTTAAAGTTGTTTCTCATGGGAGAAGTTGATTACTTGGACAGTCTAAACAAATCATTAATGTATTTTTTAATTAGATATTAATTAGAAATAGCTGAGATTATTCTTTCATGGGAATTTTTCCCAGAGGTGAGATTTCTGGCAGATACTGTCCTCACAATAAGAGGTCCTAAATGGTGTTGAAATGTCTCCCATTAATATTAGAGTCTGTTATTAGGTAGTGGCCAAAGCATTTGTGTTTCCATAGCCCACTGTAGCAGTCAGTGCCTGCCAAGCCTTCAGGCTGTGCAGAGGTTTTGTACCCATCTCTCCTTCCTGCAAGAGGCAATAATCAGCTACTGCCATGTGGATAGCTAGCTTCCACCAGCACGCTTTCTGATGAAGACGGATAAAAGTGCTGTGTGTGGTTAATGCTGTTGAACAAGTGGGTAAATGGAACTTCTGCCCTATGTAGCGTCCCCAGTCTTTAAAGCTGATGTTGATTAGAATTTGTTGCCAAGTGTACAGCCAGTGACTTGAATTAGGGTATTTCAACTCCTGAACTTTTGGAAGATGTGCAACGTTGTACATGCATTACTGTGGATTTTGAAGTGGCCAAATAATGTGCTCTTCCAGTCTAAGAACCGTCTGGACAAAAAGGTCATTAGTTACTCGATGTAAACCATTGCATTACTGTGAAAAATGCACCACTTAATGAAATTTTAATCACAGAGCTTTTATCCAGTTAATAAAAATCTCCTTCCAGTTTTTAAGGATGTTCTTGACTCTTATTTCCTATTCTGTCTTTGAGTGGTAGGAGCCACATGGCTGGCCATTGCTATTTGTTTCTGAAAGTGAAAATCTGGTTGTACTAAAAAGAGCAGAGCTGTCTCTTAGTGTGTGTTTGTGTTTGTGTCTCTAATTTTTGCAGTGAAGAATGTAAAAAAAAAAAAAAGCAAACCCAACCTTTTTTTTGGTTGCTATAATATCCCAAGTCATGGGAATCTTGGCAGTCTTCGCATTTTTATCAATTTACCAATGCAGACATAGTCTAGTAAGCTTCATGGTGAGTAGTACCTCACATATAGTGTGTCTTCTATATGTTAAAGTATCTGTTTGATAGTGCTTTTTACAAGTGTGATAAATCTTAGTAATTTTCATGTGTGGGCTATTTAATCTACCTGGTTCTATTTCACTTCTTTTCAAATCAGCCTTCTGCTGCTTTTCACAGTGGGAACTGAAGTTGGACAGGGAGGAGATATGAAAGTGCATGTATAGGCCACATACTATAGTGGGCTGAATGCACAAAGCTGCAATATTGTCACTGGATAGCTAACCATTCAGAGCATAACTTCTTAATAATAAAGAATTTTTTTTTTTACTTTTATTAAAACATCAGACATGTGAAACTTATTAAACAGAAGGCTCTATGCTGAGCTGGTTTAAATTGGCATGGCTCCATGGGTTTCAGAGAAGCTCTGTCAAGTCTGATCAGCTGGGGAGCTGAACAACAAGGTTTGCATTCAGAGATTGTTTCCCTATCGGTACACCTTGACAATTTCCATTCCTGTTAGTGTTTCATAACCAAAATCAAGTACAGCATTCAATAAACCTCTTTTGCCAACAAATACACTGTAACAGTGCTTTGACTTCAGTGATTTTGCAGTGACCTGTAGGGCTTTAAGAGGGGTTCGTGTTATAAAAAAAGGCAGGTGTTATCCCCCTTCTTACAGGTGGGAAAGCTGTGGGAGCTGCCAAACCTCACATGATGTAAATAACAGAAATCAGCCCTTTGCATGCTGGTGCAGAGTCTTATCATGTTGAGTCATACCTGTAGGACGTAACATAAGTTAATCTGAGAAGTCTTTGTATTGACAAAATGATCTAATAATTAAAAATTTATTTAATTTGACTGTTGTTTCCATTCATTTAGGTTCCCTGTGGTGGGTTTGTTGGGGTGGTTTTGTATTTGCATTTTTCTTAGATATATCATCTGGTACATTTGGCTAAGGAGGTTCTGGAATAGATTAAACCCAAAGTGAAGACTGTGTGTGTATATGTGTTAGTATAATATAAATATTCCCACTTGGTTTTTCCAAAGCCTGTTATTAAAAAAGCTCATCAGCATAAATGCACTCAGGTGTAACATTTTTGTCTTAGAATGATATTTTTGTTTAAAACCTAGTGCCGTTAAATTGGTGGTCTTATTGCAAGTATTATAGAATTCTGCTGTACTTTATGGAATATAACAACATCATACATATACATATGGAATACAAAAATATCATACATATACACATCAAACAGTAGTTCATGTAAGAAGGAAGCTCTGTTTTCATCCTGATACCACAGAATTGGTAAAGGCTGCTGAGGAGTAAATACTGATTGAATGACGGCTGTAGTGTTTATGGTATGCTTTCTAGCAGTCTGTCAGTCAACATGTGCCAAGAGATCTATGATTGCAACTTAATCAGTTTTAGTTACTGGTTTCATCCCCTAAAAGGAGCGATAAAATAGGTTATTTTGTTTTCAAAAGCAAAATACAAGGTTTTGATCCTGTTTTGACTTAAAACTTCAATCCAGCCAGCTTCACTGATGAATTTTTGACTCAGCATTAGGCCAGCAGCTTCAAAGGTTTCATCCTGTCAATCTGTTTTGCTTTTTCACACCATGTGAGAATCAGGCTTGCTGAGATTCCTAATGGTAAAGTGTGCAAATGCATTATATGGGCTGAAATTTCTAATAATCAAACCAAGCTGAATTAGCATGATGTGATACAGATGAATACAGCTTAATATCTCGTATTTATGTAGCTATTACAGCTCATAATAGACATTATTGTACAGGCTTCTCACTTGTCACTTGTAAAGCCAGCCCTGGCTGGCTTGTGCGTGATTGTGCAATGGCAGTAGTTAACACAGCATGAATATGGTGTTGGAGGCAGAACTGAGCTTGTTTGTACCTTTTGTAATACTGTGCACAATAATTCGGTCCTTTAGACATGACTGAGACAGACTTCTCTGAAATAGGGCTTGTGATTATTCCATTTATAAAGGCTTACTAATTATTCACTGAAGCCTGCTTTACAGTCATTTTGTACTAGCTTAACTGTTTCACTACAGGTTTGGATTTTTTTTCTCACTGTTCTTTAAACTGAAAGAATAGAATTAGGGTGATGCCAGGTATGGTGAATTACACTGTTACAGATACATCTTGTGTAAGTCCTCTTAACGGATTGTTCCCCTTTATGCATGGGCACCCCAAAAGTGGTAAAGTTAGAACAATGCAAAAGCTCTTGCTTTTGAACTAAGGAAATACACACAATAATAAATAGCTTAAATACAAGTCAGGAAAAACCAAATAATTTATGTGACGAGGTTTTTGAGTCAGTCTTTTTTTACTGCCACCATAATTATTCATTTGTTAAGAGGTATGGTCATAAAGACAGGCTCAAAATTCTCTGTCATGTTTAATTAGTGTCCTATCTCTGTAACTGGTAAGAGCTTTTTTCATATGATTTTCCAGGTCTGACATATGTCAACCATGCTTTTTCATAACTTGATACATAGTTTTGGTGCAAATGTTCCCTAACTTTGTGTTTAACCAAGTTATTAACAAAATAGAGCTGAAAGGAAGGCAGAGAGGTAAGTGGGAATGAAGAAACTTAAATCACATACTGTTCTGTGGAGTTGGGTTTTTTTCTATTAACAGCCTCACCAAAACAGACCCACAAACCCCCTCCCAACAAATAACACCCCAAAACGCCATCTTGAAATTAGTCAAGACTACTTGAAAGTAGTCAACCAAGTTAATAAAATTTGTTTCTTCTTCACTTTGCAAATATGATTATAACTGTTCAAGGAAAATTGGCTTATGGAAAAAACCTACAGAATATTTTGAATAACGATTTGGATCATAACTATGTCAATTTATGCTCCAGAGAAATGACACCTGTGTAAAAATTAACAAACATATTTTCCTTTGTTATTATTTTTTAGGCAGATATTTTGTAGCCCTAATTAAGCACCAGTATTCTTCAGTCTTTATGTTAATCTGAGAGGTACCTGTGACTTACGCCAAAAATGACATTTTTTGAATTGAGGGTCAGTTTCAAGTGAAAGGTGAACTCTAAAGCACACCAGAACACATGGTGAGAACTTAAAAAAAATACAGGAAGATTACCTAAAATTGCTTTTCTAAGAAAAAAACATCAAGTTAACCTTTCTGAGTTAGAGTTTGGGCAACAATAACTCTTCTGTCTGTATTTCATTACTTTTTATTTAAGAGTCTCTGCTCCACACTAACATAGTGCAGACTGTGTAGAATGTAGAAACTGCTTCCACTGCTTTGATAGTAAGAACATGGGTGCATTAGTAGTGTATGTATGTTTGTACATATGCAGAGAAAAAGCAAAAGTGGGTTCTGAGCTGCACTGAGTCATCGGCTTACCTTTTTTTCTCCTTTCCATCTCATATACTTTGCATGAAAAGTTGTACGCAATTAGTTCTAGTTTGTAGTGCCTTTTGGCTTCTGTTGTTATATAGCATATTTGTGCTCCTATTAAGGGACTGACAGCATGGAAAATGACCTTTTTCATTTTTTTTGCCTTACAGGTAAGGTCAGGTACAGACAGCAGTGCTGTGGGTTCATGACAGCTCTCCCCTGTTACAGTACTATTTCCTAGTACAGTGCCAACTACCCAGAAAAAACCTCATCAGTAGTTAACCCATGCATGTTCTGCTTCTGCTAGTACTGAGTAGATGGCAGAATGTTGAAATGATTTGTAGGGATAGTCCTAATTCCTTTATAAAACCAGTTGAAGCCATAGAAATGTCAGTTCTGATTCAGGGGTATGGTATGGTTTGGTGTCAGTCATACCATGCCTGTTTTCTAGCCAGCTGCTGGTGTCCCTGCTCTCAGCTCCCCCTCAGTAATTCAGCTCTTGCGTTCTTTTGGCCTTCAGGTCCCTGTGCAGTTATGCATGCACTAGCTATGCCATCAGCCTGATCCTGTAAATTCAGTATGTATGAGTAGTCTTACTGAATTTCTAGGAATGACCTGGGTCAGGTTTCAGCTTCTGCGTATGTGCAACTATTCAAAGGTTCTGGGGAGGGGAAGGCAGTGCCGGGGGGCGGCGAGATCTGGGAATATGATTCCCATGGGAGAGTGGGTTCTTAGATCAGAAATCGGTGTGAGCTGAGAGAGATTTGCAGTACCTGTGAATCCCAGCACGGTTGGGAACTGGATCAGAAACTGTTACTTAGCTACTTTTCAGGGAAACTTGTTCCCCATGCATGAGGTATGATCCCATCCCTGGCTTCCTCTGTGCTGGAGATGATAATAGTTGTTTGGCTTGGAGATTGGAGCTTTTGCCACCTTTTTTTACGGACATTGTCTCACATCTGTGAAAGCATCAACTCCTGGTTTACTGTGAGAGCTGCGTTCTTTTGCTGATAGCTCAGCAACAGCAGAAGCTGGAAGCAAGGAACTGGTGTGACTCCAGGCCAGAGCACTGCAGATGGCTTAAGACAGTGTTGCTAAGCCAGCCTGCACCTTACAGGAATTCAGCCAAAGCAGTAGCTCCCTTGGAATTACTGCATGTGTTTCAAATAGAGACTTTCCAAAGTGACAGTGTGGCATGCTGCACCACTGTGAGCTCAGGGAGCTCCTGCTGTTTGCCTTTCTGCTGGGATTACCCAAATTCCGAAAGAAATCGTAGAACTTGCTTCCTGTATTACAGAAGGAATGCAATAGCACAGGGTTAACAAAAAAAGAGAGCTCGTGCAACAGGCATCATGGTATATATCATATAAGAGCCTCTGAAAGATGGCTCAAGTCATATTCCTGCAAGAATTTACATTTCCTGGTTCTTTTATTCCTTGTCATAGCTTCTCCCCTGTGATTGTTCTTCAGTCTTCATTTAAGGCCTTAGATGGTAAAAACGTGGATACAAAAGTGAATGGAAGTATTAGCATCTATTTAAGCAACAGCTCAGATTTGACCAGCTGCATCAAAAGCTGTGAAGTGCTTTCCAGAGGGATTTATTTGATAAGCAAAGTACCTAAACCCCAGTTACTAGTTATTTGGGGCTCAGATCTGCTGGCATGCAGCAGAATCTACTCAAAATCTGATGTGTTATGTGAGAAGTGTTGTATAAATCTTTGTCAGCAACTCTATTTTTAAAAATTTTTAATGAATCCTTTGGGACCTACTTTTAAAAAGGGAACTGAGGAACTGATCCTCTGTCTGGTAAGGAAAAAATTCTTTCCAACACAATGTTCTGTTTTTTCAGAATTTAAATATATGCTATTTTATAGTTTTTCATGTGTAGGTTGAAAAATACATCTTCTAGCTCAAAGATGCATGCCTTTGCAGAAATCTCACTTTTTCTAACATCAACAGTACCTCACTTTCATGTCTCACACTTCATCTCTTAAGTATGTGCTCTGCAACTTTATATGGGAACTGCTAAATTCCAAAGTGCCATCTAATGTTTGTCAGCAGGACAGCAACTGGTTTATGCTAATGATTATAATAGTGCAAAGCAGTGACCACATTTACCCTAAGCATCTCAGAAATATTTTTGCAGTTTCACTTGCCTTGAAAGTCTCAACTTCTTTTGTTTCATGTGAATTTTTATTAAGTGAGGTTTTGGAAGCAACTGAAAGGCAAGGATTTTCTTATTTTGTTCACCAAGATTTGTGAAAGAATGATCTTCCACAGCTGTTAACCTTTCTTGCCTGGAACTGTGTCAAGTTTAAATTATTTCATTTGAATGACAAATTCAGTTTCATAATTTTCTATTATTTTACATTGCTTTACTAACAGAACTGTGTTTTCTTCCAGAAGTACATATAAGAAAAACACATCAAAAATAAATTCTGCTTGCTGCATGTACCTTATTATGTAAACTGGCATCTAGGTTGTTCTTTGCATGATGTCTCTGAGTGTTGCAAGATCAGGTACCTGCAAGTAATTATTAAAAATGTCTTAAAACAGGAACATTCAAATGTAAACATTAAAGAGTAGTATCAGGTTTAACAAGACTTTTGTAAAAACACATTTCTAGTCGCTTTTACTACATTTGCTTCTTGATAATTAACATGAAAACATCTTACATTTTAAAGTTGTGATTTATTTTTCATGTTCTGCTGCTTGTTTATTTCTCAGCTGAGACAGCAGAACATGATTTATTGTACTGTTTTTTAAAGATATTTTTTTTCTCTTACATTTTAGTTCCCAAGCATACTACTGTACTAGTTCAGCTGGGATGTTGAGGAAGAAAGATTTAAAACCTTCACAAAAGCTTTTTGCACTGTATCTCTCATTTTTATGAAAAGATTTTGTTACTAATACAGGCCTTGATCCGTATGTGTACAAGCAAAGCAGACCTTTATCCCAACAGGGCATTGCACAGGAGTCGGTCTGTCTTCGTAAGCCTCTACTCTTGCAGATCCACATGTGGCCACAAGAATGTTTTGCAGAAACTTTAAAACCGGCAAACAGGCAATTTCCGCTTCCCCTGAGCCCTCTGAGCTTTGGACCTGAAAGGTTCAACTTGGCTTTTAAAACCAACAATTTTCCACAATTGCATTTCAGCTGTCTCCAGTATCTGTAAACTCTTGCAAACTAATGCTGAAAGAGCCCCAAATGAATGCTGGGTTATGATGACATTAACAAATTACTGAGCCTTTTGCTAGTTTAGGCCATCTTGTTAATGGTTCAAATTATGCTCTCGCTTGCTTTGTCACAAATCTGGCGTAATTCACTGAAGTCATTGGTGTGACTGAGAACAGAATGGCCAAAGAGGACCATGGGCAGCCTGAGGCTGTGTGCCAACTATAATTAAAGCCTTTGATTTAAATAAATGTCACAGTTTAAACACTATTTAAATATATCTTTAAAAAAAATCATCAAAAAACAACAAACCAAAAACCAACCAAAACTGCTTTCCTTTTTAAGCTACCAAATTACTAGCTGAAGAGAATATTTTTTTAACCATAGTTGTGGTGACTGGGAAATGCTGTAGAATACTGCCAGAGTTCATTTTAGGGACTTAATCTAAAATGTATCTTGAGCTTCTGGCAGAGTGTTTTTAGAATACTGCAGTTAAAAGTTGAAAAGAACCATAGTCTCCATGTTTCTAACCCATCTCGATTAGCTCTTCTTACTTTTTGCAGTCCTATTTTCATATGTATTGTAAATTCAAGAAACTTGCTCTGCAATAAAATTTCATACAGAGACCTTAATTATCTCTTCAGAAGAAAATCCAAAACAGCGTCAGGTTTTGGTTTGAGGAGGTTAGTAATTACCATAAAAATCAGTTGATTGTACAGACGGTTATCAATCCAGTGTGTAATGGCAAACCACATTTTTGCCCTCTGGGTGAGAGAATGACATGTTAAGCTGGTATCTTCTGAGCAAGTGATTGTGATGTGCAGCTTCAAATACAGCACAAATCATGTGGAAAATCCAGAAACTAAAACCAAATCGAAGAAATGAAAAATGTTTAATACTGCATATGTCTTTCCTGCATTTGAGTGTCTTTGTTTTCCTTTCCAATAACTACAGCATGAAATTATGGTCACAGTACCAACCATAAATTTGATTTGTTTTCCTTGCTGTTGTCATTCTGTTATAAAAGTAATGGTATTTTTTTAATTTTTTTTCTTCAACTGGAGGAGGTTTTTCTGGGGTTATTCCTGTAAAATTAGTTGATTCTTATCTAAATCAAGCTGCTGGGAAGAAACATAGGTCATTTATTCAACTGCGACCTATATGCAGTGACATGAAGCTTCCTCTGTCCTTTATTTCTAATGTAAACAGTGCTGTCACCAGGCTGTCCTTGTTCTCATCCTGTCATATGACAACTTGGATGAAATGGAGTTGACTGATATTAAAGGTAGCAAGATTGAAGCTGTGTTTGTATACAAATGAAAAACCCCTGAACTTACTGAAATACCTAATGGTGTCCCTCTGCAGAAGGTGTGTCTGCTTCCTCTTTGCCATGTGGTTCTTCAGTCTTGTGATCCTTTAGACATCTTCTTTAATACTGGATTCTTAAAGAAGGGTGACGCATAAAATCATCCTCCATTTATACACAAGTAGTCCCTGATTGAGGCAGTCTGGCTTCATCTCCATTTCTAACCTTGCAGTATGAAAGCAAAAACATTGTCAAAACTACGTTGATGGAAGTGTTAGAAGTATCCTGGTGGATTTGTCCTACTAGAGTCACACAGCCATTTTGGAGTGAGTATGGATGCTTTGAAAGGGTTTACATAACTTTTCAAATATATTTAAAAATTATGGAAATGGTAACAGGAAAACCAATTTCAAAATGTATCTTGGAGATACAATGTCTGTTTTCATTTGTCTGTATTAGAATCATTACAGTAGGGCACACTGACACATCATGTTCTTTAGTCCTCTCACCGAGTACATTTGCTGCTTGAAATACACAGAACAGCAACAAAATACCCTCAGCGTGGAAGTACCTATATGAATGTAGGCTATCTAATTCAGAGAGTTGCCATGGATGGTTGTGGTGTTTTGCCTATATGGTTAGCTGGGATTTTTGATTCATCTTGTGCCTTCTTGCTCTGTTGGGTTTATGGAAGTTACATATCACTGAAGCCATGTTTCAGTGGCAGGCAGAGCTGTAAACCATTTCATTTTTACTGCCTCTGAGAGCAGATCAATCTGTAGTGCAGCACTAGTGATGGAGAATTTTTTAAAGGTAATTGGAGAAAATAAAAAAAAAAGGGAGCTTGGCCCAGATACTATACTACTCTGTCTTGCAGAGAATTAAACCCTTTCTTATTTATAAGATTTTAATTTCTCAGAAGAAAGGTTTTCACCCTACTTTTACAGCTGGGAAAAATGTGACAGATTAAGAAATTAAGGTTCATTTAAAAAAAGGGAGGCGGGGGGGAGGTTGTGATGTAGTCAGCAGTCTGATACTAATGGATAGAGTGTTTGTTGCCAGAATTTGGAAGTTCAGTACAATGTTAGGGATCTAATCCATTACTCTTATTTAGGTAATTAGTTCTTTTACTTCAGCACTGCCAAGTCCCAGCATTCAGAATTATATGAGCTGGTAAAATATTGCAAGCAGCTAAGGAATAAGAGGGCTTGAGATGTATTTTGCCTTTTTAAAAAAATAATTATAAAAAAAGCATTGGCTTTGAGTCAAAACATTTTCAAAATTTACTTTACAAGCAGAAAGCCTACAAACATCTCTTATAGTTTTGAATGGAAAATTATGTTTTTAAATAACAACCTAACTCCAGAAGGTGGGACTTCAAAATTCAGCAATGCTAATGTTGCATAGCTTGGACAAATACCTGTGGGTTTACAACATGAGAGACTTCTTATGTGAGTAAGAATTGGCAAGTCCATCCAGGAAGGTTTTCAGTTTCATCGTTTTGCATGCAAGAGTAGCTGCTTCAGTGCCCTATAGATACAGACTTTATAACGTTTTTTTCTTTGACAGTGTATAAAGGTCTGGCACATATCCATGTGCATGCTTAAACTGAATGGTACTTTCTATGCCAGCATGGCCTCAACAAAAGTTGAGCTATTTTCGTTTGTTAATGAAGAAAAGTTGGACAAGGAGAAGGGGCCAGGGGGGGAGAGTGCTGTACAAAAGTCCGGGAGACTCATGCAAAATGTGTCCCTTTTGCTTTGGCCTTCAAGTATTTTATTAATGGCCACTACCAGTTGCCTCTGAATCATTCCGCTGTAGATAGACCATATTCTTTCCCTCCAGTGAAGCAAATAACTTTGCTTCAGCTAAACCTTGTGGAACATCTACTATTGCCCTTGTCAACCTTTATGGCATTTATTTTTAAACAAATTAGGATTGGAGTTGGGTAACGCAGTTCTGCCCTGTTCTCTGCCCCGAAAAATCAAAACCTTAGCTCTAATGTTTGGCTGGAATGCTGACACTGGCAGTAACAGGAAAGCTGAATTTAGGATTAAATAGGTCTGAAACCTTCCTTCTGGTCTTAAATGTCAGTATAGGAGATGCCACCTTTTCATGTTGATCTGGTAGGATGTTAATTAACATGTTAATTACACTGATACTGGAGGCACATTTTAGTATTTTCAGGGAACATGAAGCTGGGAAGAAAAGACACTTTGTACAAAGGCACCTATTCTGATAACTGAAGAAGATTAAATTGTAATGTACCTTCCTTTTTGCTTTATGGCTGGTCTTGCTGTCTCTGACTAGCCCTGTTTTCCAGAGGTAGTCTCTGTAATTTGAGGCAGTAGCTTTCACTCCCTAATTACCATTGTCCAGCCACCAGCTGTTTCAGGGGTGGATTTATTTATTACTTTGGTTCACTGCAGGACCCACGTATGGAAGAGGAAAAGCAACCCTTACCCCTCGGCCAGTGACTGCAAGTGGTGCTGGTCATTTAGTGCTGGGGAGGACGGAGCCGGCTGCCCCTCAGGCCTGGCTGACTGTGTACGGCTGGAGGCAAGGCTTTGGTCCTGGGCTGGGGAGGCATGCCCACCTGCCCCGGGTGGTCGGGGCGGGGGGGGGAAGACTTCAGGTGCTGGCAAGATTGGGTTACACCTACCTACCTAGGTCTCTTCAGACTTGATGCCTTAATCTATTTATTAATACCTACCATTTCTGCAATTTCTTGGAAAAGGCATCAAGAAGGATCAGATCTTCAAGTAAGAAGTATGGGAGGCTCTCCTCCTTCCCAGCAATTTCATGGAGGCTTGCAGCCTGGCTGCCTGCTGGAAGATGGAACATTGAAGGCTGGGTACTTCCAGTTTACTAGCAATAAATGGACGTGAAAGCTGTGCTGTATCACACTGTGAGGTCCCAGGTGTTGTTGCAGAATGTGGTGACTGCAAGGTACAGCACATCTGGCATTCATTTTGGCGATGAGTAATTTATCAAGACAATCATTTAATGAATGCGGGCAGGCTTGTGGGCAGGTGAACTCTTAAAAAATGAGGCCAGTTGTACTTTGTGCTGTAAGCCTCTCTGCATCTGTGTAAGGTGGAAAAGGGAGGAGGCTGTGGTGGAAGATTATCTTTCGCTGGTGTTTGGTGCGTTAGGGATGTATTAATCTCCAAGTGCAAAAAGTAAGCAAGCGAGAGGATTTCCTTTCTTGTGCTGTCTTGTTAGACCTTCCTGTAATTCGCGAGGCAGCCGCGCTGGGGGTGCAGACGGCATCTGGGGGCCTCTCTGTCCCCCCCCGTCCCCGTCCCCCCAGCAGTAGGTTCGCGGGTGTAGAGTCGCCGGTAACAGTCGTTTCGCTCGGTGACATTTTTCCTCTTTGTCTTCGCAGCCCGGCGGGAGCAGGGCGGGGGGCGGGCCGGGACGCGGGGAAACGCCGGGGGGCTCCGGGCGGGCCGGTGCCGGGGGCCCGGCAGAGGCGGCCCCGCTTCTTCCGCCTCCCCCGCCGGGCGGCCGCCGGGCGCCCCCCGCTCCCCGGCGCGCCGGGCGTGGCCGCGCCCCAGCCCGCGCCGGCTGCGGCTGCCCGTCAGTGCCGCCCCCCGGGACGGAGCCGCCGGGGCCAGCCATGTGAAGGGCTCGGCCCTGGCGGGAGGCAGCCGCCGGCCGTGCTGGGGGTTGGCTTGGCGTTCTGTTTTGTGCCAGGGGAGCGGCGCGGTCGGTGGTGTGCCAGCCCTGGATGGGCTCTGTCCGTGGGGAGGCTGCCGAGGGACTCAGCGGCGAGGCTGCTGGGCGGGCTACAAAGGGAGCGGGCTTGCCCGAGGAACGGGGCTCTGGCGGCTGTCAGAGGAGAAGGTCCGCGGAGGGTCTGCAGGAAGCTGGAGGTGTGCCCTGCTAGGGACCGCGCAGCCGGCACCGGGCATAAATGCCTGCGGAACTCAAACAGGTTAGTGCGAAACTTGCGTCCTTTCCCCTCGGGCTCCGGCGGTGTGTGCGGCCGCGTGTGCCCGGCTCCGCTTCTGGGCGAAGGAGGTGGCTCTCGGCCGGTGGAAGGGGCTGTTTACTTGTGTTCTCATTTTTTAGCGAAGAACTAAGAGCAAAAGCTGAGCTGCTCTTTCTAACAGAGTGTTCGAGAGAGGTTTTGCTTTTGTCTCTGGTGCACTAACTGGTGAAACACTCGAAAAAGCAAGCCATTGTTTTCTTTGACCTTCTCGTCCTGTTCAATAAATCTAAGGAACTCTCTGACATGACCTGCTAGAAATAGTGCTTTTAAAGAAGAAAGCTTTGCTATTGTGTATTCGTTAAATGTTTGCTTTTCCCATACAGCGTTCTGTTGGTTTCTCTTTGGTTTTGTTGTTGAACATACCAAAGAAATAACTTCGGTTTTGCCCTCAAAATGTTATCTTAAACTAAGAGCCCTCTTGGCTGTCACCTGAGTAACTGTAATGGACTTGTAGCTCTGTGGGAAAAGATTTTGAATATTATTCTTTACCTTGGAGTGTCATTGGGCTTTGCAGAGTAAAGCTGTTGCAGACTAGATTTAAATAAATAGAGATCATATAGAGTCCTGTAATGTATAGGTGCTTATCTTGTTAACCTCCTTCATCTACCTTGTAAGCCTCAGGAAACCCTACAAATTCAGGTGATGGCAGGGTAGGGCTGCTCCTCAAACTAGGATGAGGGGTTATCTTTTTCTTAACCCTTCTTTTTCTTCTGTGCCTTTTTAACTTAAAACACAGTATTTTAGGATAAGAAAATGCAGCAATAATGCATTACTGAGAATACATCTATGAATTTGTTTAGGTTCAGTGCACAGGAATCATTAGAGGTGCTTCAGTTTGGTGTGATCATGCTGTGTTCTACTTCTCCAGCTCGGTAACAGAAGGCTGAATCATTTCTTGATGCAAATAGGATGTTGGTTCCCTTGAGGGGAAAGTAGCCCTTTCAGCTGGGCCCTTGAGTGATCATTTCTTTGTCTGTAGGCAGCCTCTGCAATCACTCCCTGCCTGCTAGAGGTGACTGAATCCTGGTTTTGTTTGAGTGATTCTCCGTGTGTCATGCTACCTGTGGACTTCTTAGAGAGGAAGGGATTTTCTTTGTGTATGTGGTCCTGTTTGTACTTCCTCATGAGGAGTTGCTGTACGTGTCAAGTTGCATGCAATAGGTTGTCGATTTTTAGGTAGATATATGTTGATTTTTAGATAGATGTAGTTAGCATCTGTCTATCTATAGGGATTTTGGTTTTTGTTTTTTTCAATACAAAGAAAAAAACCTGGAGGTAAGGAGCAGAATGCTAACTGTAAAGAAGGTGTGTTTGATGTCTCTTGACCTGTGCAGTAGGGCTGTGTTCTTGTTTTCAGGGTTTTCTATTTTGATAGGAGGAAAAACTTGAGTGAGAGTGGAAGATTATAGTTCATCACTTTAGGTTATGCATTTCAGTTAACTTGTAAATTCTTCTTCCATATCAAAACAAAAACCCCTTATGGATATAACTTTCAAGCTGCGTGTCATAGTTGAAGATCGGACAGAGATATATTATTTTATCTTTCTTAATGGAGGAAGGGCTTGATTCATTCTGAGGTCTTTTTGCAAAGTAAATGATCAGTCTGATGCTGCAGCAGTGTATTAGAGAATGCGTTGCTTAATGAAAGACAGTAGTTTTAAACTGTGAGCTGTCAGAGAAATTTATTGTGCAGTTATAGGGCCTCTAGAAAGTAATCTTTTAGCTTTAATTATCACAAGTAAAACTAAGCCAAATTGCTAAATGACTTTGAGGTGAATGGCAAGCCTACACAATCCATACAGACAAAAATGGGAGAGATACTAGAACAGACTTCTG